>NC_092872.1:395161852-395791852 GCF_028372415.1 Notamacropus eugenii | reverse complement strand
TCACTTTGTTGGAATCAAGGTACAGTGGGTCCGACTGTGGGTGATCAGATCAGTACAAGTTCAGAAGGTTCTACCAAAGTCAGGCACAATTAATCGCATGAACATTGTCAGTGGAGGTTTTTCTATATTTGTGTACCTCACATTTCTTTTGAGCTATTTCAATTCTGCTTTGCTCATGGGGCATAGCACCTCCTTTGATACAGACACACCATGCTGGGGGGTCCTTTGCCAGTGGCTTCCATGTCATGCAAGTAATTTCAAAGTTTTTCAGAGAGACCTTGAGAGTGTCCTTGCATTGCTTCTTCTGATCTCCATGTGACTTAGACTCATTGAGAGTAGTACCACATTGACTGTTCCCCACACAGACCAAATCATATTTATAGATCAAAATAAGCAAACAAAAATCACAATGATATTGTACAGCAATGAATATCAGTTTCTAAAGATTTAAAATGTGCATGGTGGTTAATAAGCTGCAATCCTGTTATTGGTCTCAGGAGGGGTCAGGAACAAGTGTCTTTCTTGTAGATGGGAGTGCATTGGGAATACACATGTACTGTAGAAAGAGGGAGAATTGCAACATGACTGCACAATTCATGTGTATTGGAGTCACTCATGTTAAGAAAAGGATATAGGTATGTTTCCATAATTCTACACTACTGATAAAGAATTATTTAGGAGAAGTGGTATAAAGTATGTCATCACAGAGAAATCTGAGTGAAAACCTAGTAGGCTTATCATCTAGCAAGAGCAAGATAAAACTAATTGGCTGCTTGTGTATATAACTGGTATCCACACTATTTTAAGATAGTATGGCATAATGGGTAGACATTCTATTGAGGATTTATGGAAAGACATGGACAATTATTACATAGAATAAAAAGGTGTGGAGGCAGCTAGGTGGCTTAGTGGATAGAGTGCTGGGTCTGGAGTCAGAAGGATCTAAGTTCAAATCCAGACTCAGATACTCACTAGCTATGTGACACTGGTGTAACAGTAAGCACCCCAACATACACAGTGGGGGCCTGCTTTCACAGATTCTTTGATCTGCTTTTCCCAAGGAAAGGCAACTTTTGAGGGGTTAACAATCTCCTTTAATGAAATACATATTATCATTCACAAGAGAGAAAAATACAAGAAATGAAATAAAGACCATTCAACAGGCTTCCGATTGTCTGACGATTATATACATACATAGCTACCAGAGAGGGAAGCACTAACATCTGTGTTTTCAAAGTTGGGAGACTGCCTAGCTACTTCCCAGAGTCTTATCTGGCACACAAACCTTCTTCCAAAACTAAGCCCCAAGGTAAATCTCACCCTCAGAGTATTTATACCCTTTTCAGAACCAGAGGGCACAATCCCTTGTGACCTAGTGCCTCATTAGAAAATTAACAAAAGGTGTGGGCCTTCCTACACATCCTCCCTAATGAAATTCCCCTTAATAGGCAAGCCCATTAATGGGTAGGGAAGATCTTTCCATTAAGAAGTAAAATTATACTAACAATAACCAAAAAGTCATTATCGGTACACCTGGGAAAGTCACTTAATTTGATTGCCTTAATCCACTGGAGAAGGAAATGGCAAACCACTCTAGTATCTTTGCCAAGAAAACCCCATAGACAGTGTAATCCACAGATTCATAAGCAACAGACAACATAGAAAGGTATAAAGGGTCTGCAATGTGGTCTGAGAGAGGGAGATTGGCAAAGTGACCAAGATATTTGTTAGATATATGTGAGTATAGGTACAACTCATTTCTTGGCTATATCAGACCTAGAAGTGAATTTGCTGAGGAGTCTGTGAAGGAAGAAAGATATTTCCAGGCTCATACCCCTTGCTCTATGTATTTTCCTATATGTATGCTTCAATATTTTTGTGCTTATGTCTGATCCCACTCCCAGATGGGAGAATCCATCCTTTAATTGTGGCAACTTTTGGTAACAAATATTGTTGCCATCTTTGTAAATAGGTCTGTGAAAAATGAGTTGATATCAACTGTTTAATTGATATTGAAGGTACTAGAGGTAGCACATTGATGAAGTTTGTAAGTTGTAATATTAGAAGCCAGAATCCTTTAAGATACCCATAGAACTTTAATAAGAAGAATAGTCAGTTATCCAATTTTAACACAACTTAGTAAGGTGTATATGATTTGGGAGGTTGATCTCAGAAGAGGTGCTAGACTTGAATTTCTAGAATTATATAAAATAATTGCAAAGTGGTTTATTCTGATAGTTATTTAAAAATTTATACCATTTTTAAAATTTCATATAAAGGCTTACTTTTGTTTTAAGTAGATATGTTATAACACATTATTAAAATACTTTAATGTCCATATTTTGTGGAGATTTTTAGCACAAGTGCAACTAATAAAGTTATAAAATATAACTTATAAAGGGTTTTTCTGTATCTATTTAGATCAACACTGTATATTATGTTCCCTTGTTTTTAATATGATTAATTGTGATGATCGTGTTCCTAGTATTGAACCAAACTTGTACCCCCCCATATAAATCTCAATAATAGATTATAATGGAAAAAAAAGTTAATAGCAATATTTTACTTCAAAGTCTTGAATTGATATTCTTTAATTATATTTTCTTGTGGTTTTCTGGTTAAGCATAAGGACTATATTTGTCTCAAAATACATTTGGTACAGTTTTTCCTTTTTTTCAGTTTTTGGGAATAATTTTTGTTGTATACGAAATAATTGTTCTTTAAAGTATAATAGAATTCTCCTATGAATCCCTTTTGCTTTGATAATTCCATTACAACTACTTCTATTTGCCAAGAGTGGATTACTTTCTATCTCTATTTGGTATTCTTTTTCTTTGTAATCTTCTGTTTTTAAATGACAGGTTTTCTGACACATAGCCTTACATTATAGACTAACTAGGGGTGGGAAACCTGCAAACATATTGCCTTCTAGGTCTTCAAGTGTGACCCTTTCAGGAGTCACTCAAAGGGCAGTACTTGAGGACCTAGAGTGCCACATGTGGCCTCAAGGCTACAGGTTCCCCACACCTGAACTAAGATTATTTCTCATCTTGTTTTATCATTTCACCATGTACAATTTTTATGTTGTGAATTTGTTTTTTTCTATCCTCTTATTTTTAACCAATTTAGTTTTTTGTCAATTTTGTAAGTCTTTTCAATAAAACAACTTTACTTTTGTTTCTGATTCATAATCTTTTTTTAATTTATCTAATTCTCTGATTTTCAAGATTTCCTTTTCAATGCTTAGTTTTGTTTTATTTGCTGACTTTCTATATTTTTAAATGCAGTTACATGACCTTTTTCTATCTTGATAATATTTTAGGAGTTTCTTTTTTTTCTTTTGAGTTTCTTTAACTGTGCTTCAGTCATTGTAGTGTTTTGTTTAATCATAATCATTGTATTTCATATAGTTATGGATTCTATGTATGATTTATTCTTTGATCCAGTTATTACTTTTGTCTTCATTTGTCTATTGCTTTTTGTTTGTTTATGCTTCGTGAATTAAGTACTATTTTTACTTTGTTCTGACTTATAAGGGATGATTAATGTCTCTGCCTGTTTACATGTATTAGTAATTTCCTTATGCCATAAAACACGAATTATTTTTGTAAAAATTCCATATGATGCTGAGAAATATGTATATTCTTTAATTGTTTCACAATGAAAAAATTATATCTTTTTAGTTCCAACTCTTCTAGAGGGTTGTTTTCCCTTTTGTTTATCTTTCTGTTAATAATATCTTTCTGTTAATATCTTTTAAGAATCCTTTTCATTTCCTTTAATTGTTTCTTAATTATATATGTATGTGTGTGCAATATAAAACTTAGTAGATATATTAAGCTAATGTACCACAATTTATCTAACCACTCAAATATTGAATGATATTTATGTTTTTATATTTTAATCACATATAATGCAAATATGAAATATTTGAAAAAATTGTTCTTTTATTAATAAAACATTCTACCCATCTATTAGAGAAGTTGAACCTTTTTAATATAATTATTAAAAATTTATCTTCACACTTTTGAAAGTTGTTCATATTGTGTCACCATTTTCTATTGTGAGATCATATAATTTTAAACAATTGTTTATATAGTTTGGTATTAAGATATTAGTTATTATTATATTTGCAAAAATATTTTATGTATGTATTATTTAATTCTACTATTTTTATTGCAAAGGATATTTTTTCTGTAAAAGCTCCTTATATGTTGACATAAAAAAATCTTTCTTCTCTCTTTTCTTATTGATATTTTCCTGTGAACAGCTTAATATCCCTGACCATAACTAAGTGGTGATTTCTCCAACTGTCTAAAAATAAGTAATTGTAATGACTGGGCCAAAATAAACAAAAAAAAAATGTCATCTTGGTCTGTCCTATATGATATATCCACATTTTTTCATGTTTATTTGGGAGCCATATGAAAAAAAGGATATTCTGAAGACTTTTCTTCCTGCTTCACTAAAAACAAACATGGAAAAATCACTTCTCAACAAGAGAGAAAAGCTATTTCTGGAGCATACTACTTTGGGTATTTCTGTACTATCACAATAAAGGGAGCTATCTGAAATCACTGAACTTGAGTCAGGTAATTTGAGTTCAAGTTCATTTTAAGTCTACATGTAAATGATAATGCCTTATATGGAAATTTGTTCGCTCATTGCAAATATCATACACTTTGAGTGGTATTTATATCAAGAAATCATCTTAAATGTCACTATATAATCTTTTTTTAATTTATCTGCTACTTCCTCATTCTTCCAAATGAACCCCCAGCATGTATATGGAGCTTTTGTATTTTGATTAGCAAAGGTTCACCATTTCTAAGTTAGATTTGGTCATCTATCTAGGCTTCTTCATAGACATCTTCCTTACTGATTTAGCATATTTCCTGATTCTATCCTTTGAAAAGGGTGAGAGATTGCACAGCTTCACTATAAGAATGTAAGTTACTTGGGGGAATAGACCAGCATTCTTTTGTATTTGTTATCAATAGATAAAAAGTGCTTAGAACTTATCTGGTATATAGTAAGCATTTAATAAATACTTTCTTATTCTTTCACTGTTCCTAGCTCTGCCCTCTGGAGGTAAACTAAATAAGTCTATTCCTTTTTTCCATGAGATAGTACTTTCAGTACTTGAAATGGCAATATATTTCACATTTCCTCACTAAACTTGTTCTTTTCTGCCCTAATCTTCACTTTAGTGGAGATGGGAGACAGGGACAACACTTTTGTACAAAAAAAGATGCCATAGATAACAGGACTCTGAGACTGGTATAGCAAGGTTTATTGTTACTACTGTTATTATTCTACTAATTGGTTATGGTTTATATGGGTCCATGACAGTATTAACTCAAAACAAATTTCCTGGCTTCCTATAAGTCATAACTAATATTCTACCTTATTCATGAAAGCTTTGCCAGTTCCCTTAATGCTAATATTTTCTTTCTGAAATTAGTTCTAATTTAACTGGAAAATATCTTGCCTGTCCGTTGTTTACTTGCTGACTCCCCCATTACTTTGCCAGATTCTTGACAGACAGTACAGTCTGCTAATCTTCATGTCCCAGCACTCAGCAGAATTCCTGATACATAGTAGGCCCATAACAAATACTTGTGGATTTAATTATAGTTGTGCCTTGTAATCAGATCTCTATGTGCCATAATTTTTAATAAAATAAATATTATTTTATATTAATAACATATTTTAGTTTCAATAATATACATGACAAAATTCCTAGTTTACTTCCTAGTTTTCCTCTAAGAAAGGCTGCTGCTAACCTAATGAAGAGTTATAATAACATGAAGTTTTGTGTGGCTATAATAACGTATTTCAGACAGAACTGAGCCTACGTGTTCTCCTGAGTTATAAAAGGGAATCTTATGGAATTTCAGTTCCTTTGACACAGGGCTGCTCTAATTGTCATCTGTATTGAGTTATTTTCCTGGAATTTAAAGGTGCTTCACAGAAAAAAAAAATGAAGAGACAGACAATGCCCAAATAACAACCTGTCTTTGCTCTTCTTTATAAAAGGCCAGATAGTTGACCTGAAGACACTCAGGAAAGCCTGGAGGGAGGGACAAAAGCAAAAAGTGAAGGGTTTTAAAGGTAGTCTATGCTCCTCAGCCTGGGACAATTTCTAATACTTTCAATATTAGTCATCCTGACAATCACCCACAATGGAACCTGGATTGACAAAATGAAAGAGGATAGTGAAGTATGGGGAAATCACCAGAGAACATACTCCATCAGTCAATCCATCAGTAAGCACTTACCAATGCTTATTATATACCAGGCACTCTGCTAAGCATCAGGATAGAAATAAAAGCAAATCAAGAAACACATATTCTAATGGGAGAGACACAGAATGCACCTAAGTAGATATATACAATTAACACACAGAGTAGATGGAACTAACCTTAGAAGGGAAGGCATTAGGAGGTAGGGGAAAGAGTAAAGCCCTCCTTCAGAAGAGAGTTTTTGATCTGAGTTTTAAAGGTAGCTGGGCATTATGAGAGGCAAAGAGGAGGAGGGGGAACTTTCCAAGGTTGAGAAAAAAGCAAAGGACTAAAGTTGGAATTACACATGATAAGCAGAAAGTAGGCCAATATTGACAGATGGTGGACTCTGCAGAGGGGAGTAAAGTGTAAGGAAATTGGACGCATCAGAAGGGGCCAGGTTGTAAAGATCTTTAAATATCAAACTTCCAGGATTTAACACGTTATTATACCAATCTCTTGACATTTTGGTGAATGTGACCCTGGGTCTCTTCTCCATATCTCAGGCCATTCTTGAAAGTTTTCTGTTTCTGAGGTTTTCATTAAAAGAAAGTATGTATACACACCACATTTAAGATACAACTGAAACACCTTGGTGTTAAGTCCTGTATGTGAAACAAAATATCCTTGTGACCCTATAGTCATTTTAAAACTCAAAACCCCAAGCAACTCAGAGTTTCCAGATTGTAGAACAAGGGTATCTTTGCATTGATAGAGGCAGTTTCCTCACTGGCATTCTTCTAGACCAACAAAACTGTGATTCTAGACCAATGTATGTTTACATATCATGCAAGAATTTTTAAGCCAGATTGTTATAAAAATGATCTTGTATTTATAGTTCAAAAAGATTAAATCACTATATGACTAAGCTGTGTCACAATTAAATAGACTGTTAAAACCAAAATAACTTTTACCAGAATGAATTCAAATAAAGTAGGGGAAAAGAAGATTTGAGGATAGAATTACTTCTGAACTGGCTATTCGTAGTACCCAAATTAACAGGAAATGCTTTAACCCTCCATTTGAGTTGACATTTTGTGGAGCTCATCTTAATTTTCTAATTTAGATCAAAGTTATAAAAAGTAAATTTAGAAGAAAAGTAAAAAAAAAAGATATGCTCAGACATGAATATTTCACATGAAAAAGATATATGATGTAGAATTAAAGACATCCTGAAATTAGATTACAACATAAATTCACTGCATTTTTAAACTTTTCTTCTTTGAAAGTAACATCAGAAATACTCCTATTCCTCTTAGATTAAATCGGTGACAACTAAACAATAATTAGTAAGGGATTCAGAGGAAGGGTTTTGCTGTATTCTTTTTTTTTCTAAAGAAATGAATGAATACACTAGAGAATAACATTAAAAGAACGAAAATAGAGTGAGGAAACACTTTTATTCCTGTATGTCATGGGTCGAGTGAAAGAGAGTTTGAGAAGCATAATAAGACAGATACAGTTTCCTTAGTAGAAATAATTAAATCACAGATGACCAATTGTTCCAGTTGTTTTAAGAGAAATACACTTGACAGGGAAACAGTGTCCAATGGTTCCTGTATTAGGCATTTTAGAAGTGCATAGTGTCTCCCATTTGATGTTAATAAAATATGACACTTTTTAAAAAGGTCTTGGAGATTTTTTGGTTTGGAACTTAAGTAAGCATTTGAATTTCTGCAAAACAAAAGGGGGTTTAGAATTTGTGTCCAAAGCTCTTTGGCTCATAAGACAGTAAAATCATGTTTTAGGGACACAAAACCCTGTCAGTTGTCTAAAAAATGGAGCATCTAAGACCACATGAGAGCCTATAGTGTCAGGAGCAAACTGTCATGTACTTACTAGTAATTCTGGTATAAGGTATAGGAAGGTCTGGATTAGGGAAAGAAAAAGGTTGGAAATGATTATCTACAGTTTATGACTTTATCTCCATGTAAATTTTTTGTACTATACATAGAGTGGGAGAAAAACAATTTGGGGGGGAAATTCAATACTGCAAAGAAATTCTTCTTGGGAAGTCTAAGTGCTCTTACCCTTATTAATATTTCTTCCTCACCAATTAACCATAGTAATATAAGCAGTTTTCCATTTCATATACATATACACATACACACATACACACACACATTTCAGCTCCTAATTTGACTATCTCCAACAGCCTTAAAATTATACTACATTTTACACATGATATTCCATGGCAAATGTACCCATCAATATTGTTGCCCCTCTGATCCTAACTTTACCCACAAGAATCTCAGAGTTAAAAAAGGCTTCATAGCGCATCTGATGAAATCTATGTGGAACCTTGGGAAGTCACAAATTCATTGGGCTTCAATTTCCTTATTGGCAAAGGTATATTATTCCCAAACTCCCTTCTGCCTCTAACTCCTATCATGTGAGTTATCTCACCATAAAAAAATCATTTTACCTCTATAAACTTTAATTCCCTCTTCTGCCAAATTGGAATGTAACCCTTTTCTTGCTTCCCTCAATGGGTACATGACTACAGATGTAAAGGGCTTCATAAAAACCTATATTAAATTTGCATTTGCATCATTATTCATCCCATAGATTCTCTTAGTTCTTGGTCCTTGGGGCAAAGGAACTCAACAGGTTGTTGGATTAGGAACATAACTTAAGCTGAAAACTTTCCAAAGTTACAGTCTAGTGAGCTGAAATGTCCTTTTTAGGTACTGAGTTGTTGGGGGACATTGAGGTTCATGTCCCTCACTTGATCTCCCTCAGATAGTACTGTGCAGCACTGAAGTCTCTCAGGGGAAAGCCATAGGATGAAAAGATTTCAGGGTATGAATTCTGTGATTTATTGAATCTTATTCCATCTACTTTGTATAGTTATCTGAGTAGTAGATGTGTAAATGCAGATATGGAAAGAAAAAGTCTATAACCAGTCATCAGATCAAATAGTCAGAGGGCCCCAGGAGTTGCTAAGCAGAGAGTAGACTTCAGGGATTATAAAATCTCAGATATGGAAAAGAACTCAGAGGTCAGAGGTCATCATCTCATTCAACCCATACCTAAGCAAAAGTTCCTTCTATGATCCCCAATAATATATTTCTTTGAAACTTTGATAACATCAATTCTTCTAATAGAAAATATCTCAACATATTCATATCCCTTTCATTGTGATTCTTCTCCAGATACTTAATGAAGTCTTCTTTAGATTAAAGACATGTCCAGTGCACCAAATTCCTTCCTTTAGTCCTTTTAACAGTTCATGGGTACCAGTGTAGCATACCAGTTGTCCTTTATTTATACCACATTTGAAAGATATGCCTTTTCTAATCATACATTTTGTATTTGATGCATGCAAGGCATCACTGAGTAATATGAGTGGCCTTCTTTGGTTTATCATGCTGCTCTCCAGCATTGTCTTGTTCACCTACAATTTTGAGTTTTTGGAGAATTTTGTGTTTCACGATTTGCATCCACATAGTACCACTAGGAAAATTTATAATCAATATTTTAACTCCAAATTAAAATAAAAGGATTGTTCTCTCCCTGCCCTCAGGAGCTCATCATGATTGAATGTATTATAATAGTTTCTTAGATGAAATCTAGCCTTGTCTCCCACAAATAATATCATGGTTATCCACAGTTAAATCTAAGGAATCTATCCACTTAATAACCTTGCCTCATTTGATTACAGTATTTATTAGCTGATCTTTCTCAAAGGGGAAGCAACAAAAGTAGTTTAGACTATGGATGCTACAATGATATTAGTCATATTACTACGATTCAAAATGCTTAGTGCTTCTATGACACATCACAATCCTTTTTCAAATAATTCAGAACTTTAAAGAGATATCATAGGTATGATTATTTCTTAAACCCCCAATGCAAATACAATCTCTTCAGGACTTAGCAGAATATTTCATGATTTCAAATGTAGTCAAAAAGTTTTGCTACCTAACCGTCAACCCTTTGATGCTGATAATCTTAAAATTTTGCTAGTTTGGTTCTGAAACAACCATCTGCAACATGAGTCAAATTTGAAGTTTTCTCACACCAGCAAAGGACTATCAAAGTGTGTTTTCCATGGGCATAGCTTTAGAAACCTAGTGTCACCTTTATACCATAGTGAAGTATTAGTGTCTAATTTCAGAAGAAGCCCAGTCTAAGTTCCAAATTTTCAGAGGACAATATGATGAATTTTATTATAAAAGAAAAGCAGACAGATAAGTGTAATAATCTGTTTGAAGTGGATAGGGGTGAAGGGGATGCTATTTTAATATTATATAACATGGTTGGAAAGTTTGAGGTGTGATTGAAAAGGAAGTAAATTCTTATGTGATGAAGTCTCAAGGTCAAGATTATTTTTTTTAATGTGGATAGTGTAGCCACATTTCAAAGCTGTGGTGTGAAATGATTTAGAGAAATTAATGTAAAAATGCTTGGTTAACATTGGACTAAGAATACTAAACAAAACTGTCAGCAGTTCCAAAGCAGGCTATCTTCATTATCAGCAAGAGTAGAACTGCCACGTCGAACTTTCTTAAGTTCAAAGTTTGAGCGTGCTATGCAGGTACTCACAAAATGTGATAAGACAGAAAGGAAGGCATACTGGGTATTTACTTGATGGAAGACTTATAGGAAGACAGGTACAAGAATTACATGGGATTGTAAATTGTGGATGTGTTGCAATCTGCACACAAAAGGAAGCATAGACCTTGGTGAGATCAAGGATGCTTCAAATTCTTTGAATGAATACATTCACTAAGTGAGGAAGGTCAGGAAAGGAATAATAAAACCTGTCAATTCATTTCTATGTACAGAGAATGATAATGCTTCTACTTTTATCATTGTCATTGCCACTAACTGACAGAATATAGATAATAGAAGGGTTAACACTGTAAGAAATTAAACCCAATTTTGAAACCACTGATAATGAGACAAAAATAAAGAATTAGTTCTTAAAGATGAACTGAATCACTAATAAATTTGGTCAGGATTAGTAAAAGGCAACTTGACAATGCAAAAGATGACATAGAGCTGTTAAATAACACAAGAGCAGTCAATGTTCAGGGAAAACTGTCACAGAATACCTAGAGTGAAATTGAAATCCACCAAGCTACCATTGCCCTTGAATCTAATGAGTAGGATAGAAATGCTGCAATCTCACAGTCACATATAAAAATAGTGTACTTGTCAAAACTTTTGTGTATTTCGTGATAGATACTATGTAAATACTGGACCTACGCAGGCAGATATATACAATAGACATCAGGCATATCTGAAAATTCTGTTTCTAATTCCATTTTAACACCCACTAAAAATCTGCTAGTATATTTGGAAGAGCATTATGATTCTCCTCCTTCTTTCCTTTCTCCTTTTTCTTTTTTCCATTTCTCTTCTATCTGTGTCTGGGCATACTTCAAATGAGATGTGCTGTTTAAATCATTTCTAACTTCTGACATTTTGAACTATGTTTCAACTAATAACACATCTATTAAACACTCATTTGATAGGAATTGTGTTAGGTGTTAAGGATACTCAGACAGACAGACAGATAGACAGATGGATAAATGGATAGATGGATGGATGGATGGATGGATGGATGGATGGATGGATGGATGGAAAGACAGACAGACAGAAAGATGGATGAATGGGTAGATAAATGGATGGATGGATGAATGGATGGATGGATGGATAAAAAATAAGCAGCACAATCCATGGCTTAAGGAGCTTTTATTTATTAGAATCACATTACTACTTGATCTGCTGGAATCAAATTATACTAGGTGACTAGGTGTTAACTATAAGAGTTATTTATAAGGATTTCAATTAATCAACAGGCATTTTAGTTTTCATATTTTAGTGATTTTTAACAACATCACAATTTCCATTAGTATTTCTACCCTGACCTCTCAACGAGTCATTAGATGCATTAATTAAATGCTTACTGTATTTCAGGAACTGAGATAGAAAATGAAGATACAAGGACAAAAAATAGGTAATACCTACCTTAAGAGATTTACATATTTTTATCCTACCACAAAGAAGTGTGGTTCAGAAAAAGAAAAACATTATAGCAATGAGTAAAGCACGATAAAAAAAAATACTGAGGAATCTTTAAACCCCCGCTCTCCAAAAAAAGAAATGGAAGGGCATTTTACAGAATAGTTACCTGAAATTACATAGCTTTGCATTAACATAATGCCTTGGCCCTTTGTTGTTTTTTTTGGGAGGGATAAGGGGACCTCTTTATCATTTGCATATTTGTCTCTGCCTTTTCCTCTTCAATAACAGATAATAAATGTTAACAAAGACCTCAGCATATATTAAAAACTTGGCTTCTGGTCAGGCAGTTTCCTCATTCTTCCTGGACATCTTTGTAAGACAGGGAAACAGGATCACAGTTCATTTCAATCAATCAACTTGAATCATAACAGAGGAATTAAGCTGCTTTCCAAGCAAGATACAAAAGATTAAATCCCTTCATAAAGGGGGAAAAGCCACAAAATCACCTCACCACAGCTGTGATTTAGTTTCCATGTACTCTATATTCCAAAGTTGGCATTATTTTTTCCCTTGGAATGTAGAAGAAAGGCTAAAAGTGGTTTGAATCTAGGGGTTTAATGAATGCATTTTATGTCATTTTAAACACACAGAGGATCGCTGATAGGAAATAAAAACAGAAAGTCGAAAGCTTTGCTGAAGGAGAGACAGTGCCCCAGTGGATTCGGCCACCTCCCCCATATTTGTGCTTTGGGTTATGTCAGTTTGTTTTATAGCTGCAGTAATTTTAAATGCATTTTCCTCTCCTGTGAGATGCACTCTTTCAACTTTCCTTGAGGCAAGCTTGAGGCACTGATTGATGGTCAGATGTGCACGCACATATATGTGCACACACATCTGACCATAAAACACACAGCAATTTAGCATTTACTGTTGGGAGATAGACATTCTCTCTGGTTTTGTTCCTGAATCTTGAAATCAAAACCCACCTGCAGTATATAGCAGCACAATAATTCCCTTGGATGCACACAAATACAAATAAACACTAGAAGAAAATTAATTTCTAATAGAATTTTGCATCGCTGTTATGATTTCCCTAAACTTTATGTTTTCAAGAATTTTTAAATGGGATGGGGAGTTGTTAAGGTATTTGAAAGCTTAAAATTTCGTATCAAAACAGAATATATGTAAAAGCAACCAAACCATTGCTATTTATTTATTTATTGGTCCAACTCTTTCATCATATCAGTTTGAGGAAATTCCTAGTATTAATATTCCTTCTACTAGCGCATGTCAGAAAATATTTTATAACCTTATCTTAAGAAGCACTAAGAGTCTAAGTAAGTGGCTTGTCCAAAGAGGCTGCCCTGGAGCACTGAACATCTAAGTGGCTTGCCCAAGGTTACACAGCCTTTCTATGTCAGAGGCAGGACTTAAAACAAGGTATCCTGGACTCCAAACCAAGTCATCTATCATTCCAGCCCTTTAGGCATATATTCAAAATCCAAATGTTTTATCAAGGCATTTTTTATTACTTCAAACAATTTTTTTCATCCAGAACATATCTATTTTAATCTACGTAAAACTGAAATAAACTGCTGTTTTTCATCTCTCCCTATATGAGGTGTCTTGAATTCTTCATTTGAGTTGATATTTTCTCTTACTTTGCCAAGAAGTTTATGTCAGACTTAAAATTCACTATAGCATGATAATATGAAATGGAATAGCTGGCACAGGAGAATTCAAGATTGTTATCAATTTAGGTGATAACATACGGATCAGAGTAAGAACAGGCAATAGTGAAGGATTTAAGACTTAGCTCATTCTTATCCTAATATCATGCAAGTGATCTAGCTCTTGCAGAATGGGCTGAAAGGAAAGGAAGCCTAGTGAAGAAAATACTGGGTTAACCAAAAAAAAAAATCAAATTTGGAGTATTCTGGTTGCCAACCATTTCCTGAAATCTAAAAAAAGTCTAGTCATACATTCTTGATATGTCTAAGATTTACCATATGTAAGGTAGGAAAATAAACCCTATCCCTTTGATATACTGTAGTAATGAATAAAATTAGATTCAGGAAAGAAGTTTCCTAGTTTGATCAGAAGAAAGACATATAAATTCTAGGTGCCATTATTGCTTGCAAAGATGTAATATTGTGCCCAAACTCTGAGCAGGAAAAAAATTCATATAGCAGGCTTTGAAGATTATGCATCTGAAAATTCAATTCAAATGACTAGAAATTCTCCATTTCTCCTCCACATCCACCCCAGGTAGTCATAAGAAACTGTATTTACTTACAATAAAAATGTTATGTTGGGTGCAGATATTCTGAAGCTTGGCATATCTAAGCTTAGTATGCCACACCAAAGATGGTAGGAGATGAACCAGAAGATATGTGAAAATATCATATTTTCATAATATACTCCAGTCAACTTTGGAAGTGCCTTTTAACCTAAAATTGACTTATTGAAGAGATACACAGATAGAACTTGTCCAAGACTAACTCATTTTTTTTGTTTCAAAATCAGTTACCCAATATTGTAATGAAATACTTACAAATTTTAAGTGAATATTTGTATGTAAAAGTAGAGGAATCATTCCAAATTTTCTTAATCTTCCAATAATTAAATAAACTTGTCCTAAGTATAGCCAATGTCACAGAAGAATTGTAGAATTGGAAAGGTCACCTAGTTCAACTAGTACTCAGACAGGAATTCTTTCAATTACATTCTCATGAAATTGTCATTCAGTCTTTGCTGGAAGACTTCAAGTAATGGGCAATCTAACTAACATTTAGAAATACAAATTAGAAAGACGAGTAGATATTTCCTCATATAAGTTTCTTTTATTTCTTTGGAATGAATTCCATAATCTCAAAACTAGAGCTTTAATAAGTTCGGTTTATGTACAATTATGATTTTTTTACAAGTCACTGTTTGAGAACTAAATAACAACTTAAAATAGACCACAATTATGCAACATACAATTATGCAAAATACTGTTATACCTAACAGAGAGAAATGTCTTCATTACCTCTCCACTTCTAACCCAAGAATGAAGTTAAAGTGGTTGGGGTATAGATAGTGATATATTAGAGTACTTCAGGTTAAAAAAAAACCCAAAAAAACATATTTCAGAGGCTTTCTCATCTATTGCCTCTTTTGGGGAGGAGGAAAAAACACACACACACACACACACACACACACACTCATGCACACAAACTATGAAATTTATATTGTCACTAGGGAAGGAAAGAAGTGAGGACAAATATTTTTACTTTTTTCTAACATAAAACTTTTTGAATCTCAGGTTCAAAGGGACTACAAAATTTAGAGATATTGATGACTTAGTGTATTTTTAAAAGGAAATTAAGTGTAAATTTGGGCTATTAAAGTTTAAAGACTGGCTTTGTATCCCCAGTCTTATGAGTGATATGAGTCACTGAGATTACCTTTAAAGAATTTTCTCATTGTGTAGCTTTCACCACCACATACTTATAGAAAATAGACTAACAATGATTGGGTAAAGGTTAAATATGTATATATATATATATACACACACACACATATATATACATATATACATAATATACATATATACACATATATGTTTGTGTGCCCATATATAAAGCATATTTTTAATAATTATAACAAATTGCTATTTGCTACAGCAGCATCATCTCATTCAGAGTTGAAAGGAATTGGGACATGCAAATGAAAGTTATATTCTAAGCTGTGAACATTCCTTCATTATTCAGTGTACTGAAAGATAAACAGAATGCATATGCAATCATGAGAGGGAAAAAAAATGTTGATTTATTCCATTGAATTGCCTAATCTGTGGCAGTAATAACGCCTTGTGGCACAATTGCGGTATAGACAATCTGTTCAGTTCTTGCAAAATCAATCAAAGGATGGGAGAAAACGCTGGATCAATGGTGCCTTTGGTTTAGAAAACTGTATATATTTCATTGTTAGATATTGGGTCTGGCAAACTTTATTGTGGTTGTCCTGTTCATTATTCTGAGGGCATAATTAAACCTTTCCCTAAAATCCTCTAATCTGTAGACCTGGTTATCATCATTCTAGACCCTAGCTACTTTAAACACCATAGGCATCAATTCTGAAAAAGCATAACAAGATGCTTTTCCCTAGTTTCATGGGGGAATTATCATCATTAAAATAAAATTTTCCAGATAATATATGTAAGCTTTTTAGTAAGTAGAGACTTTAAGTACATCACACAAATATGTAAGACTTTTTTCACTTTTTTTCACTTCATCCTGTTGAAAAACTTCAAGGAAATGTTACCCATTCCATTTCATGTGGGAGAGAATACCAAGAGAATTTTCTAGGCTCATTTGAAGTCTGAGAAGGCTATTGTACCCATTTTTAAAACCTGCTCAAAATTCAGTCTGCTGTTTGTTACTAAATTATGTATCTCTGAAGCATAAATGTGTTGGCTTTCGAAAGTTACAAATTAGTGCATTTCCATATGACTTGGGAAAATGTAATTTTAACCAATTTTGTTTTGGGTGAAAAAATATTGTTTGCATTATTTTTATAACACAAGGGAGCTGTCAGCACACATGGTCATCCAATTTTTTTGTGGCAGAGAGCTTTCTTGCATCTCAAATGGTTAGCAATAAAGCTCCTTTTTAATATGAGTGTTACCTATAACCTATAAAACTTCCTACTTTATACATCTTATTTCAAAACTGGCAAGGTGGCAAGCCTCATGGAAGAATCTGGTACATCCATGAGTAGAGATTCTATTTCTCACTTCATTATCTTTAATTCATAAGGGTGAAATAGTATTTGGAATTGTTCTGAAACTTATTATTTTTAATACTTCTCAGCTATGCTGATTTCACTGGGTACTAGTGAGGGTTTAGTTTTAATCTATAGCAGTTCCTCCTACGGTTACCTCCAAAGTGGCTGGGCTGTCACTCCTTGATCTACTCAGGCAGGAGACAGAACTGACTACTTCTTGAAATACTAACACAAAGAGTGAAACATAAGGAGGCAGGCAAGCCCAGAACAATGTTGGCTCAAAATATAGGTGTACAAAATTACCCCACAAGAAAAATTAGTTTATTGGGGGAAATACAAAGAAGAGGTAGCTATAAAAATCAGAACAGAGGTAGTAAGTTCTGCAATGGATAGACTGTTGGGCCTCGAATCAAGAAGACTTAAGTTGAGACCTGACCTCAGACGCTTATTAGCTGTGTGATCTTGTGCAAATCATTTAAATTCTTTTTGCCTAAGTTTTTTCAGCTGTAAAATGAGGATAATAATAACATGTATTCCCAAGGTTGCTGTGAAGATTAAATATGATAATATTTACAAATTGTACATCACAGTACCTGATTCAGGATTGATGCTTAATAAGTGCTTATTCCTTAAAAAGATTCCTTCCTTCCTTCCTTCCTTCCTTCCTTCCTTCCTTCCTTCCTTCTTCCTTCCTTCCTTCCTTCCTTCCTTCCTTCCTTCCTTCCTTCCTTCCTTCCTTCCTTCCTTCCTTCTAGAAAGCTGTAATTTATTTAGTATTAAAATGTGATTGTGTTGGACATACGAGTAGATGAACAAATAAAAGTAGAAGTAAAGATGAAATAGAAAAAAAGAAAAAATTAAAAAATATTGTTCTATCATGATAGAGATAGGGACTAACCCTTTGATTTCATTGGCACAGGGGAATCTCTACCAATTCAGGTAAAAGCATGAAATCTATAGTCAGAATTTTTCCTAGGACACAGAAGTTAAATGAAATATCCAAGGTCTAACTGTCATTCTATATCAAAACATGACTTGAAACCAAGTCTTCCTGGCTTAAGTTAGTTCTCTATTCATTATGCCAACCCATATCTCCATTAGGAGAAGGTATTCCATATAATTAGAAGGGTAACAAAATTCTGAACAATGTGTCTTCTTGCAAAAATTATATAAGGTTCTGATTTGTTGACTCATTATCTCTAAAACATGGTTGAAACCATGACATCAAACAACAAAATTATTTTAATATCACTTACACACTAGGAGAACAAGGCATTGGGGAATTTCCTATTCTTATGTTTTGACCATTTATTCAAAGGGGGAATGACGTTTGTTATAATAGATTCGCTTCAACCATTTATATGTCTTGCATGTTAGATATTTATTTGGAAGTAAAATAGTTGATCACCAGCTGAAGAATATCTAAACTAATTATGATGCATATATGTCTATATATATATATATATGTGCATGTGTATACATACACATGTGTATATGCATATGTGTATAAATACATATACTAAAATATTACTGTGAAAGTAGAAATCACAAATATGACAGAATTAGGAGAAATATGGAACAGCTTATACATCAAGTGAAATCAACAGAAAAGGAATAATTGAGGTGAAGACAAAAATAATATGAAGGAAAATACTTCATTAATGAACAAAACATCAAAAAACAATGACTTTGATGAAAGTTATGAAAATATGGTTAAGAAAATATTTACCTCACCTTGAAGAAGAGGTAATGGACTGAAAATGCAGAATTAAATAAGTATTCTCAGACATTGCCAATGTATCCATTTGTATATTTTGGACTATAAATACTGGTTATAAGGAGGACTTGGGATGGCTAGTGGCAGATAAGATTCCCCAAAAGAACATCAATAAAACTTATTTTAATGCACAGAAGAAAATGTAAAGGACAAAAGGGACATAAATGGAGCAGTTTTTAAAGCTATTTTTCTAATATATATACATATATGTATGTATATAAATTTATCTATATATTAATAATTACATTAAAACATAGACATATATTTAGAAAATTTACATAAAATTTATATAAATTAGATACTGTCCAATGTGCATAAAATTTTCACATATGTGTGTTTTGTATATATGTGTGTATATGTACACACACACACATATATATATGTATATATATACCAGCCACATATGTGCATATACATGTACATATCTATATATGTACATATATAAAATAAATGCAGAAGAATATTTCTGAACAGCTACGTAGTCAAAGAAAGTTTTGAAATCCCATGTTATTTAGTGTATTTATCATATCACTAACACCATCATTTTGTTTTGTGACTTCAACCATGATTTGACGATATCACCACGTAAAATATTGTTTAGGCTAGAGATAGTGCCTGGGTGTTTTGATAATGCATTTTAGCTTACGTTAATGTAATTATGCTTCTTAATGGGAGGATCTTTCCCATCCATTAACAGTCCCATGTGACCTGCTTAAATCATGTGGAAGCCTGAGTTACAAGAGTCCAAGTCATATGGAATAGGAAGAGTGGGACAGAAAGGGCCTAGCTAGAGCAGAGCTGAGAGGAAATTTGGTCAGAGCAATCAGAACTGAGGGAGAGAGAGGAGGCAGACAGCTAGGTTCTTGAGTGTCTGTCTGTTTGTTTGTTTATTTGTGGGAAGGCCCTAGCATAGGCAAGGCTTGGGTATGGTGTTGTCCCCTATAAAGAATCTTGTTACTATGATGGATTTGGCTTTCTGGCATCTAAATAGATGTTTTGGTTCTGTCTTCCACAGTGGTGAGTCTGTTGTATTTTGTGATTCAGAATTGCACCAGGATATTCATGGCTGCCATAGGTACTGTGAATATTGCATTGGCACTACACATGATAGACTGGTATCCTGTTTTTTTTTTTTAATTTCCTTCCTTTTCTCTCTCATCTTAACATAGATGTGTCCCATATGCAGCTTACTCCAAACCCAAAGCACAAATTCTAAATAATAAAACAGTGAATTATAGGATGCAGAATGGGAATAAGGATATTTTAAAAATCAGTGTCTAAAATGCATTTATAAAATGAATGTGATGACTATCTAGACCTTTCCATAAGCCTTTTCCTTTCTACCAGTTTATGAATTTCTATGCTTTGTTGTACTCAAGAAATCCCACTCTTTTTACACATATTTCAGTAAGCCACACCTCATACAAATTCATGTATACCTGAAAATTTCAGAATTATGTAGCCAATGAATAGTACTTCAGATATTTCTTTTTTGGGGGGAGGACTTCAATACTATTGATGCTATAAAATGATAAGAATATTAATCCTTTAGTTATGAAAAATGAAAAAAATTACAGTGAAAGAAAAACAAAGAAATAGATTTTTTCTCCTAGTTGCACTTTTCCCATAATCTTCAAAATGATAAGTAGGTCAAAAAATAATGGATACCCCTTATTTCTAACAGTTCTTTGTACAATTGTATTTCCAAACACACAGCAGAAGACACAGAAGGCATAAGCTGTGGTCAATAATGACAGCTTTTGTTTAGTGTTAACTTCCTTCAAGCAGTACAATTCAGCATTCTTTGGAACAATTTGCTAAGAAAAATCATTTAAAATTGTAGTCAAGTTGTCTCTCAGATCTTTATTTTTCTAATAAGATATAAAGATCTTAAATTCATATTTCAAATCTCCAACAAAACTAATTTAATTTGTAAACTTCAGACAAGTTATCCTTCATTCTTGCTTACTATCTACATTGCTTTTTAAGCAATTCAGGGTTTTTTAGACAATTTCTATGCTTTTTCATGGTATTTTTCATAATTTTAAGTCTAGCATTATATATGTATATTTTGTTACGAGTAGCACCAATGCCATGTCATACTGCGCTGTCGGTCCAGACACTGTAGCTGTTATGAGTCAAGTCTGTATCTCACTTGAGTATCATCTCCATGGTAACTTGTTTACAAGGGCTGAAATACAAGCTGAAAATTCAAGGTTAGATTTTCCTTTGTTGCTGTTTTGATGTTTTTGGCAATCTGAATAATATGGGTATAAGACTTGATTTAAACAGCTTCATGGCAGGTTGAGTCAAAACAAAACTCTATACAAAATACGTGTTTTTCATCTCCATTAAAAAAGGAAAATTCACAGCGATGCTTAATAAGAACCATCATTTACGAGTCCCTTTCATATTCTAAAACAACAGCCCTCTTGTTGCACTTTGGAAGCATACCTTGGGAAATAGGTTTAAGGTTTTAGATAGTTCTGAAACAATAAAGTGTGTGTGTTTGTGTGTCTCTGAATGAGCTGAAGACTTTAGCTTACTTAAAGCCATTCCTGTATGAAGGTGTAAAGCTGATGTATTTTATTCTCATAATAGAAGAGAGTTTTTGAATTCTAAAAATGGACATTTTCAAAATTATGAAAACATTTTTCACTCAAGACTATTTTCTTCTAGAAATAATTATGGAGTCAAATACTTTGAAATGTTAAATTAGTGAAAAGTTTAGTATGGTGAAGGAAACTTTAAATTCAATTTTCTTAGAAAGAATGGTCATTATATATTAGCTAGATACCAATCACAATGATCTTGATTCTACTCTCTACGCACTTTCTGGCTTTTTTTATGAAACACTAATAAGGTTTTATTTTTAACTTAAAATAGTAGAACTGTTCCATATTATATACACTATATGAAGCTTTCTTAGAAAGGTACACTAATCTTTATGAATTCAGTGTGTTTTCTATCATTTTAAAAAAGATGAATCCCTTTACCAAAATGTAGGCATCTAGTAGCACAGTAGATAAAGTGCTACGGGCAAATCATTTAACCCTGCTTGTCTCAATTTCCTCATCTATAAAATGAACTGGAGAAGGAAATGGCAAACCACTCCACTATCCTTGCTGAGAAAACCTAAAATGGGGTCACAAAGAACAGAACATTACAGAAACAACTAAACAACAAGAGGTATGCAACTGATGAACTCAGCTGTGGAAACAATACCAACTAGTGAGTCATAAAAATTTAACCCAAAATGGACAAATTGATCATTACCAAATTGATATTTTTGCTTGGGTTAATGATGAGATGAACTATTTATGACTGCTAGGAAGTTCTGAAATGAAATGTCTATATGTCTATTATAACTAAGAATTTTTTTTCAGTTGAAATGTATGATTTCATATAGTTGGTAATACATGGTATGACAGTTTTCTTCACCAGTACAGAACCTCAGTCACTTTTACACAGAATTGCTGGGGTTAATAAGAGTGTAAATGATTTGTCTGTGGTCACACAGCTAGCCTATGACAGAGCAGAATCAGAATCTAGATCCTCCCGTCTCCTTGGCCAACTCTCTATGTATTATGAAATGTTGTAATTATCTCTGGTTCTCTTTCTCTTTTAGTATTAACAAATTGTCTTTTTGATACCACTTCCCATTCCTTGTTTGGTCAAGCATTATGAAAAAGTTTCCAAATTCCAAATTCTAAAGTCTTCCTCATTTAAAATCCATTTAAGTGAATATAATACTAACATTCTAACCATCCATTTTACATTTCAGCCATTAAAATATATAAACCATGCTCTATCCCTGAACGATAAAGTAAGATCACAGTTAGAGTGTCAGGAGGTCAATCCTTCTATAAAATTTCCTAAATGAAAATAATCCCAAAGTGACCTTAATTTTAATGGGAAAATAGAGATTTATTTGTCTGACTCTAAAATGATATGTAATCATAGAGGAATAAAATTCTTTCCAGCAGGATTATATAACTTAGAGAGTGGAAAGTGTTTCAGGGATCCCTTGATCCAGTTATCATATTTTAAAGACAGGAAACTCAGGGTCAGAAAATTTAGATGACTTGGACAAGGTCATACAAGTACTAAATAGAACAACAATAAACAAAAAAATAAAACCCCTTCAATTCTAACCTAGTTCATGAAATTGAATAAACAGTAGTTGACATAACTGTTAGCCAGACACAAATTATTTTCTACCTTCAGCTGATGTTGTGAATTCTGAAATAAACACTTGAAGAGGTTATCTCTTTTTTTTATCTTTTAATGAACTGTTGTTAAAATAGTCATAAAATAGATAAATACCATTTGCATTATAAAGGGTGAGCTGCAAAGAATCATTACATAAAGCCAGTAACACAATTAAGAAACAACATGCCTTTTCCTTCTTTTAAACTCTCCATTGACTTTAATTAAGCTCACACCACGGCATCTTTATTTTTTTCTTTTGTCTAAAGTATACAAAAAGAAAACTGATTCAGTGAGAGGGAATTTTGTCTGATCTTTTTAATTTACTGTTGTAAAGGTCATTGGAAATATGAAATCCTATAACCCAATTTCACTCAGTTGAGAACAAGTGATAACCAGGAATGATACCTTCATCTTCTAATAAAAAGAAAAATCAAGTATTCAAAATATGTAAGAGGAAATGCTAGCAAATCAGATAAAGAAAGTAGGATATCATCCCCAGATACAGTACATGATCTTTGGCTCCGAACTATGCAAGGTATAAGACATGCATCACCGGGAAAGAATAGGAAAGTATTTGTGGAGTCTCTTCTTACAGTATCAGGCTATAATAGTATTTTTTTTAATAAATGGTGTATCTAAAAAGTCATTTCAGTTTTACATTTTACTAACTTAAAATTGCAATAAAATTTTGGGATACCCTGTATATAAACAATGTGCACATCCCTATCTTGTCAGGAAATGTTTTGTAATAAAAAAGTAATGAACTTGAAGTCCAAAGATCTGAGAGTTATTCTAACAAAGTCACAATTCAGAGTCCTAGTATGTGAATGAAAATATTTGTACTCCTTATTTCACATTATTAATATGAGGAGAAAGCTTTATAAACTGTAAAAAACCTTCGCAATAAAACTGATTACTGTTAATAGGTCCTGTGCTTTTTCATGTGTTGTTGGAGGGTACCTTAGTTGTTAATCTAAATTTAAAATTTTCTAATATTGTCAAAGAAATCATTCAAATTCTCAGATTTTACTAACCCTTGTCTTGTCATCTAAATGACTAAAAATATCTCTCTTTCATAATAAATTTAAATTGGAAATGATTGATTTGCTAAGAAAAAATCTATTATGTATAATATAATTTAAGATAAAGGTAGGTTAGGCACATTATGCCAAAGGAGTATTCAATGTTCGAATTATGTAAATAAACATGCAAACATTTTCATAGAGTCAAATAACAAATTAACACCTAGGAACTTCTGGGGACAGAGCCAAAATGGCAGAACAGAGAGAGCTGAGCTTTCCAAATTTTCCCCTCTAAATACTTTAAAAATAATGCTTAAAATTGAAATTTGGAGTGGCAGAACCAACAGAAGTTTAGAGTGAACTGTTCTTCCAATTGAAGACAACATAGGAGGTTTAAAAAAGAGATCTGTGACGTAGGAGTGGAGTTTGACCTGGAACCCACATGTATGAAACACCAATAGTGGGACAAAAGTAGCAGAAGCTTCAGGAACTCTGAGGCCAGAAATGGTAAGGGGATTATAAGGTACCAATTCTAGTACTGAAAATTGGACCAGACTCTTTAACAACTCTGGTTAGCCTAAACCAATATCTGGATCATTTTTCATGATCAGAGAAGAACATTTTTGGGCAAGAGGTAATGGGAGCCTTGAGGAACAACTGTTTAGCAATTTCATTACCTATACTCACTCCTGGGTCATAATTAAAGGGCAGAGAATACGTTAGGTTAAGATAGAGTGGAAGCCCTGAGGTGAAGTATTAATTCTGGCCTCAAGGACTGAGGAACCCTGAGAATAAGTATTGACTGCAATCCATAGAGATTAGGGGCCAGCCTGGGTAAGGACTTGAGTGAAGGTCAAAAGACCAATGACCACACCTCAAAGCAATGAAAATTTCAAACTCTTAAGAACTAGCTCTGAAAACTGCAATGCAAAAAGAGTCTAAAGCTTGACAGTGTCCCTCCTCTCTCTGCACCATGAACCTAGACTAATATGAACAAAAAATTCAAATAAAGAAAAAGTACAGGAAAAAGAACAGCAAAAAAGGAAAAGAAACTAACCATAAAAATCTGCTATAACCATATGGAAGATCAAGACACAGGCTCAGAAAAAGACAATGAAGGTAAAGCAGCAACAAGTAAAGCCTCAAAGAAAAATGTGAATTGGACATAAACCCAATCAAAATTCCTGGAAGAGATAAGAACTGATTTTCAAAATCAAATGTGCATGGTAGAGGAAAAATTAGGCAAAGAAATAAAAGCAAAGAAAGAAAATTATGAAAAGAGAATTAACATCACAACAAAAAGAGGCAAAAAAATAATGAAAAAACAAAACATTAAAAGCAAGAATTGGCTAAATGGAAAAAAGGGGTATAAAACCTAAAGAGCATTACAAAATTTGTGGGATATAGCCAAAGCTGTACTTGGGGAAAGTTTTATATGTCTAAATGAATCCATGAATAAAAGAGAGAAAGAACAGATGAATAGGTTGTGTATGCAACTAAAACAAAGCTACAAAAAGAACAAGTTTAAAATTCCCAATCAAACACCAGATGGAAAACCTGAAAACCAAAGGAGAGATGAATAAAATTGAAAGTACTAAAACTATTAAACTAATAAATAAAACTAGAAGTTGGTGTCACAAAAAAAAAAAGATAAACCATTGGTTAATTAGATTAAAAAAAAAGAAAATCAAATTACTAGCAATAAAATTTTAAATAAAATAATAGCAAGAAGATTATAGCAGTATGTCACATAAATCATACACTCTAATCAGCTGGGATTTATACCAGGAATTAATAGTTGGTTTGATATTAGGATAACTATCAGCATAACTGACCTTGTCAATTAAAAAAAAATCATATGATTATATCAATAAATGCAGAAAAAAACTTTTGACAAACTACAATAATCCATTCCAATAAAGAAAAACAAATAGAATGTACAAGAATCAATGAAGCCATTCTTTTGATGATAAATAGCATCCAAATAAAACCAATTTATGTGAAATGGAAGTAAACTTCAAGCCTTCGCAATGAGATCAAGTGAAGTATATCCATTTTTAGTTATTACTCAGTATTGTATAAAAAAGACTAGCTGTAGCAATAAGATAGGAAAAGAAACTGAAGAAATAAGCATAGTCAATGAAGAAAGAAAACATCTTTTAAAGGGTGAAATGTTAGTATATTTAGAGAATTCTGGAGAGTCAACTTCGGCAGTTAGGTGGGGCAGTCGATAGGGTACTGGCCTAGAATAAGAAACACTTGGTGGAGCTATCAACAAATTCAACTATCCTGGAGAATAATTTGGATCTATGTTCAAGTGGCTATAAAACTGTGCATGCCTCCCTCCTGCTATACACTCCCGAGATTGGGATAATGCTTGAAATGGAAATATCTATTAGATTCCTTAGAAGGGACAATTCTGAATTAGTTATCTTACAAGGATAAGGAAGCAAATTTTACAATTGAGATTAGAAGAAAACTTTGGAAGCCGCTAAACACATGAAAAGATATGTCCATAGAGAAGAAAATACAGAGGAGAAAGGAAGGAAAAAAGAAGACAAGCTTGACTTATTTCAAAACTTTATCTAGGACCCCACATAATTCTACCTCTTCATACCTACTTTCCTTGACAAGTTCACAAAGCTCTAAATTTATCTTGATTTTTAAGCATTCTTGGAAAGATCTGCACAGTAGTCAAAGCAAACCATCTTCCACTATAGTTATGTTCCGATGGCATACTGCATGGATTTTTCCCTCCTCTGAAATAATTAATATCCATTTATCAAAGAACAAGGTTCATATTCTAAATAGAAAGAAGCAATTGGATAGCTTAATATAATTAATTCCTTACAACCTATGTGTTCCGTGGTGACTAGTTGGATATGCCAATATTTCTGTGGCAGTCTGCCAAATAATGAGCTGGTTTTCACAAGGTTATCTGTATTATCACTAATCAGTACATCACTAACTCTATGTTATATCTTTTTAGCATATGCTTTTGATTACTTTTCACCTCAACTGTTTCACTTCTCTGTGTCCATAAATTGAATCTGAGGAGTTATTTGCCTGTTAATCTTCTTGCTGATAGGTTTCTTCTTAGATTATATTGCATAACTATTTTAGCATATATTTTAAATCTGAATATCAAGCTATCAGTACTATGAAGACTTTTTAATTGAAGATTTATCACTGAGATTTTACTATTTTTCTGTGTATTGTTTTGTATGTTAAAATTATTCTATTAATGCAAGAGTTCTTCATCTGGGGTTCAAGGATGGTGTACTATGACACATTTCAGGGGGTTTATGAATTTAATTGTGAAAAATTGCACCTTTATTGTTGATAACCTTTAAAGTGAATGTAGTATTTCTTTCAGTTGTGACTACAGATAACAGATCACAGTAGTATTAGCCAAACCTGTGACTTTTTTCACTGATAGAAGTTACAAATATTTCCCAACACATTATAGTCACCATATCATCCTCTGCTTTCCCCCATTCAGTTAAAAAAAACAAAACAACAACAACAACAACAAAAACAAAACAAAACCCCAGTGGTTCCTAGGGTATCCAGGAGCATATGTTAAATACTCTTAATCATTAACAAGATATTCCATCTCTCAGTTTCAGAATTTTCCCTGGCTGTCTTCCATTCCTGGAATATTCTCCGTCCTCTGTTCTTACTATAGAAATCCCTGTCTTCCCTTAAATTGGTATGGAAATCTTACTTTCTATTCTAATTCCTCTTAATTCCACTGCTTTCCCATTTTTAATTACATCCTACTCCTGGGTATATAGCTTGCCTTGTATACATTTATTGACATAATGTTTTCCCCATTAAACTCCTTATAAATTGCTGGAGGGCAGGGACTGTCTTTTGCTTAGATTTTATCTCCAGTACCTAGCATTATGCCTGGCACCTAACAGGTGATTAATAAATATATATTGAATGAATGTCTCAAAATAATATTTGGGGTCATCAGTATTTCTAATTATTGTTATCAAACCCACAAGTAGAATACTTTTTCTTCCTTCCTTCCTTCCTTCCTTCCTTCCTTCCTTCCTTCCTTCCTTCCTTCCTTCCTTCCTTCCTTCCTTCCTTCCTTCCTTCCTTCCTTCCTTCCTTCCTTCCTTCCTTCCTTCCTTTCTTTCTCTCTTTCTTTCTAGGGGTGCAGTGGATAGAGCACCAGTGCAAGAGTCAGGAGGACCTGAGTTCAAATCTCACCTCAGATACTTGACACTCACTAGTTGTGTGACCTTGAGCAAGTCACTTAACCTCAATTGCCTCATCCTGGGTCATCTCCAGTCATCCTGATGAATATGTGGTCACTGGATTCAGATGGCTCTGGAGGAGAAGTGAGGCTGGTGACCTGCACAGCCCTCCCTCATTCAAAACAAATTAAGTGTGAGCCGTGTCATCATTTCTCTGACGGCATGGTCTTCATAGGCAAGGAAGAATGAACACACACACATTCAAGCAAGTCAGTTTTCTAATTATTGGAAAACTCTATGCTTAGTACCATTTCACCTCCTAAAAAAATAAAATATTCGTGAAATGATTGCTAAGATTTCTTTGGTTTCTAGTATCGCCTATCTAAAATTTCCTTTTGATCAATAGTTAGAGGCAAGTGAATTGTATTCATTATTAGTAAAAATTTTGTGTAACTGAGCAGTTCAAAAGAGAATTATTAATTATTTGTATGGAAGAGTATACTTTGTAACATTTATAAACACACGGACTATAAGCAAAAAATAAGCATATTCAAACACTTCTGATGGTTGAGCTAACTGTTGATGTTTGTTAATGATAGCAACTTAATATTTGTACTAGCTTAGAAACACAGTGATGGATCATTGGAATAGGTTAGGAACACAACACACAGTAGTCAATTACTACAGTAACCTACTGTTTGATAAGCCCAAAGATTATAGCTTCTGGATTAAGAACTCACTATTTGATAAAAACTGCTGGGAAAATCAAAAAATAGTATGGCAAAAACTAGCCATAGACCAATGCCAATACATACTCGGTACCAAGATAGGTCAAAATTGCTACATGGTTTAGACATAAATGAAGGATACCTTAAGCAAATTAGGAGAGGAAGAAATAGCTTACCTATCACATCTATGAAGAAGGGAATAATTTATGACAAAACAAGAGATAGAGAAATTTAGGAAATGCAAAATAAATAATTTTGATTCCATTAAATTAAATTTTTTTGCAAAAATGAAAGAAATGCATCCAAGATTTGAAGGAAAGCAGAAAGTTGGGAAATAATTTTTATAGCTAGTGTTTCAGAGAAAGGCTTCATTCTCAAACATATAGAGAATTGAGTCAAATTTATAAGAATACAAGTCATTCCTCAGTTGGTAAGTTGTCAAAGGATAGGAATAGGCATATTTCAGAAGAAAAAAATTAAAGCTATCTATAACATGAAAAAAAAAAACGCTCTAAATCTAATTGCTCTGAAGGTTTTTCCACTCATGACTGCTTTTAGCCCAGGAAATTTTTATGTGACACTGGGTATACAGATATATAAAACCAAATAAAATAGGTACACAAATCAAATAATTGCTGGTAATTAATACTAGAGAAATTCATTTAAAAACAATTCTTTTTTGGTGTTTTTAAAATGAAAGGAAATTTGCATGTTAATGAGATAATTTAGTTGTTATTTTTTACATGAAAAGATGAATATTGGTTGAATATTTGATACTGACAATGTTTCTCAGAGTTTATTGATATTTTGACTTTATAATCATCAATGTTGAGAAAGCTGCTTCACATAAATATGTAGTACAAAATGGCAGAAAGGTGTTTAGGGACATTTCAGAAATTATTGGAAATTCTGTCCTAATCCCAAGCCAAAATTCATTAAACAACTTTTTAGGAAGCTTAAATTTTAAACCTTGTTGCTTGATAACTCTGCAAATTTTTCTTGAACTTTTAATGACAGGTGACATTTTTATTTCAACTGAGTGTAGTTTATGAATCGAACTGAGTTTTTTAGAATCAAAATTTGAAGGGAAGTTTTTTCTGAAACTTTATCTCCAGGCACTTCATATGATCAATTATAACTCTTACAATCAAATTAATTATAAAATCATCTGTAGCTGTGAACATTTATAAAGCACCATTTTTCACCCTATTGCTCCAGATTTTTTAGCAAAACTTTCAATTTTATCATTTTTTAAAATTTTTTAATTATTTTATGTATTCATTTTTAGATTTCGACATTCATTTCCACAAATTTTTGAGTTACAATATTTATCCCCATCTCTCCCTTTCCCCCACCACATACCACCTTGCTTCTGATTACCTCTTCCCTCAATGTGCCCCCTCTTTTATCACACCCCACCCTTCCCTTATCCCCATCTCCTCTCTTTTCTTGTAGGGCAAGATAAATTTCTATACCTCATTACCTGTATTTCTTATTTCCCAGTTAGATGCAATAACAATTCCCAACATTCATTTCTAATACTTTGAATTCCAACTTCTCTCCCTGCCTTCCTCCCCACCCATCCCTCCTGAGAAGGCAAACAATTCAATACAGGCTATATATGTATTATTTTGCAAAAGACTTCCATAATAGTCATGTTGTGTAAGACTAACTATATTTCCCTCCATCCTACCCTGTTCCTTTTTTTTTATTCTATTCTCTCATTTGACCTCATCCCTTCTCAAAAGTGTTTACTTCTAGTTACTCCCTTCTCCCATTTTCCCTCCCTTCTATCATCACCCTCACCCCACTTGTCTCCTTCTCTCCTACTTTCCTGTGGTGTAAGATAGATTTTCATATCAAATTTAATGAGCATGCTATTCCCTCCTTAAACCATATGTGAAGAGAGTAAGCTCACTTTTCCCATCTCACCTCCTCCCTTTTCTCTTCCATTGAAAAAGATTTTTTAATCTCTTTTATGAGTGATAGTCTGTCCCATTCCATTTCTCCGTTTCCCCTCCCAAAATTTTCTTCTCTCACCCCTGAATTTTCTTTTATTGCTTTTATAGATAACATCCCTTCTGATTCAATTCAATCTGTATTCTCTGTCTATATGTGTGTGTGTGTGTGTGTGTGTGTGTGTGCACGCATAATCTCTCTACCTACCCAAATACTGAGAAAAGTCTCAAGAGTTACAAATATTATCTTTCCATGTAGGAATGCAAACAGTTGAGCTTTAGAAAGTCCTTTATGATTTCTCTTTCCTATTTACCTTTTCATGTTTCTCTTGATTCTTGTGTTTGAAAGTCAGATTTTCTATTCAGTTCTGGTCCTTTCACCATGAATGCTTGAAAGTCCTCTATATCATTGAATGACCATTTTTCCCTTGAAGCATTATACTCAGTTTTTCTGGGTAGCTGATTCTTGGTTTTAATCCCAGTTCCTTTGATTTCCGGAATACCACATTCCAATCCCTTCAATCCCTTAACGTAGAAGCTGCCAGATCCTGTGTTTTCCTGATTGTATTTCCATAATACTCAAATTGTTTCTTTCCAGCTGCTTGCAATATTTTCTCCTTGACCTGAGAACTCTGAAATTTGGCCACAATATTCCTAGGAGTTTCTCTCTTCATGTCTCTTTAAGAAGGTGATCAGTGGATTCTTTCAATATTTGTTTTGCCCTCCGGTTCTAGAATCTCAGGGCAGTTTTCCTTGATAATTTTACGAAAGATAATGTCTAGGCTCTTTTTTTGATAATGGCTTTCAGGTTGTCCTATAATTTTTAATTGTCTCTCCTCGATCTATTTTTCAGGTCAGTTGTTTTTCCAATGAGATATTTCACATTATCTTCCATTTTTTCATTCTTTTGGTTTTATTTTGTGATTTCTTGGTTTCTCATAAAGTCATTAGCCTCCATCTGTTCCATTGTAATTTTTAAATAACTATTTTCTTCAGTGAGATTTTGAACCTCCTTTTCCATTTGGCTAATTCTGCTTTTTTTTTTTTTTTTTTTTTTTGGTTTTGTTTACTAACTTTTTGGTTTAATTCATAGTCACTCTTTTTCCTGGACTCAATTCTCTCTTTAAACGAATTATTTTGTTCAGTGAGCTTTTGAACTTTCTCCTCCATTTGGCTAACTCTGCTTTTTAAAACCTCCTTCTCTTCATTGGCTTTTTGCACCTCTTTTTCCAATTGAGTTAGCCTCTTTTTAAAGCTGATATTTTCCTCAGTGTTTTTTTGGTTCTCCTTTAGTAAGCTGCTAACTTGTTTTTTAAGGTCTTCTATTTTCTAAGCCAAGTTTAAGTCCCCTTTGGAGGGAGGGCCTTTGACATATTTTTTTTCCAATTGAATTAGCCTATTTTTAAAGGTGTTATTTTCCTCAGCATTGTTTTGGTTGTCCTTTAGCAAGCTGCTGACTCACTTTTCAAGCTCTTCTATGGCCTGAGCCCCTTTCATATTCATTTTGGAGGTACTGGAGACAGAAGCCTTGACTTCCTCTGACAGTATGCAATGTCCTTTCTCATCCTGATAGGATGGAAGGACATACCTGTTCACCAAGAAAGTAACATTCTATGGTCTTATTTTCTTTTCCCCTTTTTTAGGCATTTTCCCAGACAGTTACTTGACTTCTTAATCCTTTGTCAAGAGGAGGGTTCTAGTGCTCCTCCTACCCCCAGGACTGTGCTCAAGGCTGAGATTCAGATCAGCTGCTCAATTACCCCAATGGCTTTAGGCAGGGGCAGCCTGCCACTGAAGGCTGATGTCCAGATCCCCTGCTCAATTCCCCCAGAGACTTTAAGCTGAGCTGCTGGGACAATGGACCCAGGCTGCTTCCATGTCCACTGTAGCTGCCCACTGCCCCTGCTGCTGCTGCCTCTGCCACTGCTTGGGGCCAGTGTTGGGGGGACCCCACATCCCTCTCACCCAGCTGGGAAAGCCCTCCCACACTGACCTTTGAAGCTTTCTTTGTTGCTTGTGGGTTGAGGGATCTGGGACCTTTCCTGCTGGGCATTCGTCCCCCAAGGCCTGTTCTGGTCCATACCATGTGGCCAGAGCTGGCCTCAGCTCTGCTCAGTGTCCCATGGGATAGACCTTTCCTTTAACCTTTCCAGGTTACCTTTGGCTGGAAATCTCTGTAGATCTATGGCTTCTGGTGCTCCAGAATTTGTTGAGAGTCATTTTTACAGGTATTTTGTCAGCCATGGGGAAAGTGTTAGAGTATATGTGTCTTTCTACTCCACTATCTTGGTTTCACCCAACCAATTTTATCTTTTAATATGAATATGTTACCATTTGTTTTTCCTTGACATGTTTTAATCATTGAGTTTTTCAAAAATATCCAACAAATAACACAGTTTTGAAAGCCCTAAATCATAAGGGAAAAAATTAGCAAAATCAGATTTGTGCACAGTCAAAAATATAACAATTTTATTTTTTAATTTCAATAATTTATTTAAATTTCAACCTCTTGAGGGCTACCTTTTCTCTGAATATAGTAATAAACTTTTGTAATCAGAGTTCATGTCTTTCCAAAGCTCTGAAAACAATAACTGTTAAGGGCACAGCTTTTAATGAAGTTATTGATTTTGATAGTGTCTCAAAGTATAACATATACTTCTGATGATATGTTTTTGGCTTTGAATGACTCCCAACGGATCATGCAGTGAGTAAAAGTGATATTTTTATTACCACCACTTTTAACTTTTTGATACAAATTCACCATTTTCACCCATCATTGCTCCAGTATTGTCTGTACAGTCTCCAGAGCAATTTTTCCACTGTAAAACTTCATGTGTGAAAAATTCATCAAATTTAAAATATACATCTTCCTCACTCATGTGCCCCCCCAAAGGGTGACAAAACAATAATGTCACATATATGCTTCCTTCATAAATATATCTTAGAGTAACAACTGCACACTGTTAGAGCTATCAGTTTTTTCATCTAATTGAATTGAAACTTTGGGTTGCCCTTAAGCCTGGCAATAAACTGCTGAAAGTTCAGAAATTCTTTTGGAAATAGTATCAAGTAATAAAGGAATTTCATGGATTTTATTCCTACCATTTTTCTCATGAACTGTTTCTCACATTTTAATAGCAGCAGGTAACAAGAGATCTCCTATCACCTAGGGATTTTCAGTTTTTGAAATTAAATAAGAAGTTTTACAATATGGAAGTAAATATTCTTAATTGGTAGTAACATTTCTCAAAACATTGTTTTTCTTTATTTGAAGATTTTAAAAGTCATTTAAAATATGCCTTTTGCTTATTGTAGTTCGTTGCATAGTTGATATTAAGATGTCACTTTCATTTTAGTTTGCTTTTAGTGTGGTTGCTTTTAGTTTGACTGGTTTCATGCTCTCTGCAACCAAAACTTCATTATAAATTAAGCAAAAAGGTTTTTCTACAGCATCATTATCATTAGAAGTAAATCCATATCAGAAAAATGATTTAACATATTTTCTTTTTCTTGTCAATTTAGGTGTACTACAACCTGATAGTGAAGACTCTTCCTCATTATCATCAGTATTTTTACCTTTTATATCCAAATTTAGCCAGCTATCCCCAACCAAAGGTATACTTTTGTCCTAAAATATAAATATCATAATAATTTTTCAAATAAATACTAGTTTTAGTTTATGAAATTACATTTATCTGTGCTTTTAAAAAATTATGTTCACATTTACACAGATATACAGCAGTGATGGTAGAGAAATATTATTAGAGGGCTTTTGTCTTTACTTGCTGGAATTAAACAATTATCTTTCTACAAAACGAGAAAACAGTAGTTTTTAAAACTACATATGCTAACACAATATGATCCAAAGATATACTAATTTAATACATACTGAGAAACGACAATAGGAAAATATTAAAAGTCTTTATCTTTTGTCATAAAATTACAATGCTTCTGTAAGAGTAGAAAACTTTGCATGTACAGTAAAACACTGCAACTCTTAACATACAACAGTCTCAAATCTAAGCTGAGGTGCTTCTGGTAGCATTTATCAGCTTTGTATGGTATGATGACATGAGGAGTGCAAAATGTGCATGCTGTATGTTCATAACCAAGGCTGCAATTAAGCACTGCCAGAACCACCTAGGATTGATCATGCATTTTGTTTTGAATTAATTTTTGGTCATTGCAAGTTCAGAAAACTTTTTTTTGTTTCCCAATTTTTTACCAGCTATGCAACCCCATAGTTTAAGAAGAGCTGCTCTAAATCACTACTGATTAGAGAGATACAAATAAAAACAATTCTGAGGTGCCATCTCACACTTATCAGATTGGCTAATATGACATAAAAGGAAAATAATAAATGTTGGAGCAAATGTAGGAAAATTGGAATACTAATCTATTGTTGAAGTTGTGAATTGATCCAGCCATTCTGGAGAGCAATTTGGAACTATAGCCAAAGGGCTGTAAAACTGTGTTTACTTTTTGATCCAGCAATACCACTACTAGGTCTGTATCACAAAGAGATCATTAAAAAGGGAAAAGTGATATATTTCTACAAAAATGTTTATAAAAAACTTGGAAAGACTTGCATGAACTGATGCTGAGTGAAGTGAGCAGAAGCAGGAGAATATTGTACACAGTAACAACATTGTGAGACATTGTGAGATGATCAATGATGATAAACTTAGCTGCTCTCACCCATACAATGATCCAAAAAAATTCCAAGAGACTCATAATGGAAAATTCTGTCTACATCCAGAGAAAGAACTGTAGTCTGAATGCAGATGGAAGCATATTGTTTTGCCTTACTATTTTCTTTTTTCTCTTTCTTGTGTTGTTTTCTCTTTTGTTCTGAATCTTCTTTCACAGCATGCCTAATGTATAAATATGTTTAACATGATTGAACATATATAACATATCAGATTGCTTGCTGTGAAAGGAAAGAGAAATGGAAAAAAATTGGAATTCAAAATGTTATAACAATGAATGTTGAAAACTTTACACATAATTCAAAAAAGAAAATACTACTAATGGGGGAGGAGAAAGTAATTTATTATAGTTATGATATGAGTACTAATACAGATTATTCAAAGTGTTATAAATTCCATGACTAGCAATGTATTTTCTTCTAATTATTTTTTCTATTTTCTTTTTTACACTACTAGAATAAAGACATGCACCCAAACCAAGTTGTGTAGGTTCTGATTGTATATTTATTTCATAAAAATTTCAATGCACAAAAGTAAATTGCATAAAAAATCTATAGAAGATATCAGAGCTGAGAGCTATTATTTCTAGGTAGACACAAAAAGTCATTTAATGCTAAGCAAAATAATAGCCAAATTCCAAAAAAGAAAATGAATCCTGAGTTGCTGTTAGAGTCTATGTCTACCAAAGGAAAAGGGGTGATAAAATGTGCTAAAACATGAGATCTGTATATTGGGTCACAGGCATTATGAAATGAACTGGGGACTTCCTTTCTTTGTTCTCTCTCTTTTACCCTGGCTTCAAGAAACTGTATTGTATCTGCATTGTATTACTAGTTTTTATGAAGTCTAGGTGCCCAAGTGATCCCTTCCAGTCACAGGAGCTTAAGCCACAGTGACTTTGCAGCCAGGATCCCAGGTAAAATATTGCAGTCAGTCAAGGAATTCTTTGTTTAAAAAATTAATTAATTTATTTTTAGTTTTCAACATTCATTTTCCACAAGATTTTGAGTTCCATATTTTCTCCCCAACTCTCCCCTTTCCCTACCCCAAGACACCATGCATTCTGATTACCTCTTCCCCTAATCTGTCCTCCCTTCTATCATACCCCTCCCTTCCCTTATCCTCATCTCCTCTATTTTCTTGTAGGGAAAGACAGATTTACATACACATTACCTATATTTACTATTTCCCAGTTTCATGTAAAAATTTTTAACATTCATTTTTCAAACTTTGAGTTCCAATTTCTCTCCCTTCTTCCCTCCCCACTCATCCCCACTGAGAAGGCAAGCCATTCAATATGGGTTATACATGTTCAATTATGCAAACGACTTCCATAAAAGTCATGTTGTGAAAGACTAACTATAATTTCCTCCATCCTATTCTGCCTCCCCATTTATTTTATTCTCTCTTTTGACTGTCATCCTCCTCAGGTGTTTACTTCTAATTACTCCTTCCTCCCATTTGCCTTCTACCATCCCCCCCACATCTCATTTCTCCCCTTCTCCCCTACTTTCCTGTAGTGTAAGATAGATTTTCATATGAAATTAAGTGTGTGTGTTATTCCCTTCTTAAGCCAAATGTGATGAGAATGAGCTTCACTTTTTCCCTCTCACCTCCCCATTTTTCCCTCCTTTGAAAAAGCTTTTTCTTCCTTTTTTATGACATAATTTGCCATTTCTCTCTTTCTTCTCCCAATATATTCCTCTTTCACCCCTTAACTTTATTTCTTTAGATATCATCCTGCCAGGCCTAGAGGCCTGAGGGCTACCCGAGTCTTCCCTTACCTCTATCGGAGGTCTTCGGCTGGCCAAACCGGATGCTCGTATGAGAGAAAGGACGTTCCAGAGTCGAACAAGGGTTGAGCTTTATTTCAGGGTCTAGTTACAAGTGCAGGGGAATTCTTCCTTGGGAGGGAGCGAAGAATCTCCCAAGGAGGCAAAGAACTTACAATAAGAGATTGGAAGTAGAAGTGTAAGTGGGGAGAGAGGGGGAGGGAAGAGCGGAGAGAGGAAAAGTGGAGCCTTCTGTCCTGTCCGCTCCGCGCCTCTCCTCCCAAGAGCGCTTTCAGGCTTTCCTGATCCTACTTAAGCTCTCCAGCCACATAGTTTGCATCTGAATACCGTGCTGTTAGGTGTGCCCAGATCCAGGACAATCTCGAGGCCGGGGAGAGCTCTCTCCCATCACGTTTCTCACGGGAAGAGGCGGAAATACACGAGATAGCTCGGTTCACCTCGATTCTCAGTCGTTTCCTGGGGGGGCCTCGTGAGAACTCTAAGATTTAGAAGTTCCCACCTTTACCCGCCCGAGACTGTCCACATGGAATTGAGCTTCCATCCCCAGCATCATCCCTTCCTACTCAACTCACCCTGCACCCTCTGTCTATATGTATATAATCCCTCCACCTGCTCAAATACTGAAAAAAGTCTTGAGTTACTAATATTATCTTTCCATGTAGGAATGTAAACAGTTCAACTTTAATAAGTCCCTTACAATTTCTCTTTCCTGTTTACCTTTTCATGTTTCTCTTGATTCTTGTGTTTGAAAGTCAAATATTCTATTCATCTCTGGTCTTTTCATCAAGAATGCTTGAAAGTCCTCCATTTCATTGAATGATTATTTTTCCCCTGAAGTATTACACTCAGTTTTGTTGAGTGGATGATTCTTGGTTTTAATTCTAGTTGCTTTGACTTCTGGAATATCACATTCCAAGCCCTTCAGTCCCTTAATGTAGAAGCTGCTAAATCCTGTGTTGTCTTGATTGCATTTCCACAATATTCCAATTTTTTCTTTCTGGCTGCTTGCAATATTTTCTCTTTGACCTGGGAACTCTCGAATCCCTGAGTTTTCCTTTTGGGATCTCTTTCAGGAGGTGATTGGTGAATTTCACTATTCATTTTAACTTCTGATTCCAGAATATCAGGGCAGTTTTCCTTGATAATTTCATGAAAGATAATGTGTAGGCCCTTTCTTGATCATGGCTTTCAGGTAGTCACATAATTTTTAAATTGTTTCTCCTGTATCTATGTTTCAGATCAGTTGTTTTTTCCAATGAGATATTTCACATTATCTGCTATTTTTTCATTCCCTTGATTTAGTTTTTATGCTTTCTTGATTTTTCATAAAGTCATTAGCTTCCATCTGGTCTATTCTAATCTTTAAGGAATTATTTTCTTCAGTGAGTTTTTGGAAATCCTTTTCCATCTGGTCAGTTCTGCTTTTTAGGGCATTCTTGTCTTCATTGGCTTTTTGGTTCTCTTTTGCTATTTGGATTAGACTATTTTTTAAAGTTGTATTTTCCTCAGCATTTTTTTGGGTCTCCTTTATCAAGCAGTTGACTTGTTTTTCATTATTTTCTTGCATCACTCTCATTTCTCTTCCCAATTTTTGCTCTACTTCTCTTACTTGATTTTCAAAACCCTTTGTGAGCTCTTCTATGACCTGAGACCAATTCACATTTTTCTTGGAGGCTTTGGATGGAGGAGCTTTGATTTTTTATTTTCTTCTGTTTGCGTGCTTTGGTCTTCCTTACTAAAGTAAGATTCTATAGTCTGATTCTTTTTCCAGTTTTTGCTCATTTCCCCAGCCACCTACTTGGCTTTTGAGCTTTTTTTCAAGGTAGTTCTCTGCTTCCAGTGGGGCTGTGGGGGTGTACTGTCAGCCACTCAATCCCCTCAAAATCTGTGGGCCTAGAGCTCTTGAACCAGTTGCTGCAGCTCCCCCTGCTGCAGCTATTGCTGCCTCAGGTTTCTCTGGCCCCTCCTATCTGTGCCGCCCTGGGGTTGCAGTCAGATCACTCCACTCTCCTGCACTAGTCTCACAGGCTTTTCCCACTGACCTTCCAATTTTTCCACACCATTTTGGGGTCATGAAGGCTGGAAACCACCATAGATGTGAAAGAATCAGTCTCCCCAAGGCCTGTTCAGTTCCTGTGTGTGCCAGCACAGCCCACACTGGACTGCTCTCTATTTTCAGCATGGCACAATAGATACTTCCCTGCAACCTTCAATGCTGTGTTGTGCTGGGGATTTGCTTCACTCCATTATTCTATGGGTTATGCCACTCTAGAATTTGTTTAGAGTCATTTTATAGGTATATGACTGGGCTTGGTGGGAGCACTCTAGAGAGTCCATGCTGTTACTCCACCATCCTCCAGCCAGGGAATTCTAAAGTGACTGATACTATATCCTGACATGGTTTTTGTACTTGGAAATGGAATATGCTCTTTAGGAAATCTTTTAAGCTGTGAACCTAATACCCTTACTTTTCCCAAAGACTACAGTAGTGCAAAGGTAGAGTGGGAATTAAGTTTCCCATGCAGTGGCAGAATATGTTTAAGTAGTTTTTTTTTATATTTTTATATTTATATATATATTTATATTTTCCTTTCCAAGTCAAAATTCCTCTGTAAAAGACAATTTGACTCAGTGTCTAAATAGATCTGAGTTGCAGGGGACTCATGTCTCTATTTCAGGGAAAATTATCTGTGGGAGTTGAAATCATTGTATGAGAGTAAGCATCTCAAACTCCTTTAGGGATACTGAAGAACCTGAGGGAAGAGGGAAGTGTAATCTACCTGGCCTTCCAGAAGTGGGAGCCAGGATTTACATATGTATAAAACACTTAAGTTCCTTGCCTCCTCCTGCTCCATTTATATATTGACTTCATATTGTCTTATTCAAATGCTAGTCATGTCATAGGTCTTAAAACCCTCTGCCATCTAGATACTCCTAGATGTGCATTAAAGGACAGAATTGTGATAAGGCATTCTGAATGCTAATGTGGTTTTCCCTGTCTTCTTACTTTGATAAATAAATGAACACTAAAGACACTGAAAATAAAATTATGAGCAGTCTACTTCATGATAATGCCTAGAGTTGGTCATGGTCTTAAATTTCTATTCTTTTAATATACTCTAAGCAAGTCAGATAGCTGACTTACCTAAGTAGTTTCACAAATATATCACATTACAATTTCTTGAAAAGCTTTCATTTTTTCTCTTTTTCAAATTAATCAACAACAACCCTCAAGTCATGTCTTTAAAAGCCATATTAAACATAAACTTGGATACATTTTTAAAGGTGTCTCTGGTTATTTAACATTTTCATAAAGATCTACCTATAACACTATATCAATATTTTATATTTTGATAACTATCTTTTAGTATAATTGGTTTACTTTGTAATCTTAGGTATTTCATTTTATGTAAGGAGTCAATGGACCTCTCCAGACAGTTAACTGGGTCTATGACATACAAGAAAGTAAGAATCCTTGTACTAGATGCCTGATAAAAATATACAACTGGAAAGAATGATAATAGGATACTTTTAGTATAAAAGGTTCTGATGTGGCAGCAATATCCAAAAGATGGGGAAAATTTTGTATATTTGAACTTAAATGCTCATATTTACATGTTGAGTTTTTGTTTCAATTTCTTTAGGTTTTGACTTATGGTTTCATTGGTTTAAGAAACTTCTAATTAGGAAATTCTCCTTTACCAGAGCAGATAGACATCTGTTCTGCAACTTAAGTCTTTGAGAATTATATGAGGTATTGACAAGCTGACACAAGTTGGCTATGTGAACTCTGACAGATCATTCACTCAATCAATTAACTAACAAGCATTATGCTAAGCTCTGGATTCTAAGACTACAAAGAAAAGAGAAAAAATAATCTATACCCCTAAGGAGCTAGAATCCAGATTTTTCTGACTCTGATTTTGGCTCTCTATACTCTGTGATCTCTTAGACCCATCATAAAACTAAGCTGATTCATAGTTTCCTTTTATAAAATATCAAAAAAGCACATACCTAAAAAATGGTGACCAACATTGACTTTCTGGAAAGAATGGATATTATACGGTTTATGAGACACATAATGTGAGTGTGTGTATATATATGTGCGATAACTTGAATCTCCCAAAAAAGTTTTGCTTCTTTTAACATTTATGGCTACCTTTATTAAAGACTATTTGAATTTTAAAAGATAATTTTATAGCAAATAATATATTAATACAATTATATCTTATAAGAAGATTCATTTAGAGAACATTTTATGCAATTTTTAAGGACTTATAGATCTATTTCAATTTGTCATTGTTCTTAAAAAGTAGCTCCTAAAATTGATACCAACATAAAAATGGTAGGAGACTCACCTGAACACTTCAGTTTTTCTAATAAAACTAAAGATAGAAATTTTTGTGGGAGCTGCCACGTTCCAAAGGAATTGCTTCTTAGCTACATTTTTTTCTATCTCATATTTTCTATCTCATTTTTAAAAACCCATTACAAGTTTTTACAGTGTTCCTGAATATATATTCACTCTTGTTAAGTTTGGGCAATCTCTTCAGCTAATTGAGCATTTCTTTGTCTCGTCTACTGCCATATATAACCTATGTCTCCAAGATTTTCTTCATGCACAAATTTGATAAGTATATTATTCATGCCTTTATCTGAGGCATTGATTTAAAAAAAGTGAAAAGCACAGTGTCAAAGACACAGTCCCTTGGTATGTCATTACAGAAATTTAATATCCTTCAAGTCTCTGTTTATATCTAGCCAACTACCTTTGAACCCAAGAAACTTTTAATATTACTTACGCCATATCTGTTTATATCATTAACAAGAATACAACTCAAGTGTATTCCAATGCCACAAGGCCACATTCCATATCACTTTGTTACCCAAAATTTTCAAATTATTCAGATGAAAAAATCTCCTCCTGTATTATCAGTGCTCTTTTATTTAGCATGTACTAAGCACAAGTCATTCCTGTGGACTTGGAATGCAAAAAGAAAAAAAAGACAGTTACTTCCCTCAAAGTACATAATATCTACCTATGTAAATGGAGCAAATACATTAAAATAATGATAGTAAATATATTAAATAAATACAAAATGAGTAGAAGTTCATTGTAGGTTTAGACAGTTAGATAAGCAAAATGAGATGAAATTTGAAGTAAGGGTAGGAGTTACTTATGCAGAAAGGGAGAGGGCATCATGCATGGTGGGGAAGCTGTAAGTAAAAGTCTTAAGACTATGGTATTTTCCACTGGAAATGTTACTTAATCTTTTTTTTTTTTATTTTGTAATGTTTAACAGTCACTGCCATACAATTGTGATTTTATCCCCCCCACCTACTCCCCACACCCCCCCTCCCTCCCCACAACTGCATACAATTCTGTATAGATTCTACATATACTTTCCTATTGAGTATATTTTCACTATAGTCATGCTATGTAGTCAGACTAAGATAAATGAAAGAAATCGTATAACAAATCAGAACATGATACACAAACACATACACATACACAAACATGATCTGTTACAATATGTGAGTGACTTCCATATTTCTCTCTCTGAGTGTGGCAGGCATTTTGCCTTGAGATCCTCCATTGGGATTTTTTTTTTTTTGGTAAGAAGTTCTTGTGTTATTACAAAAATCTAAGTCTACCAGAAAAAACTCTCACACACTGTGGTTGTTGCTGTGCATAAAGTTCTCCTGGTTCTGCTCCTTTCACTCAGCATCAGGTCATATAAGTCCTTCCAGGCCTCTCTGAAGTCTTCTTGTTCATCATTTCTTATGGCACAATAGTACTCCATTACATTCATATACCATAATTTATTCAGCCATTCCCCAATTGATAGACATCCCCTTGACTTCCAGTTTTTGGCAACTACATAGAGTGCTGCTATAAATATTTTTGTACATGTGGGACCCTTTCCCATTTTTATGATCTCTTGGGGATATAGTCCTAGTAGCGATATTGCTGGGTCAAAGGGTATGCACATTTTTGTAGCCCTTTGGGCATAGTTCCAAATTGCTCTCCAGAATGGTTGGATGCGCTCGCAGCTCCACCAACAATGAATTAGTGTTCCAACTTTCCCACATCCTCTCCAGCATTTATCATTTTCTTGTTCTGTCATGTTTGCCAATCTTATAGGTGTGATGTGGTACCTCAGAGTTGTTTTGATTTGCATCTCTCTAACCAATAGTGATTTAGAGCATTTTTTCATATGATTATAGATAGCTTTAATTTCTTCCTCTGAAAATTGCCTGTTCATATCCTTTGACCATTTATCAATTGGGGAATGACTTGTATGATTGTACATTTGGATCAGTTCTCTATATATTCTAGAAATGAGGCCTTTATCCCCGAGCTTAGCTGTAAAAATTCTTTCCCAATTTACTACATCCCTCCGGATTTTGGTTGCATTGGGTTTGCTTGTGCAAAAACTTCTCAGTTTAATGTAATCAAAGTTATCCATTTTGCATTTCATAATGCATTCTATCTCTCCTTTAGTAAAGAATTCTTCCCTTCTCCATAGATCTGATAAATACACTATTCCTTGCTTCTCCAGTTTATTCATGGTATCAATCTTTATACCTAAATCATGTACCCATTTGGACTTTATTCTTGTGTACGGTGTCAGGTATGGGTCTATGCCTAATTTCCGCCACACTGTTATCCAGTTTTCCCAGCAATTTTTGTCAAACAATGAGTTCTTATCCCAGAAGCTGGGGTCCTTGGGTTTATCAAACAGAAGGTTGCTATATTCCTTGCCTACTGCATCTTGAGTGCCAAGTCTATTCCACTTGTCTACCTCTCTGTTTCTTAGCCAATACCAAGTGGTTTTGATAATTGCTGCTTTATAGTACAGTTTGAGGTCTGGTAGCGCTAGGCCACCTTCCCAAGCATTTCTTTTCATTAGTCCCTTTGATATTCTGGACCTTTTGTTTTTCCAAATGAATTTTGATATTATTTTGTCCAGCTCTAGAAAGTAATTGTCTGATAGTTTAATTGGTATGGCACTAAATAAGTATATTAATTTGGGTAGAATTGTAATTTTTATTATATTAGCCCGGCCTACCCATGAGCAACTAATGTTTTTCCACTTACTTAAATCTGACTTTATTTGTGCAAAAAGTGTCTTGTAATTGTGTTCATATAATCCCTGGGTTTGTTTTGGCAGGTAGACTCCTAAGTATTTTATACTGTCTACCCTAACTTTAAATGGGATTTCTCTTTCTATCTCTTGCTGTTGGACTTTGTTGCTAATATATAGGAATGCAGAAGATTTGTGTGGGTTTATTTTGTACCCTGCAACTTTGCCAAAGTTGTTTATTAATTCTAGTAATTTTTTACTTGAATCTCTGGGATTCTCTAGGTAAATCATCATATCATCTGCAAAGAGTGATAACTTAGTTTCTTCTTTGGCTATTTTAATTCCTTGGATATCTTTATCTTGTCTAATTGCTACAGCTAACATTTCTAGTACCATATTAAATAATAGTGGTGATAATGGACAACCTTGTTTCACCCCTGATCTTATTGGGAATGCATCTAGCTTATCTCCATTGCATATAATGCTTGCTGAAGGTTTTAGATAGATACTGCTTATTATTTTATGGAAAGTTCCCTTTATTCCTACATTCTCCAATGTTTTTAGTAGGAATGGATGTTGTATTTTGTCAAAAGCTTTTTCTGCATCTATTGAGATAATCATGTGGTTTTTGTTAGCTTTGTTGTTGATGTGATCGATAATGCTAATAGTTTTCCTAATATTGAACCAGCCCTGTAGTCCTGGTATGAATCCTACCTGATCATAATGTATTAATCTCGTGATAAGATGCTGTATTCGTTTTGCTAGAATCTTATTTAAAATTTTTGCATCTATATTCATTAGGGAAATTGGTCTATAATTTTCTTTCTCTGTTTTGTCTCTTCCTGGTTTGGGTATCAAAACCATATTTGTATCATAGAAAGAATTTGGGAGGACTCCTTCTTCCCCAATTTTCAAGAATAGTGTATGTAGTATTGGAATTAACTGTTCTTTAAATGTTTGATAGAATTCACTTGTGAATCCATCTGGCCCTGGAGATTTTTTCCTAGGGAGTTCATTGATGGCTTGTTCAATTTCTTTTTCTGAGATGGGGTTGTTTAAGTAATCAACTTCCTCTTCTGTTAATCTGGGCAATTTGTATTTTTTAAAATATTCATCCATCTCATTTAGATTATCGAATTTGTGGGCATAAAGTTGGGCAAAGCAGTTTCTAATTATTGTTTTAATTTCCTCCTCATTGGAGGTGAGTTCACCCCTTTCATTTTTAATATTAGTAATTTGGTTTTCTTCTTTCTTCTTTTTAATCAGATTGACCAAAGGTTTATCAATTTTATTAGTTTTTTCATAAAACCAACTATTGGTTTTATTTATTAATTCAATAGTTTTCCTAATTTCAATTTTATTAATCTCTCCTTTGGTTTTCAGTATTTCTAATTTGGTATTTACTTGGGGATTTTCAATTTGTTCTTTTTCTAGCTTTTTCAACTGCAAGCCTAAGTCATTGATCTCCTCTTTCTCTATTTTATTTATGTAAGCATTCAGAGATATAAAACTTCCCCTAATAACTGCTTTTGCCGTATCCCATAAGTTTTGGTGTGTTGTCTCACTATTGTCATTCTCTCGAATGAAATTGTTGATTGTTTCTATGATTTCTTCTTTAACCCAACCCTTCTTTAGAATTAGATTATTTAGTTTCCAATTGATTTTTGGTTTCTCTTTCCATGGCCTTTTATTACATGTAATTTTTAATGCATTATGATCTGAAAAGGATGCATTGATTATCTCTACCTTTCTGCACTGGATTGTGAGATTTTTATGTCCTAGTACATGGTCAATTTTTGTAAATGTTCCATGTACCGCTGAGAAAAAAGTGTATTCCTTTCTATTCCCATTTAATTTTCTCCAAAGATCTATCATATCTACCTTATCCAGAGTTTTATTTACCTCCTTAACCTCTTTCTTGTTTATTTTGAGGTTGGATTTATCGAGTTAAGAGAGGGGGAGGTTGAGGTCCCCCACTAGTACAGTTTTGCTATCAATTTCTTCCTTCAACTCCCCCAACCTCTCCTCTAAGAATCTGGATGCTATACCACTTGGAGCATACATGTTTAGTAATGATATTGCTTCATTGTCTATGGTGCCTTTTAGCAGGATATAGTTTCCATCCTTATCCCTTTTGATTAGATCTATTTCTGCTTTTGCTTTGTCTGAGATTAGGATTGCTACTCCTGCCTTTCTTACATGAGTTGAAGCACAATATATTCTGCTCCATCCTTTGACCTTTATCCTATGTGTATCCCCCCGTTTCAAATGTGTTTCTTGTAAGCAGCATATTGTTGGATTATGGCTTTTAATCCATTCTGCTATCCGTCTCCGTTTTATGGGAGAGTTCATTCCATTCACATTCACAGTTATGATTACAATCTGTGTATTTCCCTCCAACCTCTTTCCCACCATTTGTGCTTTCAGCTCTCCCGTCTCCCTTCCCCTCCTCAGTAGTATTCACTTTTCTCCCCCTCCTCCTGCAGCCTTCCCCTCCTTCTTTTGACCCCCCTCCCTTTTAGTTCCCTTTACTCTTATTGCTTCTTTCCTCCCTTTTAGCCACCCTCCCCTTTCTTCCCCCTTCCCCTCCTACTACCTATAGAGCTAGTTAGGCTTATCTACTTAAGATTATTGTTCCCTCCTTTGAACAAATCAGATGAGAGTACCTCTCAAACAATGCTCATCTCCCTCCCCTCCTTCCCTCTACTATAGTTTTGTACTTCTTCCTGTGATATAATTTGCTATTTTCTGCTTCCCCCTTTCCACACCTCTTATTACATTCCCTTCTCATACTTAAATCATGTTTTTGACATGACATCATTTACTTTATGCCCGTTCCCTCTACATATATCCCTTTTATCATAATAGCTGCACAGTTCTCAAGATTAACAGGTATCATCTTCCCTTATAGGGAGGTAAACAGTTTGCCCTAATTGAGTAGCAAGTTTTTGTTTTTGTTTTTTCCCCTCTGTTTACCTTTTTATGATTCTCTGGAGACCTGCATTTGAAGATCAAATTGTCTATTGAGTTCTGGTGTTTTGGTCAGGAAGCTCTGGAAATCCCTTATTTCGTTGAATGACTTTCTCCTTGCCTGAAATGTTATGCTGAACTTTGCTGGGTAGTTGATCCTTGGTTGAAGTCCCAACTCCTTTGCCTTACGGAATATTGGGTTCCAATTCTTTCGATCTTTTAATGTAGAAGCTGCAAGGTCCTGTGTGATCCTGACTGTGTGTCCTTGATATTTGAATTGTTTCTTTCTGGCTGCTTGTAGTATTTTCTCCTTCACTTGATAGCTCTGGAATTTGGCAACTATATTTCTTGGGGTTTTGAGTTTGGGATCCCTTTCGGGAGGGGAATGGTGGATTCTTTCGATGACTATTTTGCCCTCTGAGTCTAGTACTTCTGGACAGTTTTCCTTGATGATTTCCTGGAAGATATTGTCCAGACTCTTTTCTTCATCATGGGTTTCTGGCAGGCCAATAATTCTTAGATTTTCTCTCCTGGGTCTGTTTTCCAGGTCAGTTGTTTTTCCAATTAAATATTTTACATTTTCTTCTATCTTTTCATTCTTTAGATTTTGTTTGACTGATTCTTGTTGCCTCATTGAGTCATTAGTTTCTACTTGCCCAATTCTAATCTTCATCGTAGTGTTTTCTTCAGTTAGCTTTTCCATCTCCTTTTCCATCTGACCAATTTTCCCCTTTAAGGAGCTATTTTCTCCATTTAATTTTTGTACTTCTTTTTCCATTCGACCAATTTTCCCAGTTAGGTTTTGGGTTTCCTTTTCCATCTGATCAATTTCCCCAATTAGGTTTTGGGTTTCCTTTTCCATTTGATTAGCTCTTCCTTTTAGGGAATTATTCTCTCCAGTTAATTTTTGAACTTCCTTTTCCATTTCTTCAATTTTCTTTTTCAGGGTGATGTTCTCATCAGTGAATTCTTTTTTTATAGTTTTAAAATCATTGGCCAGTTTTTCTTTTATATCCTTCTTCAGACGTTCCAGGTAATCTAGTTGTGCTTGCGAGAGATTCATAGTCCCATCTGAGGTTTCAGATGGAAGTACAGTCTCAGCTCTAACCTCTTTGGTGTTTGTGTTTTGGTCCTTATCCCCATAGAAAGATTCTATGGTTTTTTCACTTTTCGTCTGCTTTTTCTGATTCATGATGTTGGCTGAGTGTTGTAGCTTTTGGTTCTTTCAGTCAGAAGGTACAGATCTTTAAGCTGAGCTGATGTGTGTCTAGGCTAAAAGCAGGCTTTTGTTTTTTGTTTCCCCGATCAACCCTGGGGTTAGCTTGTTAGGTGTGTGGGAGGTGTGGTCTGGTCTCAGGCTATCTCCTCAGCTGACTTGAGGCAAAGGCAAGGTCAGGGGATGGTAATCCCAGCTTCCCTATTGTCTTCCCTTTTCCCCTGGAGGGCTGGGGCACGCCTAGAAGCTAATGCGTGTTCCCGCCCCTCCTGGGGCTCGTCTCCGGGCTCTGAGGCTTGCTTGGGTCTCAGTACGAATTTTCTCTGCCCTGGGTCATCTGTCCCTCCAGATCGCCTCCACCACAGTAGGAAGAATCCCCCTTTGCCACTTTTCCAGCCTCTGGTGTTATGAGACCACCCGCCCCCTTCTGCTGTTCCCGCTGATCCAGGATTAATCTGGGGAAGAATTTTATGGTTCCATCACGGTCATCAGTGGGGAGGAGAGAGCACTTACTGATCACTCTGCCATCCCAGTTCCTGGAAGTTCAAGTAGTGACCCACCGAAGTCCGCCTTCAGGCTGAAGATTTTAAGGACTGCTGCGCTGATGTCTGGCACTCAGCGGCTCTCACCGGCTCGGCCTGGCTTATCTCCTGCTCCGCTGGTCTCGCCCACCACTGTCGGGCTCCTCTGGTCCCCTCCGCCCTGCCGCGCTGACCGCGCTGTGCTGTGCGCCGGGGTCTTACCCCAGCGGAACAGATCCCTCCCGTGGACCGTCCGGTCCAGCCTGGGCTCCGAATCCGTCAAAGTCCGTCACCCACTGGATTTTACACCTCCAAAGTCTGGTCAGACTCTCCCCGCAGATATATCCAGAGGAGTTTTTCCAGGAGCTTAGGTGAGTCGTTGCTTTCACTCCGCCATCTTGGCTCCGCCCAATGTTACTTAATCTTAGTTCAACTACTTAATTTTTCAAATGAGGCCCAGAGACATTACATAACTCACTTATGATCATCAAGGTAGATGGGAGCAGAACCAGGATTCTAACACAGATCTCTTAACTCTTAAAACCAGTGCACTTTTCCCTAAACCATATGTCTGACAGTCAAGTAGATTAAAATTCACATGGTATATTCAAGAGCCAATAGATTATGTTGGCTAGATTAAAGAGTTACTATAAGAGATAAATGGAAGACCATTGGAAAGTCAGGAATGAGTCAAGGTTGTGCAAGCTCATTAATGCTAGATTAAGATTTACTCAATGAGCTGGCACACTTAATGCAAATATCTGTTTTAAGTGAGTTATTTATGGATATAAGGATAAAAATCAACCCTATTTAATTTTCTATTTCTTAATCACTGTCATTATACCAGTCATTACTATATTTGTCAAAAATGAAACCAAAACATGCAGCAATACATGACTCACTGCTAGAATTTTACTGGACTTAGCCTGTCATTGTTTGTACAACTTCTTGAATAAAATCTCTTACCTACATTTGCTTACTTCAGTATTTCTCCTGCTTTTTCCCCACAGCTGGACAGTATTAATTTATTTTCCTTTTGTTCCAATTCTCTGAGTGTTTTTTTTTCTTTTCCCAAGATGTTATTTGCAAATAAGCAAATGGCACCTGGAGTGGGCCTGTTTTATTCTGCATGTGGCAGATATTTGGAATGATGATGTCTTAGTGTTTGACAAGTGCATGACAAATTTTGGGGCTTCTTCTGAATTCCTATGAGCTCAGTCAGGGAACAGTGGTAACATACTGACTCTATGCCTATTGAGTAAAGCCCTAAGCTACTGTTCAGAGGTATGCAAATTAGCTCTGAGCTGCTGGCTGCAAATCTTCTTTAAAGTCTTTCCAAAGTCAAAGGTTCTGTGTTTCCTAATTTGTAACTAATTTCTGAAGATGATAACAGGTTAATGTGTGGAGTCCTATGATGTTTTCTGCATTTTCATAAGCAAGATCAAAGATGAGAAATAAGTGGTGATGCCACTCAATTTTCTTGATTAACAAAACCTGGAATCTTACGGCTTTCAAAAAATTTAGGATTCCTAAAAAGATTTAAATGCAATCTTTTTTTTCTAATCAGAGTTTAGCAATAGAGTATTCTGTTCAACTAAATATAGGTAATGATGAGCTAACTTGTTACCTTGGGTATGTAACCACCTCACTCTCAGTCAATTTTCTAAGAACAAAAACATATACTTAAACCTAAAATTATACTGAATACAGCACTTAATCACTCTCTTACTGTTCAGAAAGCATTTCATGTGACACAGTACTTTAAAATCACAAATGTCAGATACTACAAAATGTGGAAGTACCTGTATACCCCATACGAGCTCGGTGTCATCCTAACCTTAACTCCTACTGATGACTTGAGTCCCTAGGGCTCTGTTACTTTTCTTCAGGGTCTTGGGTGTATCACTGAAGCGTTCAGAGATGATTTTCTAGTATCATCAGCTTAAGAATCCACCAGAGCCACGCTAAGGCCATTCTGATTTTTCTAGTTGTTAAAACTCCCTGGTGAAATTAATTTGTATAAGCTTTTCATTGATTTATTTTTGTACAGCTTGAACCACTCTGTCCACCTTCTCTCTTCATCACCCCAGGAGAAAGCAAGTCCTCTAAGAGCATAAGTTATTTCATTTATGACCTTGTCTGTATCTCCAGGAATAAGGACAATGTTTTGTATACTGAGGACTGTCCCTCACATGTAGCATTAAGGCATTACTGTGTGACTTGAAGGGAGGCAGAAAAGATGTCTCTAGGCTTCTCTCCTCAAATCTTTCATTCAAGGAAAACTGCAATTCCTGTCAGAAGAGGAAGAAGGATACTGGGGTCAGAAGCTTGTGTGCAAAGAGAGGGGGATACTGACTACAATTATATATACCTACTCCCTTAATTATTACTAATCTAAGGTAGATAGTTTTCAAGTTAACTTCTAATCTCTGTCTCTTTAATAGGAAAAAGATGAAAGTCAGCCTTTTTTTTAGGCTTGACTCTTTTTCTACCAAATATGTTTGACACATAGCATGTACTAAAGAAAGATTTATCCAAGTCAATAGTAAATACCACAACTCCCTGAAATAAGAGCAAGTATGTATAGAAGAATACATACCAGAAAATGCAGAGTAAAGTCATTCCCCCTTTGGGAATTAGGTAATTTAACTCAACCAAGTGGAAAAGAGCCTTAGAGATCACCCAAAGAGAAGTTTTCTAAATTATCTAGTGTAGCAAGTTGGGGATAAGAACGTGATGGAGATTGCCAGCTCCTCTCATGTTGTCTTCTTCCGAAGTCTTTTGTTTTCTTCACCAACATTAACTGAGATTGACTTCTTCCATTTGCCCTCTTGAATCTAGAAGTACATGATGCCCAAAGAGAATGAAATTCCTGAAGAAACTTGATCTGACTTGAATAGCCTGGAACTCTCTTCTCTCCCACTCTTCACCAATTCTGATTTCCTCTTCACAGAGGCTAAGGACATTAAATTCCATCAATGAGGAGAGAATTTCATGCCAATGGGCTTTGGATCTCTGGTAACATTTTCGTATTTTGTTCTTCAGTCATTTTTCATTCTGACTCACTGTGACAGCATTTGGGGTTTTCTTGGCAAAGATAGTGGAGGGGTTTGCCATTTCCTTCTCCAGTTCTTTTTACAGATGAGAAACTGAGACAAACAGGGTTAAATGACCTGGCCAGGGTCACACAGCCAGGAAGTGTTGGAGGTCAGATTTGAACTCAGGAAGAAGAGTTTTCCTGATGATAGATCTGGCACTCTATCCACTATGCCACTTAGCTGCCCCACATTCTCACAAAGTAGCTCTCTGATAAATGTTTCTTGAAAGCAGTATAGAAACAGAATGAATTCTAGCTCTCAAGTCAGAAGATTCTGGAATAACTGACATTACCTGTTTCATGTTGGACAAGTAACTTTATTCCGTGGCCATGAGTTTCCTCATGTATAAAATCAGAAGTCTGGACTCAATATCCTTCTGAGATCCCATCCAGTTATAAATAATATGATCCTATGAATAAATAAGTAGAAGGAATGGTGCTAATATAATATTAGTAACTAGCCTTCATTCAAAGTCAATGAAATATGACTTGTAAATGGAAACATTTCTTCTCTTTCACTCTTTTTTGGATGGGGAGTATAAATGGTGACTGATTTAAAATATTAATCGGTAATGCATATGTCTAAAGTGGCAAACACTAGGTGTAAAGAGAAAGGAAGTTGAAAGTAAATGGTAGCAACTGAAGTGAAAAGAGGTTTGATTTCTCATCTTGTATGAACCAAAAAATGAGATTCTTTTCTTCTGGGACACACGTCCATACTATGGTTCTGATAGTACCAGATATAATGGAAGGAATTTTAAAAGAGGGAAAAATACTGCCACATTCATTAAACTCTACCTTGTCCTTAACCTCTCAGACACAAACATGTACCTGAGTGACACTGGAGATTTATATGTGTGGTTACTCATTAAATGATTTATCTGGCTTCCCTCCATATTTTTCCCCCTGTCCCTGGTAATAGCAAAATTTTATTTTTTGAAGCAAGAAACCAAATTCTTTAGCTTTCCAAAAGATCTACCTCTACTTATAAATAGGAAGTCAGTCTTCATTTACTATGAGTAGGAGGGGAGGAAGATTTACTATGAATATATTATTACAAGTTTTTTTGTTGGGAATCCAAATGTAAGGAAAATCCCATTAGGGTACTAGGTCCTTCATTTCACAAGATTCTCCTGAAACATTTTAAAAAAAGATGGAAAAAAATAAGAAAGATAAGATAACTCTATTTATTCCAAGACATTTTAAGAACAAAAGGAAAATTCTCTGTTTTATTCCTCCCCTCCACCTCATCATCCCACAATTACCTCCCCTCCCCCACATATACACACTGAGCTTTCCTGTTTGAAAAATAAAAGTAAGGGTAGAAATGTCTAGAAATGATATGGAGATGGGGGGGGGGTATACATATTTCAAAACCAAAATGGTCAAACTTCTGAAGGTTAAATTATTTTATGATATCATTCACGTCAAGACTATATTAGTATCCTCAGAGAATTATAAAAGTTTATAACCTTTGAAATTCAGTCACCTGTTCAAGTACATATGCCAAAATGTTAGTCTAGATGACATCCACTGTCTATCAGCTTCCAACCTCTCCCTACCTCAGCTCATTTTCTGCCACTTGATAGGAATAAAGTAGACACTCAGAGCGTATGCATATATGGAAGAGAAAGCGGGGTTGGATGTCAAGACACTGAAAAGCTAATTCACAGTGATGCTTAGTTTATCACAAAGGCACAGTTCCAAACTGGAGTTTTATTATACCTTTCTTGGGGGTCTAGGGGAAGGGTACAATAACAGCATAGTTTTCTATGATGGCCTTTAAAATAGTAGCAGTTTCAAAAATAATGCTTTCCGTTCTACTCTCAAGCTTTCACATTCTGTGTAATGAATGTAAGATTCTACATCTACATTTTTACATATACATATTACTGTTTATTTTAATTTGTGATATGTCCCTCCTACCCCAGGGCCAATATATGAAATACGTATTCATATTTATAGAATATCACAAAACATATACACAAAATATAGTACATATATTTTATAAGTGTTTTTTTTTGCTTTTGTGAATTATTTTTAAACAGCATAACAACCTTTAAGATAATTAGAAATATCCTAAAACATGAGAAAAGCATGATTATAAATCACTGAATTAAATCATCAACATGCCAAAGGATAGAATGATTATAAAGCTTGTGAAATAAATTCCTTTTCAACAATCATCAGGAGCATATTTATCTTCTGAAGAAAATAATCTTTCAGTTTCTCCTTTATTATTTCAGGGCTTATTATTTGAGATGAGGTTGATAGTTACTGTAATTTTACTTGGTGATATTTTCAGAGAAACATAGAAATTTTGTTAAGCTTTAGAAAAGAACTTAGAAACTACCCAATTGAATATTTCTCTGTTACAGATGAAGAAACTGAGGCCCAGAGAAGTGAAATGATTTGAAAATGGGCTGAGTACTATGAATTGGGGAAATCTAACTCTGCCAACCATCTCAAAGAACTGTTCTTAAAGGTTCTGACTGAAATGTATTGATTTAAGTCTCTGTCAAGATACAAGCTATTCAAGATGTAATCTTTAATTTTGTTATCAAATGTAAATACTCTCAAATCTAAACCAGTTAAAAATTATTTTTCTGTCTACTTCAACTCACCTATGACTGATCATAGCAAAATTAAAAATTCAATGTTATTTTTCCTTTTCTATGCTCATAACATGTCTTCTGGTAGCTTGTTCTACCCTAGTGCTTAGTGTTTTGATATTAGTTTGCTTCTTAGGTCCATACTATGTTGTGCTATCCAAGTTTATCCTCCTTGGATGTTATGTCATTTCACAAATTATTTGCCTTGTCCCATTCTCAGATCTATTTCTATGTTTCTAGTCCTGAACTAGTAGTCAGGAGGTAAAGGTGTATATAATAATTTATAATTACCATACTACAACAGCAATTTGTAATTTCATTGTCAGTGAAAGTTGCAGTAAAATCTCAAGCCTTTTCACAGTTGTGTGTATGTTTGCATATGTTGATTTTTTAATGATTTTCAGAAGAAGCATTTTCATATAAAAATTAATTTCTAAATGAAGAATTTCAAATATGGTGGCAGAAAAGTAGAAAGTTACTTTGGGGACTGGTACCTTTCTTGGTACCCTTCAAATTATAGTACCTATAGCGTCTATGCATAAAGTCAGTCCTACTTATGTTGTATCCAAAACAGTACTCATGGGACAAAGTAAAGGTAAGGAAAATATACCCTGCTTTTAGAGGAGAATAAGGAAAGGACAATAATTTCTATGTTAAAAATATGTGCATTAAGGCAAATTTTATTTAAATAACAAGTATCTAATTCAAGACTCTCTCAGTCCTCTATATCTACCTACCTACCTACCTATCTACCTACCTATCTATCTATCTATCTATCTATCTATCTATCTATCTATCTATCTACCTATCTATATGTATATATATATATATGTGTATATATATATATATGTGTGTATATATATATATATATATATATATATATATATATATATATATATATATATATATATATATATATATATATATATATATATATCTTTCACTTCATATGAAGGAAACTGCACACAGACAATCAATGTGATGGAACTATGCCTCAGAGGATCTGTTCTACATAAGCCTTTATTTCAAATTCCATGCTTCTGGGTAAATACCAACTCCCAAGAATGTACAGTCATTCAACTTTCAATCCACTAATTCGCTGTCAGAACATTTTCTATCCATTAAAGAGGAGAGTTATAATTTAGGTAGTGAAATTTCTAGCGAATTGGTTTAACTTTACTGGAGGGAACAGATCATCAGCAAAAATTAAATACACTTCCACTTTTATAAAGAAATAAAGAACAGTTTGAGAGAGAAAGGTTGTCTAAAAATTATATTTTCCTTTATTTCTACTCTAGAGATATTTTTCTCAGTCATTACTAAAAAGAGTCCTCTTTAAAACATATTTTCAGCTTTCTTGAACAGTTTCATTCCTTTTTAAAAATCACAACTAGAAATCCTATTTATGTTCTAGAAATTAGGAATGAGAAACTGACATAATGGCCAAAAACTACATCCACTTATAGTTTATTTGTTGAACCAATTTAGACCAGTTTAATACTCCAAAAATTAATACGAAGTAATTATTGTAGGAATTATGCTTGAAGTATCTTAATATGTAAGTCCCAAGTCACAGATATTGTCATCAATTTTATGCATTTTATATCAGTAAAAGTATAACTTGAAAAAGTTATTTCACCTAACATACAAGTAGTAAGTGCTAAAACTTGTTTAATAGTCTGTAAACATGGAGAACATTGTTCAGAGACTAAAGCAATAACTAAAATTTCATTAATTCAATTGCATCCAGTTTTTATAATTTCAGTAGGATCAAAGCTGAACCAAATGGCATTTCCAATGTATTGCAAACCATTTTTCATGTGCGATGTTTTTTAAGGTTTCTTTGGTAACTTTACTACTCCTTAGCTATTGCTGTTATCTTTTCTGGCACACACTGAATACAGTGGAAAGGGAAATTTTCTTGTTTCCAATTAGAAATTGATGGATTCATTCCACTCCCATAAGAAACTCAAGGAAAATGAGTGGTCCCATTTGTGTTTGTGTGTTCATAAATATTATAGCGTAATTAATTATGAAGGGGTAGTTTCACCAAGAAAGTATACTGTTGTATGTTTTTAAATGTTTTCTTTATTTTGAGTTGCATGTTTGTATAACGATATTAGCAATTGTTTAAGAAAGATGTCATGAAATGGTAACATGGGGAGTGTGTATTTACTACTGCATTGTTCTTGACCTTCACTTAAAACTTTCATTTTGTTTTAGATCAAGAGAAAATACAGATATGATGTATAATCTGGAGCTACTCTCCCAATGCTCAATTGCACTGACAATTCAAATGCCTAGAGCTGTACATTCACTGAACATTACAGCAGTAACCCTGAAGAGATTGTGTGTATGTATGTGTCTGTGTGTGTACATACACACACACACACACACACACACACACAACTTCTCCAGGGCTGTGCTTCCATCACGATTATAAGTTGTTATCAAGTGTTCAGCCAGATTTAGCTTTTAGAAAAGAACATTTTAGTAACTGAATATATTAAGAATCATTAGAACAAAACAACTCCAAATCTGTGACACCTTGTTGCACCAGTATAAACAGATACCAGGGGAATATGATCACAAGCCTAGAGAGCATATATGGCAAAGGCTAAATAAAACATTTGTGAAATCTTTTACTGGCATCCTCAAGATAAGCCCATTAGGGATGTGTAGCTTTCCTTTTGAACTCCTTTTATGAGAAGTTGCAGGGAGCATGAGCATATACTGCCACTTGCAATTAATATGCTATTTAGATTTTCTAAACTTTTTTTCCCATTTTCCCTTTAAAATCTTTGCTAGATTTCTAAAAAGGTTGAATTTGACTATAAGGATTATTCCTCAGAATATGGGCACATAATTTTTGTCTACTCCCTGATGGCTGTAAAGGAAACATTTACCAGCCCATTTGTAGAAAAACACAACTGATGAAGGATGGATGGAAGGAAAAAGGAAGGAAAGAAGAAAAGAGGGAAGGAAGGAAAGAAGGAGGGAAGTAAGGAAAAAAGAGAAGGAGGGAGGGAATGAGATAGGAAGCAAGCAACATTTTCTTTTAGCTCTTATCATGTACCAGGTACTGTTTTATGAGCTTGCCATATACATATAACAGAAAGACAAAAGTCGTCTTCAAGAACTTTACATTTTTATGAAGAAAGATATAAAAAGGGAAGTGAAAAGTTAGAAGGACTGAGAGAGTTAGAGATTGATGTATCCAGAGAAGATATATGACTCTCAAGTCAGGAAAGTCAGAATTACAGCTCAGAGAAATACCAAGGATGGCCAATCTGAGTACTTGCCCAAAATGCACATCCTAGGAGTAACTTACTTTTGAAAGAACAGGGTAAAACTTTTGGAATAATAATCCAGAATCAGAAGGTCACAGGTGTGGTTGGATCAGCAAGGAGGGAAGTTCCAAAATGAGACAGTAGCAAAACTATGGTATTTGAAGTACAAAAACTAGGATCAAGGTTGAGAGAAGTATGAAGCAAGGAAATATAAGGAACTGAAGCAAAGGAAAGAGTTAACATATGAGATTCCAAGGGAAAAGATGATCAAGTTTGAGAGAGGATGACTCCAAAAAGAAACACAAATGATTGGTGGTACTGAGCAAGACTGTTTAGTTACTCATAAAGCTTGACATCCAGCCTCCTAGAAGAATCTTCCAGTAGTAATAAGTTAAATCACCAAATTTGATTCTAATGCTGATGTCATAATTTATTCAAATCTTTTGATTGATCCTCATGGTTGTCATTGTTTCATATAGGAATAAATTTCCTGTCCTAAACCTAACTGATTTTTCTTATACCATGAGTATTTCTATTGCTTTCTCACTTTGAGAGAAACCCTTTAGGCTTTTAAGAATTAACTATTGCCATTTTAAGCAATTTTTCCTGAAATACCAAGATAGGCATGATGAGTCAAGATGTGTGAAAGGGGGAACTCAGTTGCCTAAGGAAATGTCAGGCTTCCCCACAACTGGTTTAGAAACCATTAATATGACTGGGTATAGGTTGGAAACTGTTTTAGGTTGACCCTGTGACCCTTAGATGAATGTCATTCTCATTCAACTACTTCTGTCTCAAATACCACACCATCAAGATTTTACATTCTATACAAACTCTGTGTACCTGACATGGAGTAAATTCTACAAAAATTCCAAATCCAATTGTCTTTTCTCAATATTTACCTTAAACTTACTGCAAATTTTAATACTGTTAACCCATTCTTCTTCCTAGATTCTCTAATCCTTAGGTTTTTTTTTAAATTTAATTTTATTATTATTATTTTTAATGTTTTACAATCACCGCCATAAAATTAAGATTTTGTCCCCCCTACACCTACCCCCCACTACCCCCTCCCTCTGCATGACAGCATACAGTTCTGTATAGGTTCTACATATACTTTCCTATTGAGTGTATTTTCACTATAGTCATGCTATGTAGTCAGACTAAAATAAACGGAAGAAATCATATAACAAATCAAAACATGATACACAAACACACACACACACACACAAACATGATCTGCTACATTCTGCGAATGACTTCCATATTTCTTTCTCTGAGTGTGGAAGGCATTTTGCCTTAGAAAACCACCATTGGGATTTTTTTTAAATAAGTTCTTGCGTTATTACAAAATTCCAAGTCTACCAGAAAAAACTCTCGCATACTGTGGTCGTTTCTGTGCACAAAGTTCTCCTGGTTCTGCTCCTTTCACTCAGCATCAGGTCATATAGGTCCTTCCAGGCCTCTCTGAAGTCTTCTTGTTCATCATTTCTTATGGTGCAATAGTACTCCATTACATTCATATACCACAATTTATTCAGCCATTCCCAATTGATGGGCATCCCCTTGACTTTCAGTTTTTGGCAACTACAAAGAATGCTGCTATAAATATTTTTGTACATGTGGGACCCCTTTCCATTTTTATGATCTCTTGGGGATACTAATCCTTAGGTTTTTAATGATACTCTTTTATAATGTTTCTTTTCCTTCCTGTCATACTACTCTTTCTATGTCTAGTTTGAAGGATCCTCCTCCATGTTCTGTCTCCAAAGCATGACAATACAACATGTCTCTATTTTGGACAATCTCATCTTTTCTCTCTATCCTCTTTCTCTCACATATTCCTTGAGCTTTCATGCATTCAAATACTACCTCTATGTAGATGTCTTTCTTATCTAAATATCTAGCTCTCATTTCTCCTAAAGTCCAAACCTGTACCATCAAATCATTTGCTACATATTCATATTTTGTCCAACATTACCTTAAACTTAACCTGTCACAAACAAAACTCATTTTAATTGTCCCCAAATCTTTCCTTCATCCAATCCCCATATCCTTTAAGAATGCTGTGATTTCTCCAGTCACCAATATTCAAAATTTGAGAGTAATCCTCCAGTTTTCCTTTCTCTTTTATTCCTCATACCCATTAATTTCCCATCTTGTCAAGTCTACCTCTACAATATTTCTCACATCTATCATGTCCCACTTGTACTACCATGAAAGCTTTTTAATTGGTACCCCTGCCTTGATTCTTTTCCCTCTTTAATACATCTTTAACTGCCTAGTTGTTACTCCTAAATTTTGTCAACTACAAGTTGACTTTTCTTTAAAAGTTCCAGGGTCTGCCTGTTGCCTCTAGGAAGAAATGCAAATACTCTCCCATTTAAAGCCATTTACAATTGGGTTGTGAACTATCACTCCTCCTCTTAATGTAATCTATGTTCAAGATGATCTTATGTGCTTGATGTTTCCTATATATGATCCATCTTCCACCTCAGTGCTTTTGTACTGGTTGTTCCTCTATGTCTACAATACTCTTCTTTTCACCTTGGTTTTGAAGAATCCCTAGGTTCCTCAAGAAGTTTCTTACCCAATCTATCTCTCCTGTCCAGGCATTAGTGCTCTTCTACCATAGCTGAAATTGCTTTGCTTTACTTCATACATAGTTTGAATATATTTGAAATATCCTCAGTTTAGAGTTGGAAAAGACCCTAGAAGGTCATTGATCCCAATCCATTTTAGGAGAGTGAAATGAATTTTAGACCAGTGAACTGAAATGCCTAAGATCAGTCAAATAGATGATAAATGATACATCCAGGATTCAGACCAAGGTCTTTTCAATAACAACAAAACAAAAACCAAACAAACAAAAAAACAACCCAGTACCATATTCAAAATACTGCATTGCCTTTATAAATTTTAAAAGTTTTCATTTCAGGGAGTTGGAACACTAATACACTATTGGTGGAACTGTGAGCTGATCCAACCATTCTGGAGAGCAATTTGGAACTATGCCCAAAGGACTACAAAAATGTGCATATCCTTTGACCCAGCAATACTGCTTCTAGGACTATATCCCCAAGAGATCATAAAAATGGGAAAGGGTCCCACATATACAAAAATATTTATAGCAGCACTCTTTGTGGTGGCCAAAAACTGGAAATCAAAGAGATGCCCACCAATTGGGGAATGGCTGAATAAATTTTGGTATGTGAATGTAATGGAACACTATTGTGCTATAAGAAATGATGAACAGGAAGACTTCAGAGAGGCCTGGGAAGACTTATATGATCTGATGTTGAGTGAAAGGAGCAGAACCAGGAGAACTTTGTACACAGCAACAACCACAGTGTGCGAGAGCTTTTTCTGGTAGACTTGGAACTTCATTGCAACACAAGGACTTAAAAAACATTCCCAGTGGTCTTCTAAGGCAACATGCCTTCTATATCCAGAGAAAGAACTATGGAATTCAATTGCAGAATGTAGCAGATCATGTTTTTTCTGTGTGTGTGTGTGTGTGTGTGTGTGTATTGCGGTTTGTTAGATGATTTCTCCCACTCATTTTAATTCTTCAAGACAGCATGACTATAGTGAAACTGTATTTAATAGGAATATATGTGTAGAACCTATACAAAATTGTATGGCATCTTGAGGAGGGAAGGAAGAGGTATGGGGGAAGGAGGGGAAAATAATAATCTAAGTTATATGGTAGTTATTACAGAGCAATGAAAATAAATAAAATTAATTAATAAAAAAGTTTTCATTCCCACTGAAAACAAACTCCTTGAGAGTAGAAACTGTTTTATTTTGTTTTTGTCAGTGTTTGCCATAAAAAAAGCTTTTAAAAAATATTTATTAAATTAATTAAATTGAATAGAGAAGCAGCATGGTATAGTGAGAAAGCATACATTTCTTGCGTGATCTTGGGCAAGGCACTTGTTTCTGAGTTTCAACTTCCCTATCTGTTAAAATAATGGTTAGTTCATATAGACCATAATGTCCCTTTGACTTTATCTATGATCCTTTCAGTATAGTGTCATTTCCCTTTACAAACTGAGGAAGAAAAAACAGAATTATATATTTACCATTTTTAGTTAGCAGGTGAGGTAGTAGTCATTTTGAGGTGCCTTGATATGCAGAGAGCCAAGGATGAAAGCATGTAGCTGGAAAAATATATATTTTAATGTCTTCACACTAGGTTATATTTGAAAATCATGAAGGGGTAAGAGGAGTTTTTAGGGACTAGAGAATAATTGTCTCTACTGTGGCTGACTCTAGATGAATTTGACAATAGTGTATTATTATCCTCCATCCTAATATTTAGATGCTTGAGTAGTTATTCTAAGCAGAGACATATATGGTCTAGTTAAATTGGATTTAAATATTTTTACTAGAATCTTGGTTTACAACTTTGTGTGGCTTAAATGCTATTTACTACTTGATAAAACTTTTTGCTAGAAATTAGAGTATGTATGGGACAACCTGCTTTGTTTGGGAGTTCATTCATGAAAAGCAATAACTATTATTCTCTTGCCAGCAATATGGATAATAGACTCAAGAATGCTACAGTAGGAAACTCTAAAGAAACATGCTTGCAATGATATTAAGCCATGAATATGTATCACAAACTCATAAATTCACAAATTACCAATTTATCATTTATTGTTAAGGACAGATAACTAGATGGGGAATCAGAAAACCTATGTTCTTGTTTTGTCTTTGTCTTCATGTAGTTAAATGACCTGAGGTAAGTCATTAATCCCTTAGACCCTTAGTTTCATTGTTTATAAAAATGAGATTGCTAGTATGTGTTTTAGACCTCTTTCAGTGCTAAAATTTAAATATTGTACAAAAAATAGATTATTAAAGGAAAACTGATTCTCATAGTATTTCAATTCTCTATATTAAAAAAGTACTAAAGTAGCTTTTAAAGTATTCTTGGCTTTCCTATGCAAGATATAAAGTTACACAAACAGAATCATTTCAGTCAAAGTAAGAAGGAAGGCAGGAAACTGGGAGGAAATTCAAGCAAACTTATCTGATGTAGGCCTAATTTCCTAAATATGTAGGGAAATGAGTCTAATTAATGAAAATGAGAAACATTAACCAACTGATAAGTGATTGAAAGATCAGAGCGAGCAGTTTTCAGAATTAATCAAAGCTATCAATAGTTACATGAAAAGAATAGCTCCAAATAACTAATAACTAGAGAAATGCAAATTAAAACTATTCTGAGGTACCACCTCCAAATATATGCTTTTCACTTTCTTTAGTTTTCTTTGCATATCTGTGTTTTGTTTTGTTTTGCAACTGGGTAATATGAAAATATGTTCTGCATGACCTCATATGTATAACTAATAGTATGTTGCTTACTTTCTCAGTGGGAAATGGGGAGGGGCAGGAAGTGGGAGAGAATTTGGAATTCAACATTTTAAAAGATGATGGTTAAAAATAAAAAATGTAATATTTAATGCAATAATTATTTAATATTTAATGCAATAAAATATAATTAAAATATCCTAATTGTATCAAAGCAAAATTGGCATATCTTTGACTATAATGTTGATATGGTAAGAATCCTATTTCATCCTCTTTAATTTATACTAAAAATACTACTTAACGAATATTGAATACGCAAATAACATCAACAAATTTGCACAAGTTGCTATCCTTAAACAGAGCAATAAAATATTTTATTAAGAGAACAGAATTATATTAGATAATATATAGTCAATTTGCTCATATTTGGCTACTTAATATATTCCAAAACTATCTATTGCCTCAGAGGTTTTGAATAATTTTACAGAAAAAAGCAATAACATAAAGAAGAAAAAAACATCAGGGAAATAACCCTACCATAATCCATTTAAAGGTAAGCATCACTAAATGGTGATATTCTAACCCCAGATGCCTAAGATATATATTAAAGATGTGAAGAATATTTGTAAGTGTATAAGGAAAGGAATGTCCAAAAGATTGTAATGAGATATGCATATTATTAAAATACAATGGGAAATTTAAAAGAAAGACCATAAGAAACACAGGTTTAAGAAGTCATGTATATTTAGGGGCACAATGACCTGCATAAGCAGAAGTTTTATGTGAAATTGTGATTCATGTATTTAAAGCCTCTAATACGTTCTGTAAAGGTAATAGCTTAATGAGGTGTATTTCAAGAAGGAAAATGCAAAGTGTGACATGGTGAAATAAGATGTGCATGTTTAAAGATAGTAAAATGCTCAGTGAATCACAGTATAGAATTGGATGTGCATATTCAGGGTTCCTAATGAGAACCCACAAAGACACAGGAAAAGATCAACTAACTGCCATCAATTAGTTTAAGTCAACAGGACTTAATGAACTACATAGTAGGGTATCACAGTAAATAGTGCATTTGACTACTATAGAACTACTGATGATCTTTGAAACATGATGGAAAATGGCAGAGGTGTAATGGGAGCTGTAAAAGTTTACCAATTATAAAAAAAATTAACATGGTAATCAATTTTAACTTCAGAATTCTTAAATGTATTATATTAAAGTAACTGTTTTTAAGCATTGAGAAAGGAAAGTTGTGATCATTAAGAGCCAACACAGCTTTATCAGGAGGAAGTCAGCCACTCAAACAATTTTTGTTCAGTCATTTCATTCACACCCAACTCCTTGTGACTCTATTTGGGGTTTCTTGGGAAAGATACTGGAATAATCTGCCATTTTTTTTTCTCCACCTCATTTTTACAGAAGATGAAACTGAGGCAAACAGGGTTGAGAGACTCATCAAGGAACACATAGCTAGAAAGGGTCTGAGGATGTATTTAACCTCAGGCTTTCCTGCCTTCAGGTCTGGTGTTTTATCCATTGCACCTAGCTGTCCCTGACCAGCAATATCTGCTTTATTTATTGATAGGTACAGGTACCAACCTTGTCTATAGCAATGATATTGCTAACACTTGTACACAAGTTTTCAAGGCTTTCCTTATAGACGAGAGAGAAGTAAATAATTTATATTATACATACATGCACACACATACACATATATACAAATACATCCGTATATATATATATATATATATATATATACATATATACACACAATTCACTGAATGATCATATCCAAATCTTAGTCAATAATGGATCAGTGTCATCTTAGTGGAATCAAAGTACCTCAGGAATCTGTCTTTGCTCTAATTTTGTTTAGCACTTACTATTAATATTTAACATTTATCATTCTTATTAGTATATGTAATCCTTCCATGATTTTTCCTCAATCCACTCATCTGGGTTACCATCCATCTTGATTATCATCTATCAAATATTGATTTTGGAGTACTGAGTACTATATGTTCATTAATACTGAGGAAATAGCCTCTCTTTCTATGGATTTCAGTGTTTCTTTATAGAACAGTAATGTGTGCTTTATTTCATCTAAGACTTCTGCTGCATATGTTATGGTATTTCTTCTTATTAATCTGATTAATTATTGTAATGTGAACCAAACACTGAAGCATTAATGTATTTTTACATAAAATTGAATATCTATATGAATTTGAGATGTTAACTTATCGTTTCTCCTTCTTTTCTTTTCTCTGTCTGGGTTGAATATAAGGACCGCATTTTTATCAGAGTTTGACAGAACGCCTTCTTTATTATTGAGAACAGTTTACATAGTATAGGGATTATCTTTTTATTAAACATCTGATAATACTTTTAAATAAATCTAGATTAAATTTTTTTAATGCAAGACTATGATTTGTCCAATTTTTCTTTTGGTGATTCAATTGCTTACATTCTCTATTTCCTGGTTTATTGAATTAATCTATGTTTTTATTTAGAGGTATTCATTCTTTTAATTTTTCAGTATTACTGTTATTTAATTGTATATATTTGACTGAGTTTTCTATTCATTCATTCTATTCATTTCATTTTTTCTTTTTTGCTATTTGGTATTTGTTTATTAGTCTCAAATTGTTCATTAAGCATGATAAAGATTTTAGGTAATTACAGTTTAGAAAACCAAGGGACCTGAAACAAAGTTCCCCATCTTATGTATCTTGTAATAACTATAATGATTTATGCCTCAGAGGAGATTATCATAAGTGGCAATCCATGAGGAGACTGAATATAAAACAACTTTTACATGTATATGCATATAAATATATATGTATATGTGTATGAATGTATATGTATATGTGTATAAATATATATATTGTATAGAGGGAATTGAATATTAGAAAGGAGGAAAGATTAAATAGAACCATATAGATCAAAACATTCTTACATACCCAATTCAGTGCTAAGCCATATTTAAGTAGTACATGTCTGGAAGACTGATTTGTGCAACACCATTCATTTTGAACCCCTAGATCCCACCGTATAACTTAGGTCTAAGGAAAGCATGCACCCGACATGGAATACGACAATATGTCATAACGTGAATGCTTTGGCAATAGGCAGCATGTGTCTTAGATCCCAGGACAGGTAAGCCTTGACTGGGCATTTTCCAGGTATAGATGAACAAAGTCAGCAACCCCAGGAAGAGCTGTTTTGGGGGCATTGTATGGCTACATTCAGGTCAAAAGCACACAAATAACAGAACTATTTGATTGACTTCTATAGTGGGAAATCTCAATTCTGCAGTAATCTGTCAAGTCTTTTTAGATCTTCAAGTAAACACATTCAAAACAGGAGACGCTCTCCTTTATAGCTAAAAGTAGTTTTTGTGCTTTTCTTTTTTAAAGTTCTTATCTTCATTCCCACCTTTGCTTATTTGCCCTGCCTATAATCCAGGAGGAAAAGAAAAGATATTTCTAGATGGTTCATGTTAAGGTCACAGCAACGGCAGAGCCAGGACTCAGATCTCCAACTCATTTTTAAAATGTCCTACAACAATTACTTCTGGGAGCAAGGTAGGTTCACTCGTGCAGGTGTTGGGCATTTTTGAGGTGGCCAAAGACATTTCAGAAGCCTCCTGAATACATGAAAGATAAAAACGTCAAGAAGATCCTTTTAGTATTTCCCACTTTTAAAACTGAATAAAATTAACATTTTTTTCTGTTCCTAAATGGTTAAATAATTTCTTTTTAGAATCATTTTGTAACAGGTGCTAGAAGAGTATTTCTAAAAGATTTTTTTTAAAATAAAATCCCTGAGAATTTCTAAAGGACTTAGGGTTTTTGTTAAAAAAAAAAAAAAAAAAAAAAGTAACTCCAGACCCATTCATTATACAAATATCATCAAGGAAGATCTGCCCTATAGGCTGATTAACAGCCTTTAGTTCCTCAGTGGGATCTGCTGCTAGACTACAGGTTGGTAACATTTACCAGAAGTCAGGACAACAGTAGGGTCTCCAGGCTCAGGAAATGTCTTCTTATAGTTCTGCCCATTCCCCCACTGCCATTTGCAAATGTCACCATTCAAAATGTCCTGAATATTTTGTACAATCAGGTTGATGGCAAATTATATTGTCAACCTCTGGAGGACTGATCACATCAGCATATTTCTTAGTAGGCAGGCAGAATTCCTCCTCAAAGGCATGTTTGACAAAAGTCATGTAATGTAGGATCTGCTCCAGAATTCTACAAGAGAGCCTCATGCCTGACTTGGTATCAACAAAGAGTGGAAGATGAAACATGTCCCAAACCTCTTGGCCACAAACTGAACGTCTGCAGAGTTAACCACAGTTGTCTCCTGTAACCTTGAATGGGTCACAAAATCATAGGTCAGGAGCTCAACGGTTTTGCCCTACACCTGGTGTTTCAGGATCATGTACATCAAATCATTATCGAAAGCGTCAGTCAAAGTTGTACTGGCCCTTCAGGACTTTAGCCTTCTGCTTGGTGGTCAAGACCCTGTAGAACATGTCCTGGCTCAGGATGACCAGCTTGCGCTGGCAGTGGTCCACTTCATACTGGCCCAGCAGTTCCATAATCTTCTCACACACTGTGAACTTTCCACTGATCATGCCAGTGCTCACCCCAATAAGGTAGGGCTGCGGCTACAACCCAGACCATGGCCAGTTTGGCTTCCTTGCATCACAATTCTTTTCTATTAATTGCATGCCCCTCTCTCTCAGGTTTGATGCTAGAAAATTATTTTTGTTTTCTTCCTCTTACAAAAAGCAACTGATTGGTAACTATTGTTTTTTTTAAAAAAAAATACTTTATCAGTTTGAAATTCTTTTTAAAAAATCTTAAAAATCACATTTTTTTTTCTATTTTTGCATTTATTTTCTGAATATTACTTTGTTTCTATTCCAGGTATTTAAAACTACATACAAAATTAATTCATTCTCATTTTCTCTTATTTTTCTAAAATTAGTGTTCACAGATGAACAAAATTAAACAGAACAATATTCCAAGGACTGCTTTATATGTTCCCCCATTAATTTTTATCTCCTGTCTTATTATCATTCGCATTAATATATCTAATACTTCTATGATTTTTCCTCAGTCCACTCAAATGGGTAACCACATATCTTGCTTATCATTATTTACTTTTTGAATTCCTGTTTCCTTTATTAATTACATTTTATTGCATTAAAATCCACAAAAAATGGTTATTATTTCTGCCCTTCTCCATCTATTTACCCAAGTATGAATTCTCTATTGTTTGCCTTCAAAAATTTCTATGCTTTATTTCCACTTTCATATATAAACGCACCAAATCACATTTCCCTACCTAGATCTATTTAATGGCAGTTAGATACATTTTACATTTCTCTTTAATAGGCACTATTAGTATGCCTCATGAATTCTCTTTTCTCCCTTAATTGTTTTAATGACCATCATCTCTAGTACCAGATTTTCAGGAAACACTGCATTTTTATCCCACTTCCTATCTTTACTTCCTATAAAATATTTCTTTCTGCTCAGCAATTCTCATAGCCTTTCTCTAATTTTTCCCTTTCATAGTCAAGGAGAATTTTAAAGGAAAGTTGATTTTGGGGGAGTCAATTTTTATTACTTAGTTTCCTCACAACAGACATATATCTTAATATACATACCTATCCCTAATGTAATACTATCCCATCCCATGAAGGAAAACACTTAAGCAAGCAAACAAACAAACAAAAAGAACCAAAACTGATTCCATCTGACCTGGTATGTAACATTTGCCAATCAGAGCTCTAAAGAATAGAAAGTCTCCTCTGTTTCATTATCTAGCCTCAGAAAATGATGTTAGTTACTACAATAGTTTAATTGTCTCTATGATACAAGTAAGTGATTTTTTTAATGCTATAGAATCATAGTTTGAAATATTTTGGGTTTCCCCAAAAATGTAATTCAGGTTTTTTGATTTCTTTATTTTTTTGTTTTCTTTTTACTTTTTCTTCTTGAATCTATAGAACGCTTTTTGAACTCTTTTTTTTCCATGATCATTAATTTTCATTTAAAAAAAACCCCACAAATTCATTTCCAGATTTGTAATCATTTCCATTTATATTACTAATTCTTTTGCATCTTTGAAATTTTATGTTCTTTATATGCTAACACTTTTTTATAGTGTCTAAAATTTGCACTTTCTGCCCTAAATCATAGAGCATATTTGTCACTTTAAATTCTTAAATGTCCAAGTGCTTTATTTTCTCCCTCCTCATCCCTCCCTTCCTCCCTCCCTCCCTCCCTCCCTCCTTCCTTCCTTCCTTCTTATTTCATTTTTTTCTTCCTCCTCTCCCTTTCCAATTAATTTTGTAAGTTTTTATTGATATATTGGTGTTCTTTCCCCTCATAATTACAATATCTTATGTATTCCTTCCCCATCCAGAGATCCATCCTAAATGACAAATAGTATTTTTTGCAGAGAACAAAAAAGTGATGCAACTGTTGAATAAATTGAAAAAGTTCTAAAGCATATGTAGTATATAATAAGTGGACCTACCACCTCCTCCAAGAGGGAGGTTGGTGGTGCCTCCTCATATGTCTTCATTTAAGACCAACTTTTTAAAATAATTTTGTTATATTTACTTTTGATTTTTTTGATGTATAATCATTTTCTCCGTTTATGTTTTAAGTTACTTTGTAAATTGTTTTCTTGGCTCTACTTATTTCACTCTGTATTAGCTCATAAATACTTTCCCACGATTCTCTGTATTCATCATACTCACCATTTCTTAGTGCATAGCAATATTTCATTGCATTCGTAAAACCACAATTTGTTTATCTATTCCTCAAATAAAGAATATTTTCTTTAAAATTCTTAGCTATCATAAAAAATGCTGATATTAATATTTTGGAGTACATGAGGACTTTTTTCCTTATTGATGGCATGCTTGGGATAAAAACTCTCTAATCAAGTTTCTTGTTTAAAAAAACAGACATTAGCTGCATTAGTTAAATAATTCCAAATTTCATGCAATGATTTTTCATTATTCCTTCAGCTTTATTTTTATGTGGGTGTCTATTTTAATGTGTTTTTTAAAGTAAAAGATTGAATAATTTTGCCTTATCTCATCTATCTCTCTTTTTCATTTTACTGAATCATTTAATCCATTTACATTTAAAGTTATGAGTTAGGTTTAAATTTTCCTCCATCTGTCTCTATTTTTAATTTTTTTAAGTCCCCTCTTCTGCTGTCAACAGAGTATAATGTTTCCTCAGTTATTTTTTAAACTATTACCTAATGTATTTATTTACCACTCCTACATATGCTTTGTTTGAGGTTTTTGAGAAGTAAATAATCTCTTTATTTCTGACTTTCTAAAAATGTTTTAAACTTTTTTTTAGATATTGAATGCTCATCTTTATTTTGCATGCTTAAGCACAGATTTACAGGATTGGCCATCTTGGGCTACATATTAAATTCCATTGCTTTTTTTTTTTTTAACATTATTCAGTTATCTCCTCCCCTTTCTAGTGCATGTAGGATAGCCTTGCATTATAGGATAGCCTTGCAAATATACTTTCTTTTGTATTTGAAGTTCTTTTTCCTGATGGTTTGCAGAATTTTTTTCTGATGTCAGTTGTTAAATAAACTAATTTGTCTTGAATTTCTTATACTTGGTGTTCTTTTCTTTTCTCTTCAAGGTGATCTGTGAATTCTTTCAATTAGAATATCATTTTCTACATTCAGAAGCTCTGGATAGTTCTCATTTTATTTCCTACATTAGGGTTCTAAGGTATTTTTGTTCTGTCATGTTCTACTGGGAAACCTATGAATTTTAGACCATGTCTCTACATCTTGTCTTCAAGTTCAGTATGTTTTGCTTGCAGAGTGGACATATTTTCTTTTAGTTTTTTTTGTTTACTTTCTCTTTCTCTAGGTCCTTCCTCACTTCTAAATATTTACATTCCCAATTTATTGTTCTCTCTCTTGTTTCTTTGGTAATACTTGCCATTGAAGAGTCAAGTTTTTCATTATTTTGGCAGTGTAGGACATAAATTCTGCTCCCATAATTCTCATTTTTTTTCCCTTTAAACTACTTAGGAATAGAATATTTCAGGTTGATGTTCATCTCAAATTGCACAAGGTCCTCTGTATCACCAATCTTTGGATGATTTTCCTTTATCTTGAAGTATTCATGCATGCCAATTCATTTATTAATGTATTAAATTCATTCATTAAGTTAAAATGCTATGTTTCCTTCCCTCAGTATGGTTTTCTCTGTTGGTTTAACTCTTTACATTCCAAATTTTTGAGTTTTCTTCTTCCTGAAGTCTTTGTTACTTCTGACCCTTTACTCCCCTTTCCTCCTTACTTTCCTTATCACTCTTGTCCTGACTTCCTTCTGATTATAATGTCCTTGGATCTCAAAGCATCTTGGTCTTCCTCATGCTATGTAACTCACTTGATTAGCTTAAGCTTCTGCTTCATCTGACTTCTGAGTAGTCAAAACTGATGCCAAGCTGGGTTTTGTTTTCTTTCCTTTAGGCTTGGTTGAGTGCTACACAATCCCCTATATGTACGATGACATGTCCCACTTTTACTGTTCCACAGTTCTGTGGTCTAGCACTAGGAGCTAAGAGCCTATGTTCTCTGGCATCAGAATTTCAGATCTTTGCAACCCTGATGCTTCTGGATTGAAGACTCTACTAGGATTTTGCTATGTAAGGGATGTGTTCACTCAAGCTGTCGAGGTACAATAAACCTTCCAGAGCCTGGAATCAGGGTTTCCACAGTAATGGAAAGAGGAAGCAAGATCAGATATATAGAGTCAGTGAGCATTTGTTCCTGAATCCATCCATCCATCCATCCATCCATCCATCCATCCATCCATCCATCCTTCCATCCATCCATCCTTCCGTCCATCCATCCTCCTTTCCTTCTTTCCTTCCTACCTTCTTTCTTTCCTTCCAGTTGTAGGTCTCCTAGACTATGGGGATAATTAAAGTTGCTTTATCTTTGAAATATAATTTTTCTTCTGGAAAGTTTTAAAAAGTTAATGGGATCAGAAAAAATGGCAGTTCCACTACTTTGTTGCTCACACTTCTCAATGCAGTTCTAATTGTCTGGTGATGAATGAAAACACTGTTTAACTATGACCTCCTACTAAATCTGTCTGCCATAGATGGCTTTTGAAAGACCACTTGATATATAGTCAGCAGGCTGGAGATTGACTCCAATCTCTCATCCTGACAACCAGTGTGATCTTGTACAAATCTTTTCCCTAGTCTAGATCTCAATTTAATCGTTTACAAAATGGTGGGTTTCAACTAGCTGATTTTAAAGGAAAACTCTAAATCCATTATTACATAAAGCCATGACTAGGGAGATATAGGGTACTAAGTGTTTTTGAGATTCCAGTCTTTCTTAATTCAGGGACAGTATCCTACCAAAGTAAATATTTGTAGATAAAGGGACACAGGCAAAGGGAAAAAAGGTATAAAATTCTATATATTTGTGAAGAATGTACTACTAGGTAAAAAAGTAAAAGAAGGTGATGAAATGTATAAATAGGACAGGATAATATTTCATGTTTGAATAAAATAATGAAATGTATATGTTATAACAACACAGATGAAATTAATTTAATAATGTGATATACAGGGCAAGAAAGTAAAATGTATAATGAAATCCATAAAGAGAAAAATGTAATGATGTTTGAAGGTGATGTAATGAAATGCACATATTTGAAAGGTGTAATGAGATGTGTGAATGTAAGAGTGTGATGAGATGTTAATATTTGAAAGGTGTAATTAGATGTGCATGTTTTGAAGGTTTAATTAGATATACAAAAAGTGGAAGGACTTAAAACAATCCCACTCACCAATGGATATGAGGGTAATTAACCAAAATCATGCTCTGTAGAAGCCTGAGTTATTCACTATTTTAAAGGAGCCTATAGTTCTTACGGTCCCATGGGTACTTACTGATTTCTGACTTTAGCTAACTGACAGAGAAGCTATTTGGGGGAGGGGGGAGTGGGCATATCTTTTCAGAAATTTTCCTTTCTAAGTCTTCCAATTTATTTGGTTTTACTGTACTTAGTAATTAAAAATTACATTTCCCTTAAAAAATATTTGGTTTTAAATCTCTGATGATCCCTTAGTAAAATCTTTTAGAGATATTGCCAATACATTTATAACTAACATACTTCCTAGGAGGTAATGTAAAGTTTTGTTCCTCTAACCTGGAATAAGAGTTTGAATGATTATAAAAGTGACCTATAACTTTAATTATCTTAACTAAATTATATAGCACAAGATAACTGTAGGCACTTAATAGATACTTACTGGTTGATTAGGGATATTAAGGATTTAATTTCTAAAAATCAGTGATTATTTTGAAAATCCTTTTCCTGAATATGTGTTCAAATGCCTTTTTCTGCTTTGAATTAATTTAGTACTGGAGAAATGAGCCCTTTATATAGACTCTACACAGTCCAGGAAAAATAATTTATGTCAACAATCAAGCTAAGGGAAAGGAAAGACTCAAAATGGTATAACATACTACTTGCCCATAATGCTGGTAGGGCATCATTTACTTCTGAATTAATTGGCTACAGAATGACAAAGACTTTAATTGGAACAGAAAATGATTTTTTTTGGAAAATATGAGCACCACAATTATTTCCTCTTTCATTGAGAGAATTCAAATTAAACTAAAGACAAGGTAAATGTGTGACCCTTCACCCACTCACTAATAACTTTTCATAACCTTAATCAATCAGCCTAATATAGCAGTTATCATATTCACCATATGCCCATTCAAGGCCATGATTATTTTATGATAAGTACTTACTGTTCAATTAAGTCTCAAGGAAAAAAGGCCAAAAGTTGGTCAGTTTTATTCATTAAAAATGTGAAGCTTTAGCTAATATTCCAGAGTGTTTTTTTCCTATATAATTGAGGGTTCCTATTAATTAAATATGAAAAATGTTACTCATTGAATATAAAACTAACTTAAACTTAAGAAATGCATTTGAGACACACTATAGATCAGGCTGAAAGCCGGGCTAGTTTGTAAGGACATCAAGTTTAGCACAGGTGGATTTAGAGTATAGAGTATATCAAGAGTACAGAGATACTCCATACTGTATATGCAAACACTTTGTAAAATTCCAGAGAGGACTTTCTTCCTGTGTCAAAAATCTGCATTTAAAACCAAAACTGAAAACAAAATTAGATTATTTGGGTTTTCTTTTTTTTGCGGGGGAGGGAGGGCATACCTCATATTTATTTTAAATAAGTTTTTATTGTTGTATTCTGTTTCTTACATTAGCATAATTATTGCCAGTAGCTCCCTCTTCCCTGAAAGCCATCTGAAATTACATATAATATTTTAAAGAACAAAATAAACATTGAGCATAGCTGATTGATTCACTGAAATAGTCATCAAACATGTAAAATCTGTAACAGTCTCCCATATCCCTAAAAGGATGGGTTGGGAGTGCTCTCCCATACCTCCTCATTCAGGTGATGCTTAATCTGTATAAATTTGTTACATTCATTTTTCATTTTTGATTTGTCATATTTATTAACACTCATAATATTGTAGAGATTCCCTTCTGCATTTGTGTCTGGACTATTTAAGAAGCAAATAACCTCTTCATTTCTCTTTTTTTCTAAGAATGTTTCACATGCCTCTTTATTTTTGAAAATCCATCTTAAAAAAAAAAAAATTCCTAAGCTTCAATTTGTAGAGGAGGCCGCTTTGGGTTATATCCAGAGCTCCATTTCTCTTCAGAACATGTAAACCCATTCCTTCATTTTCTGGTGTGTGCTGAATATTTTCTACTATTCAAATTTCTTTTCATTTTTATTTGATGTTTGCAGAACTTTATGTTTCTAGATTGAAATGGTAAATTTGACGCCTATTTGTGTTATAGCTTACAGGTTGGGTGCTTTGGTGGTTTTGGTGGCTTTCAATGACTTTTTTAATCTATTGTTCTCTTCTTTGTTGCTTTGTTGAGACTAGACATTGCAGACTCAAATTTTTTTTTGTTTTTTAATTCTGGCCATTATTTTGCTATTTATGACATATATTCTGTTCTCAATTCTCATTTCTCTTTTAAATCACTCAGGAATAGTAAGATGTGTTTCCATGTTCTCCTCAAATCCCACTGAGTCCTCTGTCTCATCAAGTTCTAACTAGAGATTCTCAAAATGGGTGATACCAATCCCTGGGGGGGGGGGGCACTGAAATCATGGGGGATGGGAGTGGTAGTAGCCTCTGGCACAATTAGGGTTTGGAGGAAGCATAAAAAAAGAAAAGAAGAGAAGAAAATTTTGAAAAACTGTTCACATATATTTCATCTGTTTTGTAACAAAGTTAATGTTGTAATGATCACATCATTTTCTAAATAAACACACAGAATGCAAGTTATGAGGGATCAGTGGTCAAGTCCACTGACAGGTCTTAACAAATAAGTGTTGGTAGGCAAGTATATTGTATGTTGTTTGGAAGTCCATTATGCATTGGCAAAAATAAGTGCATGTGATGACCTGTTTATAATATAACACTACATGGTTACAAGACACAATATTGTGTTATTAAAATTTCAATGTGGGAAAAAACTCACAAATTTACAATGAATTATTAAATTTGAGATGTGTCATTTAAAAATATATTTCACTTATTGAAATGCAAGTGATTTGAAATGCAAATCAAAAAAACATTAGAGGGTTAAAGAAAGTAGATTTTTGTGGGGGGGGCACTAAGTAACTTTTCTAAAAGGGGTGGTAGGCCAAATAAGTTTGGGATCATCTCTCCTAGATAACCTTCCTTTGTTTTTCTCCATTTATTCATTGATACTTTAAATTATTTACTAGATCTGGAGACAATATTCTTTCCATTGCTAAGGTGCTTTTTTTCTGCTTACCTTTTTTTGCATGTACAAGTGATTTTTTTTATTTTATATTTCCTTAAGTCTTTGGTACTTGCATTCTTTTTTCTCCCTTATTCCCCCATAATCCTCATTTCCTGACTCCTTCCCCCTTGATAGTGGTTTTCTGAGGAACTGGATCTTATAGTATCTCAGTTTCTTCCCATGGTTAATTCATGATTCAATAGCATAGGTCTCTGCCCCATATGATTGGCTGGGAGATAGAAATAGGCCCAGTTGGATGCTGAGCTTTTGCTCTCAATAGTATCCTGTCCCAGGTAGTCTATTCTGAACACTTGATTCTTCAGTTTTCTTGTCCAGCACTGACAGTACAGAGAGCCACCAAAATGGTACAATATTATTGATTTCTTTAGAGATCTAAGACTCTGGGAGGAGAGGTATGTGAGGTGTGAAGTTGACCCTTTTTTTCTTTTTAAAAAAATAATTTATTTATTTTCAGTTTTTAATTTTCAATTCAATAAATTTTCAATTTATTTATTTTCACTTCCACAAGATTTTGAATTCCAAATTTTCTCCCAATCTCTCCCCTCTCCCCCACCCTAGGACAGTACACACCCCAACTACCCCTTTCCCCAATCTATCCTCCTCCTTTATATGATCCCCCCTTCTCTCATCCCCCTCCCCTCTGTTTTCCTGAGGAGCAAGATAAATTTCTATACTCCATTGCCTGTACAACATATTGCCCAGTTGCATGCAAAAGCAATTTTTAACATTCATTTTTAAAGTTTTGATTTCTATATTCTCTTCTTTCCTCCTTCCCCACCCATCATCATTGAGAAAGCAGGTGATTTGATATAGGTTATACATATGTAGCCATGCAAAACACTTCCGTAACAGTCATATTGAGAAACACTATCCACATTTCCCTCCATTCTGCTGCGCCCCCCATTTATTCCATTATTTCTCTTGATCTGTCCCCCCACAATAGTGCTTGCTTCTGACTACCCCTTCCCCCAATCTGATGTCCCTTGTATTACCCTCCCTCTCCTATCCCCTTTCCCTCTCCCCCCCCCCCCCCCACCTTTCTGCAGGGCAAGATAGATTTCCATACCCAACTGAATGTGTGTTATGCTCTCTTTAAGCCAAATCCAATGAGAATAAACTCATTATTCCCTTTTACCTACTCCCTCTTCCCCTCCACTGTAAAAGTTCTTTCTTGCATATTTTATGAGATGATTTACTACATTCTAATTCTCCCTTTCTCTTTCTCCCATTAAATTGCTCTCAACACTTAATTTTATTTTTTTAGGTATCCTCCCTTAATATTTAGTTCACCTTGTGCCTGCCCTCTTGCTCTGTCTGTCTCTTTGTCTTTGTCTGTCTCTGTCTCTCTCTCTCTATATATATATATGTGTCTGTGTGTGTGTGTGTGTGTGTGTGTACTATAAACACACATATACACACAAACATATATACATAATATACATATACATATAACCACACATATATAATATACACATATATACATGCACATGCTCATATATACATATATTCTTTCTAACTACCCTAATACTGAGAAAGGACTCCTGAGTTACAAATATCTTTCCATGTAGGGATGCAAACAGTTCAACTTTAATGAGTACCTTATGGCTTCTCTTTCCTATTTACCTTTTCATACTTCTTTTGATTCTTGTGTTTGAAAGTCAAATTTTCTATTCAGCTCTGATCTTTTCAACAAGAATGCTTAGAAATCCTCTATTTCATTGGAATTCCATTTTTTTTCTCCTGAAGCATTATACTCAGTTTTTCTGGGTAGGTGATTCTTGGTTTTAATCCTAGCTCCTTTGACATTTGGAATATCATATTCAAAGTCCTGTGATCCCTTAGTATGGAAGCTGCTAAATCCTGTGTTATCTTGATTGTATTACCACAATACTTGAATTGTTTTTTGTTTTTTTTTTTGGCTGCTTGTAATATTTTCTCCTTCACCTGGGAGCTCTAGAATTTGGCTACAATATTCCTAGGAATTTTCCTTTCTCGATCTCTTTCAGGAAGTGATCAATGGATTCTTTCCAATTCCATTTGACCTTCCGGTTCAAGAATATCAGGACAGTTTTTAGATAATTTCTTGGAAGATTATGTCTAGTCTCTTTTTTTGTTGTGGATTTCTGGCAGATCAATCCTTTTAAATTATCTCTCCTGAATCTATTTTCTAGGTCAGTTGTTTTTTCAGTGAAATATTTCACATTGTCTTCTATTTTTTCATTCTTTTGGTTTTGTTTTATAATTTCTTGATTTCTCATAATGGAGTTTACATTTGCTCCATTCTAATTTTGAAGGAATTATTTTCTTCATTGAGCTTTTGGACCTCCTTTTCCACATGACCAATTCTGCTTTTTAAGGTATTCTTTTCCTCTTTGGTTTTTTGGACCTCTTTTACTATTTGGGTTAGTCTATTTTTAAAGGAGTTATTTTCTTCAGCATTTTGGGAGTCTCCTTTAGCAACCAGTTGACACATTTTTTCATGATTTTCTTGCATCACTCGCCTTTCTCTTCCCAATTTTTCCTCTATTTCTCTTACTTGATTTACAAAATCCTTTTTGAGCTATTCCATGGCCTGAGGTCATTTCATATTTTGAGGGAAGGCTTTGGATGTAGGAGCCTTGACATTGCTTTCTTCCTCAAGTTTTATGCTTTCATCATCCTCCTCAAAAGAAAATACCTTTTCATCAAGATAGTAATGTTCTATAGTCTTATTTCCCCCTTTTGGTCATTTCTCCAGCCCATTACTTTAACTCTGAGCTCCTTGTTAAGTGGAGGGTGCACTGCTCCAAGTTTCAGGGGGTTTGTGCTCCTGCTTTCAGATGTATCTCCAGGGACTTATAAATTCTCAGTTCCTCCAAAGTGGTATGATCAAAGAAGAGGTGTTTTCTTCTCTCCTAGCCTGCACTCTGGCCTGTGAGCAACCACAAGCACTATTTTCTGTCATGGAATTGCAAGTAGGATTCCTTCTTCACAGCTAGTACCAGCTCTACCATGCTGGTGCTCCTCCTCACCATGACCCAGAATAGCTGCTCTATTCTCCCACTGTGTATAGGTCTAGATTTTCAGAAGCAACAGCCCCTGCAGCAGTGACTGCCACCATCCAGGTTCTGGGGCTAGGTTCAGACCATATTCCTCTTTCTCCCAGGTGAGAGAGCTTTCCCATTGACCTTTGAAGCTGTCTTTTGTCTTTGTGGGTTGAGAAGTCTGAAAACCACGGTACTGTGATTCAACACCCTGAGTCCTGCTCTAGTCCCATCTGTGTGGGTGAGACCTATGCTGGGAGGCACTCTTCACCAAGCCAGGTGCAATAGACCCCTCCTTCCTAGTTGTCTTAGGCTGGAAATCTGTTTCATACTGTCATTTGGTGGCTTATACTGCTCTAGAATTTGTTCTGTCATATTTTACAGGTATTTTGAGGGGTTTGGATGAAGAGCTCAGGCAGGTTCCTATTTTTACTCTGCCCTCAGAAAATCTTTTTTTTTTTTAAGTTCCAACACAAGTCTTGCCCCATCCCCTTTTTTGTGTTCATTTACTTCTCTGCAAACATTATCTGCAGCAAAGAACACTTCCACTGCTTATTGCAAGACTGTCAGCCCCAACAAGTTTCCCTAGGCTAGAGCCAGACTTTATATAGTCCTGTGAAAAGAGAGTGAATATTGGAGTATACACTTTTGTTTTCTGTTATTTTGTAAAACAACATATTGAGTACTAGTGCAGCCTCAGTTCCCAAAGAATGGTGGGGAATGGGAGATGATGAATGCTGAGTAGGCACAAGGTGGGCATCCATCAGTTCATAGCTTTGTTTTGTTTTGTTTTAACCTTTTGGATTCTGAGTATCCTAAAACATAGAAAGATTTAAAGTTCCTTTATCTTTGGAACATGGTTTCTGCTGGGGAGAGATCTGAGAGGCAACGGGAATCAGAGAAAATGGCTTGCTACTGGTCTTCAATGACTTTGAAAGAGAGAGTCTGACAATTTTGTGCAACTCTGCCTCACTTAAATCCAATTTAAACACAAATCAAGTCACCTTCTCTCCACCCCATGTTGTTGTGGAATCTCTTCAGAATGAAGGATGGACAAAGAAAACAAATGAAGGGATTGCTATAGAAATGGGAAGATACGTAAAAATGAAGTTTTTAAATTATTTTCTGAATTGTCCCAAACAAAAATTTCTTTTGTAATTGCTAGTCAATTGATAATTAACTACTGTATTTAGCATCGTTGGCTCTTGAATCACAGATATATGATCAGTCTTTTTATCTGAACTCAATATGTTGTTGCTTTTGTTTTTAGAAAAAACTTTTGAGAACTGAAGTCCACTACCACAAAGAAGTTTTGTGGACAACAAATTATATCACATGTCATATAGTGTTAGGATAAAACATAACTTTTAAAATGAATCATTTCCAATTTTTAGGATGCTGCTGTTTTCTTTGATCTTCCAGGTTGGATATGTAGAGAGGACGAAAAGAACAGGAAGGAACTTTAAATGACAGAGGGATGATAATCAGTAGTTGTATAAAAGGACAACAGTCATGTCTGAATGTTAAAAATGGGTAGTTTAAGGCTGAAAACAAGAAAAACATAGTTTGAAATAGGAATCAGAACAAAATATTATTTAATGAATATATCTGGAAGTAGAAGGAAAACAATGAAGAAAGCATAGATATAAATAAAGGTGTGGTCCCTAATTAGTGAAATTTCATTCCCTCCCTTCCCATGAATTCATGGCCGTGCCCATAGGCTAACTCATGTTTCAGCCTTTGTTTTATATTTGCACTGAGTTATACTCACCCTTTGACCTATCTCCTCCTTAAAAAATTGCAGAAAATATCAGAAAATAAATCAATAGAGATGAAATGCAAAAGGAGAAAAAAACTCAACCTCTCTTAAATGCAAAATAAAACAAATACTTTGTAAACTTAAGAATACTTTTTGCATCTAATATAGATAAAAGCACAACATGTAAAAAATATAATCTCTCATGAACTTTGTATTCACTCATTTAAAAATGATGTGTAAATTCTTTCTTGTACTATTAAAGCTGAAATACATGGACATAGTTTTTCAAATTTCATTTTCCACATGAATGGTTCTCTTTTCTGAGCATGGTAATTAGCTGAATATATTTATCTTCAGAATATGAAACATCCAAAAAAGTAAGCAATCCACCCACATCTTTTATTTTATGGTAAAAAAAAATAGTGTTGTGAAAATACATGAGAAAAATCAAATGAATATTATTAACGATGATTCATGCTAATCTATGTTCTGATAACTTCTACTTTATTTGCTCTAACAAAAGACTTTGAATCCTAAATCCATGTGGATTTAGAGACATCAATATTTGTGCAATTAATTTTACAAAGATAAACCAATATTTTAGATATCTAATATTTGCTTAAAGATGGAATAAACTTAAAATTAAATATATTCCCATGTACATATTTGTAATATATTGCTTTCCATTATTTCATGAACACCATGTATTAGGAACAAGACTAAGTGAAGTGTGATGTGTTTTATTTTTTTTCCTCACAAAATATATATTTCTGGCATACTAATAAAAGATGTTATTGGTTAGTTTGTAGAAGACAAGGCCAGGAAGGGAGGCAGGAAGAAAAGATCTCTACTAAAGAAAGCTTTGGACCAAGATTCTGTCAAAGTACATTTGCCTAAATTCTTGTATCTTAAATAGTATTAAAATGTATGTAAGCTGAGCAGTTGAGCAAGCATCGGAATGCTGAGCTGATATATTCCCCTGCAAAGAAGAGGTTAGAGAGTCTTTTTCCAGAAAGGCATGATAATATACAATAGAAGTGCCTTGGAAAGATTTGGAGCTCTGTAACTGGTTCTGGTTGGCTAGTTGTTTGAGAAAGAGGAGTCCTTTTATTGGCACTCTACTTATAATTGCATTGTATCAGAAATCACTATTCAATCAGTCAGTCCTTTTGTCCTTTGTTCTAAATCCTTCCTATCTAGTCACTTTCTGGTGAGAGAAGAGAGATAATGCAATGAGGGGAGTGGACTTAAGTCTTTCTCCTTCAAGGTCCATATGTTTCTAGTGAATATGGTCTTCATTATTTGCCTTGGCATTTGTTGCTTCCTGTTTTAGGTGAAGTATTTGGGAGATGATTATGATACCATGAGCTTCAAGAGATCAAAGAAAGCAAGCCATCTAAATGAGACTGGAGTCTACATAAATTTTTTGTGCCTAGCAAGTCTAGCATTGAGGCCTTGAGGAATGAAAAATTATGTTCTGTTTCAGTTACCAAGACCACTGGTAACTGAGAAAAATGACTCATCCAGCAGCTACTGTCACATCTGGGCACAAACTTGATAGGATCAATGCTATGTGGAAATTGTTGCTGTTGTACTTGTTCATCCTTCATTCTCAAAGCGGACCATGATATCACGATCTATGGCATGCAAAAGAACTGGATTTAGGTAAGGGAAGGCTGTGCAAGGTCACCAGCTTCACTTTCTCCTCTGGAGCCATCTGGGTCCAGTGACAAGATATAGATGAGGACAACTGCAGATGGTCCTGGATGGCATTTTTAAACTAAAGTCTTTAAAAAATTTGACTGAGATAAAACCCATTTAGTGACTGAGGCCAGCTAAAAAAGAAAAAAAAGAGAGAGAATACATTTTTGTCCTTAGTTTAAAAAAATCAGTCTGGGAGGTAAAGACCCTCAGGGTTTCTGGCCAAAATAGGAACAATTGCTATTTGCATTCACACTGAGTCAATCCAGATTCAAACAATGACCAAGTGGGGCTGGACTTAATATTGACCAGTCAACTACAGTCAGAACAGTCAGAATGGCATGAGTTTAAGGCATGGTTCTTAAGAAAAAATATCTGTCTTATAAACCTCAAGATATCTTGTGAGGATTCAGAGGTCAAAATTTGCCTTCCTTTGGGAAGAGAATATACAGGTAAGGGTATGATATCTTAAGTGTGTGTGTGTGTGTGTGTGTTCGTGTGCGTGTTCGTGTGTGTGTTTGTCCTTCCTTGCTGAAGACGACCATGTTGTCAGAGAAATAATGACATGACTTGTACTTGACTTGTTTTTGAGTGAGGGAGGGCTGTGCAGGTCACCAGAGTCATCTCTCCTCCAGTCATCTGAATTCAGTGACCAGTGAATGGAAGGGAAGGAAGGGTGCCCAAAGAACCTTAAGGAGATATATTCCTGGTCTCGCCCTAGGAGAATGTTCTCATAGAAAATTAATAAACATGTAAATTAAGGTATTCTTCTACATAGCAAGAAGACTGTTTGATTACTATGTTATATCCAAATACAAAAATAAATGTCTTTCCATTTCTACTTTAGAAACTATTTTTGCTTCCCTTTTTCTTTTTAAAAATATATTTATTATTTATTTATAAACTTTTGTTTTTAACTTTTGAGTTTCAGATTGTCTCCTACCCTCTTATCCCTCCCACATATTGAGAAGGCAAACAATATATTAATTATCCATATGAAACCATGAAAAAACATATGTTCTTATTAAGCATATTGTGGGGGGAAAAAGGAAGGAAGGAAAGGAGGAAAGAAGGAAGAAAGGAAGGAAGGAAATTACAATTTTCACTTCAGAGTTTATCACTTCTCTCTTTGAAGGTGCATAGCATTTTTTCATCATGAGTCTTTGAAATTGTCTTAGATCATAGTATCACATGATTTGCACTTGACTTTGTTTTGAGCAAGGGAGGGCTGTGCAAGGTCACCAGTCTCACTTCTCCTGCAGAGCCATCTGAATCCTGATCAGATATTCATCAGGATGACTGGAGATGACCCAGGATGCGATAGGAGACCTTGACCCTTTTAGGCCAAGGTCTATTCAGGAAATCACTTAGGGTGAGGTAACACCATTCAGTGAATTGGCCTGTTTTTGAAGTAACCAGAGAATGGCCCCTTTAGTGAGGCATAGAAAAAAATGACATCAAGCTGTTAGGGAAACAGCAACAGTTACTACTGATAATTACTCTGGCCATCCTAATTTATGTCATTATTTCTCTGATGACATGGTCTTCTTTGGCAAGAAGGATGAACACAACATCTGTGAGTAGACACAGCTGCCTGAATGGGGACCCAGATAGCTGGGTAACAGCTCTTCCTCTCCTATCTGCCTCCCCCTCCCCTTCTTTCTCCTCTCCAAAGGAAGGTAAATTTGAATGACCAGAATATGTCCAGTTAACTGGGGTTTTACTAGCTAGATTCCTCTCCTCTCCTCTCCTCTCCTCTCCTTTTCTTTCTCTTCCTTTCTTTTCTCAAAACCTTAAACCTACTGCACTCCAAAGCTCATGCATTGGAGGACACTAAACCTCTGCTAAAGGCTGGCTTCTGGACCCTCCTGGTTTAAGAGTGATTATCAATAGTAACTGTTGCTGTTTCCCTCCCAACTTGATGTCATTTTTTTCTATGCCTCACTAAAGGGGCCATCCCCTGGCTACTTCAAAAACAGGCCTATTCACTGAATGGGCGGTTACCTCACCCTAAGTGAGTACCTGCGTAGACCTTGGCTTAAAGGGACCAAGGTCTCCCAGTGCATCCTGGGTCATCTCCAGTCATCCTGATGAATATCTGGTCAGTGGATTCATATGGCTCTGGAGGAGAATTGAGGCTGGTGACCTGCACAGCTCTCCCTCACTCAAAACAAAGTCAAGAGCAAGTCATGTCATCATTTCTGTGACGGAGTGGTCTTCTTCAGCAACAAAAGACAAACACAACAAAAACAAGGTCACTGTATTGATCTGCAGAACCAATTTTTTTCATGGTTGATAATCATTACAACATTAGTGTTACAAACAATTCTGCTTTCTTTTTCTTAGATATTTTGGGGTACACACCTATTAATGGTATTGATGGATCAATTGATATACACAGTTTTATTGCACTTTGGGAATAGTTATAAATTGTACTCCAGAATAGGTCAATCAGTTCACAACAAGTTCATCAATAATTCATTAATGTATTTGTTTTATTTATCCTCTTTCAGATCTGATAGGTGTAAGTTGGTACCTCAGAGTTCTTTGATTTCAAGCATTTTTGTATGACTAAAGATAGCTTTTATTTCTTATGAAAACTGCCTGTTCATATCCTTTGATCATTTATGAATTTGGAAATGGCTTTTTTAAAAATAAATTTGACTCAGTTCCCTATATGTATTTGAGAAATAAGGCCTTTATCAGAGAAACTTACTGTATTTCTTTTTTTGCATTGTTTCATTGGTCATAGTACTTTTTAGTAAAAAGTAGTTTCTCATATTATCTCTTTTAATTAGATCTATATTTATTTTTGCTTTTTCTGACATAACTATTGCCACTCCTGCCCTCTTCACTTTAACTGAAGCATAGTACACTCTGCTTCAAATTTTCCTTTTAATTCCTTGTGTGTATTTCTGTCTCATATGTCTCTTGTACACAGCATATTGTTGGATTCTGGTTTCAGAGCCATCCTATTCTATGAGTTAGCTCATCCCATTCACATTCACAGTTGTGACACCTCTCTCTTTTTCTCTCTCTCTCTCTCTCTCTCTCTCTCTCTCTCTCTCTCTCTCTTTCTTCAACCCTCAAAAGTCTTTCTTGTTTCCAATTATTGTATCTCCCAATACACTCTCCTTTATCATCACCTTTGCCCATATCTCTTATCCCCTTCCCCCCCATCTTTCTATGTGGTGGGATAGATTTCTATAGCCAATGGAATGTGTATATACTGTTCCCTCTTTGAACCAATTCTGATTGTACAATTCAAGCATTTCTGCTCCCCTTCACCCCCCCAACCAATAAATTTCTTCCTTGCATGTCTCTTTTATGTGAGAAAATTTGCTCCATTCTATTTCTCCCTTCCACATTTTTTTCAGTGCACCCCTATTTCTCATACTTACATTCTTTTTTTTTTTGAGAAAATCAACTCATACTTATGCCCTCTGTTTATGTAGATTCTTCCTAACCGCCCTAATAATGATGAAGTACTTAGGAGATATGTACATCAACTTCCTATATAGGAGTGCAAATAGTTAAACTTCATTGAGTTCTTTATGATACTCTTTCACATTTACCTTTTCAAGCTTCTCTTGAGTCTTGTGTTTGAATGTCAAAATTTCTATTCACCTTGAGTCTTTTCATCAGAAATGTTTAGAAGGCTTCTGTTTCATTAAATGTCTGTTTTTCCCCTGAAGAATTGCACTCAGTTTTTCTGCCTAGGTTTCTCTTTGTTGTAATTCCCATTGCATTATTTCTGAAATATCACATTCCAAGCTCCGTGCTCATTTGAGGTAGAAACTGCTAAATTTTGTGTGATCCAAAATTTGGTTCCATGATATATGAATAGCTTATTTTTGGAGGTTTTACAATATTTTCTCCTTGACCTAAAAAGTCTCAAAAATGGCTATAATATTCTGTGAGTTTTTATTTTGGGAACTACTTTAGGAGTTTTTTGGTTGATTCTTTCAATGTATATTTTGCCCTCTCATTCTAAGTTTTTCTGGATAATGTCTTGAAATATTGTGTCTAGGTATTTTAAAAAAATCATAGCTTACTGGTAGTCCAATAATTCTCAAATTATCTCTCCTTTATAAGAGTTACTTAATGTAAAAAAAAATCTCCCAGTCTTTTGCTTTCCTTTTAATTTTGGTTGCATTGGTTTTGTTTTTGCAAAAACTTTTAAAAATTGTATGACCAAAATGATTCATTTTGCATTTCATAATGTTCTCTGTCTCTTGTTTGGTCCTAAATTCTTCCCTTATCCAAAGATTTCACAGGTAAACTATTCCATGCTTTCTTCATTTTACTTATAATATAATCCCTTATTTGCAAAGCATACACCCATTTTGACTTTTTATTGGTATACAGTGTGATATGTCGGTCTATGCCTAATTTCTGCCATACTTTTTTCTAGCTTTCCTAGCAGTTTTTGTCAAATAATTAGTTTTTGCCCCCAAATCTTGGATATTTGGGCTTATCAAACATTAGAATAGTATGATCATTTGCTATAATGCTTTGTGTATTTAACCTATTTCACTCATCCACTATTCCTTTTCTGTCAGTACCAGGTTGTTTTGATAATTATCACTTTATAACCCAGTTTGAGATCTGATATAACTAGACTACCTTCCTTCACATTTTTTCATTGATTTCCTTGATGTCCATGAACTTTTGTTCTTCCTGACTAATTTTATTACTATTTTTTCTAGCTCTATACAATAATTTTTGGAATTTTGATTGGAGTTGCACTGAGTAAGTAGATGAGGGTAGAATTATCATTTTTACTATATAGGTTTTACCTATCTATGAGCAATTAATATTTTTCCAACTATTTATATCTGACATTGTGTGAAAAGTATTTTGTAATTGTGCTCTTATAATTCCTGGATTTATCTTAGTAGGTAGATTCCAAAGTTTTCATACTGTCTATAGTTATTTTAAATGAAATTTCTATTTCTTGCTGCTGGACATTGTTGGAAATATATAGTAATACTTATGATTTACATGGGTTTATCTTGTATCCTGAAACTTTGCTAAAGTTGTTACTTGTTTCAACTATTTTTAAGTTTATTCTCTAGAACTGACTAAGCACACCATCATATTAACGGAAAAGAATGATGCTTTTGCTTCTTCACAGTTTAACTCCATTTTTTTAAATTTTGTTTTATTTTATTGTTAGAGCTAGCATTTCTAAACAATATTGAATAATAGAGGCAATAATGGGCATCCTTGCTTTGGCCCTAATTTTATTGGGAAGGCTTCTAGCTTCTTTCTGTTACAGATGATGCTTGCTTATGGTTTTAGATAAATATTTTAAGTTAAGCTCCATTTATTCTTATGTTCTCTGGTGCTTTTTTTAAAATAGAAATAGGTGTTATATTACATCAGGGGCTTTTCCTGCATCTACTGAAATAATCATATGGTTTATGTTGGCTTTGTTATTGATATGGTCAATTATGCTGGTGGTTTTCCTAATATTGAACTAGCCCTGCATTCCTGGTATCAATCTCATCTGTTCAGAGTATGTGATTCTCATGATATATTGTTCTAATCTCCTTACTAATATTTTATTTCAAACATATAGAGAATGTAATGAAATTTACAGTACTAAAACTCATTCTCTAATTGACAAATGGTCAAAGCACATGAATAGGCAATTTTCAGACAGATAAATCAAATCTATTGATGAAAAATGCTCTAAATCACTACTGATTAGAGAATTCAAATCAAAACAACTCTGAGGTACCATCTCATACCTATCAGATTGACTAATATGACATAAAAGGAAAATGATAAGTGTTGGAAGCAATGTGAGAAAAACTGGTCCACTGATGCATTGTTGGTGGAATTGTGGACTGAGCCAACCATGCTGGAGAACAATTTGGAATCATGCTCAAGAGCTATAAAACTGTGTATACCTATTGACCTAGTACTGTCACTGCTAACACTATGCTCCTCCTCCCCAGTGTTTTTTTAATGGAGAAAGGACCTATTTGTACAAAATATTTATAGTAGCACTTTTTGTCGTAGCTTAGAATTGGAAATTGAGGAGATACTCAGCATTTGGGGAATGGCTGAACAAACTGTGGTATAGTATTATAATGAAACCCTATTGTGATATAAAAAAATGACAAGCAGAATGACTTCAGAAAAAAAAAAGCCATGGGAAAACATACATGAACTGACAAAAAGTGAAGTGAGCAGAGCCAAGAGAATATTGTATAAATTAACAGCAATAGTTTAGGATGAAAATTGTAAATGACTAAGCTATCTTCAGCGATACAGTGATCGAAGACATTCCCAAAGGACTCACAATGAAAAATGCTATTTATTGCCAGAGAAGAAACTAATATTGTCTGAATACAGACTGAATTATACTATTTTTCTTTTCTTTTTTTCTTTCTTTGTTTCTTTTTTTCTTTTCTTCCTTTCACCATTCCTTTTTGGAATCTTCTTTCATAAAATGACTAATATAGAAATCTTTTACATGATAGCACATATACAACCTATATCAAAATGCTTACTCTCTCAGGGAGGGGGAAGGGAAGCAAGAAATAGAATTTGGAACTCAAAACTTAATAAAAATGTTGAAATTGTTTTATATTTAATTATGGGAAATGTTAGGGCCCAGCTCTGGACCGTGGCCTCCTGTATGGAAAGTTGAGACACCTGGAGGTGTTAACCTGTTTATGTAGCTTGCTAGCTGGTCTAGTAAGCTATGAGGTACTGGGAACGCCTCAGTAACAGGGTAGGCTCCACCTACGGGGAGGAACATGGGAGGAGCTCGGGTGCCTAAAGATATACTGTAGCATTGTGGGGATCCCAGGGAGAGTGATGTAGCCATTAAAGTGTGTGCAGCTGCCAACTCGGGTGTTCTGTCTAGTTATTCCCCTCCCCCACCAGAGGGACCAGAGACATCTGAGGACCAATAAAGACATAGATCTTGAGGTAAGATTCCAAGTGAAGCCCAGGGAGGGAAAGTTAGTGTAGGGAGCCCGGGAGATTTAAATAAGTAAAAGGAGCATGGGATATTTAAATTAGTGCAGAAAGCCTGGGACATTTCAGGGAAAATGAAATATTATTTAAAATTATCTTTTCTTGATCTTTTTCCTCCCAGGTCAGTTATTTTTCTGATGAAACATTTCACATTTTCTTTTATTTTTTAATTCTTTTATTTTGTTTTATTGTTTCTTAAAGTGTTAGAAAGCCATTAGTTTCCACTTGCCCAGTTATAATATTTAAGAATTTCATTTCTTCAATGAGTTTTTGTATCTCTTTTTCCATTTCATCAGTTTTGCTTTTTTTTGTTTGTGTTGTGATTTTTTTAACTTCCTTTTTTCATTTTGCCTATTCAACTTTTAAAGAAATTTTTATCCCAGTAAATTTTCAGTATTTTTTCGTGCTTCTTTAGCAAGCTGTTAACACATTTTTCATAAATTTCTGGTATCACTTTCCCTTCTTTCCCAAATTTTTACTCTATTACTCTTTTCCTTTTTTTAACTCCTCAGGAATTTTTGTTGGCCTTGGTTCAATTAACATTTTTCTTTAAGGCTTTTCTTGTGATTGTTTTCACATTGTTGTCTTTTTTAAAAAAATTATGTCTTGATTTTCTCTGCCACCTTCATATTTTTCATGAAGTAGTTATTATTATTTTTTGTCATTTTCTCTTTTTCCCCAGCCTATTTATTTACTTTGATTAAAGTTGGGCTCTACTGGACCATGGCTGGGGAGATACTATACCAAGGTTCACACTTTTTTGTGCTTCTGTTTTCAGAGCTAGTCCTGGAGATTGGGAAGGTATTTGTGCTTCCAAAGTGGTATTATGCTGGATCAGGTGTAGTCATTGTTCTCCTGGTCTATGCTCTTTTTTTAACCCAAGAAGGTTATCTGTTCCCCTGCAGCTGCAAATGCTAGTGATTCTCTTGGCCCTAGAACTGTGATCAAGGCCCCTACTCACTTGTTTCTGATCACAAGTGCTCCTCTTCACTTTCAAACCGTGACCTAGAACTGCCTATGTGCAATACAGTTGTCAGTCAGAGCCAGCTTCATCCAGTGCTACTGAAGGGTTCCCTTTTATCTCTTTCTGACCAGTTGTCCAATCCCCTTACTATCTCCAGACTGAGAGCTCCTGAAGCTGCTCCTTCAAGGTTCTCCACTGATGCTCTTGCCTCCTTTTATCAACTAATAATTTCATCATTTTCTTAAAGAGATACTACAATATTCTCTTAAGAAGCATAGTTTTAGAAAGAGCAAATTAATATCCCTGAAAAACATGATCCTCAAAGTTTTCCCAGAAATCGTCATATGTTGTTATATCGATAATGCATTTTTGCTTATTGTTAATGTGATTTTGCTTCTTAATGGGAAGACCTTTCCTACCTATTAATCGGCCTATGTGATCTGGTCCTAGGTATAGAAACTCTGGTATTTAGTCACTTGATATTTATGGAAGGATGAGATGTTGTTTTTCTCACATGAATCAGTAAAAGGAATTGTTGTTGTTCAGTGATTTCAGTTGTGTTTGCCTATTCTGGACCCTATTTGGCGTTTTCTTGGCAAGGATACTGCCGTAGTTTGTCATTTCCTTCTCCAGTTTATTTTGCAGATGAGAAAACTGAGGTAAAAAGGATTAAGTGATTTGCTCAGGGTCACGCTGCTAGTGTGTGAGACAAGATATGAACTCAAGAAGATGAGTCTTTCTAACTCAAGACCCAGCACTCTATCCATTGCATCACTTAGCTGTCCAGTGAAGGAGAGGGGAGTGCTAAGAGCTTCCATGCATTGCAATGGCTTTAGGTTTCCAAATATAGTCCTTGGCTATTCCATGTTAGTAAACGGTTGTAATGGTATTTCAATGAATCAGGGAAGAATAGTTATCAGTTTCAGAGCAAAAACTTCCTATGGGAGTGATGAGACTGGTAAAAAGTGTCAATAAGTGGGACTAGGTCTGGAACACCCATATTCATTTGCCATGTCTCTTTCAATCATTGTAGTTCATTACTTGTCAATTCTGTTGTATCAGAGGTAGTATTAAATAAAAAAAAATGTACACAAGCCTTCATTAACTCTATAGTGTTTGATCAAGAGAGATTAATGATCAATTTTATGACATTAATTTGTAGTCTTTGATTATCTGCATCTCATCCTGTGTACAAAATTGCTAACTTGAATGCCAAAGAGAAAAAAAAGAAAAGCAAACAAAAATTTTTGATTACTTCCTATCACTGAAGTCCATCTCTGAGGAAGGGATCAGAAGTGGTTCCTAATCAAACAACTCATTTTGGTCTAGTGCTAACTTGGTATAATTTCTTTAGAAATTGTGATGGTAGTTTTTTTTAAAGGTTGATTGCTCTCTGGTTAAGGTGCCATTGAACATGTATTCACTTTATAGAGAAAGACAGTTATTTAAATGTTTCAAAGACCATAAAACTGATCAGAAAATTCTTCTGTTCACTATTCCTTCCAAAATACACATATAAGCAAACACATATACATACACACACACTCACACTCAATACACTTACTTATGCTTGTAACCTACACTTTCCTCCATAGTTTTTGAAAATACATTGAAGTTCAAGTTTATGCACTTGATTTTTTGCTTCTTCATAATTGCTTCATTTAACTAATCTCTCTAGTAGTTGTGACTTTCCACCTAGATTATATGATTATCAAAGGCATAAACTGCTTCTTGCTTTTTGTCTTTCTCCCAAGGAATTTTTGTGCAGACAAAGCTATAAAGCAATGAGACTTTTTCTTGTTTGTCTCAGGATGTCTGTCTCATTTTACAGCAATCTCATATGAAGTTTTTCTCACTGCATGACATACACTAAACAAAAATAGTAATTTTTCACTGAATGACACATGCTTCAGAATTTATAGTCACAAATATACAAGAAGTTATTAAGAAAAACAGACCTTTATTAGGTGGTTACAATTTTGTCTCTAAGGCATTTGTAGATTTTTATCTGATGATTTATGCTTTATAGATTATTTTCTTGGACTATCTGTTTAGCAAGTAAGAAATTATAAAAAATAGTAATGTTGATATCGTAGTGTGATTTCATTATCTTTCCCACTTAAATCTTGCTCTCTTCTAGATTTCCCTGTGTGCGCAAATTCCTTCTAGGATTCCATGTTGGGAACTTTGGCATTACCTTTAACTTCTCACTTTAGTTATCCTACATACCTAATCAGTTGCCAAATTTTGTCATTTCTTCCTTTATATCTCTGGAATGTGCCTCTTCTCTCCACTAACAGTTACCATCTTAATTCAAGTCCTTATCTCTCACTGAAATTATTGCAACCATCTCCAAACTGGTCTCCCTGGTTCATCGCTAAACATTTCAGGCTATTCTAGACATGGTTAGCTCAGATATGATGATGTGAACATCATAGTCAGTCAACATCAATGGCTTCCCATTATGTCTAGGATAAAGAAATAAATTTCTGTTTAGCTTTTGAAACTATATAGACTGGCTGAATCAACATTTCCATTTTCTTTGGATATTGTATGCACATATTTTACCCCTGCCCCTGCCCCACAGATACACCCCAATAGAAGGTAACCTACTTCCAAGTAGGGATTGAAGGAGATGACAGAAAAGTCCTTGTAGTTCAAAATTTTAAAGTCTTTTAAGCAAACAAATGAACAACAACATGGCCTACCAAAACAGGAAGGAAGCTTGTAAGATTGATGTCAAGGATTCTTGCAAAGATATGTGAGGCAATTTTCTTGTTCAGTAAACTGATTATGAATAAGAATATCTGAAGGCATTGGACAGGTATGGGTGAGTTGTCATCTGAATCATTGAAATGAACTCTTAAGTCACTAAAATCTTCAATCCACTTAAATTGCTGAGTATTTAGTATTCGTTTCTTCCTTTTGTTCCCCTCTTTTGTGTCACTGGTTTTAGAGTTATTCACTGTGGTAAGCTGCCTAAATTTTTAGAAAATAAAACATTTTGGTGTCAGTTTAAGCCCTTCTCCGAAATGGAGAAGAAGTCTTGGATTTTTAAAAATGAAAATTAAACAATGAGACTTCCCAATGTTAAAATTTAAACCCAGTCATAGTCTGTCAATTTCTTGATGACAATGATCATGATGATGAAATTTTCTTTCAATTAATATGATCACAAGAAGCTAAATATAAAAAAAATAAGTGGGATTAAAATAAAACTGGAAAATTTATGCACTGCTAATATAATAAATGACGGGGAAAGCTTATAAAAAGGTGACTAAAAGTTCAGTTTCTATGCATAACTGAAGATGAGATTATATTTTTTCTTTGAATGCTTCACAAAGCCATGAAATTTACTATAAAAACACTCTACTACATTTTTTGCAGATGAAAGTGAAGCCATTTTTTTGAATGCATGATAAATTTTAAAAAAATATATGCTTACTTTATGCCAAGAACTGTGGCATAATAAAAGAAAAGCATAGTATCAAGGGATGAAAATAATAGCATCTCATCCAAATATAGGAATATTATCTATTTATATACTATATACACCAATTGTTTCACTCAAAAATTTACATATGCTTAAAAGAACTGAAGAACAAGAGATATGCCAAAATATCTCAAAACTCAACTCATTATAATTTAGAACAAGTCACCCCAAAGTACATATTATTTATGTTGCCTTCATTAAGCATTTCAAAGTTTTTGACTCAGTTCTATATTCATAGTTTATTTGTGCACTGCAAATTGTCTCAACTCTAGTGAAAATAATAGTATATTTGATGTTCATATACCAAATTGACCTTTAAAAAGGAACCAATGCAATAATATTAAAAATTGATATTAAATGATTTTTTTTTTTAAATTGAGTCTCCCTATATCGCCCAGGCTGGAAACATCATTAGCCAGTTCACTGGATTAATCCCACTGCTATGAAAATGACAGCATTAATTTCTGACCTGGGGTGCTTTGCAACTCCTTTGTTGTCTAGCAGCTCCTGTTGTTGGGGATTACCATATTCATGCCAAACTTAATGTGACCACTCAGTTGGCTTAGTGCACTGAAGCTGAGAATTCTTGAGCTCAAGTGATCCATTAACTAGAGCTCCCCAGTAGTAGGGATTACTGTCATACACCACATCAACCAGCCAAAATGTGGCACCTTGTAAAGACACAGTTTAAGTCCCTTACGACTAGTTTTACATCCATTATTTTATTTCCTAAGCATATCTGAGTATGATTTTCATGTTAAAGAGGGTTTTATACAGAGCATCTTACTAAGTTCTTGAGGAACACGTATAGTAGTTATATGATTTCAATGAAAAATACATTACACAACTTTACAATTTCGTGGAAGCTTTCTTTAATAATATCAATCAAATCTTCAATAAGTTAAAAAAATAATGTACACTGAGGAAATAAAGAGAGAATAAAGACTTTGAAATGAAAGTCAGAGGTTAAATGGGCTCATGGATGAAGGTGATATTTATTTTTTTTCCTACAAGCAAGGTATATGAAAAATAAAGCTATCAAAAAAAAACCAGTGGCTATGTGTATCAAGCAACTTACTGGAATATTAAATATGACAGCTCTTTTAGAAAAATTTGTTTAAAGCAAAGCAATCAGTGAGTATTTTTAAAGCATCTACTATGTGTCAAGCACTGTGTGAGGTTCTGGGCATACAAAAACAAAAGTGAAATACTATCTGCCATAAAGGCACATAATTTATAATAGGTGAGATAATGTGTACATACATCAGATTATACAGAATATATACAAAATAAATTCAAGGTGACTTTGGAATAGAAGACATATTAGCTGAGAGGACCATAAAAACTTTCATATAAAAGCTTTATTTTGAGCTACATCTTTAAGGAAAACTGATTTTAAAAGGCAGAGGTTAGGAGGGATTACTTTTAAGCATGAGGTATAGACAATGCAAAGGTACAGACAGAGGATGGAACATTGAGAAAGGAATGAAAACATTTCCAATCCCTTTCTTAAGATGTAACTTTAGAATTATAAAATGGAACCCAACAGCTTTGGGAAGTATTTGAATGTATTTTCTTTTAGAGATACATGATGGAGAGGACCTTACTACTGACTCACTTCAGAGAAGGTGCAAATGTGTCCTTGGTATCTCTTATCACCCATGAGGATTCTTTTAATTGGCTACTGATGTGGAACAGCATGGATATATAGAAGATGTGCTCTTCCCTCCTCCCTCCCAGTCTCAAAGTGTGTCAATGACCATATGAGTTCTACAGGGTCAGTTGTAGCCCCGTGGCAGGTAAGACATCTTTCAACTAATTCTCCAGAGTTCAAAGAGTCATCCTTCAAGGCTGACAGGGAGAATTGGTTTAAGTGGAAAAGATAGCTGCTTCAGTACATCCACAATTCCATCCCATCAGCAGGTAATTATAAATGTCCTCATGACTGACAGGAAGAAATGAGAGGATATCTGCTATTTCTTTGATGTTTGGTGGGTTGTGGTGATGGAATCCATTATGCATCCTAAGAGTATACTTGTAAAAACTCAAATAATGTAAATAAATTATAGAGACCACTACTTTCTTTAAAAACATGCATATATTTTGCTAAATATTTCCCAATAATATGTAAAAATGTGTCAACATTCATTTTTTTAACATTTTTGAATTCCAAATTCCTCCTTTCAGCCCCCCACTCCTTTAGAAGGCAGACAATTTGACATTAACTCTACATGTGGTATTACATGCATAAAAATTACATATAACCATTTTACAAAAGAAAACACACAAAAAAGAAAAATACAAGGAAAAGAAAGAAAAGAATACTTCACTGTATTCAGAGTTTATCAGTTCTCTCTCTGGAGATGTACAGCATTTTTATTATAGGTCCTTTGGGATTGTCTTAGATCATTGTCTTGATTAGAGTAGCTAAGTCTTTCACAACTGATCATACTTATAATATTGGTGTTAATGTGTTTCTGTTCACATCACTTTGCATCAGTTCATATAGGTCCTCCCAGGCTTTTCTCAAACCACACTACTCATCATTTCTTATAGCAAAATAGCACTCTATCACAATTATATACCATAACTTGTTTAGTCATTCCCCAATTAATGGGCATCCCCTCAATTTTCAATTCTTTGTAACAAAAAAAGAGCTGCCATAAATATATTTGTAGAAATAGATCTTGTTTGATCTCTTTGGGATATAGATACAGATACAGTAGTGGTATTACAGGGTCAAAGGGGCTGTAGTTATATAGCCCTTTGTGCATAATTCTAAATTGTTCTTAAGAACTGTTGTACTAATTTAAAATTCCACCAAAAGTTCATTAATGTCTCAATTTTTCCACATCCTCTCTATCCTTTGACATTTTTCTTTTCCTATTATGGTAGCCAATCTGGTAGGTGTGAAGTGGTTTCTCAGAGTTGTTTGAATTTGCGTTTCCCTAATCAATAGTTATTTAGAGTATTTTTCATGTGGCCATTGATAGTTTTGATTTCTTCTGAAAATTCCATATTCACATCCTTTGACCATTTATCAAATGGTAGATGGCATTTCTTTTCATAAATTTAGCTCAGCTCCCCATATAGATAGATAGATAGATAGATAGATAAATAGATAGATAGATAGATAGATAGATAGATAGATAGATAGATAGATAGATAGATGATAGATGGATATAGATATATACACACACATATATATGTATGTATATATATATATATATATATAAAATTAAGTCTTTATCAATGAAATTTCTTGTAATTTTTTTCCAGTTTCCTGCTTTCCCTCTAATTTTGGCTGCATTTGTTTTGTTGGAGATCATTACTTTCAATATGATCTTCAGAAAGTAGATATTGAACTATATCATCCTTCTTAATGAACTATAGTGGCTACCTATCATCTCTAGGAGAAAATATAAAATTCTCAGTTTAATCATGTAACATCCATTTATAATCTGTACCATGAGACAGACCTTTCTAATTTGTTTATTTTCTCCAGCATATATTCCTTCTATTCCCATAAAATTTGTGATTCTTCCCTCCTATGAGTTTGCCAAAAAAGACACTGCATCTCCCCAAACCAGGTATTTTCACTGGTTTCACTGCCTTCAATACCAGTGGATTTCTCCTTTCAGCTCTACATCCTTTATTCCTTGGCATCCTTCAAGTGCTAACTAAAATTTTAACCTTCTATAGGAAGTCTTTCCCATTATCTGTTAATTCTAATACTTTCCCTCTTGGTTATTTTCAATTTGTCCTGTATATTCTTGTTTCATTATTTGCATACTGTCCCATCTCCCCACAGAAGTAGCACCTTAAGAGTAGGGATTCTTTTTCCTTTTGTATCCCAATTGCTTAGTAGATGCTTAAATGTTGATTGCTTGACTAAAGAAGATATGGAAAGATTAACTTTCATCAAGAGAGGAAACAAAGGATTTATAGACATTCTTATAGCACACAACAAAAAGGTTAGAAATGCTTTAACAAAAACAGATATTGCTTTATTGAACAATAGTAAAGGCTGATAATAGGTACGCATATTAGATTTGTGGAATACAACAAAAATGGTTTGCTTCCGTATAAAACTTAAGGAGACTGAGTGGATCCAATTGTAGAATCAAAAGGTCTTTCACAAGTGAAAGACCACTCAGGAACTCACCCCACAAAATGCTGATAAAGAAGTGTCAAACAAATGTCTGCATCATATAGCTTTGTTTATTAAAAATGGTGGTGCTGTCACAATAACAATTCAGTAAGGGTTATTGCCAACAGAAATCAGACATTCTATATACTTAATTCCCATGAATTTAGTGGTGAATGAAAACTATGCACCAATAGAATAGAAATTGTACAATCCATGACTGCAGTCTGTAAAAATGTATCCCATACTGAATTCCTTATGACTTGGTAGATACTTAGAATTATACATTATCAGTTCATTAAATTTTATGACATGATAGTCAACAAATTCTTAGATTATTAATTCAGAATTCAAAACATCTTAAGAACTAAATTTAAAAATCTCTACTAGAACTGAATAATTATCACAGCCACAACTATGTGCCATAATCCATTGATTCTAAGGCATTAAAAAAATTCTTACTAGATGTAACTATCTCAAATACTAATAATCTCCAAATTGTGTGTGGGAAAAAAAGCTTTCAGAACAGACAGACCTAACAGAACAGGCAGATTAAAAGCATAGGGGAACAAAATGAGGTGTACATGATCCTCAGGGTCAAAAATGCTACTGAAATTGTACTGAGGATGCTTTAAGTAGCATACAAGAGATGAGTTATATCTTAATACATTTATTCAATTAAAAAACTGATTCAGAAACATTTATAAAATTCAATATGAAATATAATTAAATATAGAAGAATAACAAAAGGCTAGAAATTTGTCTCAAAAATTTCCATTTGTATATATTAAAAATAAGAATTATGAGGTGACCAGTAATACTAAACTTATCTAAAACTTAGAGGCAGTAAGGCACTTTTCTCAAAACAGCTCTGTGGGATACCTAGTCTGTTTTAAAGGTGAGGGGGACTGAGGCTCAGATGATTGAAGTTATAGCTAGTAAATGTAAGAGCCAGATTTGAAAACAGAACTCCTTGAGTTCAAGTCTACAACTTTTTCCAGTGATCAATGTTATACTACTTCATGATCAATTTTTCCTAGATATTCCTTGTAAAGTAGTTTCTTAGATATTTCTATGGAGCAGAAGTTATAATTCATCAAATTCATAAATAGTGTATAAGGCAGAATGACTAGCAACCCAGTTTGGTTAGACCATAAAGGAGTTTAGCATGAGATGAGCCAAGGAAGATATATTTGTAGTATAACACAGTAGTATTTAGGCCGAAGATGGGTGGGTTCAACTAAAAGACTATTACAATAACCAAAGTGGAAATTGATGAGAATTTTAAATAGGGCATAAGCAATAGGTTTATACAATAGGGAATAGTGTCAAGAGATGTTACAAAGATAGAAATGATGAGCTTGGGAACAGATTATTTGTTGTTGTTCATCATTCTCGAAGAGGGTCACTGGCATTATGAGTATAATGTCTTGACTTAGGCTATTTAAGTGAGGCAGACCTATACAAAGATGAATACTCCTTCAAAGCTCTGGGGAAAAGTGTCATCATCAAGAGCAATGAAAGGAGAACTCTTTTGAAGGTAAAATCCTGAGGTTATTTTTGAGCACACCAATAGGACATTCAAGTAGAGATGTCACGCCAACTGTTGGCAATCAGGTATCTGTACTTTTTGGGAAAGTTGGGATTATACATAAGATTTAGGACTCATTTACATAATTGAAGTCCTAAGTGCTAAGGGAGAGAGTAGGAGAAAGACCGTAGAAAATGTTCATATTTGGGGGTTAGTGGTAGAAGGAGGCTAAAGAAGAAAGAACTACTGAAAGAGATTGGGAAAGAATAATCAGAAAGAAAAAAAGGACTAGTATAAAGTAAATCCATAAATATGAACCCCAAATCAGAGGAGAGTATCAATGAAGAGATGGTCAGTAATTTAAAATGAAGCAAGAAAAACAAGAGGAGGAAGACTGAAGAAGGTCATGTTACAGAGGAAATGAAGCAATCATTGATTATTTTGGAAAGAATATTTTCCATAGAGTGCAAGGGTCAATTCGAGAAATAAATGTGTGTTAGGGAAATAGCAATATGTAAGCTAAGTTTTTTGCATATTTGAGAGAAAAAAAGTAGAAAAGGACAAATTATCATGGAAACAACTCTATGGATAGATATGGATATATGTATGTATGCATATGTGTGTATGTACACATACATACACATACATACAAAGTGTGATAGTTCTGCTCTTGAAAACAAATAAGACAAGGACACCTACCCACAAGGGAACAGTTTGGGAGATTACTCAAGACTTTGTTCAAATGAAACAAATTAAAATTTTTGAAATTGATATTCACCTTAAGACCAAGTTAGAGAAATCCAAATATGAGAATGCTGTTTTAGTAAACTTCTAAAAGCATCAGTGTTTCCTCACTAATTTATCATTATTACTAAAATGAAGGATCTCATGTTCAGTATATTAATGCTTTAAGAATAAACTTTCTAAACTGCCAGAAATGACATTTTTAAGAGAACGGTTTAAGGCCGAATTGCAACCAGGAATTTATATATAAGTGTATAAAATCTGGAAAACATGAAAATGCTTTGAATACTTGCTACAGTATTGATTTGTCTTTTCTTTAAGGGGACTCCATTGGATTGTTCTGAAAAGCCTCACAGCTCTCCTATTCAGACATACATAGAATTCACCTGTCTTTAAATTGCTCTGTATAATAATTTCCTTTGAAAATGTGGGCATGCATTTTGATTGATTGAAAACTACTGGTTTTGAACAAATGATTTCAGGAGATGTCAATTCTCAGATCTACTAAATGATTTCCCACCAAATTATACACCATATTAAACAACATAAGTGGCATTAAAAATTAACAGCAATTCAGCATTAAGCCCTGATTATATTGTCAATAAAGATAATCAGGAAGGTTAAAATAAATTTTACAATTCAAGAAATAATTTGATTGTTTCATGCCTGTCCAATAATATTGCATTTCTTTTTGTTCCTTTTATTTAACACAAAACTTGTTTTTTAATTGTGGTACATAAGTCAATACAAAGTGGATCAGGGAAGAAATAAGGAGTTAACACAATTTCCTTTTAATAGTGCTCAAAACACACACTCTCTCTCTCTGTCTCTTTCTCTCTCTCTCTCTCTCTCTCTCTCTCTCTCTCTCTCTCTCTCTCTCTCTCTCTCTCTCTCCCCCTCTCTCTCTCTTTTCCTCTCTCTCTCTGTCTCTCTGTCTTTCTCTCTGTTTCTCTCTCTTTCTCTGTCTCTACCTCTCTGTCTCTTTCTGTCTCTCACTCCTGGTTCTAGCAGCTGTGATTCTAGTGTTTGGATATAAGTGAAAGCAATAGTAAAGTGAAAGTACCATGACTCTTCTCATTAAAACAAATTTACTAGTATGGTTGTAAACCTCCCTGTAATACAAAAGATCACAACTATTTTTACAAAACCATTTCATTCAGTAGGTTTAATTGTTCTATTTTGATTGCTTGAAACTGGAAAAATAATATGCCATTATTTTTCTTGTCCTTACTTTATATGTACAAACAAAGCAAATAGAATGTTTTTTTTTCATTACTATGAAAAATAAAATTGTCACAGACTGGCCTTGAATAGAAAATTGAAGATGTTTAGGCAATAAAATAAGAAATGATATCACATAACTAATTAAAAACACCTATTATGAAAAGCCTAAGTAACCAGGCTCCTCTGCTTTTATCATTTAAATATATTATTAGAAGAAAGAACTAAATCTTTCTGTTTTAACATCACTACTTAAAAGTCTAATAGCTCTTGATTCACCCTCTACTTATGCAAAAGAAAAGTGAGTATTCTATAATAAGTCACAGGAATGATAATCAATGAAATTTTTCTAAAGGAGAGAAAACATATTGACATGTTATTACGTAGTGGTCAGTTTATAATAAATTTTGTTGTTTCTGTTGTCAGTATATCATTTAGTGTAAATAAATTCATCCTATTCTAGTAATAGTACCTCTTAGTATTGACCAGTCTTAACAGCAAGAACCTATTGATTCAAAGGATAGTTTGTAAAGTGCAGGAATCTCTGACTAATTCTAAAAAACAATTTTATAAAAACTAAAATGCATATATTTTATAGTAGCAAAGTTATAATATATTTCTTCATTCTGAAATTTGAAAAAAGACATGAGAGTACGCAGGAGAGGCATCTGGTTGGTAGAATGGATAAAACACTGGACTTGGAGTCAGGAAGGCTTAATTTCAAATCCCAAATCATATACTTGTTAGTGATTTAAACCTGGGCAAATCACTTAAATGCTCTTATCCTCATTTTCCTCACCTGTAAAACAGGGATAATTTTAGCACCTACTCTACAGAGTTGTGAGGATCAAGTGAGAAAATACATTTAAAGCTCAAGCACTAAGCAAATATTAAAGTGCTATGTAAATGAGGAAGAAACAGAAGAAGGAGTTAAAGAAGGAGAAGAAGAACAGGAAGAACAACAACCACAAGAAAGAAGGCAATGAAGATGATGAGGATCTAATAATTAACTCTTAGACCAGGGAAAATAATTTCAACAAATTGAACCTTGAGTTTCTTCCTTTATAAGATGAGATCAACAATGCATCCATATGTATGTATATATGTACATATCCACACACATGCACCTCTATGTATATATTTATACACACATGGATGTGTGCATACGTGCGTGCATGCATAAATACATATATAATTTATTTCCAGTAGATATTGTAAGGAAATCATTTTTTGACCTTTGTATTCAATCTTCTCCAGACCGAAGTCCTGACATCTTTCCCACATCCCAGCTCTTCATCTTGAACACAGCCCAGCATAAGAATTCACATATGGGAAGTATTTGGGAAGTATATTAAGCCCCTTCTGTCTCTCCCAATAATTGTATGATTTCTCCCAGAACCTCCTTTTAAGTAAGGCACCCTTGTCAACTGCACTCTGGACTTCTTATATTAAGTCTATTGCCAGGTACTAGGTCAAAACCCCCAACCTCATTGTTTCAGTTTTCTTTTTTTTTTTTCTGTTGTCTTCACTCCTCATAATAGGAACTCCTGTGGGGAGGCACTGTGTTGGGCATATAGTAATTGCACAATTAATGGTTTTTGATTAACAGAAAAACTCAAAGACTAAGCAATTAATATTTTAAGACAGTAAAATGATGACTTAAAATGATATCCTAAATGTAAGATAAGATTAAATGTAAGATAGCAAAATGACATCTTAAAAAAAAAAAGATGAGAAAATTTTTCAGGTGCCTGACTATAGTTATTGTGACTAAATCAATCAATTGAAGCTATAATAATGGATCAACTCTAAATCAAGCAAGGAAGAATCCATTTAGCATGTACCTACAGTGTATCAGGCACTAAGATAAGTGCTGAGTTTCAAGGCAAAAATGAAGTAATCCCTAGAAACAACTAGGTGGTAAAATAGCTAGAGCTCAAGACCAGGAATCAGAAAGATTTGAGTTCAAATCTTGCCTCAATTCCTTATTAGCTTGTGACCCTAAGTAAGTCCCTTAACTTCTGTCTGCCTCAATTACCTGAACTATTAAATGGAAATTAAATTAATATCTTACAGGGTTGTTGTGAGGAGAAAATGAGATATTTGAAAAGTAATTTGCACACCTTAAAGCATTATACAAATGCTCATCAGTGCTTATTACCATTGCCATTATTATATTTTAGCATTTATGTAGCATTTTCAAAATGTTTTATATGTGTTATTTCTTTTGATTCTCAAAATAACTCTATGAAGTAGGTGCTGTAATTATCTCCATTTCACAGATGTGGAAAGGGAGACTAATGGAGATTAAGTGACTTGCACAAGGTCAATAGCAAGTAATGTCTGATTCAGGAGTCGAACTCAGGTCTTCTGACCCCAAATCCAGTGTTCTATTCCACACCACTTACCTGACCACAAAATAAAATATAAATCCACAATATTTTCCGAGTGAATATAAGATACTATCAGGAGGAAGTAGTGGCAGCTCAGGCAATCAGGAAATGTTTCTTGCAGAAAATGGCCCTTGTACAGAATCTTACAAATAACCCAAGATTCCAAGATGCAAAGGTGAGGATGGAGTCATACAAACAGAGCAAAAATACTGAGGTGAGAGATGGAGCATCATGTGCACAGAACAGCAAGTGGGCTGGTATGTTTGAGTCACAATGTATGTGGGTAGGGAGTATAGTTTAACAAGACTTGGAAGACAAAAAGGAGTAAGGTAATAAAGCTCTTACATGTCAAAGAGAGGATTTTTTGCTTAGTTCTTTAGATAATGGGGACCATTGGAGTTTATTGAATGGAGTGATAACAGACATAAAATTATTACACATCATCTGCTTAATATAAGCTCTATGTGTATATACATGCACACACATATATATCATAATTACACAATAACAGACATGTATAACACTGGCGTCCTTGTTGTACCTTTGTCCTACACACATCATTTCTCAGCTCTGTTCATTTTTACTGCCTCTGAAGTATTTATTATGCATTCACTATGTATCAGGCTCTCTGCTAAGCTTGGGGCTTGCAAAAACAATAATTTAACAATCTCTTCCCTTAATTAGTTTAAACTGTACAGGAGGAGACAACTTGTAAAAATATACAAAAAAATACAATTACCAAGTCAGATTTTCAGATCCAGTTCTGATCTTTTCTCAAGAATGCTTGAAATTCCTTTAACTCATCGAATATCCATTTCTCCTCTCATGAATTATATTCAGTTTTTCTGGGTAGATGATTCTTGGTTGTAATCTTCCCTCCTTTGACCTCTGGAATATTATAGTCAAAGGTGATCCTTTAACATAGAAGATGCTAAAATTTGTGTTATCCTGATTGTGGCTCCAAGATACTTAAATTCTTTCTTTTTGACTGCTTGCAATATTTTCTCCTTGACCTGGGGACCCTGGAATTTAGCTATAACATTTCTTATAGTTTTCATTTGGGATATTTTTCAGGAGGTGGTAGTTAGACTCTTTCGATTTCTTTTTTACTCTCTGGTTCTAGAGTATCAAGGCCATTTTCCTTGATAATTCCTTGAAAGATGATGTCTAGGCTTTTTTTTCATCATAGATTTCAGTTAGTCCAATAATTTTAAAATTATATTTCATGGATCTATTTTCTAGGTAAATTCTTTCTACAATGAGATATTTCACATTGTCTTCTATTGTTTTATTCCTTTGATTTTGTTCCATAATCTCTTTGTTTCTCATAAAGTCATTAGCTTCCATCTGCTCCATTTGAATTTTGAAGGTATTTTTTAATGATCTTTTGGGCCTCCTGTTCAATTTATCCAATTTTGCTTTTTAAGACATTCTTGTCCTCATTGTCTTTTTGAATCTCTTTTACATATGACCTACTCTGTTTTTTAAGGTGTTATTTTCTTCCATATTGTGTGTGTGTGTGTGCATGTGTCTTTTACCAAGCTATTGATTTATTTCTTTTCATTATTGTCTTGTATCACTCTCGTTTCACTTCCCAATTTTGCCTCTGCTTCTCCTACTTGATTTTCAAAATCCTTTTTGAGCTCTACCATGGCCTGGCCTGGGAGCAATTCATATTTTTCTTAGAGGCTTTGGATGGAGGAGCTTTGACTTTGTTGTCTTCTTCTGAGTGTGTCTTTTGATCTTCCTTATCATAGTATCTTTTCACAGCCAGAGTTTTTTCCTACCATTTCCTCATTTTCCCTGGCTATTACTTATTTTTTTAACTCTTGGTTATGGTAGGGCTCTGCTTCTTGGTTGGGGGGGTGAACTGTTCCAAACTTCAAGGGGTTATGTGCAGCTGTTTTCAGAGATATTTCTCATGGCCTGTAAATTTTCAGTTCTTCCAGTGTAGCATGAGCTAACAGAAGTGTTTGCTCTTCTCCTGGTCTATGCTCGCATCTCTGAGTAACCACAAACACTCTTTTCTGCTCTGGAGCTGTGAGGAAGGTCTCCTCTCTCCCCCACCTGCCCACTGTGGCCATAAACTCTGCTGTGCTACTACTCCTCTTCACCCTGGGACTGCCACCCAGGACTATATGCAAGTCTGGCCAAAGCAACAGAATCCTGCCTCCATGCTAGTAAAAAGACCTCTGTAATCTCCTTCTGATCAGTTTTTTTTACCACCTTACTTTCTGTGAGCTGAGAGTTATGGAAGCAGACACTGCTGCTGCTGCCACTGTGATACAGTCACTCCCAAGGTCTGAACCTGGTTTTCCGTGGCTGGGGTTTTGCTGGCATGCCCTTTGGTGGAATACTTTCTACTCTCATCCAGGTGTGAAAGACCTTTCCTGCTCACCTTCTAAGGTGTCTTTGATGCTTGTGGCCTGAAAAGCCCAAAAACTGCCACTGATTCAGCTGCCCTGAGGTCTGCTCTGGGTTTGCTGGGGTCTGGTCTATACTGGACTGTGGTTCTCATTCATCCATGTGCAATAGACCTTTCCTGCCAAACTCCCAAATTATCTTGAGCTGGACCTTTGTTGCACTGCATGTTTTCATGAGTTCTGCTACTTTAGGATTTGTTTTGTCATTTTTAAAGGTATTTGGGAGGATTTGAGGAAGAACTCAGGGGAGTCCCTGACCTTACTCTGCCATTGTGGCTCCCTCCTTCCCATCTTTTTCATCATTTCAATAGCAATTTAATTGTTTGTTATGTGCCAGGTACTGTGGTAGAACTAGGAAGAGAAGGAAAGGGAAAAGAGAGAAAAGGGGGAAGGAAAGTAAAAGGAAGAAAAGGAAAGGAAAAAAGAAAAGGGAAAGGGGAAAGGGAACAGCAAGGCAAGGCAAGGTAAAAGTGAGCTCATCTATTCCATGACTACATATGCTATTATAGGGAAACAACAGATTCAAATGGTTGTATGCACATATATTTAAAGAGATAGCAAATGTAAAGTGCTTTGAAAACTTGAAAGTATTGTGTAAATATAAGCTAATGTAGATGTATGTATAAATGCATGTTTGCAAGTATGTAGAAATGTAAACAACAAGTGATTATTAGATCTTGGAATGATGGTGAGGATAGACCTGATGTTAGAAGTGGAACTTGAGTAGAATTTTAAAGGAAGCTAACAATCTGTTATATGAAGGTGAAGAAGGAATATATTTCAAGCATAGGTGATAGACTATGAAAAGGCATGGAGGTGGGGGTATAGAAAACCACATATGAGGAACCCAAAATAAATGAGTTTGGGTATGAAATAGAGTCCATGAAGGAGAGTAATTTAAAAATCTACAATAAATTTGGAAAGATAAATTGAAGGATATGAAGAGATTTAAAAGGCAAACAAAAATCCTGTAAGCAAGAGGAAGTTAAAACAAATAATAGCTAATGATTATATACTGCTTACTCTGTTTGAGGCACTGTGCTAAATACAATTATTATCACAAGCACAACCCTGGAAGGTAGATCCAATTATTATCCCCACTTTACAGATGAGAAAACTGAGCTAAAGAGAGGTAAGTGACATGCCCAGGGTCTCACAGCTAGTAAGTGTCAGAGGCCAGATTTGAATCCAGGTCTTCCTGAGTCCAGGTCCAGAACTTTGTCCACAGGCAACCTAGCTGCCTCTGGAAGATACTGGGGCTTCTATAATAGATTATTCTAGCACTGTAGAACTGTTTTTGGGGAACTTCAATTTGGCAGCGACATGGAGGACAAATTTAAGGGAAGAGGGACTAGAGGCAGAGACATTAGTTAAGATGCTACTGTAATAATGTGGGTGAAATAATGTTTTGAACTTGGGTATTGGTTACATGAGTGAAAAGAAGGGGCCAAAAGTGAATGTTGAGGTAAAATAGATGCAACAACTGATTGGATATAAGTGGTAAGGGAGAGGGAAGAGCCAAAGATGGCTAAAAATGAGTATGAGGTTAATTGAAACATGGACATATCTGCAAAGAAAGTAGAAAATTTAGGAAGATGGGAGGCTTTAGGGGAGAGGGGCAGAGTTGAAAATGGGTTTGGGAGCTGATTAAGATGGCCTCTTCGGTATCCACTTAAACTGTCCACTAGGCCCATTAATAATTTGTGACTGGAATTTTGAAGAAAGATTAGGTTTAAATATATAGATCTGAGAGTTATCTTTTTACAAAAGAGATTTTAACATTCTGAATGTTTTTATTAAAAAAATCCCTAGGTATCTAATATATAATACTATAATCAATTCAGTGTCATACTAACGTAGTGATTTTTGTGTCTTTATTATTTTCTTTTTACTGTTAAAATACTTGAAAAAAGTTTAAATGTTATGGGACTCGTGACAGGGAGAGGGGGAATTATATAATATCTCAAAATTAAAGATTTCTTGAAGATATACTTTGTAGAGTATGCCAAGTGATTGAATCAAAGAGCACCCGAAAAGAAGTACAAGCTAGAAAATATATGTTCTGTCCATTGTTCTTGGGAAGAGCATTGGTAAAATATATATATATATATATATATATACATACATGTCAATTAGTTTCATCTGTTAGCACTCACTTTACTGTGCTTGGATCACTTACTTTGCCAGAATTCATACTCAAGTAATTTACAAATAAACAAGGGCATTTCACTGAGCACAGAAACTCCCAGTTTTAGGTGACCAGCCAAAGTGCTGGAACAAAATAGAGAAACCTTTTACTGTGCAATAAGACAGAATATTAAACATAGCAGAAATGATATGGCAGAAGAAATATGGCATTGAAATGGAGTGTAATTTGAAATAAAACAAGAGAGCCAGTCTCCATAATTTTATTTATATGAAGCAAGACAATACCAAATAACTTTACACCTTAATTTAAAAAGCATCCTCAGTTGTAATATGTTACTGAAGACATTTTTAGCAATAATTCATCAGGAAACTACAGTTTACCTTTTCTGACAGAAGTCTGAATAGTCTATCAGATTCCAAATACTAACTGTGCCTGTATTATTTAGCTGGTAAAACCTGAGAAAATATACTGTCCATTTTAATATGGCTATATATGGGTTGGTAGAGGAATTACCAAGTGACACATAAAATTGCTTTTGTACCTATGATTAAGAAGACAAAATAGAAAAAAAACATTCCAAGAAATTTTAAAAGAAAACATGGAAAGTAGCATTAAAATTTATACAAGCTTCCAGGAGCCAAGATGGTGGAGGAAGAAGTAGGTCACTCTCACCCTTCCAAATGACCACTGAAAGCCTAGAAAATATCACCACCAGAAAAATCCTGGAACGGCTCAGCAAGCAGAAAGATGGGGTACAGCAATCTTGTAGCCCCAGAAGCTTGGGGAACTAACAGGAAAAGCTCCTTTCACTCTGTGGGAGGAAGAGCAGCACAGGACGGGAGGCATCCCAGCAAGAAAAAAAGCAAGACCCACCTCAGCAAACCAGGGGGAGATCCTCAGCCTCAAGATGGTGGAGCAGGCAAGCACCAACACCAGGACTTCACACAAGTGGAGGGGACACAGGCAGGGGAACCAGCAAATACCAACTCAGAAAACCACCATGTGTGCCATCATTCTCCACTAGCCAAATCTCCCAGTGCTTCAGCACAAATCCAGGAAGCACAATTCCAGGAGACACAGCTCCAAATGGCAGGCAGACATCCACCAGCAGCCAAACAATTGAGTGAGAAGTCTGGGTGAGCAGGAGCCAGTGCAAGGCACAGGTGAGGAGGCTTCCCTCAGGGGCCACACTCCCTACCCCCACCCCAAAAGTCCCAGTGTTGCTGACCTCAGATCAGCACTAGGTAAGGTGCCAGACCCTTGACAGCACCTGAGGCTCCAGCAGACAAAGTGGTCCCAGGAACCAATCACAAGAAGCTTGGGACTTCCAAACCATGATGAAAGGACCAGAAATCAACAGAAAATTTGTTCTTCAAATATAAGACTCAAGAGAGGCATAAAAAGGTAAACAGGAAAGAAACAAAACAAAACAAAAATCATGTTATTAATAAGGGCAAACTGTTTACTGCCCTACAAAGGGAGATGTCACTTGTAACTCTAGAGAACTGTATTGTTATTATGCCATTCAAAAGGGGGAAACATAAACAGACAGGGTAGCTAGGTGGCGCAGTGGATAGAGCACCAGTGCAGGAGTCAGGAGGACCTGAGTTCAAATCTCACCTCAGACACTTGACACTCACTAGCTGTGTGACCTTGGGCAAGTCACTTAACCCCAATTGCCTCATCCTGGGTCATCTCCAATCATCCTGATGAATACCTGGTCACTGGATTCAGAGAACTCTGGAGGAGAAGTGAGGCTGGTGACCTGCACAACCCTCCCTCAGTCAAAACAAAGTCAAGTGCAAGTCATGTCATTATTTCTCTGATGACATGGTCTTTGGCAATGAAGGATGAACACACACACACAGAAAGAGGGCATGGATATAAGTTGACTTTCATGTGATGATAAAAATATCTAATTATGTGGTATAAAGGGATTGTACTGGGAGAAAAGGAAAGGAGTAGACAGACAAGGGTAAATTACATCACATGAACAGGCACAAAAATCTATCACAGTAGAGGGAAAGAAGGGAGGGAAATGAGTATTGTTTGAATCTTGTTCTCATCAGATTTGGTTTAAAGAGGGAAAAAACATAATCAGCTAGGTATAGAAAGCTAACTTATCCTACAGGAAGGAGGAGGAGAAAGGGGAAAGAAACGGGAGCATGTGAATAGAAGGGAGAGAAGTGGTAAGGGTAAAGGGGAAGGTAAGGGAGGGGACTAACAGCAGGCAGGGCAGATTGAAGGATAGAGTGGTGGAAAACTCTAGTGAGGACAGAAAGGGAGACAGGGGAGAGAAAAGTATAAACAGGAAATAGTAATCATAACTGTGAATGTGAAAGGGATGAACTCTCCAATAAAATGGAAGTTGATAGCAGAGTGGATTAAGAACCATAAAAAATGAACCACAAAAACCTACAAATCCCATAATATGTTGTTTACAAGAAACACATTTGAAGCAGAGGGGTAAAGGTAAAAGGCTGAAGTAGATATATTATGCTTCAGCTGAAATGAAAAAAAAAACAGAGTTAGCAATCTTGATCTTGGACAAAGCAAGCAAAAATAGATCTAAATAAAAAAGATAAGGAATGAAATTACATTCTGGTAAAAGGTACCATAAACAATAAAGTAATATCAACACTAAACCTATATATAACAAGTGGTATAGTATTCAAATTCATAATGGAGAAATTAAGAAGGTTGCAGAAAGAAATAGATAACAATTCTATACCAGTGGGGGAATCATGCTAAGATGAATCTAACCACAAAATAAATAAGGAAAAAGTTAAGGAGATGAATAGAATTTTAGAAAATTTAGCATCGACTGAGTGGAGATAGAAAAGAATATACCTTTTTTCTCAGTGATAGATGCTACCTACACAAAACTTGACCTTATATTAAAGCATAACAACCTCACAATCCATTGCACAAAGGCAGACATATTAAATGCATCCTTTATAGATCATGATGCAATAAAACTTACAAGTAATCAAGAGTCATGGAAAGATAGACCAAAAATTAATTGGAAATTAAATAATCTAATACTGAAGAATGAATGGATCAAACAACAAATCATATAAACAATAACTTCATCCATCCAAGAGAATGACAATAGTGAGACAACTTACCAAAACTTATGGAATGCAGCAAAAGTGGTTCTTAGGAGAAATTTTATATCTCTAAATGCTTACATGAATAAAATAGATAAAGAAGACATCAATAATTGGTCATGCAGCTAGAAAAGCTAGAAAATGTACCAATTGATAATCCCCAATACCAAATTAAAATCAAAACCAATGCAACCAAGATTAGAAGGGAAGCAGAAAGCTGAGAAACAATTTTTACAGCCAGTATTTCTGATAAAGGCCATATTCCTAAAATATTTAGAGAACTGAATCAAATTTATAAGATTACAATCCATTCCCCAATTGATAAATCGTCAAAGGATATGAACAGGCACTTGTCAGAGAAAGAAATTCTAAGCTATCTGTAGTCATATGAAAAAAAATGCTCTAAATCACTACTGATTTGATAAATGCAATTCAAAATGACTGAGATACCACACTATCACATTGACTAACATGACAAAACAGGAAAATGATAAATGCTAGAGAAGGTGTGGGAAAATTAGAACATGAATACATTGTTGGTGGAGTTGGGAATTGATCCACTATTTCTAGAGAGTAATTTGGAACCGTGCCCAAATACCTATAAAATTGTACATGCCCATTGACCCAGCAATATACCTTCTAGGGTTGTATCTCAAAGAGATCATAAAAACAGGAAAAGGACCCAAATGCACAAAAAATATTTATAGAAGTTCCTTTTGTGGTGGCAAAGAATTGGAAATTGAGGGGATATCCATCAATTGGGGAATATCTGAACAAGTTATGGTATATGAAAGCAATGGAATGGTATTGTGCTATAAGAAATGAAGAGTAGGCTGACTTCAGAAAAACCTGGAAAGACTTATATGAAATGATGCAGTATGGATCAGAGCCAGGAAAACACTGTACATAGTAACAGCCACATTGTGTGATTATTGACCTTGACAGACTTAGCCCTTCTCTGCAATGAAAGGATATAAGACAATACCAAAAGACTAAGGATGAAAAATGCTATCCACATTCAGAGAAAGAACTTTGGAGTCTGAATAGAAATGGAAGGATACTGTTTGCTCTCCTTTTATTTTGTTGTTTTGTTTTGTTTATTCTTTCTTGTTTTCCTTCCATTGGTTCTAACTCTTCTTTACATCATGACTAATGTGAAAATATGTTTAATGTGAATGCAAAAGTAGAGTCCATATCAGATTGTATGCTGTATTGCGGAGTGAGGAGGAAAAGATGGAAGAAAAATTCAAAACTCAAAATCTTATGGAAGTGAATGTCAAAAACAAAAAATAAATTAATTTTTCAAAAAAGTTTATACATACATTTAAATATCTTAAATAATTAATAACAATATTGAAAAAGTTGAAGATTATGAATATAACTTACAATATGAAATGCAAGGGGATAACTATATAAAAAATGATGAAATAAGAGAATGAATGACACATATTTATTAAGATTCTTCCCCTACCTATCTTCTTAGTGGAGTACACATACTCTTGCTCAGTGACACAATCTAAAACCTCAAACCATAGTGTGTCTTCATTTTCAGGTTTAGGTAATTCAGAGAAATTTTGTCTACTAGATTGGGAAAAAATATATTCTTTTTTTCCAATGGATAAAGTGTAAGGGTTTTTTTTATAAAGTTACTTGTAACAAATAACACCTTTTGAAATGCTATAGAACAACAAACAAGACCCTCACAAAACATATGGATGAAACTAAGAACAAAATATGTCTTGATCATAAAATCAGGAATTACATTACAATAATTCAGATTTTCACTTTTCAATGGACTAAAGAATTGATTAATTAATTTTAAGTGGTTATTTCACAATTATCTTACAACAATATTATTCATACCACCCTGGGAATATACCTAAAGAGATGTGGTTTTCAAATTCAGAGAAGTGTGGTTTTATTAATAGCCAGGATTTGAAATATTAACTCAATATTCAAACTTTAATTGGGCATCTCTATCCTTGTAAATGAATTCTTCAAATTCTACCACCTTAGAGGCTACCATGGGAACCATGTATCCATTTGATTCTCATAACAATCCATCAAGGTAGATGCTATAAATATCTTCATTTTATAATTGAGAAAATTGAGGGAAACAATAGTTAAATGACTTGTCCAAAGTCATACAAATTGTAAATATTTGAGATGGAATTCAGTTCTTCCTCACTCCAGCCCTGTCACTCTATCCACTTCTCTACCTGTTGTTGTTGTTGTTGTTAAATGCTTTTTCAGTTGTGTCTGACTCTTTGTGATGCCATTAGGGGTTTGCTTGGCAAAGGCATTGGAGTGGTTTGCCATTTCCTTCTCCAACTCATTTTATGGATGAGGAAACTGAGGCAAACAGGGTTAAATGACTTTCCCAGGGTTGAGGCCAGCTGAAGGCAGGGGGATAAGTCTTCCTGACTCCAGACTTAGCACTCCATTCATTCTACCACCTAGTTGCTCTCAAGTGGTATCCAGGAGGGTGGGTGTGGGAGTAGAGAGAAGGGAATATATTTAATTGAGATGTTAGAAAGGTAATGACACCAAAATATGGGAAGAGTCAATGTTAGAGAAGTTGTGGAAAATGAGCACACTAATTTACTTGTTGGTGGAGCTATGGCATGTTAGAAAATAGCTTGGAATTTTGCTGAAAAAAGAGAATAAAGGATTCATATCCTTGACTCAAAAATTCCATTATTAGGCACAAATCCTAGGGAATGCAATTATAAAAATAAGGGTTCCATATCCACACAAAGTATTTACAGCAATATTTCATACAATAACACAGAACAAGAAATAAAGTAGATACTCATCATTTGGGGAATAGCTAAATAATTTGTAATAATTTAATGTGATGACATTTGTTGGGGAGGGGCACTGTAAAAAGTGATGAATACAGTTGCCTTACCAAAAGGGGAAGGAGTTGTTTCCAAAGAATGATAGTGCCATATGGAACTAGCAGTTATAGGAGAAAAAGATACCAGTGAGGGACATTACATATAAATAGTCCCATTGTCCCACAATTCTACAGGCAGCATACTCTTACAGTGGAATGCACATGTCAGTTGAAACCCCAAACCTCAAACTTCTATAAAAATTTTAGACAAAATATGGCATGACACCAGTGGGTGACTGACTCATCATAGTGGGATTAGGTCATAGGGAATGGTAGACAGTGGAAATGAGGGTGCACTCTGAATTGCCTTAATAAGGAATGAGAAATGAGAAGCAGGAGTCAGAAAACTCAATTCTAACTGTGTTACAATGTAAAAGTGGCTGCCAGAGCGGGGAAGTGAGCACCCAGACTCCATGTCAGTCCAATATTAGCAGATACATCCTCTGGCTTGGAGCCAATCCAGGCAAATCAGTTTTATAGGCTGAAAGCAATGAATACAGAAAAGAATCATTGTAAATCAAAGTAAATAGAACCAAACAACATACAAAATGACTGCATATTTACTATATAAAAGGGGAAAAAAAGCAATAACAAATAATAAGAACTGAATGTCTGAAATTATGGTGGCCAAGCCTGGCCGCAAAGAAAGCATATGAGAAATCACTTCCCTTACTTCCTTGAAGAGTTAGAAAACTAAAGAGCATGAAACTTTCATATGTTGTCAGATTTGTTTGATGTGTTAATTTTGAAGAATTATTTTTTCTTTTTTAATTATTTGAAAAAAGGATGACTTTTAGGAGGAAAGGGATATATTAAAAATTATGAGTAATAAAAGTAGAAGGTAACATTAAAATTTTATTTTAAAAAACTCACCCCATTGGCCACAAAAGAGATATAAAGAGAAGGTGTGAGATTGAAGAGATAGAGAAGTAAAGAGAAAGATATGCCAAACCATAGGATATCCCTTAAATACTATATAAAAATTTTAAAAGGAAGCAACAATCTCAAAATCAAAGTGGCTCATCTAGGGTATTAAAAAGAGAAAGGAGACTTTCATATTTAAATCTAGACTATTTTTCAAAGTAAACTTGAAGTGTTTATTTTGTTCTGGAATATAAAACCTAGCACCACAGAATAATAGAAGGAGAAGGTATCTCAGAGATAATCCACTCCAATCCTTTTATTTTGCAGATGAAAAATCTGGGAGAAATTCAAAATCTCTAATGTCATAACTACAAGTACTACCTGGACGTTGTAATTCTCAAAACAGTTCGCTTTCCATCACGCTCTTGTATTCATTATTATGGGGATAAAATTAATATTCATTTTTAAAAGATCCTTTATCTACAAACAATGGCTACAGTTTTTTGTCTTCTGATAAGCACCATTCCACTATTTTGGTAGCTGGGTCTTCTTTTCATTGAATTGTGCAGAGAAAGGAAAATGTTGATTCCACCAAATGACTTTGTGATATGATGGAAAGCTTTTAATAATGAAACGGACAATAAACTCAGTAAGATAATCAGTGAAGTCTCTTTTGGCAGACCAAAAATTTCCATCCTTGCCAAAATGAATCTTCCTTTTATCTCTAGGCATGAATAGAATAAAGGAAGAAGTTCTTGAAAATTTTAAATGGAACACAATTGTAAAGGGAAGGTAGAAAACAATAGTTCCAGATTCTCTAAAGATACTTTCAGTGAAAGTTTGAAATTAACATTTCATTTTTTCATGACTTTGAAATGACTCAGCAGGCTCTAAAGCAGGACACATCTGAGAAATGTCAATGACAAAATTAACAGAATAAGTTGAAAAGGTAGTGGGATGATATTCTTTCAATTTTCTGAGACCCTAAACACAGCTTTCTGGGGATAAATTCATCTTATTTTGGAAGGCACATATTAGCCTTTCTACATCCATTTTTGTCATAAACTATTTTTATTATTCTAAAGGGAAAAGATAATAATATACTCTTTATAAAGGAAGATAAGACTACTGATAAATAGGAATGACATTAGAGTTGTGATATTCTCTACAATTCTTTTTTTACTAAAATTGCTTTACACACGCTAGTATTCATACACATATGTCTACATGTAGACATATCTATATACAACTGCATACATAGATAGACATAGATATATATCACACATACACATATATTCTTTTCCCAAAAGGAATATTTAGTCTAAATAAGTTATGTTCCCATGAAGACATTTTAATGCAGTCATTATTTTGAATGGTTGCAGTGAAATTAGGACCATTCTAGGTAAAATAAATGATTCTAAGCTAATCAGAGATGCTAATTTTACTGAAGATATAAATGGGATTTCAGGTGACCTCAACAAATTAGAGAAATGAGCCACTAAAAAAAAAAGGTGATAAACAATATGCACTTAAGGTAGTATAAATAAAAAGTGAAATAAAGCTTTCAAAAAAGAAAAAAATTTCTTCAGTTAATCTTGATACAGAATAAGTATTTCAAAATTTATTTCTTATTTTGGCAATGTTGTGTATGGTATTTATATTTGGGTATATGTCAGACTAGCTCAGTGATCTCCAAATGGTTTCGGTCTCAGACCTCTATCAACAAAACTATTTTGAACATGTTCCCTCCTCATATTTGTATATGTATTTCCTGTGAGTTATATACATTTGCTGCTCTATTTATATATGGGTATGCATATACATACATACTTTATATTACCAAATATATCCACTCAGCTAAGTTGCACAGTGGATAGAGTACCAGGCCTCAGGTCAGGAAGACTCATCTTCTTGAGTTCAAATTTGGCCTCATACACTTATTATCAGTGTCATCTTGTGCAAGTAACTTAACCCAATTCTCCTCAGTTTCCTTATCTATAAAATGAGCTAGAGAAGGGAAAGACAAACCATTGCAGTATCTTTGCCAGGAAAACCCCCAAATGTGATCACAAAGGTTTGGACATGAGTGAAAAACAATGAACATACAAATCTTTTAAGGATGATATAGAGATGAAAGCATATTTAAGTGTATAATAAATAACTACTAACAATTTACTAATAATAAACTAGTTTATTAAGTAAAGAAATGACAATACCTGGAAACAACTTTAGGAAAATCATTTTGACAGTTCTGTGGAGAAAGGATTAGAGACAGAAGATGTGAAGCAGGAAAATCATCTAGGATACTCTTGCAAGAGATGATGGGAGCCTGAAGTGTGGTGGTGATTATATGTGAAAAGAGAAAAAAAAAAGACCTATGTGAGAGAATGTGGAAGTAGAAACTAGACACCAGACTTAAGTGACTGATTAGATATGTGAGTTGAGAGAAAGGAGTCAATTATGACCCCAAAGAACTGAACCTTAGAGCCTGATCGTTAATGGTTCCTTGAATAGCAAGAGGTAAGTTTGTAAGAAGTGCAAGTTTATGGAGGAGGGGAAGATAATATAATAATAAAATCTCTGGCAACATGTCAATGGCTCCTCATTCAGAGAGACACACTCTTTCATCCAAAATGAAAATGGGCTAGATTGGACTCTTATGTATCAGTCACTGTACTAGAATCTACAATCTTCCCTCTTAGCAGTACCTACCATGGGTATTGTGAGCAAGGTGGCAAGATGTATTTACATATGCCAATGGTGATGAGGAGACAGAATTTGAGGTGCTTGAAAAATGGTTAGACTAAACCAGGGTTTTGTAACCTGTGGCCTTGAGGCCACATGTGGCCCACTAGGTCCTCAAGTGAGGCCCTTTGACTGTATTCAAATTTCACAGAACAAATCCCTTTAATGAAAGGATTTGTTGTATAAAACCCAGACTCAGTCAAAGGCCACATCTAAGGATCTAGAAAACCACATGTGATTTTGAGGCTGCTGGTTCATCCATGAGACTAAACTATCCTGTATAGCCAATACCAGGTTCTGAAGGGAGGAAGTCAGTTGCTTATATAATGGAGGGAGGGGACAAAGCACTGTGCCACTAGGCTACTTTTGCCATGATGGTGTCAAAAGTAGTGAAAATAGAGAATGGGGTATTGAGAATCTCAGTCTATACTTTATTCAATTGCTGTATTCAAAGAGGAAAATTTTTTTCTTCTATTAGAGATTGTAAAGAGAATCACAAGAAAGAAAAGAAGCCTTCCACCAAAATTCTCACCAGTTCTTGTCCAATGATTGCTTTCATTACTTGTTTAAGGAAAAAAAAGAAATCCTAATCATGATAAAGATAATAATAAAAGCTGAAATTTTTAATGGTGTTTTATGGTTTACAAAAGGCTTTATATAAGCTAATGTCATTGGGTATGATAGATAGTAAGATGCTAATAAAACAATGCAGTATCATACTGACAGTCAATGACATCTAGATACATAATTCAATGACCATTTCATTTTGAGAATATAACACAGGCATGGATTTGGCATGTTGAATAGAATAATGGTTATTTGAAATATTTTCTAATATTTTTATCAAATAATGATTAAACATCAAGTGGGTGATTATGCCACAACCCATCATAAAATTGCTGTCAGAGACTTTCAGATTGAATCCCTAATCTATTTTTTTAAATTTTTGCTTCCAGGGGAAGGAGTCAAGATGGAAAAGTAGAAGGAAGAACCTACTCTAGCTCTCCCATAAAATACCTATAAAAATGATGCTAAACAAATTCCAGAGTGTCAGAAGCCACAAAATGACACAGTGAAAGAGATTTCCAGCCCAAGGCAGCCTCAAGGGCTGACATGAAAGGTCTATCACATTCAGAGTGGAGCACAGCCCAGAACTGGCCATGCAGCACCAGGGACAGGATTGGAACAGACTTCTGGGTACAGAATCTCAGATAGCAGCTGCAGTTTCCAGATTTCTCCCCCAACAATAGCCAAAGACAGCTTCAAAAAATCAGTGAGAAAGTTCTTCCACCTGGGTGAGAAAGGAGCAGGGTCAGTCCCTAGCCCAGTCCCCAGGGCAGCAACAGACACTGTGGTAGAAACATCCATTTTTGGAGCCCTTGGCCTAACGACCATGGGGGAATTGAACAGATGATCTGGGTCTGAGCCTTGAGTGGTAGTCCTGAAGTGAGGAGGAGTGCTACCATAGGTGGAGGCTCTGGAGAGGGAATTCTACTCACAGATCCTGGGCAGAAAAGCTTGTGGTTGCTCCCAGACCAGAGCACAGGCCAGGGAAGAAATATACTCCTCTCCCTTGATTGTGCCACCTTGGAGGAACTGAGAACTTCTAAGTTCCTAAAGTATATGCTCCACATGACAAAGGACTCAAAAGCCAAGTAACTGGCTGGAAAAAATGCCCAAAAACAGGAAAAAATAAGACCACAGAAGGTTACTTTCCATCCATTTACATGAGGAAGAACAAAACATACTATCAGAGGAAGAAATAAAAGTCAAGGCTTCTGCACCCAAAACCTCCAAAAAATGTGAAATGGTCTCAGGTCATGGAAGACTTCAAAAAGGATTTTGAAAATCAAGTAAGAGAGGTGGAGGAGAAATTGGGAAGAGAAATGAGAGTGATGCAAGAAAATCATGAAAAGCAAGTCAACACCTTGCTAAAGGAGACCCCAAGATTGCTGAAGAAAATATTTAAAAATAGACTAATTCAAATGGCAAAAGAGGTCCGAAAAGTTAATCAGGAGAAGAATACTTTAAAAAACAGAATTAGCCAAATGGAAAAGGAAGTTCAAAAGCTCAATGAAGAAAAGAGTTCTTTAAAAATTAGGATGGAGCAGATGGAAGTTAATGACTTTATGAGACACCAAGAAATTACAAGAGAAAACCAAAAGAATGAAAAAAATTGAAGATAATGTGAAATATCTCATTGGAAAAACACCTGACCTGGAAAATAGATCCAGAAGAGACAATTTAAAAATTATGGGACTACCTGAAAATCCACCCATCACCTCCTGAAAGAGATCCAAAAAACAAAAGCTCCTAGGAATATTGTAGTCAAATTCCAGATTTCTAAGGTCAATGAGAAAATATTGCAAGCAACCAGAAAGAAACAATTCAAGTATTGTGGAAATACAATCTGGATAACACAAGATCTAGCAGTTTCTATATAAAGGGATGGAAGAGCTTAGAATAGATGTTTCTGAGGTCAAAAGAGATAGGATTAAAACCAAATATCATCTACCTAGCCAAACTGAATATAATACTTTAGGGGAAAAGATGATCATTCAATGAAATGGAGAACTTTCAAGCATTCTTGATGCAAAGACCTGAGCCGAACAGAAAATTCGACTTTCCAACACAAGATTCAAGAGAAGCATGGAAAGGCAAACAGGTAAGATAAACCATATGGAACCTTACTAAAGTTGAACTTTTTACATTCCTACATGGGAAGATAATATTTGTAACTCTTCAAAGTTTTGTCAATGTTTGAGTAGTTGGAGGGATTACACACACACACACACACACATGTGTATATATATACACACATACACATACATATATACACACAAATATACATACATATACATATATACATACATACATATACACATATGCATATATACATATATATGTGTGTGTGTATACATATATATATATATATATATATGCAGAATGCACAGGGTGAGTCGAATAGGATGGCATGATATCTAAAAAATAAAATTAAGGGGTGAGAGAGGAATATATTGGGAGGAGAACGGGAGAAATGGAATGGGGCAAATTATCCCTCATGTGTGTTTGTCCTTTGTTGCTGAAGAAGACCATGGTATCAGAGAAATAATGACATGACTTGCACTTGATTTTGTTTTGACTGAGGGAGGACTGTGCAGGTCACCAGCCTCACTTCTTCTCCAGATCAATCTACAGCCAATGACCAGGTATTCATCAGGATGACTGGAGAGGACCCAGGATGAGGCAACTGGGGTTAAGTGACTTGCCCAAGGTCACACAGCTAGTGAGTGTCAAGTGTCTTAGGTGAGATTTGAACTCAGGTCCTCCTGACTCCTGCACTAGTGCTCTATCTACTGCACCACCTACCTACCCCACTGTCCCTCATAAAAGAGGCAAGATAAACCTTTTTCAATGGAGGGGAAAAGGGGAGAGGCAAGTGAAAAAAAGTGAAACTTACTCTCATCATATTTGGCTTAAGGAGGGAATAACATGCACAATCAATTTGGTATGAAAATCTATCTTACACTACAGGAAAGTAAGAGAGAAGGAAAGAAGTGGGGTAGGGTGGGGGATGACAGAGGGGAGGACAAATGGGAAGAGGGAATAATTAGATGTAAACACTTTTGGAGAGGATCAAGGTCAAAAGAGAGAACAGAATAAAAAGGGGGTAAGATAGTATGAAGGGAAATATAGCTAGATTTTCACAATATGACTGTTATGGAAGTCTTTTTGCAAAACTACACATGTATAGCCTATATTGAATTTCAGGCCTTCTCAGTGGGGTAGGGAGGTAAGAAGGGAGAGAAGTTGGAACTCAAATTTTAGGAACAAATGTTGAGAATGGTGTTTGCATGCAACTGGAAAATAAGAAATGCAACTAATGGGGTATACAAATCTGTTTTGCCCTACAAGAAAATAGAGAAGATGGAGATAAGGGAAGGGAAGGGTGGATAGAAATGAGGGCAGATTTGGGAAAGTGGCAATCAGAATGCATGGTGTTTTGAGGTGGGTAGGGGAGAAAATTTGAAATTCAAAATCTTGTGGAAATGAATGTTGAAAACTAAAAATAAATAAAAACATTTAAAAAAAAGAAAAAAGAATGTAAAAAAAAATAAATTGATGCTTCCAGAGGCCAATAAGTGTAGAAGAGAGTTAGTAATGCTTAGAAACTACAAAACACAAAAGAACAATTTATTTTTATTACAGTCTTATGATATGTTCAAAATTACATCCCGATGATTTACTATGGCCAAGTTTGCTAAGAGTATGAATCTCAGTACTTTTTATGCAGATACAACCATAGGTGTCATATAAGTAGTATATTATTCAAAGCAACTTTCAAAGATATCAAGGCATTCAGACTACATATTTTGGATGAGAAAGTGAGATTAGGGGTTCTTGATCATGATTTGTGGCAGAATAAGGGGAGATAAAACTAGAGGATGATTGCTGAATGGCCTTCAACTAAATTATTTCCCTTTCCCTGTTTCCCTGAAAGAGATCAATCTTAAGGGCCACAGAAATACCTAGAAAAAACAACATATGTTTGCATCACATTTTCAGCTCAGAAATCAAGAGCTGTCTTCCCAAAAGAAAAACTAGGCCTTCAAATTTAATAGCATTTTGAATCTTCTTTAAAACTACACTCAGAGCAACAACACTTGCCATGTGCCGAACACTGTGCCACATGCTGTGGATACAAATGTAAGCATAAAGAAATTCATCCCAGCCCTGAAGGGGCTTCTATTTTTTAAAGGAATAGGTATAGATACATACATATATAATGTACATACATGTACATATATACACACTCACATGTGTGCATATATATATTATGCATGTACACTTAAATGTATATATGCAAGTACAACAGCAGAAGTCTCAGGAAAAAGAGCATCTAACTTTAAATCATCCCTTATATGCCTACTGTCCATGTTATTTACCCTTTAATTTCTTGGGTTATAAAAAAAAATGCCTCTGTCTGAAGTAATAGAGACTATTTTCTTTCTGTGATGAGGCAGATAGGAAACTACTGACCTACACAGAGACTTAGAGAGTTGTCTTGGGCACTTTGAGGTTAAGTGACTGACTCAGGACCAGAGACAGACAATGAACCCAAATTTTTCTGATCTTTGAAAGCTGACCTTATATGGATTATGCCATGCTGCCTCTTCATTTATTAAAACATGTAATTAAAAAAATTCTTAGTGAAGTTCTTTGGAATCTGTGGTTAAATTATTCAGAGTGTAGTAAATCTTTTTGCTAGACAAAGATTGATATCCGGAAAGGAACACTCCTTTGTGTATGTTCTTAATCTCAATAATTCTGACCTTGGTCATTGGATTGTTTAAGATCTATACGTAATCTTCAGTTACTCTATATATACTGTCTTCATTCATTCTGATTATAAACATGCCCAAATCCATATCATCCTATAAAATATCTTCCTGTTTATGTTCCTGCCTTTCTCAGCCCAACTCCAACTAAAGTATATTTGAATTCATTGTCTCCATTTCCACTCAGTTGAAATTTCTCAGGCCAAATTCACCAGTAATCTCTTAGTGGCCCAATCTTTTTAACTTTTCTCAGTTCTTAGACTTCTTGACATCTTTGCAACATTAACCATCTTTTTCTCCATTACACCTTCTCCATTCTGGGTTTTTTATCACTTGCTCACACTTTTAGTTCCAATGTGACCCATCTGAACACTCTCTAGATGCTAATGCAACACATAAGTTTTGTCCTAGGAACTCTTCCTTCCCTTTTCTGCTCTCAGTTTCTAAGCTGATCAATTCTCCATAGGTTCAATTATTATCTCTAAGAATGTTACTCCCAAATCTATATTTTGAGTCCTAATTTCTTTTTCTGATTTATAATTTTGTGGCTACTTTTAAGAAATATTGAATCAAATGTATCTTATCTTAAACACAGTATGTCCAAATTAGAACTCATACCCAAATCTAGCTTTCTTCTGGATCTTCCTCCTTCTATAAAGAGAAGCAACAGCTTCCAAGTCACCCAAATGTTCAATCTGGAAATAATCATGAACTCTTCCTTCTTCATACTATATATTCTATCAGTTACCCAAAGCTTTTTTTTCTACCTGCATAATATCTTTGAATCTGGGACCTTCTCAATATTCACACAGTCACTCTTTTCATTCAGGACCTCAATAGCTCCTACCTGAGGTGTGTCTCTATAAACACTTTTCCTTTTTTACTTAGCATTTTTGTTCTGAAAATGGTAAAATAAAATAAAATGTCCTCTTTCAAGTAGAAAAATTCATTATGTCAACTGGTAAAGGATAAAAGATATTATTTATTTCAGTAATGTTAAATTTGAAATGTCAAAAGAGCAAGAAAATATTTTTAAAATTAAAACTGTTAAATTATGCATATGAAGAAATGGATTTCTGGTACAAATTGACCAGTTATGTACCAAAAGATGACTTGCAGCATAAATCACATTTCAAATCATAGAAGATGCCTCTTTTTCCATAAACTATAAGACTAATTAAAGAGAAAGAATAACTTATCTATCAAAAACTGAGAAAGTATGATGATGAAGAAATAGTTTCAAAGAAACAGGGAAATAGAGAAGACCTATGTTGAAAATATAGAACACAAAGGCATAATGGTCCTTTGGCTTATTTGCACAGAGCCTTTTCAAGAACTAAAGAAGGAAAACTAAAAACAGAAAGAATAAAAATATACGTGTTTGGAGACTAAGTTTTGGTTAATAGATGATTATGATATCACAGGAGAATTTGATGACTTGTTACCTTTTAAGTAAAAAGTAAATTGCTAAGTCCTAAGAAACTCATCTAAGCCAATGAAATTTATGTGAGAGAGGAGACAGACAGCAAAGGCTGTGGAAGGACCTAAACAAGGAAGAACAGAAGTAGAACAAATTGTGTAAAACAGTTTCTCTCTCTCTCTCTTTCTCTCTCTCTCTCTCTCTCTCTCTCTCTCTCTCTCTCTCTCTCTCTCTCTCTCTCTCTCTCTCTCTCTTTCTCTCTCTCTCTCTCTGTGTGTGTGTGTGTGTGTGTGTGTGAGTTTGTAAATGGCAGCTTAAATAGTTGTTAGAAGGCTTTACTTATGATTTTTCTCATGTGTTAGAGAGAGGAACATTCTCTCTAGACAAGACCTTCATGTCAACACATTCCTCTTCAGCATCTTATGCTGGAACAGAAGAGAGTTGTAGTCTTTCAGAAACATCTGGTATCCCGTGTTATTTTTCCCTTCTCTCTATCTCTACCTCCTACAGTTTTGAGAGTGAAAAAGAAGAAAAGGGGAAATGAATGTTTTGCAGCTGTTGTATATAAAGAGATGCTAGGGCTATAGTTGGACACCATGGAATCCTAGTGTGTAACTTCTGTTTGCTACGATTGGACAACACAACTGGTTTGATCTGTGGTACACAGATCTAGCTAGCCTGGTAAGCTTTAAATTCTGCAATGATTGCCATAGAAATAAAGAGATAACATTTTCTAAATGTCTTTTTAACAGTGATTGTGAGTTGAAAGAACTTGTAAATTCTACATTACTTCACATGTAGAAAAGAATATTTTTTTTTAGGGGAAGAAAAGAGAACCAGAAAACAAACAGGAGAAAAGTGATTTCCTTTGATGCAGATGTTCCTGATTGGACCAACTGCATCAAAGCTTAAAGTCCAAAGTTGAGAATCACCCTGAACATATAAAGTTTTCTTCAACCCTTTGCTTCCCCTCCAGGTTCCTATAAACATATGCTTATTCTGCAGAACAGTTATAGAAAGGTGGCAAAGTAGCTAAGCTTTATGTGTAGATACATGCATACATATACATATATATATACATATGTGTATGTATATATATGAATTTTTACAACTATATGTAAGCAAACATTTCTAACATTTGTTCTTTAAAATTCTAATTCCAGACTATATCTCTCACACCATTTCATACTCCCCTCACTCCTGAAGAAGGAAATTTGAGATAGACTATAAATATGTTAGGCATATTGAAAAAAAAGACCCCAAAAAGAGAGAAAAGAATAATAAAGAAATTTTTTAAAGTGCATGCTTCAATCTGCATTCAAACTCCAACAAATCTTTCTCTAGATTTGGATAGCATGTTTTATCACAAGTCCTTTGGAATTGTCTTGGATTATTCTATAACTGAGAATACCTAAGTCATTCATAGTTGATCATTGTATAATATTGCTTCATTGTACACTGTCTTCCTGATTTGGCTCCTTTCACTTTGCATCAGTTCATCAGTTTTCTTAGGTTTTGCTGAAAGTATTCTCCTCATCATTTCTTATACTACAATAGCATTCCATCACAATCATATGTCACAACTTATGCAGCTACTCCTAAATTAATGAGCATCTCCTCAATTTCCAAGTCTTTGTCACCACTAAAGGAGCTGCTATAAATATATTCTGTAAATAAAAGTCCCTTTGCTTTTATTTCTTTGGGGCACCTATTAGTGATATTGCTTGGACAAATGGTAGGCACAGTTTTATAGCCCTTTGGGTATAGTTCCAAATTGTTTTCCAGAATGGTTGAATTGCTTCACAATTCTACCAAAAGTGCATTCACGTTCTTATTTTCCATAATCCCTCCAACATTTGTCATTTTCTTTTCTGTTGCATTAGCTCATTTGAGTTATTCTAATTTTCATTTCTTTATCAATAGTGATATAGATTCTACACATATATTCCTATTTAACACATTTTCACATTAGTCATGTTGCAAAAAAGAATTAAAATGAACAGGAGAAACTATGAGAAAAAATATAACAAAGGAGAAAATAGTCTGCTTCACTCTGCATTCCAACTCCATAGTTCTTTCTCTGAATGTGTATGGCATTTTGCATCATGAATCCTTTGGAAATGTTTTGGGACCTTACATTGCTGTGAAGGGCTAAGTGTATCAAAAATAGTCCTCGCAATCTGTTACTGTGTTTAATGTTCTCACGGCTCTGTTCACTTCACTCACCATTAGTTGATATAAGTCTTTCCAGGTCTCTCTGTAGTCTTCCTGTTCATCATTTCTTATAGCACAATAGTATTCCATTACATTCATATGCCACAACTTGTTCAGCCCTTCTGAAATTGATGGGCATGCCATGGATTTCCAATTCTTGGCTACCACAAAAGGAGCTGTTATAAATATTTTAATTGGGTCCTTTTCCCATTTTTATAATCTCTTTGAGATATAACCCTAGAATCTTCATTGCTGGTAAAAGGGTATGCACATTTTTATAGCCCGTTGGTCATAGCTCCAAATTGCTCTCCAGAATGGTTGGATGAGCTCACAGTTCCACCAACATCTTTTCAAAATTTATGATTTTCCTCTTTTGTCATGTTAGTCACTTTAGTATGTGTGATGTGATACCTAAGAGATGTTCTGATTTGCATTTCTCTAATCAATACTGATTTAGAATATTTTTTCATATGACTGTAGACAGCTTTAATTTCTTTCTCTAAAAACTGTGTTCATATCCTTTGATCATTTATAGATTCAGGAATGACTCATATTCTTATATAGTTGATACAGTTTTTCATATATTTGATAAATGAGTCCTTCATCAGAGGAACGCACTGTAAAATATTTTCCCAGTTTCCTGCTTTCCATATAATCTTGGCTGCATTGGTTTTGTTTTTGCAAACCCTTTTTAATGTGATGTGATCAAAGTTATCCATATTGCATCCCATAATACTCTCTATCTCTTGTTTGGTCATAAATTCTTTCCTTATTCATAAATAAAATACTCCATGCTCTTCTAATGTATTCATAATATCATCCTTTATGTGTAAATCATGTACCCATTTTCAACTTATCTCAATATACAATGAGAGATATCAGCCCATAGCAGGCCTGCACAACATACAGCCCGCAGGCTGCTTGTGGCCCACCAAAGGATTTCAGGTGACCTGTAAAAAATGTAGATGTAAAGTAAAAAAAAGATGTCTATGAGTGCTTTGTCTGCACTCTGCTTAACACGCCTGCCACTAGTCACTATTGTGTCTGCCATGTAACTTGGTATGGATTGCCACTGCACACTCTCTCATGTTTGTCACATGACCCACAGCAAACAACCATCATCAGTCTGTCTCTAGTCTGAAAGGAGGAAGAGTAGTATCTTTTCACCATGTTTTCAGTTGTTACTGGCATTGAATAGGGATAGAGTGAATATAGCTATATGCCAACAGAGCTGATGTCCACTATGCAAAGAGTGGCCACAATGAGAGGGTTTCTTCCCCTCCCTCATTTCGTAGTTGCCCTTCATGTTACATGAGTCTGGGGCTCTCTCCAAGGTCAAACACTCAGTTTAGTATGTCTTTGTATGTGAGCAGCTGCTGTAGAGACTTTTTGGTTCTAAAATTAAAGTTTTGGGGATGACTTTGTAAAATAGGTGATAAAAAGAAATGGAAGATCAAACTAGAACACACAGTATTTAATTCAGAGTGGGCAAATGGATACTTGTTTACTTACATGAGAGACAAAATACTATGCCTCATTTGCTGAGAAATAATAGCCACTACAAAGGAATACATTTTTGTCACCATTTCAGATCAAAATATCCTGGCTTAAGCAATTTGGACACCAATAAAAAACAAATTAAAGTGTCCAAACTGTTGAAAAATGTCAGCGGGGAATCATGGTTTTTCAAGGAAGCAAACTTAGAATATGAGGCAGCTACTAAGGTTAGTTTTCAAATTTCTAAGGAATTTGATTTCAAATGTAATTCTAGACTATGATAAACTGACTGCTGAAAAGAAATGTAATACATTCCATTAACAAACCTACAAAGAAAACCTGAATAAATGTAAACAATTTGTACCACTTAGCAAAGTAATTTTTTAAACACTAACGTAGTTTTGTGATAAATAAAAATCTTAAGACTTAATTATATTTGATATTAATTGAAATTTCATTTTAAATATGTTTTATTTCCAAAATAGTTTAATCATTAATTATAGCTTTGCTTGGAAAGTGAGCCACTAAAGGCCCATCTGCAGCCTAAAACTGGCCCCCCTCTATCTTTCTGGTGACATTGTAGCTCTTTAGTCCAGCCAAGTTTGCGTTCTTATTCGTGTTCTTATTGTTCCCCATACGTGACTTCTCGCTTTTTTAAGATGTACTCTCTAATTTCATTCAAAACACAACAAAACCATTTTTTGTATCATGAGTCTTTCCTGGTTGTGTTAGCTATTAATGTAAACCCTGAACTTACCTGAACACTAGTATTGCATTTCATATATGTGTGTGTATGTAGATGTATATATACATATTAACCATATGTATATATACATATACCTTTCTAGTGGTATGCTGATAAATGTTTAACACCAAGCTCTCAAAAAGTTCATAGGATGGGGGTGGAGCCAAGATGAGGGAAATGAAGGACAAACCTGTAGAAACTCTGCCCCCATAGCCCATAAAATATCTGTAAAAAATGACTAAACAAATTCTAGAGCAGCAGAAGCCACAAAATGACAGAGTGAAAGAGATTTCCAGCCCTAAACAGCCTGGAAGGCCAAAGAGAAAGGTGTATCTCATGGGCACAGTCCAGCCTTGGCTGCACTGCATGACTCAACAGGACTGAAGCAGGCTTCAGGGTGCAGGATCACAAATAGCAGCTGCAGTTCCCAGATTTCTCTACCCACAAATGCCAAAGGCAGCTTCAAAGGTCAGTAAGAAAGCTGTTTCACCAGGGTGAGAGAGGAGCATTGTCTGGCCTCAGCCATGACCACAGGGCAAAGGCAGTCACTACCACAGCAGCATACACTTTTGGAACCCTTCCCCTAAAGACCCTGGGGGTATCAAGCAGCTGGTCTGCTCTCAATCCTGAGTAGTGATCCTGGGGTGAGGAGGAATGCTGGTATAGTGAAGCTGATGGAGGCTCTGGAGAGGGAATTGTACTTGCAGATGCTGGGCAGAAAAGAGTGCTCATGGTTACTCCCAGACCAGAGTGCAGGCCAGGAGAGGAGGAAACTATTCTCTCTTGATTGTGCCATGCTAGAAGAACTGAGAACTTACAGGTCACTAGAGTATACACTCCACTTGACAAAGGACTCAAAAGTCAAGTAATTGGCTGGGAAAATGCCCCCCAAAGGCAAAACAAATAAGGCTATAGAAGGTTACTTTCTTGGTGAATAGGTATTTTCTTTCATCCGTTCAGATGAGGAAGAACAAAGCATGCTTTCAGAGGAAGATGTAAAAGTCAAGGCTTCTACATCCAAAACCTCCAAAAAATATGAAATTTTCTCAGGCCATAGAAGGTCTCAAAAAGGATTTTGAAAATCAAATAAAAGAGGTAGAGGAAAAATTGGGAAGAGATATGAGAGTGATGCAATAAAATCATGAAAAGCAAGTCAACACCTTGCTAAAGGAGACTCAAAAATGCTGAAGAAAATGACATCTTTAAAAATAGACTAACCCAAATGTCAAAAGATGAGGAAAATAACATCTTTAAAAATAGACTAACCCAAATGTCAAAAGAGATACAAAAAGTCAACAAGGAGGAAAATGCTTTAAAAAAGCAAAACTGGCCATATTGAAAAGGAGTTTCAAAAGCTCACTGAAGAAAATAATTCTTTAAAAATTAGAATGGAGCAGATAGAAGCTAATAACTTTATAAGAGATCAAGAAATTATGAAACCAACCAAAAGAATGAAAAAATAAAAGACAATGTGAAATATCTCATTTGAAAAACAAGTGACCTGGAAAACAGATCCAATAGAGATAATTTAAAAATTATTTGTTTACCTGAAAAAATGATCAAAAAAAGAGCCTAGACATTCCAAGAAATTATCAAGGAAAATTGCCCTGATATTCTAGAACCAGAGGGTAAAATAGAAATGGAAAGAATTCACTAATCACCTACTGAAAGAGATCCCAAAAGGAAAACTCCTGAGAATATTGTACCAAATTCCGGAGTTCCTAGATCAAGGAATCTTAATATTAAAATCATCATAGTTAATGATAGTTAATAATAATATTATAAACAGCCAGAAAGAAACAATTCAAGTATTGTGGAAATACAATCAGGATAGCACAGAATTTAGGACCTTCCACACTATGGGATCCAAGGGCTTGGAATATGATATTCCAGAGGTCAAAGGAGGTAGGATTAAAACCAAGAATCACCTACCCAGCAAAATTGAGTATAATACTTCAAGAGAAAAAATTGGAATTTCAATGAAAGAGAGGATTTCCAAGCATTCTTTTTGAAAAGACCAGAGGTGAATAGAAAATTTGACTTTCAAATACAAGAATCAAGAGAAACATGAAAAGGTAAATAGGAATGAGAAGCGTAAGGAACTCATAAAGTTGAACTGTTTATATTCCTACATGGAAAGATGTTATTTGTAACTCATGAGACCTCTTTCAGTATTAGGGTAGTTAGAGGGAATATATATCTATCTGTACACAGATAGATAGATAGATAGATAGATAGATAGATAGATAGATAGATAGATAGATATGTGTGTGTATGTAGACATGTATGGGGAGATACAAATGTGTATATTATATATGCGTAGGTATGTGTATGTACATGGGTGTGTATGCATATGTGTATATAAGTGTGTGTTATAGAAGAGAGAGGGCACAGGATGAGCTGAATATGAAGGGAGAATATCTAAAAAATAAAATTTACTGTTGAATGGAAAGTACTAGGAATGAGAAAAAGGGAGAAGTAGAATGTAGCAAATCATCTCATAAAGGAGAGAAGAAAGAGCTTTTACAATGGAGGATAAGAGGGGGGAGACGTAAGAATAATATAATTGAGTCTTACTCTCATGGGATTTGGCTTAAGGAGGGAATACCACATACTCAATTGGATAGGGAAATTTTAAAAAATGACACAGGATTCACTTTTACCCTGTGTGAAGGCAAGGGGGAAGGGGACAGGAGAGGGAACATAATGGAAGGGACAGCAAGTTGGGAAAAGGATAATCAGAAGCAAATACTATTGTGGGAGGAGAGGTCAAGGGAGAGAATGGAATAAATAAAGGGCAAGGTAGGACAAAGGGAAATGTGGTTAGTCTTATACAACATAACTATTATGGAAGTACTTTATATTGTTACATATGTATGACCTATATTGAATTGTTTGTTTTCTCAAGGAGGGTTGATAGGGAGGGAGGGAGGGAGGAAAAGAGGGAAGGAGGGAAGGAGGGAGGGAGAGGGAGAACATGGAACTCAAAACTTTAAGAATGAATGTTAAAATGGTTTTAGCATGTAACTGGAAATTAAGCTATAGAGGCAATGGAGTATAAAAATGTATTTTGCCCTACCAGAAAATAGAGGAGATGGGGGATGGAAGAAGAGTGAGTAATAGAAGGGAGGATAGACTGGAGGAAGTGGTAGATAAGGTACATACTGTCCTAGTGGGGGGGGGGTGAGAGATGGGGAGAAAATATTGAATTCAAATTCTTGTGGAAGTTAATTTAAGAACTGAAAAAATTAAATTATATATTAAAGGAGAAAAAATGACACAGGATTCACTTTTAAGTTTATATTACCATTTTTCCATCACTTTCTTAAGTCTAGAGAATAATATATCAAGTCCTCATACGTAACTTTTGCTAGTTCCCAAGGTGTAAATGCTAAAATTAAAAATTTAGCAATCAATCAGCTCTCAGTAATTCAGAAGACCAGGTTCCATTACACCTCTGTATGTATGTGCCCATTACATAGCAAAGTATAATAAAAGTAGGACTTGTGGCTATCTCTTCACTTTTCTCTCCCTTGGGGAAAACTTAAAGACTTTAAAATTTCCCATATTAGAGACTGCTGGAATTAGAGCTTCCCTCCTCAGTGATGCTTCCTCTTTCTTTCAGGCTCCCTGCCCTTTTTCTATTTTCCACAGAATTAGAAATGGTTCAATCCTGGAGCTCTAAACCCGTAGCCCATGGAACACAAGATTCGCAGATGAATTTGCTATCAAATAAATAAATAAAACCTTTATTTTCACTAAACTCTGATGGAAATTTAGGCTTTCCTTCATGTATAAATGTAGTCAATAAATTGCATTACTATTAAATGTTACCATACTGCTAAAGGGGTCCATGGTAAAACAAAATAAATAAAACCTCCTGCATTAGGACCAGAAACCACTGCCAGATCTGATTAAAAAGATAATGTATAGATGATAAATAGAAACAAGCAAAATGTTGTCTTCCACATGTGTTCAAATGTGTATGCATATATGTGTATATATGGTTACATGTGTATGTATATGTGTATAAATATATATGCATGTATACGTATACACATGCAGATACACACACACACATATATCTGTGTGCATCCGTGCTTAATTGTAGTACAATTCTTGTAATTGTAGTTTAATTCTTAAGGGGGAAGAAGGGGAAAAATAAAGTAAACAGTGCACAGCAGAGAACAAAAGAAAGTCTATGAAGAAGGAAAGAAAAGGACAACTTTGAAAACAATAATGTGTTATCTTTATCATATAAGTTTACTTGAAATGAAAATTTATTACCTTATATTGTATCCTCTCAAGTTGTGTTTTATATGTAGAAAGGTATTTTTTCTTTTCCTTTCTTATTTTATATTTAAGTTTAAAAGAAATTTAAAAAAATAAAAGAAAATGATAATGAATAGGCTGCTTAAGTTATTGATGAACAACATCGATGTGCTTTCCTCTCTCTGCTGGGGGTTGGAGGGGTCGAAATATAATAAAACGTCTAATAAAATTAGTTCCTAACCCTTGGAATGATCTCTATGAGCACTAAGCAAGAACTTTAAGCTTTGCCTGTGGGGGAGATAGAAGAATGGGAGGGAAGGAATTGGTGTTGATCTGGTGTCACTCAACATCCTCACTCTATGTTAGTAGTAGCTTTTCTACCATATCTCCCACTGTTTATGCTTCCCTGGGAAAGACAGCGTAACCTTCAGCACAGTTGCTCCCAAAGTTCATCCCTTTCCTTTTTTCTAAACATTCCAGGTCTTTTAGATCTCATATGGCTCAGCCCTAACTCCTATAACATACTTTAATAAACTCTTAAGTTTCTTGACAACAAGGACTTTCATTTTTCCCCTTTATATCTCTGGTGCCTAGAATAGTGTCTGACCCATCATTATTTATTTAGTTTGTTGATTAATGGTTTGAAATGAACAAAGTTAAAAATCTTTAACAACTAACACAACCTGATTTATATTTTAGGTCCAGAAATACTAATGGAAATAATGTCAAAATAAGAATGGTTGAACTATACATCAATCATATCACAGAAAAAAAAAATCTCAATTAGGATGTAGTCTAAATACCCTCTAAGTATTCATGTTTTATCAAGGGGGGAAAAGACACATGCTGTGGAATGATTTATCTTGGTATAATAGTGACAAATTTTTAAAATACCATGAATACATGTTTTGTTTTGTTTTGAGATTTGAGGTAAGAATTCTCCATAAATGATTCACTGATCTCACTTAAGTCCCTCAATCAACTATGGCTGAAAATTTTGAAAAGTTATCTTGATTGAAGAAAACAAAAAGACATATAATTCACATTAACATTTTCAAAGAAGATTACAGATTCAAATATATATTTATATATATATATTTATGTTAAGTGAACATAGTATCACCCTCTACTCCCCCCCCAAAAAATAGTCAGAGCTATTATTTCTTTTAAAGGCCCGTAAGTAATTTTCTTTCCTTTATTGTTTTGAACTGTTAGGAGAAACAACCTGACCAGATAATTGCTTTTACAAAATTATCCAAGTTGGAAGTGAAAACCTTCCAAATACTTTTACTGTAATTTTAACTTTGTTGTTTGCCCATGTATCTTGAGAATTAACATACCTAGACCTTAGAATTTTAAACATACTAATACTACCCCAAAATATTGCTACTCCTCTCCCCTAAAATTACAGTGGAACAATGTAGACTAGGAATTTATCTTCAAGTTTATTATTCAAAGATACAAAAATCAAAGATTAGAGAACTAAATTGTCCTTCGTATTCCAAGACTTAAGATTTTTTACGGTATCAACAAAAATGATCAACAGTGCAATTTGAATAAGCAAAATTCAGCATTTTGAGAAGTGTCTCAGAACTATACAGGAGTCCTTTGGGAATTTTCTCAGACCAAGTTATCAGTTCTCTGTCCTAAAATATCTCTTGAAATATTGGTATGAATTTTAACACCTGTCACATGAAAGAGTGCATTCAAGTTAAGAGATGTTGGCAGGGATTGAGGTATATAAAATTGGGATACATTTGAAGCCCTTTAATGTAACTCTGTAAAACTTAACTGCCTATAAAATAATTAACTTAATGTCATTTAAAAAAATTTCCTATGTTAGAGCTCAATTGTAGCAATCTTAGATAGGTCCTATGACAGTGAGCTATTAGTATACCACAATGATTTCATGCAATAGCTGAGAAAGGCTATTGAGATTCTCAACCATTTTTCCAGATCCAATGCAGAAATATAGGGACAAGACAGGAATCTATCGTAATTAGAACTAAATGAAATCTTCCTGAAATTATTCCATGGAATTTGTTCACACTTCAATGGAAGTAAAAAAAAAGTCACTGAATCACTCATTATCTCTAATGGAACTTTGTGCTTAAGGTTTCAGGAATAAATCCTGACAGATATAAAAATCAATTTCAACAAAAGATACAAAATATTTTTTTTTAATCCAACAAAAGTAAACTTTATTTCTAAGTGCCAAAGAGACCCTACTTACTTTTATGCAGAACAATACTAACCAGTTTGGAATTTAGGCCATTAAAAAATCAAGAAGAGTTTTCTCTTAAAATCTCCTAGCTGTAAGTATTTTCCCTATATAATACATTTCTTCAAGTAAGAATTGTTCATAGAAAAATCAAATTAAACTTGCATAACATTTATTTTATTGTATAAATTTGAAAAATAGAATTATATTATCAAAATACTATGAAGCATACATTCAGAAAATTATGAGTTAACATCAGAGAAGAAAATGAAGATTAACTCCTCCTAGGTTATATTCTAAGGAGAAAAAGTCACATTTCTGAGCATGTGCTTCCAAAGAGCATATTTGGATAAGTTATTTGAAAAATAAAAGATTGCTAAATTGTTCAGAAATTAAGGATAAAATGACAAAAATAGGGTACTTTTCGTTAAAAGAAATCTGCTCAAAATGCATTCCTTTGGATATTTTCAGGACTGCACTTTGAAACTAACACTAAGTGTATAAAGACATATTCTGCGTATGTAGTAGGTAAGTCTCCAGAGCTTTTCCTTCCATAAAGAGTCCTTGGAGAATTTACAGAATTGTCTTCAGTCAATTGCAATTCTGATGTTCCACATGGTTACAGCATTTTTATTTCATTAACACCTAATTTACAAGCACAAACCATTCTAAATGTATCAGAACAGATGTAGGAAATAATTATAATTTAGATTGAAATCTCTATCTCCTATTCAAATATTTCAAAGACCATCTATCTTAAGAGAAAACAGTTTTTCCTAATACATTTATGCAAGAGGATTTTGAAAGAGAAGTTTGTTAACTTTAAAAAAAGTGTAATAAAATCTAAAAGTTATGGTTCTCATAACATTAACTTACCTATATTGCACAGATGGGCAATACCTGTTGTAATTGACTACATGGTTTACTAGAGGGTATGTGCAGAATGGAAAAAGATTCTCTACATCTATTTAAATAAGCATTTTCATGGCAACCTCCTACCATAGCTCCTGGATATTAAGTTTAATGCTTTGAGAACTCCATTTTTAAAATTTTCCAAACTGAGATCATTATGCTTAATTGACTCTGAATTGAATTTACTAGGTATAAACACACCCACACATTCAGAAAATGTTTTGTCAATTTGTTAGGATAGGGAATTTTGCCTTTGGACTTTTTTCTGTCTTCTTGAGTAGGGGGCAGAAGGATAAACGAATGTTTGATGTTTTGGTGATGCCTTGCTTGTTATGGAGAAATTCCAATGCTGAGTTCACCTTTGCCTACACTTTCTAAGATTCACTGATAATCCATAGTTGAAGAGAATTTCTTGGAAGCATGGAGAGCTTAAATGACTTTTCAGTGGTCAGAGAACTACTCTGTGTCAGAAGCAGTTTAGTCCAAGCTCTCACTAACTCCAATCATTTGCCAGTTTGAGTTCAGATAAAGAGTAAGGAGTTTCTAAGATTGCCAAATGAAATCAATATGTCAATTCAACATTCAAGAAATATTCATTAATCAATCATCTAGTCAATTTGTTCAGATGGCAAGGATTAATAAAAGTTGATTCTTTTTTTCAAAACTGAAATTATGACTTTAAATGACTAAATTGATTGCTTTCTTATTTTCTTCCCAATTTACTCTACTTATCACACTTAATACAGATCAATGTCTATCATGAACAGATCTATTTATGGAGCTTCTCTGCTGAAACTTTTTAAAAAAATAATATTCTATAACCTTCTAATAAAGTCCAAATTTCTTAGTTTGGGCACTAAAGTCTCTTTACAGTCTGGCACTGCCCCCTTTTCCAAAAGGTTTCTTTCATATTAGAGCCTTCTATGAGCATTTGGTTCTAATTAAACTACTTCTGCATGTCCTACACATCCCACACTCTGGGGGCTTCCTAGACCTCACTCTTTTGTTCCCTATTCTTGGAAAACCACTTCTCCTTATCTCTTCTGATTGAAATCCCATCCAATCTTTATGTCTCAGATCAAACGCCATCTTACTGATGATCAACGTTGATCATGCTGATCATCAATGATCTTAATGATGATCTTTTAAGATGTCATTCATCTGAGGATTAAAGGATGGGCAGGACTTCAAGCCTTCATGAAGTCTTAAGTAAATAACATTACTTTCTCCTCTCAGTCTTCCTTTTGCATCCTTTATCATTTGTCATATTTTACTCTACTTGTGCTTGGTATTGTGTATTAGATTAGGAGCTCTATTTAGTAGGATTCTGTGTTTTATTTAATCTTTGTCCCCCTACTCTCAGTACCTAATACATTTCTCTCTGCACAGAGTAGAGGATTAATAAATATTTATAATATATGAACAGCATTGAGTTGGAGAACAAGAATTTGCAGAATTTATCCTTACTCAAAATATATTTTTCACTAGCATAGTGTACAATGTACTGCCAATCCCTTCTAGCCAGTTACTGTCACGTTTTTGTTTGTTTCGGAGGAACTAGGGCATTCCCCATTCTAACAGGACTTGCCTCAGTAGAATGTACATACAAAACTTTAGTCTAAAGTACAACCTTTGTCACAAATTCAAGTCCATTTCAGCTGCCCGGAGAGCCAAAGCCACACTCACCATTCCATCTGTTTCACCACAGAGTCCCTACCTCTCACCCCGCCTGGCCTTTCTATTTCAACGTGGAATGTAAAACTTATCCTTCCTTCCAGGACTGTTAACCTTGATATCCTCTGAGCTTTGGTAGTTGGAATGGATTTAACATTAAACAAATAAACTTCTATTCAGAAAAAAATAAAAACTCAATTTTCTTTTCTTTAACTACTGAAGTGGATCTGAAAGTTGAAAGCACTGAGGGTGGAGAGATGAAGTGGATGATTAGTTTTATACCTAAAGCTGTTCTCAGCTCCTCCATTCTTTGAAAACCGCTGAATTACATGCAAAGTTTTGTTAACAAATTAAAGCATAGAGAATGAACATTTTCCTACCTTAGTTGAAAATATTGTTTCAGGCTCTGGCCACTAGATTTCAATGAATCTGTAGAAAGAGTAAAATAAATATGAAATATGCATTAACATTTTACATGATGATTAACATTACTCCAAATGAGAAAGACCTCAACTTTTGTACTCTCTTCCCAGAAGAGGAGGTGCTATACCTCAAGAAGAATGAAATAGAAAATAAAAAATGAGCAGAGTTCTGATTCAGTCAGATAAAGAAAAGACTAAATTATTAATTAAGATTAATTAATCATAAAAGTGGATATTAAAATAAATATAATGGGTAAATAGATAGAGCTATATGGGTTGAATAAGAAAATCAAGGTAGTATTTAGAAGCAGAAGCACCATTTCCCCAAACAATGAATAAGAAAGCAATTATTAAACAGCTATTACGTACCATGTACTATATTAGATAGAAACTGGATATACAAAAACAAGAGTAAAGTACTTTCTGATTTTAAGCAGCTTTCATTCTAGCAAAAGAAGTAGTTGTTTTGTTTTGTTTTAATCTAGGATGATCTTTACTTTTTCCCTTTAGTTTATATATAATATGAAGCATTGCAATACATTTATAACATTTTTGTTATAACATCCCATTTTTTCCCTTCTGAAAAGGTTATTTAAATTCTTTTTCTTGGTTTACAAAGAATATTCCATTCTAATACCTCATGATGGCATGGTAGTAATACAATGAAGACAATGCCAACATATTGTAAACTGTCATAGATCCTAGACAATTCAAACAACTTTTCTTATGGGCCCAGTGACACTGTGTCGGTCCCTTAAGGACTACTTATGTGCAAATGTTCTCATTATGAGAAACTTGACCAAAAGAATACAGGTTTTTAATTTTTTCTCATGCTTCAAGTTTTTCATTATTCAATGTGTGTGTGTGTGTGTATGTGTGTATATGGTGTGCAGAATTGAAAGCCCCTGAATTAAGGGGAAAATTATTGTTTGTGACCAAATTATCTAAGCTAGAGCCCACTCTCCCTGGAGAAAATTCTCTGATTCAATCCTAGTTTATAGAGGCATGTTTTTGTCACATCCTTCCTGTACATTCTCAGTATTTTTTTTTAAATCAAAGATAATTGGTGTCAATCAGTAGTTTACATTTGGTAAATGGTACCTGGTTAATTAATGTGGGAGATACACTCGATGGGAACTCAACATTTCAACATTTTTGAATATCCTAACCCCTCAGGGTTGGCCTAATATTAGTAAAGAGATCTATATGTCAGTCTTTGTAGTGTTTGGAAAATTGAGACTACTTTTTGTGATGGCAAAGAATTACAAACTGAGAGGATGTTGATTGATTGAGGAATGGCTGAACAAGTGGTGATATATAATTGTGATGGAATACTATTGTAATATAAGAAATAATGAAAAAGATGCTTTCAAAAAAACCTGGGAAGACTCTCATGAACTTATGCAAAATGAAATGAGCAATCCAGATGAATATGATGCATAGTAATAACAATATTATAGGATGATCAAATATGGATGACTTAGCTATTCTCAACAATGCAATGATCCAAGACAATCCAGTGGACTAACAATGAGAAATAGTATTCAACAGGAGAGAAAGAACTGATGGAATATAAATGCAGATTAAATCAATTTTTTACTCTTAATTTTTATTTTTTGTTCAGTGTTTTCTTTCACAAGAACATTCATATTGAAATATGTTTTTCATGACCGAACAGGTATAGCCTGTATTAAATTCTTGCCTTCTCAAAGGGGAGAAAGAATTTGGAACTCAATTTAAAAAAAAGAAAGTTAAAATTATTTTGTATGTAATTGAAAATATAAAATATTTAAATCTGAAAGCAATGACTGAGATTAGAAAGGGTGCTAACCTAAAAAGCTTCCCAGAGATCAAAAGATATGATTGCTTACAGTTCCATTGTAAGGATGTTGAAGAATGATCTATTTCCTTTTTGGGAAATTATTTACTCATCCAAGGATATCAAGTCATCACTCTATATAAATTTTCAGATATCAAATCACCATTTTACATATTTTTCAAATAATTTTCTTAATGAATTATTAAATTCATCAGTATGTTGAGCTAATCTGAGATACTAAAGTAGCTCATTTAATCCTTCATAACAAAGACACTTCTTTGACTAGTCTGATTACTGACCTTTTCCCCCAAACATTGGTACTATGCTAATACTATGAAACATCATATTCTTTGAAAGAAAATGTTTGGTCACAGTAGGTATTCAACAATAATCTATAATATACTCTTTCTTCTTGGTATCAGTATTTTTTCTCTTTTAGTTCAAGTTTGCATGGTTTAAATAATGCAAAAGAATATGAGAGCAAACATGTGCCTGATTCATATTTTATTCACCATTTATGCAAAAATAGCAGTGTCTATTATACATGGAGTATATATTTTCATAGGACCTTAAACACCTTCTTTCTTGTATCAAAGTGTGGAGGAAATGAAACACTGAAAACCAAAGTTGTGCTTAATTTATCCTGGTATATACGCCCCAACTTATGTTCCCAACAATGTAACGACAAAGAAGGAAAAAAAAACTTATAAAACTCAAAGTCCCACCAAGTTTTCTACTATGGAATTGCATAGACCCAGAATCTAGCCATCTGGCAATTTTCTGTATAAAACTAAGCTAGCTAAATCAGATAAACTAGATTAAAAATTCCATGAGGCAACACATATCTTTAGGCCATTCCCCCATTTTATTTGGTTGGTTTGTCCAATGAATGTACTTAGATGCATTTTGCTTCATAATTTTAAAAAAATGAGAAGATTCCCCCTGAATTTCTATTAATACAAACAAGGAAAAACAGACATATATAACTGTGATGTGGCCTGGGCCTATACTGAAACCCAGTTTTTCCATATACATAGTGTTCTGTTTCCATATGGTCCATGGTTTTACACAAGGGGGTGTGGCTCAAAGAAATTGCTTTGACCATTACATCTGTACAGTGGCACCACCAGGTGCCTGATGTTGAAGCTTTGCCAATGCACTCATTGAGCATGCACAAGCACACCTGGCAGTCCCACTCTTAAACTACAAGTTAATCACTCACACTAAGCATGCACAGATTACTTTCTGATATTTTTCCAGTCTTTTCCTAGTGCCTTGGCTTCTGTATCCCTTTCTATGGATATAATATATTTTTAAATAGAACGTGTTTTGTGTGTGTGTGGGGAGGGGCGCATGTAGTTTAGTTGGATCCCCAATCCACTCTTTTTTCAGTATAGCCCCTAAGATATTCTGTTTACTCATCATACAAAATAGATGTATTTACTAAAGTTAAATGGAAAGGAAAGAGTGATTGAACAAATTTTGCCAATAATTTCCTGTTAGTCTGAATTTTCAGTTTTTGCCTATTGTGTGCATGCTGACCTTCTATTTTTCACAGAAATATAGATATGCCCAAAGACTGATTTCTATTAAATGTTTTTGGTCTAAAAGTCAAGGAATAGAAGAAACATGATTATCTCACACCATCTCAATGTTCCTACAGAGCCTGCTTTCAACTTCTGCTTGGCCATTTACATAATGCTTGATGGATATTCTATCCATTCCCAGATTCATGCACATTGTCAGACACCATTTTATTTCCCATATTCTTTCCTAAACTCAGTGTCATAGCTATGCCCAAAAGATTGAGATAGAGTCAGTCACAAAACACTTTCTGATCCTTTAAATAGTCTCACCAAGTAGTGGGAACAGAGCTACCTTTAAGAGTAGCATCCTCCTGAACTAGTGAGCTAAATACTTTCACAATTCTCATTCTGAGGGAAAAAAGTAAGAGTGGGAGGGAAATCTGCCAGAGCAGTGATTCAGACAGAGTACATTAAAACTTAGATTCTTTACCCTTCTTTAGGCATTCAGATGGTTGAACTTCTGAGGGTCAAAAGTCAAATTAACACTGTTCCACTGAGTTATTTTGAGGGTTTTAATAATTTTTGTCTTGCAATTAAAGAGTTGGTGATGATAGGCTTCCTTCATTCGTATGTTTTTTTTTTAAATTTTTCCCATGAGATTTGACACATTCTCTTCCTCCAAATGAATTTTTATTATCTATTTCATTAAAAAAATTTGACATGATCCAATTAAAAATAATGAACACTTCCCTGATTATTTAATTTATTTATTTTTATAAAGAATATTTCTCCTATCTAAGTATTGAATTTGATTATGTAGTTGATTCTCTATTACAAATAATACTTTGTCTTGATTTTAGATAGATACTTTTACTCATATTAATGAAAGGCCCTTCTGGGAATATGATTTTTACTGTTATTTAAATGAATGAGTTATATCTTGTTTAAACTGTTTTTAACAGCTACTAGTATAATCATATAGAGTTTATGGGGTTTTTGTTATTTATATGGTCATGATGAAAAAAAGGAGGAAGGATGAAAAGCACACAGGCCCAGCAAAAACAACCTTCTACTGTTGTTCTTTCTTGCCTTTCTTTTTGGGCTTTTTCTCTTTCTTTGGCTAGGGAGAGGGTCCTGGATGCCACTGCCAGGCTCCCCTCAGTGGGCAGATGCCATCACTGAAGCTCAGAGTACTTGGAAGAAGAAGACATAAATTTATTTTCTATATGTAGAGCCATTTTTGCATTGGACTTTGTCATGGTGAATAATTTTTTTTTATCAGTGATACTATTTCCTCTTTTCAAAGAAAAATATTTCATTTAAATGTTTTGTTTTATTAGAATATTTTACAGTTACTTTTCTATGTGGTGTAGCTACTTTACCTATGAGGATGATATTTAACTCACAAAAGGTGGATATAGTAGCTTCTTATTTTTCCTTCAATATTCCTGTATATCAGTGCTTTTAAAAATAATTATCTGTTTCCTCCTGCGTGTTATGAATTCACATTGTTTATATAAATGGTAATTTGATTTCCCCCTCTCAATCTTTTTTGATTAAATTTGCTAAAAGTTTATTCATTTTGTTAGACTTTAATATTATTTGCTTTAAAGTTTCAATTTTTTGTACTTCCAATTTTATCTATTTATCTGAACATTTTCTGTATTTCTCCTTTTGGTGTTGGAATACATGGTCTTTGCAGTCCCTCCTAACTCTAGTTTTATGACATCTTTGATGTTTAGGACTAGAAGAAGAATGAAACTGGCATGAAGCATGAGTGATATTTTATAAATGAACAGTATGAACATTGCCCCAATAATCATGAAATAAAATTTTTAATGGAAGGCTTCTAGCCAATTGGATAGATCATTGATAAAAGAATGGTGTAAAAGCATAGAAAAATTCAACACAAGATGGAGAAGCATGAATAGGTTAGGATCTCAACTACTGAAGAAGGTTCTTATATATTTGAGTTTGCAGGTCCATTATATTATTGAGTACTTTTGTAACATCAACTACCTATATACTCATTCTTTACTAGCCTGAGTTTTGTGGGGGATGGAGATGAAAATGTAATAATTTTTTGTCTGCCTTTAAGAGCCAACAGTTGAGGCAGTGCAAGAATTTGTCATGAAGGTGAATAATAACAAAAGATCATTACAACTGAATGTTGAATTGAAATGTATAAGTTATATGTATATTTTTAGTAGAAAGAGAGATCAATCAAAGCTGAGGCAACCCGGGTGGACAGTGGAGCTTCTTGCAAGTTCACTATAAACTCATTTGAATTGATTTTGACTAGTCATATAATATATTTCATGTTCGAGGACTGTCTAAGAGGAAATATGTCACATAATTTTACAAATCTGTTTTAATATTTAGCCAGTAAAGGATTGTCAGTAGCTGTTATCAATAAAGACATGATCCATTCTTTGTGATAGTAAACCAATTGTAAGCTGTGACATATCTGGATATTCAAGGATGAGGTGCCAAACTGCACACCTATAAATTGGAAAGCAATTTTATCTGCTTGAATAATCGAGTGTCAAAACACTCTAATTCCTTTTCATTGTCTTAAATGAAGGAAGGTTAAACTGTAGATAAAAATCCTGATTGTTTATCTTTAATCTTTGGCATTCTTACACACACACACACACACACACACACACACACACACACACACACACACAAATACCTCCCTTCTTCCCCACACCTCAATGAATGAGAAGAAAACAAATCAAATCAGAGCACTGTTTTGAAAACATGGGTTTGCAACCTATCATTACCTCTCTCATTTTCCTTGAAGACTTAGGATTAGAACACCAGCATCTTTTTATTCCCATTTGAAAAGATACTTTAAAAATGTAAAAGTATTTTAAAAATTGTATTTTACATAATGTGACACATAAATTGCATACTGCTGAAGGAATTGTCTCCCTGAATGAAACCATTTTAATCTCAAGAGTTTTATTATCTGTTAAAATCTATTTAAACATAGGCATTCAATTTTACATGACTTGACATTTATGGGGAAGGTATTTTATAGCAGCAGGATTCTGAATAGACAAGATCACAACAAATATTAATGATTATATGACACATAGGATTGAAAAATACGGGGAAAGCATTATCTAAATATTCAGAGCTATTCATATAAATATCAAGATTCTTTCCATGGGTCAGAGACCAACTAAACTATATTTGGCTTTGGAAATACAATTATGACATAGAATCTTGAAAATGTAGGCAATGCAGATAAACAAAATAAGCAGGTTATTCTGGCCTAACTATAATTAAAATATTTGTACTGCTACTGAGGAATAGACTCACAGATTTGAAATTTAACATTTTTTTAAGTTGGCACTTAAAGACTTGTTTTTTTTTAAAGAAAATATAGCTGGTTTTACTTGTTCAGAAAGATACTGGAACCTGTTTTCATGGCATGTCTTAGACTATTCATGAAGCTATGAGCCATCTCAGTTTCTGCTTAAATTTTAGGTGTAAAATCCATAGGAAAAAAATAACTAATGCACCCTGACTACCAGGAGCTAAAAATATGGTTCTCCTGCACTCTTTTGGCTGTACAAAGTGAGTACATTTTTATAGCAGTTTATCAATTTGCCAGCTTCACTTAGGGTTAAAAGGAACTAGGAAAATGAACTTCACACTTAGAATTTTACAGCACTATAGGTCCTATATTTCTAACATACAATGACGCAAACTGGGACTTTTATGAACAAGTAAGGAAACAAATCACTGAAAGATTTTAAATTACACCGAACATTCTACATGAAACTTCAATCCATCAATGAGCCACTGAAAAATGAGGTAATTACCTACAATAATTTGCATGTTAAGAGCTAATACACTATTACAAAGTAAAGTCCAGTTGTGAAAGCAATGCATAATTTCCTGATTAATGTTTCATGCACAATATTCTTCCATGCTCTGTCAGATGCTAAATAACAATATGGCCAATCAGTCTGAGAAACACACACACACACACACATACACACAGACACACACAACAAAAAACCAGTACATGTCACATAAGAAATTAGCTCAGCCTCAATAGGTCATACCTTGAAATCCACTAATTTCAGAGTTATGACATGTTATCTAGTATATTGTGGTTTGTTTTTAAAAAGGCAATATATTTGGGTTATTACTGGTCTCACTCCATATTTTGTAGTAAGTAAATATTATGTATGATCATAAGATATCAATTTCTAGTTTGTGAAACTTGATCAGTTTCAATACTGAATAAAGCCTGTATTAAAATATTAAGGATGTAACATACTACTGTGGCAAAAGTTACAATTTAGGCTAAGTCTTCAGTCATGAAATGTGAGCATGTCAAAGAAGTGTATGGCAAGATTCTCCAGAGAGAGATTACTAAATATTTTCTCTGACAATGTAAAGTGGAAAGAATTCCTCTAGGAGTAGAATTCACCTACCCTGTCAGCTGGAGACAGGGTGTCACAATAAACAAAAGGAAGGCAAGAGAAGAAAATCCAGAATAACAAATACAGAGTGGTATAATAAGTAAGAATTGAGCAGAATAACATATTAGCAACTTAAAAATAGATTTACACTACTTTTATCCTGTGTAAAAGAGAAAATCTTGAATACTAATACTATCCCTTTCATTCATATGAAGCTTCAATTATTATTTTTTAAGCAAAAGTAAAACCAGTACCTTTTATCAAAAAGTTACTTTAAATAGAGCAAAGTAAAGGAAAATGTTTCAATCTATTTCAACTGCAGAACAATTCCATAAGGTTCTTTATGCTTTTCATCAGGAATGCTGAGATTTTTGCAATGAAGAGTTAAAAATCTAATTTTATGTCAAGGTAGAAGGTAGAATGAACAACTAATATTTATTTCGTATTTCAAGCTTTGCAAACCACTTTCCCCTTATAACAATTCCAAAGTAAAGTAGTGGAAGTATTATGAGCCTGATTTTACAATTGAGGAAAACTGTATAACTACATTGTAAGAGATAAGCCTATGATCACACAGCTATGAAGTATAAGTGACAAGATTCCATGGAGGTCTCCTGGCTTCAAGTCCAGAACTCCACCCATTACACTCTGGCTATAACTGGAAGAATTTACAAAGGAGGCAATTCACAGATATTTATCATATTGGTTTCATATACATATATATATATATATATATATATATATGATTAGTTTAAAACTACAGCAAAAATAATATCAAAATTCATCTGAAAGAATAAAAGTTCCAGAATATGAAGAGAATTAATGAAAAGAAATGCTAAGGAAGGTGTCCTAGTCATAACAGATCTTAAATTGTACTATAAAGCAACAGTCACCAAAAAAAAAACTTGGTACTGGCTAAGAAATAGAGGAGTAGCTAATAGTGTAATAGTTTAGGTAAGACAGACTAGCCGAAGTCTATGGCAATCTACTTTTTGAGAAACCCAAGGACCCCAGCTTATGGGATAAGAACTCACTGTTTGACAAAAACTATTGGGAAAACTGGAAAATAGTGTGACAAAAACTGGGCATAGACCAATTCCTGACACCATATACCAGAATGAAGTCCAAATGGGTACAGAAATTAGGTAGGAATGCTCATACTATAAACAAACTAGGGGAAAGAGGAATAGTTGATTTGTGAGATTTATAGATAATGGAAGAATTTATGACCAAACAAAAGATAAAGAACGTTATGAAATGCAAAATGGATAACTTTAATTACATTAAATTGAAAAGTTTTGCACAAAGTCAATGAAACCAAAATTAGGAGGGAAGCAGAAAACTGGGAAAAAAATTTTTACAACTAGTGTCTGTAGTAAAGGTCTCATTTCTAAAATATATAGAGAACTGCATCAAATTTACAGGAATGCAAGTCATCCCCCAAGACAAATGGTCAAAGGACATGAATAAGCAGTTTCAGAGTTACAGTTACAGTTACAGAGGAAGAAATTAATTTTATCTATAGTCATGAAAAAAATGCTCTAAATCACTATTGATTAGAGAGATGCAAATCAAAACAACTGAGGTTCCACATCACACCTATCAGATTGGCTAACATGGCAAAATAGGAAAATGATAAATGTTGGAGATGTGGGAGAGTTGGAACACTAATTCATTGTTGGTGTATCTACGAACTGATCCAACCATTCTAGAGAACAATTTGTAACTATTCCCAAAGGGCTATAAAAATGTGTATGCCCTTTGATCCAGCAATGTTGCATCTAGGACTGTATCCAAAAGAGATCATAAAAATGGGGGAAAAGACTCACTTGTGCCAAAATATTTAAACAGCTCCCTTTGTGGTGGCCAAGAACTAGAAAGGTGGGGGGCTGCCCATCAATTGGGGAATGGTTGAATAAGTTGTGGTATATCAATGTAATGGAATATTATTGTATTATAAGAAATGATGAACAGGTAGACTTCAGAAAAAAACCCTGTAAAGGCTTATATGAACTGATGCTGAGTGAAGTGAGCAGAACCAGAACATTATATACAGTAACAGCTGTAGTGTGTGAGGACTACTTTTTATAGACTTAGCCCTTCACAGCAATGCAAGGACCTAAAACATTTCAAAAGGACTCATGATGCAAAATGCCATTCATATCCAGAGAAAGAACTAAGAGGTTGGAATGTAGAATGAAGCAGATTTTTCTCTCCTTTGTTATGCTTTGTTTTCCTCATGGTTTCTCCCATTCATTTTAATTCCTCTGTGCAACATGACTAATGTGAAAATGTGTTTAATAGGAACGCATGTGTAGAACCCATATAAGACTGCAGGCTGTCTTGGAGAGTGAACAGGAAGGGAGGAGTGGAACATTTGGAACTTAAGGAAGTGATGGCAAAAACTGAAAATTAATAAATTTGGAAAAAAAAATAAATGGTCTGTCTCCTTGGTCATAGGGATTTTAATTATTGAAGTAGTTATATGAAATATCTATAAATTATTTTAGCAGAGTCACTTTGATAAAGAGGATGGTCATGAGATTCAGAACATGGAGAAACCTTAAATTTTGCTCAGTATAATTATTCATTTTCTAGATCTAGCAACTGAGGCTGACCTTAGCTTAGTGAAATTTGATGATATTAAAGTCGTATAAGCAATATAGTTGTGGAGGAAGCATTACAAGACAAATACACAGAAGAGGCAATTTCTGGGATGTTCTGTGGAGTAGTGACCAAAACAATACATATTTTGAGGTCATGTTGAACTGCAACTTCAATTAATGCTGTCTTATTACAGAAGAACAGTGAAGACAGATCAAGTCAGCATATTAATATCTGAATGGGATCGCTCTCATCAATTAAAGTTTCAAGATAGAAATATGGAGGCAAAAAGAACCACTAAGTACTACAAGTCTTTTCAGTCATATATGGCCCTGGAAATGAAGCTTTTGATAATGTGCTGATTTTTGATCATATATTGAAAAAACGTACACATATACGCACACATATGCACAATATATACATACACCCATATGTATATATACACACACATACATATATATGTATATGTGTGTGTGTTTATGTGTAGGGGTAGGAAAATCATTCAGTTGTATGTGTATGTATAAGCACATTAAAATTTTCAATCTGTATATTATATGTATTAGATAAGAGAGTGTGATTGAATGATTAGATATAGAATAATAAACTAATATTTATCTTATCCCTTTTTTCTGCTTCTTTTCATTACCAGAGTTTGTCTTTGCGCTAAAGAAAAATGTTACACATTCCTCTGAAGATTACATATCTACATATATAATGTTATATTTTACTGCCTTATTCAGGGACTATGCTTGTCTACTCAGTATGATGTTTGCACTTCAAACTTAAGGAATAAAAATTGAATATGGATCAGTCCTGCTGTTTATTTGCTCAATGTATATTGTAAGAAAAAAAGAATAAACCATTTTTTGCATCTTATCTTAATGTAGAAAACAAGTATAGGCAAGCATATTACATAATAAGGTCAGGGAATAATACATAAATATTTACTCTAATGTGTGTGTGTTCACCCATATTATTCCTAGAGTTGTTGAAGTGTTGTAGAGACATGTCACCAATAATCACTTAACTGATATTTTATTATTTGGATTTTAACCATTGAATTCCTAAAGAAGCTTGAATTCTAAATGTGCCCCATGACCAGTACAGAATGAATTTATCAAGTAAAATATATTGTTTCTCTAAAATATCATTTTATATATTTACTGTTGTGTTTTCCTAATTCTTAAGTAGTTAAATCCAAACTTGTCATCCTAATCTTTGAGATCTTTTTGATTCCTCCTCTTCTTTCCTTGATATTAACAACATTAATTTATTACTGCTCCCTTTCTCAGGCATTACTCTAGAGATAATCATAGGGAGTTGATGTGCTCTGAAAACAAATCAGAAAACATGTTTATTTTCAAATCTAATGCCTCTTCTCCCAATTGAATTATCATAGAATATTTTCATTCAGGCACTAGCTTTGTGATCTTGGGCAACTCACTTCAGTTTCCTCATCTGTAAAGTGAACCAAAGGAAATAGCTAATAGCTTCGGTATCTTTGCCAAGAAAACCTCAAATGACACCATGAAGAGTCAGACACTACTAAATGACTGAACAACATAAATTTCCACTCATTTCTTCTACAATCATTAAGCCTTATTATATGCCATATGCTTGCTATTTTCTGGGGATAAAAAAGAAGGAAATAGTTTCTGCCTTCAAAGAGCTTATTTTCTATTGAAGGGAAAGAATATGTACAAACATAAAAAAACAAAAAATGCATCAAAATTAAACAAGTAATTTCTTTTTTGGGAGTTATGGCATTAGCAATTGGTTGGGTAGGAGGCAATGATCAGGAAATACTTTGCCTAGAAGGTGGTACCTTTATTTATCTTTGAAGGAAAATAGAAATTTCAAAGGCAGAGAGGTTAAGGAGAGGAGATTTCCTAAATATGAATGTTAGACCATGACAAAGTAGAGAAGGAATGTATGGAATATTATATATAGGGAACAGTAAATAGGACAGTGTGGCTCTGATTAAAATGAAGGCATAGAGAAAAATTGAATGTCTCTATAATAATAAAGCAGTATGTTGTCTTAAGACAGCAAAAGTTTAATTAACATAATTTTGATGCTACTAAATGTAAGAAAACAAGAGTTCAGTTCATGTACTTAGTTATGTCTCCAATACAAGTATAAAATACTTATTATCAGCTACAAGTGCAAAGAAGTATAAGTTGTCATACAATCTTTTTTTAATGAATGCTTTAAAAAATGCTCATTTCTTTGAATAACACATCCTCTGATTTTGTCTGTTTTTTCTCTCCATCTCAGAATTCTCAATCCTTCCCATAAGTTATGACCTTATTGAAAATTTACTTCCTCTAGAATATTTTCCCTACCTAACTTGACCTTACTGATCACTCCTTTAATCTTTAATTCCTGCCTATTCAAAGATGTTAAATGAAGAACCCAAATGTTCAATTTAACATGGCTATAAACAGATACTGACTCAGTGACACTAAAAATTATTACATTTCAATTCAGCATAATGGGACAATGTAAGAGAGAAAAATAAAATCATTTTAGTGTAGTGTAGCTGTCTAGTCTCTAGATTTAGATAATCCAATCTGCTTTTGTGTTTTAGTTTAGTCGCTTACTTGGCTTAAGGAATATTGCCTAACAATGCCTCACATAAAAAATATCAGAGAGTTTGTTACCTGAGCTACCTATATCAAAGAGTTGTTTTAAAGATTCAAATGCAAGAAAAAATACATTTATATAAAGAAATGTTTTATTCTTCTTTCAATTTTTGTTTGTGTCAGATTGTGAACCCATTTAGGTTTTCTTGACAAAGACAATGGAATGTTTTCATGAGACTTTCTAAGTCCAGCCCTGGCACTCCACCCACATATCCACGTAGCTGCTCTGTATAAAAAAAAAAAAATAGATTATAACAATATCAAGCGGTGACATTAACACCATACTTTAAGCTATGCAAAATGCATCAACATTAATTTACTGGAACCTCACAATAACACTGTAAGGCAGGTTCTACTGGCATTGCTATTTTCATCTTACAGATAAAGAAGCAGAGACCCTCTGAGATTGTTACTAGGCAAAAAATATCAGAATCACCTAGCTCCTAAAAATCTGAAGCAAAATTCAGAGCAAGACTCTAAAATGTCTGACTCTAGAAGTCTAGCTTTTACTCTCCTATACCATACTGTTTCTCATTCAGAAAGATATGACATAAATGTCATGCTTATCAGTTCTGCAGATAACAGAAAACTAGATTGTGCAGCACTATCAAATTATTATTAGATAATATAAAATAATAATGAACTTCAAATTAGCAAAACATATCCTCTCAGCACATTCTAACAGTTTTAGAGCTAAAGCAATGACTGAAAATATAGAATTTATAAACAAAACGGTAAAAAACTAATGAAATTGATAAATCTCTATCTAATCAGATATCAGAATTATATTTCAGCAAAAAAAAGAAAAGCTAAAAGAAATATAACAATAACTACAAAAAATATAAAGCATCAAATCTAAGAAAAACAATGAACTTAATCAAATTTAGAAAAGGAAACTAAATTGTTAAGAAACAAGAAAAAAGAATAACCTTTTCCAGATGGATTTTTACCTAATCTATCAAATCAAACTATAAATCAAAGAATTCTTAGACACTGAGAAATAAAACATTTTACCAAACTTCTTTTATGAGACAAAAATTCCTGTAATAACTGAAATATGAAAGAACAAAGTGAAGGTAAATACGTTGTCCAATATTATTAATAAATATATATTCATGGAAAATACGAGAATGCCCATCATTTGGAGAATGTTTGAACAAGTTGTGGCATAGTTATGGAATACTATAATTCTATAAAAAGCGATGAGCAGACATAATTCTGAAGAACCTGAAAAGACTTACATAAACTGATGCTGAGTGAAGTGAGCAGAACCAGGAGAACACTGCACACAGTAGTAACAGCATTACACAAAAATTAACTACGATAAAATTAGCCCTTCTCAGCAATACAATGATCCAAGACAATTCCAAAAGACTCATAATGGAAAATGCTCTCCATGCCTGCAGAAAGAATTGTAGTCTTAATCTGAGTCTGAGTCTGCATGTGGATGGATGCATGCTATTTTTGCTTTTTCTGTTATCTGCTTTTTTTCGTTCTTGTAGGTTTTCCCTTTTGTTCTGTTCTTTTCTTTCACAACATGAATGGAAACACAAATTCTCACAAAAATTAATGTTGAAAACTATCTTTACATGAAATTGGAAAAAATAAAGTACTAGGAAGTGCAAAAAAAGAGAAAATCAACAAATTCAATAAATATTTTAAAAAATTAAATATCCTTGCAAAAAAAACTGCAGCAACATTCCTAACAAAATTAACTATGTTCACGTTGGATTTGGATCAAGGATGAAACAAAATTCAACATTAGGGAATCAAATAAAATAATAAAAAGCTAAAACACATAAAAGAAAATGATGAAATCAAAAGAAGAAGTAAAGATTAAAAAAAATTACACACACTTTCATGGAAACATAAAATAAAGTCCTACAAAGCATAGATAAAGCAGGATATTCCCACATATGATTTTGAATAGTTAACTATATTTAATGGATAAATACTCGACACTTACCAGTAAATACAACAGTAATGTAATATACCCTCTTTTCCTACTTTTTGCACCACCCTCTAATATCTACTTATTTCTCATCATGCCTTACTAAATGGTAACTTCTTGAAGTCAGGAATGGTCTTTCTTGATTGTATTATTCCCTTACAAATTAAGGCAGCCCTGGCACAGGGAGCTTAATAAATATTTTGTTGTCTGTAAATATATCCTTCTATCAATCAATATTTCTGATAAAGTTCCAGAAAAGTTAATATTAATAAGGAAAAGGAAAGAAAATAAACAAAATATGAAGAAAAGGGATGGCTTTTGTGTTTTCTTTTATATTTGCTAATGACATGATGAAAACCTTGGAGAATCTGCAAAGAAACTATTTGAGAAAATCATTAGCTTCATTAAAGTAATTTTACAAAATAAACTACAAAATATCAGTAGAATATTGAGAAACAAAACCCAGGAGGAAAAAAGGAAAGTCTCATTCAAAATAACTAAAAAGTGCACAAAATCTCTGCACATCATTCTACTAGAGCACTCTCAAAATTTGTTTGGATGCAAATACCAATCAATCTTAAAAGAAATTTTGATTTACATAGTCACATTTATATTCAGTGGTCATGCTTAGGTTACATGAGTGCAGTAAAATGTCAACGCTGATTAAATTAATTTATAAATACCAATCTAACTACCAGTGGGATACTTTAAATATTCTTATCCAGTAATAACATTATTTGGAGAAATATGAAGACCATAATTTTAGAAGAAATGATGAAAAAAAAACTAATGAAGGGGGAATACCATTTTCATACATTGTATTATACAAAGAGCCATCAACATTAAACTTGTTTGTTAGATTTGTTTCCTGCAGGCTTAGTACCTTCCACCTGTAGATGCCTGATCCATTAAGATGGAACCTCTCCCCCGATCCAAAACTGTGATGTTCACTCCAGACTTGCTGTTGACCAATCTCTGGATGCCAGCCAAAGTAATGACCTCTCAAATGGCACCTCTTGGGGCAGGGATAGCTCTACATCCACTTTCAGCAGGACATGGCTATAGAAAAAGAGACCTTCACTCCTTACTCCAAGAATTTAGGCCTCATTCATTTGAGGGGGGGATGATAGGGTGCTTATGCTCAAGTGCCACCCTAAGATATTGTTTAATGTGCTAATTTTGTGTGACCTCTGTTATACTGTTGTAAAATTCTGTTGACACAAGTTGCCTAAGAAAATGTTTTATATACTTATTTTCTGTTATCCCAGTTACCGTACTGCTCATACCAGTTGCCCCACTGACCTATGTAATGAATATGAAAGATCTTGCAGGCCTAATATAATGGCAATTTAAATGGGAATATCTTTCACATTCATTAATGGGTCCATGTGACCTATTTAAATCACATAGAAACCAAAGTCACATGCAGTGGGAGGAGCTTGATGAATGGTTGAACAGGAAAGGTGGAGCAGAAACTGGGAGGAAGTTGGTGAGAGAAGTTTTGGGTGGAGGATAGAGAACACAGGCAGATGCTGTCTTGTGATTGTTTGTGGGAAGGCCCCAGAAGGGGGTGGGTGTCCTGGGGGAAGGCTTGGGAATGGCTTTGTCCCCTGCAGGGTATTGACTTCTTGGTTACTATAATGGATTTGGCTTTCTGGTGTTGGGATTTGGCTTTCTGGTCTCTGAATAAATGTTTTTCTTTTACCTTCTGTATCGAGTCTGTTATACTTCTCAATTCAGAACTATGCCAGCATATTGATAGTCACCATCAGTGCTGTGAATATTTCCTTGGTGATACAGGTACTTAAAACCAGGGGACAAAGTTGATATCTTTAGATAATGAAGGATTACCAGTTCGAAGAGGCATTATTTTATTTGGCCACAAAAACATTTGTTGCAATGGGAAACAACAGCAGAGAAACACATTTTGTTTCAACTTAAAAAGTTTTTTTTTTTTTTTTTACAATTATAAATATTAAACCATGGAATAAAAAAAGTTTAGTCAGGACAGATTTCTCCGATGACATAGATCTTCAAGTAAAAGCCAAATTAATAATTTTGAAGCATGTGGTACTGGAAATTCTTGGCCAGATACAAATTAGATTAGGTTGTGTTTAATAACCCTCATGATTCAAGGAGATTACACGTATATATGTAAGTAGAAGAATATTTCACAAGACTAAAATTTAGCAATACATTTGCAGGAATTTCCTGCCTAAACATATACAAATTCATCTATATGAGTATACATACACATCCATATTGAGATAGAAAAAAAATATTGATTTCAAATATAGCTTGATTTTAAATGTTTCTTTCAGTTTTTAAATTCCATAGAAAAATTCTCTGAATAAAGTAATGTTACTTTTTAAACAGGCCTTATGTGCATCATATTTATATATGGCCTAGAACTTCAAATGGAAGATTACATACTGAAAACAATATTTTAGTAAGGTTATATAAGATCTCTTCCCTTTGTAAGTTCAAAGCAAGAGAAAAAAAGGAGAAATGTCACATATCTTGTCAAAACATCAATTCTAGTTAGCTATTCTTACTGGTATAACAGTAAGTTCATGTAGGAAGCATTTTAATGTAATTCTTTGAGGATCTCAAAATAGACGAAACACTGATTTCATTTCAAATAAAAAAATTAATAATCTCCTTCTATGTGTAAAGTTCTACAAAAGATTTTACACCACTGGAATACTGATGAATTACTTGGCTAAGTTAAAATTACATTGAATGTTATATACAATGGCCCATACTGGTGGAGCCCTGTGCCATAGCTGGTTTTTTGATATTTTAATTCATTTAAAAATAATATTCATTTATTTTCAACTTTTAAAATTTTTCCCTCACTCTGGACCCTATCTCTTACTGAGAAGGCAAGCAATATGAGACCAATTATATATGTGTAATCATGCAAAACATGTTTCCATTTTAGCCCTGTCTGCAAAAAAAGCAAGAAAAAAAGAGAGAAAAATATACTTTCATTTGCACTCAGAGCTCATCAGTTACTTCTGAAGGTGAATAGCATTTTTCATCATGAGTTCTTAGGAATTGTCTTGGATCATTGTATTGCTTAGAGTGCTGTCTGACCCCAGACCCAGACCAAGGGTGGCTGCAGCCATTCGAGCAGCAGTGGCCACTTCTGGAGCTCTCAGCCTACAAACCCTGGGGGAATCAAGCAATTGATCTGGGTCTCAGTTTTGAGCGGCGGAGGAGGAGCACCTTTAGAAATAGACTATTAGAGAGACACAAATCAAATCAACTCTGAGGTACCACATCACACCTATCATATTGGCTAACATGACTAAAAAAGAAAAATGATAAATGTTGGAGATGTGGGAAAGTTGGAACACTAACTCATTGTTGGTGGAGCTGATCCAACCATTCTGGAGAGCAATGTGGAACTATGCCCTAAGGGCTACAGAAATGTGCATACCCTTTGACCCAGCAATACTGCTTCTAGGGTTATGTCCCAAAGAGATCATAAAAATGGGAAAATGTCCCACATGTACAAAAATATCTATAGCAGTTATTTTTGTATTGGCCAAGAACTTGAAATTAAGGTAATGTCCACCAACTAGGGAATGAATGAACAAGTTGTGGAATAAGAATATAATGGAATACTATTGTGCTGTAAAAATGAGGAACAGAAGAACTTCATAAAAATCTGGCAAGACTTATATGAACTGATACTGAGTGAAATGAGCAGAACCAGGAGAACATTATACACGGTAATAGCCACAGTATGTGAGGACTATTTATAATAGAATCAGCCCTTCAAAGAAATACAAGGACCTAAAACATACCAAAAGGACTCTTGAGGCAAAATGCCATCCACACCCAGAGAAAGAACTATGGAACTGTAATGCAGAATGAAGCAGACTATTTTCTCTTGTGTTACGTTTTGTTTTGTTTTTTCTCATGATTTCTCCCATTTATTTTAATTCTTATACACAACATAACTAATATGAAAAATGTGTCTAACAAGAATGAATGTATAGAAGCCATATGAAATTGCATGTTGTCTCGAGGAGGCAGGAGACAGGAAGGGGGAGAAAGTTTAAACATATGGAAGTGATTGTTGAAAACTGAAAACAAATAAATAAATAATTTTTAAATAAAGCTAAAATAAATAAATAAATGAAAACAAAAATCGCTTATGAAAGTGAGTGTTGAAAACTAAAAAGAAACAAACCTTTAAAAAAAGAGCAATGCTAAAAAATCGACTAACCTAAATGGCAAAAGAGGTCCAAAAAGCCAAGGAGGGAAGAATGTCTTAAAAAGCAGAATTGGCCAAGTGGAAAAAGAAGGCCAAAAGCTCACTGAAGAAACTAGTTATTTAAAAATTAGAATGAAGCAGTTGGAAGCTAATGACTTTATGAGAAATCAAGAAACTATAAAACAAAACCAAAAGAATGAAAAAAAATAGAAAACAACATGAAATATTTCATTGGAAAAATAAATGACCTGGAAAATAGATCCAGGAGAAAAATTTAAAAATTGTTGGTCTACCTGAAAACCATGATCAAAAAAGAAGAGCCTAAATATCATCGTCCAAGAAATTATCAAGGAAAACTGGCCTGATATTCTAAAACTAGAGGGTGAAATAGAAATGGAAAAAAGTCCATTGATCATCCCCTGAAAGAGACTCCAAAAAGAAAACTCCTAGGAATCTTGTAGCCAATTTCAGAGTTCTCAGGTCATGGAGAAAATATGACAAGCAGCCAGAAAGAAACAATTCAAATATTGTGGAAATACAATCAGGATAGCATAGGATTTAGCAGCTTCTACATTAAGGTATTCGAAGGGTTTCCCATATGATATTCCAGAGGTTAAAGGAGATAGGATTAAAATCAAGAATCACCTATCCAGCAAAACTGAGAATAATACTTCAGGGAAAAAAATGGAATTTCAATGAAATAAAGCAGTTACAAGCAGTCTTGTTGAAAAGACCACAGCTGAATAGAAAACTGACTTTCAAATATAAGAATCAAGAGAAACATGAAAAGGTAAACAGTAAAGAGAAGCAGTAAGGAACTTATTAAAAGTAAACTGTTTACATACCTACATGGGAAGATAACATTTGTAACTCATGAGATCTTTTTCAGTATTAAGGTAGTTAGAGGGAATATTTGTATATATGTAGGTATGTATGGGTATGTATGTATGTGTATATTATAAATGTGTAGGTATGCATATGTACATGGGTGTATGTGTGTATCTCTATGTCTATATGCATGCATACATACATGCATGCATGCATACACACAGACACAAAGGGCACAGGGTGAGCTGAATATGAAGGGAGAACACCAAAAAGTAAAATTTACTGTTGAGTGGAATGTACTAGGATTAAGAGTAAGGGAGAGGCAGAATGTAACAAATCATCTCACATTAAAGAGGAAAGAGGTTTTACAATGGAGAGGAAGAGGGGGCAGATAAAAGGGAATTAGGGAGCCTTACTCTCATGGGGTTTGGCTTAAGGACGGAATAGCACAGTCAGCTGGATATGGAAATCTATTTTACCCTGTAGGAAGGCAGTGGGGAAGTGGGCAACACAGGGAAGATAAGAGAAGGGGCAGCAAATTGGGGAAAAGGATAATTAGAAATAAACACTTTTGTGGAAGGACAGGTCAAGCGACAGAATGGAATAAATGGAGGGCAGAATAGGACAGAGGGAAATGTGGTTAGTGTTTTGCATGGCTACACATATATGTCCTATATTGAATTTCTTGCTTTCTCAATGATGGTAAGTGGAGAGGAATGAAGGGAGAGAATATGGAATTCAACGTTTTCAGAAGGAATGTTAAAAATTGTTTTAGCATGTAAATGGAAATTAAGCTTTACAGACAATGGAGTATAGAAACCTATTTTCCCCTACAGGAAGAGGAGAAGGTGGATGGAAGAAGAGTGGGTAATAGAAGGGAGGACAGACTGGATGAAAGGGTGGATGGGTTGCATTCTGTTCTTGGAGTGGAGTGGGGAATGATGGGGAGAAAATTTTGAATTCAAATTGTTTTGGGAGTGAATGTTGAAAACTGGAAAAAATAAATTGTATATTTTTTAAAATATATTTTTGAGGCAGTTGGGGTTAAGTTACTTGCCAGGGTCAGACAGCTACAAAGTGTCTAAGGCTGGAATCTAACTCAGGTCCTCCTGTCTCCAAGGCCAGTGCCATTAACTACATTTTTAAAGCACTAAGCTCAATGCAATTGTAACGGCTTTATTTGAAGTTGAAGATGACAAGGTTTGAGTCTATAAAATGTATTGAGTAGTTCTTTAAGATTTTAAGACTTGAGCTTTAATCATTTAATTTAAATTCATTGAAAGTTTGTGGGTAAAAATCTCTGTCTCTCTCTGTCTCTGTCTCTCTCTCTCTGTCTTTCTTCTTCCTTCCTTCTTCCCTTACTCCCTCTCCCTCTCCCTCTTTCAAAGTGGAATATGACATCACTAGGTTTAGATTTATTTCTATTTACAGTTGAGGATATGCTAAATAATTTCAGTACAGAAACTGCTACATAGAAATACAAAGCAGAATTGTAAACCTTGTCCTGTTGCTCCCTTCTTATCCATTTCTTTCCTTTCCTTTCTTCTATTTGCCTCTTTTTCTCTTTCTCTGTCTTACTCTTCTCTCCCAACCAACTCATCCTTTTTTGAGGCTATTACTCCCTAATAGTGCTGGAAATGGAGTAGCCTGTCACAGACCGAAGCCCTTATAGTCCTCAGCTTTAGACACACTCCATATTATCACCAGACTGAGTATATATATGCCCTATTAGCTACTGAAGCTCAGAACTCCTGAAATCAAGTGATCCACCAGCTTCAGCCTCACCAGCCAGAGAGACCACAGGCACAAGACCTTCACAGTCTGGGCCCATTCCACTTCTATAATTATTTTAGAATTCACATTCAAAGCTGAATCTCTGATTTATGGCTACAATTAGAAGATGGTTTGAACAAAATTAAGGCAATTTTCAAAATGTGAACTAATACAGATTACTTGGATTATCAGGGACACAAATGACACCAGTTAAACAAGGACAGGTACACTCACATCTCCAGGATAAGTATCAGAAGTAAACCTGGTTACTGTGGATGTATCAATCCTTCATGCTGTACCATATATTTATGCTTTCAACTTGTTCTCATTACTTCACAGCTGAATAGGATTATCCAAGAAAAATCAATCTACCTCTATGAGAGGAAGAATATTTCGATGATGAATGGTGTCAAAGAATATTTTTTTACTGTCCTGGAACCTAGGGAGCTGGCTGTGAATAGCTCTTTCAAAAATTGCTGTCTCCACTGGAGTTGTCTCTGACAGAACATGTATTCAGGGAACATGTTCAGTTAGGCTGATTGCATTGTTATAGGGATAAGCACCCTGCCTGCTATAGCCAATGTGAAGCAGAGAGAATGAGAATCACTTTTGAAAGATGTGCTGTTTTGAGAAAACTCTCCATATTTGACATGTGCTCTAAGAGGATGTGATTGACCAAAAAGACACTGAGGATAAATGGGCTCACTAAGATACATTATTACATTTCTTTCCCAATGCTTTCTCTAGGAGACCTTGAACAAAGCTGTAGTCTAAAAATATTACATTACCATAGTTCAAATGATTGGAACAATGCATTGTTTTTCCTATTGGGGGAAACTTTTTTGAATAAAATTTAAACAAAAGTTTTATGACAATATGAGAGGCATGATCTTGTAGTAAAGAGTTGGCCTTAGAATGAGGGAGACTTGAATTCAGATCCTGCATCTAAGACAATATAGTTTTTGAGCTTTGCATAGCCACTTTACTTCTTAATATCTCAGGTTTCTTTCTATGATTCTAAATTAGTGACCAGAGGCCATAATGTCTCATCACAAGGAGTGCCCATGCTAGAAATTCCCAACAAGATTGAAAACAGTGATTTGTGTCCTTTCTCCTGGGTTGGAAAAAGGTCATTTTATGTGAGATATTAAAGAAATGAAGGCTGGAATCTCATGTGAAATTGAGATGACTTTGCTGAAGGAAGTAAGGAAAATGTTGAAAGATGAATATAGCAAAGAATGATATACATATATGTGTATGAATATATGCATACATGTATGGATGTCCCTTCTCCAAGAAGAAAACACCAACAAACATATGGAAAAATCAAGACTTAGGCTTCAGATTAATTTGGGAAATTAATGAGACTTTAAATATTTGGGTATAAAAACCAGCATTTTAGTGACTCAAGTAAATATGATTAACTTAAGAAATGTGTTTGAGTGTTATACATACATATATAGATAGCAAGTGAAAAATCATTCAGTCATGCCTCATTTCTTGACTCCCCCATAAAATGATCACCTTGTCTACATTAATGGGCAGTTAGTTCTTCATCACTTCTCTTCATTTATCAGAACAGATAAAGAATATGTGGTGAGATTCTTTGTAATGTCTGACAGGAATTTAGAAAACATTTATCTAACCTTATAAAAATCACAAGGTGCTTCTGATTTAGAATCTGACATTTAAAAAGCAGTCTATATTACTTCCAGATAGTAGAATGCTTAAATAATTCACCTTTTTTCCTAGAACACTTTTCTTTTGAGAGATTATTAATTCAATTGAACAAATAGGTGACAAGATAATTAGATGGCACATTTTATAATGTTTTATTTACTTTTTGTTCTCTGCATTCGTCTTTCAACTCAGAAAGTATAATATAATAAAAAATAATTCATATTTGTATGCAACTTTTAGTTTCAAATGTCTTATTCAATTTCATCCTTAGAGAAACCTTGAATGATAAATGCTGCTGTTACCTTCATTTAATAAATAAGGAAATCCATGTTGAGAGAGGTTCAGTAAGTTTGTGAGGGTCACACAGTTTCAGAAGTTTCTGAGGCAGAATTTATACTCTAGTCTTTCTGATACCAAATCTAGCACTCTTTTCGTAATATATTTCAATACAATGAATTGTGAATAACTAATTATAAATTCACAAAGTGAAGCTTATATTTGTAAACTTAGCCAAGGGCTTTTTCAAAGGCATGTTTTATGTATACATAGGGTTAAAAATCAAAAGTGCATTTTAAAATAGTATTTATGAAATCTTTAAATTAAAACTAAGGTTTCAAGTAATTTTAGTATAAAACCTAATTTTTTGGTAATACTTCAAATCTTTATTTCTGTGGCTTTAGTGAATTTTCCAAAGCCTAAAAATTTGTGGATATTAAAGTGAACAACTAAAATAAATGAATATAGTGGTACTTGTTATGTTAAATATGATCTAATTGACCGATAAAATTATATCTTTCAACCTTTCACAGTTCATCCATTATATTTCATGATTCTTGGTGTGGAACACTAGTTAATTTGTTCCTATGTTGTATCAAAACACAAACACTTAGAATTCATTTTATTTCACAGGGGAAATTATCGATAAAGCCCAAACTATCAAGTTAATTTCTAAGTTCCCCTATAAAGGATGAGTAATAGAAAACAGAATAAATATAGCAATAATGATGCTATGAATAGCTATTAAAGTTTTATATCTTTGTAATTAGACTGAAAAGACCAAACATTTAAATACTTGGAATCAAAATCATTTATGGGATTTTTATAAGTTTGTGTCTCTTATTTGCAGCCCTTTTGAAGTAATTATAAATCACGAGGTAGAAGAAAGCAAAATGGTACCAAGGGGAACTTAGTTCAAATTTTAGTTTTTTTCTAAAATGTTATGTGACTTTAATCAAGTTGAATTTTTCTCTCTGTTTCCCTATTTCTAAAATGAAAAATTAAGCTACATGATCTCTGAATTCTCTTCTTTCCATGAGAAATACTGAAAAGTCTTCTTTTCTATTAATGATGATTTTTCCAAGCCTGGAGGAAGATTATGCTCGGCTTTGCAGGGTATATTACTTATGGTTGTAAACCTATCTTTTTCCTTTCTGAAATTTGACATACCAAGTATTCCTCTCATTCAAAGTAGACGTAATTAGGTCATATGTACTTCTGTCTATAGTTAATTGGTACTTGAGTTGGTTTGTTTTTTTTTTTTTGGATGCTTGCAATATTTTTTCTTTGATATGGGAGTTTTGGATTTGGGACATTTCAAAATTTGATGTTTCCAGAACTTTTGTTTTGGAATTCCTATTAGGAGGTGGTAACTGGATTTATTCAATTTTAACTTTGCTCTCTGGAACCAATAGATTTGAGTACATAGTCATTTTGATGTTCAACCTTGTGACTACTTCCTCCCCAATACTACTCTATTTATTAATACAACTCATCCATCACAAAATTAAGCCCTATCAAAATCACCAGGTCCAATTAATTCATATACCATTGGGGAAAAAATACACATACACACAGAGACAAAAACGTGAGGAAGAGAAAGATGTAGAAATCGCATCTACAGAATAAATAAAGTACATGGAATTCACACACAAAAACATTCCTACAACCATAATAATACTAACTAAAATTGATGGATAATTTTGTATACTGCTTATTACGTGCCAGGCACCGTGATAAGTGCTTCATAATTATTATCTCATTCAGTCTTCACATCAACTATTGGAGGAATGCGATGTAATTATCCACATTTTGAAGATGAGAAAACTTGGGGACAGATTAAGAGACTTGATGAAATCACAGAGCCAGTAAGTGTCTGAGGCTAAATTTGAACTCAGGGCTTCCTGATTTTAGAGCCAATATTCTATCCACTGTGCCACCACCTTTATAATAAATAAATAAAAAAGATCAGTAATATAAAGTTATTAATTGTTCGTAGCCATGGACTACCAAAATAATTAAAAGGGGCATATTACTTAAATTACAGATCTGGTGACAAGGCAAAAAAGAGACAGGGTATTTTATAGTTCTAGGAAATATAATATTAAAAATATATCTGGAGCAATGAAAGTTAAAAAACGTGGAGGGAAATATGTTTAGAAGTACAAACAAATAAAGTCTAACAACATCAAATCTCAAATTATACCATTAAACAGTAAAGATTGAAACAGTTTGAAAATTGATAAATTGCACATATAAAGTAGAAAAAAATATACTAGAATCATTTATACATAGTTGCATGATGCTAAATAAATTCAGGACACTACACCGCTTTGTTTACAATGCTCTTTTTTTTTTTAAATTTACTGGGAAAACTGAAAATGTCTGGCAGAAATTGAGGACAGGACAATTTATAATATTCACTGATATGATAATGTATTATAATTCACATAAATCAATATAATCTAAATATATATAAAACCTAAATATAAAAGATATTTTAAAATGAAAAAAGAAAGATGTGCTTTCCACCCCAACTACAGCAAGGGAGATAGTTTAAAAAATTATCAAAGACTAAATTAATTTTGATTATATAAATTGGAAAATAAATGCAGTTAGAAACAAAAAAAGAAGAAACACCTTGGAGAGGATTCCTAACATCAGATATCTCTAATAAATATCTAATATTAAAAAGTATTTTAAAATAATATGACTATCTAAAAATAGGAACCATTTCTCAATAAAACAAAGAATATGATTAGGCAGGTCTAAAATAAAAAAAAAACTATCAACAAGTATATAAACATGATTCAAGGCATTGATCATAAGAGAAATACTGAACAAAACATAGTAACTATAGAAGAACAGGGTAGCTTAGTATTATGGTGCTATTTTAGTTCAAGGGGGCGACTAGATGGCACAGTAGACTGATTATCAGGCCTGGCATCAAGAAGATCTGAGTTCAGATTTGGTCTTAGATAATTACTGTGTGAACCTGGGAAAGTCATTTGCCTCAGTTTTCTCATCTGCTTTCCCATTTCGTTGTTGGTATCTGTCCTTTATTCTCAAAGAGGATCATGACATCAGGGAGGCGATCGTCTGAAATGCAAATGAATTGGAAAATAACCCAGAGAAGGAAATAGCAAAGTAATCCGGTGTTTTTGCCCAGAAAACATCAAATTTGGTCATGAAGTTTTAGATGTTTCTGAACAACAATTTTAACTCAATCTCCGGTCAGTATATTGTTAGATAAAGAGTATCTTCTAATGCTGGAAATAAGAATAGAAACTATAATTTCAAAGAAGAGATGACAATAATTCACTTCTAAATACCTTTCCATTTCATTTCTCTAGTGAATAATAGCAAGGACTTATAGCGGAGCTGGCAACGCACAGAGGGTCCAATGTACCATGAAAGTTGTGTTTTGCTTTATTTTGTTTTTCTCTTTAAAGCTACCTGGGAATTCAGCTCTAGGTGTTGCTTTCATTAGTTCCTTTTCCTAATTCACTGAACAGTCCTTCATAGATGATAATGGTGATAAAAGATACAATATATTCATCACTCAAGAGCATATTTTATTTTCTGCCAAATTCAAATTTGCACAGAGATAAACATTTATGAAAATTAGAGCTACATCACGAAGAATTTTGGCAAAGTTGTTCTCACCATCTAAGTGTGTTGTATAATGAGCAAACATTTTACTTTCTTTGCATGCATAAATACTATGAAGAACTTATCATTTGCTAAATCACCTTCATTTTTCTGCATTTCACCAGTGGTTGCATCAATTGTCATTTAAGTATTCTAAATAATGTGTTCTCTTCCCTGTTGTATTAAGCTATTCCTATCGAAGCTAATGATTTTCTGATTTCCACATGCCAGTGGTTTTGGCAGTAACGAATGATGCCTTTTTTGCATGTTGCAAGTAGTTTAAATTATATTTTACATACCCATTTAAAGGATCATTAGTTAAGTTAATAGCTTTGTTATCCAGTGGTATCAACCATTTTGGTAAAGGATATTCTAACTCTATGTAATGTAGTATTTCTTGTGCAAAAAATTAATGAAGTGTGATTCTTTAGTAACTACTTCTTGTATGAGTTTGAAGAGTAACTAGCATAATGTATAAATCGTCAATTTTGAAACCACAAAGACCTTGGTTCAAGTTTAATCTCTGCTAAATACTGACTCTGTGATGCTGGACACATCACTTGTGCGCAGCTACGTGGTGCAGTGGATAGAGTACCAGTGCAGGAGTCGGGAGGACCTGAGTTCAAATCTCATCTCAGACACTTGACACTCACTAGCTGTGTGACCTTGAGCAAGTCACAACTCCAATTGCCTTATTCTGGGTCATCTCTAGTCATCCTGATGAATATCTGGTCACTGGATTCAGATGGCTCTGGACGAGAAGTGAGGCTGGTGACTTGCACAGCCCGCCCTCACTCAAAACAAAGTCATGTGAGGATGTGGTCTTCTTCAACAATGAAGGATGAACACACACAGCATGTCACTTAAATTCTCAATCAGTCCCCTAAGACTTAAAGTTACAGAGAAAGTAGTACCTTGCTTTAATAAGAATTTCTTATTCTCATGAAATCACAAATATTGTCATTATCCTACTTTTTTTTTTACTAGCTAGTGTATAAAACCAGTTGGTTTCTTATTATAGTTTACCACCCATATCTTTTTTTAATTTTGACTCCAGTTTATCTTTACAAGTTTTTAATATTTCTTTTTTCTGTTCTCCTTCTTCATAATACAGGGTATCTCTATATTTGAAAAAGGAGAGCCTGATTTGTTCCACTGTAGTTACCTTACTAAATATATAAAAAAAAAGAGTCAAAAATAAAAATATTTAGGGGCTATTATTATTTTTCTTTATCAGAGGCATTAGCTCATGGATTTTATTGTTTTTATTTTCATAAACTTTTTTTTTATTCTGAACTAAAGAAGTAAAACAAGCATTTCTGTAACAAAGTAGAATAGGAAAAAAAGAGGATTGCACACAAAACTGCAAAACTATTATGAACAATTTTCTTTTACTTTTAAACTTATAACAAAGTTATCAAGTAACATTCTTTTTACTCTCTCACTCCCCTACCTTAGAGATGGCTATCATTAGACACAAATATGTATATGCAAATATACATACATACATATACATATATCTACACATGTATGTACACATGTGTATAAATGTATGTTATACATACTTTATCAGTTCTTTCTATGGATGCAGAGAGTATCTTCCTTCATAGGTCCTTTGTAGTTAATTAGGATATTTATAATAGTCAAAATGACTTGGTAACTCAAAACCATTCTTAAAACAACATTGTTATTTTTGTATAGAACATTCTTTTGGTTCTGTTCATTATGCTTTTCATTATTTCATGGATGTCCATGTTCTTTTTAAAATTATTGAGCTCATCAGTTTTTTATAGCACTGTAGTATTCTACTATGATCATATAACACAATTTAGTTACCCATGCCCCAGTTGACAGTCATCCCCAGAATTTCCACTTTGCCACCACAAAGAGAGCTGTTATAAATACTCTAGCACTTACATCTTTTCCCTAATAATCTTGGGACATAAACCTAATAGTGGTCTATTGGATCAAAGGATAGAGGCAATTTTGTAACTCGTTGGGAATAATTCCAAATTTCTCTCCAAAAGGATTAGAATAGTTCACAATTCCAGTAAGAATGATTATGTCCAAATTTTTCCACATCTCCTCCAACATTTGTTAGTTTATCTCTCAATCATTTTAGCCAATCTGAAAGGTGTCAAATGACATTTAAAGATTGTTTTAATTTACATTTCTCTAATCAATGATGATTTAGAACATATTTTTCATATGATTATAAATTGTTTTGGTTTCTTTGTCAAAAAATATGTCAATATCCTTTGACCATTTATCATTTGGGGAAGAATTTATATTCTTATAGATCTACAAAGTTCTTTATACATTTGAGATATGAGACCTTTATCTGAGAAACTGTCTATAATTTCCTTCAATTTTCTACTTTCTTTCTGATCTTGACTACATACATTTGTCTTATTTGTGAAAAAAAACTTTTAAAAATTTAATTTGAAAAATATCTTTAAATTTAATTCAAAGTAAATAAGATTCTGATGAGGAAGAGTGGTGCTCACCATCAGGGAAAGACACGGAAGTTAGGGCTTCTGCATCCCAGCCCACTCAATGGGCTCAGACCATGGAAAAGTTCAAAAGAGCTCAGAAAATTTTGAAAATTAGAGAGATGGAGGAAAAACTGGGAAGAGCAATGAAAGACATGCAAGCAAAGTATGATCAGCAGATCAGCACCCTGCTAAAGGAGACCCAAAAAAATGCTGAAGAAAATAACGCCTTTAAAAATAGGCTAACTCCATTGGCAAAGGAGGTTCAAGAAGCCAATAAGGAGAAGAATGCTTTCAAAAGCAGAATTAGCCAAATGGAAAAGGAGATTCAAAAGCTCACTGAAGAAAATAGTTCTTTCAAAATTAGAATGGAACAGATGGAGGCTAATGACTTTAGGAGAAACCAAGAAATCACAAAACAAAACCAAAAGAATGAAAAAATGAAAGATAATGTGAAATATCTCATTGGAAAAACAACTGATCTGGAAAATAGATCCAGGAGAGACAATTTAAAAATTATGGGACTACCTGAAAGCCATGATCAAAAAAAGAGCCTAGACATCATCTTTCATGAAATTATCAAGGAAAACTGCCCTGATATTCTAGAACCAGAGGGCAAAATAAATATTGAAAGAATCCACCGATCACCACCTGAAAAAGATCCAAAAACAGAAACTCCTAGGAATATTGTGGCCAAATTCCAGAGTTCCCAGGTCAAGGAGAAAATATTGCAAGCAGCTAGAAAGAAACAATTCAAGTATTGTGGAAATACAATCCTGATAATACAAGATCTAGCAGCTTCTACATTAAGGGATCGAAGGGCGTGGAATAGGATATTCCAGAAGGCAAAGGAACTGGGACTAAAACCAAAGTAAATAAGAAATAGAGAGCACTGTGAGGTAATATAGATAATTACACATCAGAATGCTCTCTATCTCTTGCTTATTCATAAAATATTCACTTTTTCATAAGTCTGATAAGTTATATGTTCCATGTTCTTCAAAGTTTGTTTTTTTTTTTTTTTTATAATATTTCCCTTCCTATCTAGGTCACGTAGCCATTTTGCCCTTATCTTGTTATCTTGTTAAGTGGTGTGAGATTTTGGTCTATGTCAAATTTCTGCCTGACTGTTTTCCAACTTTTCCAACAATTTTTACTAAATGAAGAACTCTTATTCCAAAAACTTACATCTTTACACTTGTCAAACATAAGGTTGCTACAGAAATTTTTTGCCATAAATTGTATGTTTACCGTGTTCCACTGAGTTACCTTTCTCTTACTTATCCAGTACCAGATAGTTTTGATAATTAATGCCTTGCAATATAGTTCAATATCTGATATCACTAAACATCCTTCCTTTACATTTTTATCATTAGTTCCTTTTATATTTTTGACATTTTCTTCTTCTCAATGATTCCAAATATGTTTTTCTAACAGAAAAGCATTTTTTGGTAATTTAATTGAGATAGCATTGAATATAGAGATTAATTTTGGTGAAATAGCTTACCCATAAACAATTAATATTTCTCCAACTATTTGAATCTGATTTCATTTATATAACAATATTTTTTCATACTTTTGTTCTTGTAGTTCTTTGACTTGCTTTGACAGGCATACTCCTAGTCATTTTATACTATCCAGAGTTATTTTAAATGGGTAATCTTTTACTATCTCTTTTTTCAGAGTTTTCTTGGTGATATAAAGGAATGCTGATGATTTGTGTGAGTTTACTTTACATCTTGATACCTTGCTGAAACTATTATTTCAGCTAACTTTTTTAGTTGAATCTTAGAATTTTCTGAGTGTATCATCATATTGTCTGAAAAATGGGATAGTTCTATTATCTCATTTACCACTCTTGGTTCTTCTATTTCTTTTTCTTCTCTTTTTACTATTAAGCTTTCTAATACAATAATGAATTATATTGATTATAGTAAAAATACGTGTTTCATACCTGCTCTTACTGAGAAGGCTTCTAGTTTATCCTTCAAACAAATAATAGTTATTGGAAGTTTTGCATAAAAGTTCTTATCAACTTAAGGAAAAATTCATTTATATTAATATTTTAAGTGTTTTTAATAGAATTGAGTGCTGGTTTCACCAAAAACCTTTTTCTACATCTGTTGATATAAACACACTATTTTTGTTACTTTTTTATTGATGTAATCAATTACATTGATAACTTTCCTTATGTTAAACAATCTCTGCAATCCTTGGATAAATCTCATTTGTAATGTTTGACAAGATGCCTTCTTTGCCTATTATTCCATGTAATTTGTTTAATATTGGGATTAGTTTGTCTTTAGATGTTTGGTGGAATTCACTTGTAAATCTGTGATTTCCTGCTGCCTATTTCTAAGGAAGCTTATATGTGACTCATTCGATTTCTTTTTCTAAAATTGGCCTATTTGGATATTTTATTTCCCTTGGTATCAAACTTGTAGTTTATATGTTTGTAAATATTCTTCCATTTCACAAAATTATCAAATTTATTAATATATAATTAAGCAAAATCACAATGTACAATTGCTTTGATTTCATGTTTGCCAGTGGCATATTCAACCTTTTCCTTTTTAATACTAGTGATTTGGTTTGCTTCTCTTTTTAAAAGTAGTATTAACCAATGGTTTATCTATTTTATTGTGGCATTTTCAAAAAGTCAACTCCTCATTTTATTTATTAATTCAATGTTTTCCTGAACTCAGTTGTATTAATCTCACCTCTAATTTTTAGGATTTCCAATTTAGTGTTTAATTGGGTATTTTTAGTTTGTTCTTGTGCTAGTTTTTTTTTAATTGCATATACAATTCATTAGTCTGCTCTTTCTCCATTTTATTGATGTAGGCATTTGGAGATACAAATCTGCCTCTGATTGCTACTTCTACTTCATCCCATGAGTTTTGATATGTTGTCTCATTGCTATCATTCTTTTTAATGAAATTATTGCTTCTATGATTTTTTTTAACCCACTCATTCTTTAATATTAGTCCCTAATTACTTTTTATCCTATGTTTACATGTTGTGTTGTTAATGTAATGCTAATGGAATGATAAGATCTTTCCCATCCATTAACAGGCCTATGTGACCTGACTAAGTCACATAAGTTTGAGTCATATTAAACTTGTGGTGGAAAAAGCTTACCAAACTAGTGGAGCAGAAAGGGTGCAGCAGACCTGAGAGGATGCAACACAGAGTGCAAAGAGCTGGACAAAAGAGAGAGGAAGCAAGCAGATAGCCATGAGTGACAGAGGGAGTGAAGTTGCTTAAAGGAATTGGTTTGTGGGAAGGTCTGATAATGTGCATAGACTTCTTGATTACTATGATGGATTTATTTATTAGTATGATGGATTTGGCTTCTTGGTGATTGAATAAATGTCTTGGTTCTGTCTTCAATGAAGAGAGTCTATTATATCTTGTGATTTACACCTGGAAATAATATATTCATAGCTGCCACTGTTGGTATCTCCTTGGTGATATACATGATTTATTAATAAACATATTTTTATTACATTGTTATTGGAAAAAGATGTTTAGTATTTTTCCTTTCACCTATAAAAGTTATATGGCCTAATATATGATTATTCTTTGTAAAGTTACCATATACTGTAAAGTAAAATGTATATTCCTTATTCTGTTCAGATATCTACCATATGTAACTTACCTATTTTTTCCACTTTCTTGACTTCTTTTTTATTTATTTTTAAGTTAAATTTATCTAATTCTGAGAGGAAAAGACTAAAGTTCCCCATTTTCATAGTACTACTATCTATTTCCTCCTTTAACTCATTTAGCTTTTCTTTTAAAAATTTGGGTGCTACAGTATTTAATGCATATAGGTTTAGTACTGATATTGTTCATTGTCTATGGTACCTTTTATCATAATGTAATTTTCTTGTTTATCTCTTTTAATTAAATCTATTTAAACTTTTACTTTGCCTGAGATGATGATTATCACTACTTTTTTTTTTTAAAATATCAGCTGAGCACAGTAAATTCTATTCCAAGTCTTTATTTCAACTATGGGCATCTTGCATTTTAAAATTTATTTCCTATAAATGACAAATTGTTGAATTCTGTTTTCTTTTAATCCATTATGTTTTCTGTTTCCATTTTATAGGTGAACTTATCCCAATCAATTCTGTAACAGCAAGGACCCTGGAATACATAGGAGTGCCTGTTGTACAGGTTCTTAGTTCTGCTTTTCTAACAGGAAAACAAATTTTGACTGATCAACAATCTACTTTAATCAAGTACATATATCATTCACTTAGTTCATGGGAAAAAGTCAGCACCCTGAACTTCAGAGAAAATATAAATAGAGAAATAAAGACCAACAGACAGGGTTTCCAGCTGTCTGACCACAAGCAATACATATATCACAGATAAAGAGAAATCTGACTGTCTGACAAATATATATGTCACATACACACACACACACACACACACACACACACACACTTTTCCAAGCCACAGGACATCACAAACCTTGAGAACCAGTGTCTCATTAGAAATTAATGAAAGGTGTGAGCATTCCTCTGAAAGAAATCAACCCTAGTCAAAATTCTCTTAATGGGCAGAACCATTAATGGGTGGGGAAGATTTTTAGCTCTCATTAACATAATTAACATTACATATGCAAAGTTACATATTTTTGTATATTTCTCTCCAGTCTTTATCTTTAAAATGATTAGCATATCCTTAAGACTACAAACCCATAAGAAGTTGTGGGATATGCTATAAGTTATGTATTAGTTAATACATAAGTATAAAATAAAATACGTCATATAGAAAAATAATAAACAGAAAAGTTATAAGAAATGATATCCATTATATACTCCATTCTTAATCTTCATTCTGCTAACTTTTGCCCTGACTGATAAAAATCTTGGAAAAGTTATTTACATCCATTTCCTCCACTTCATCACTGTCCTGACTTTTCTAAAACCCCTTATAAAATTACCTGACACTCAACTAAATCTGTTTTCTCTAAAGTCTTCAATGATCTAATCACCATATCCACAGGCCTTTTATTGTTCTTCATTCTCATTGACCTCTGAATCTTGATACATTGGCCAACATGTTTTACTAGTTTCAGAGACAACATATTACTTATTTTTCCTCCTCCTTTTCTTCCTATCAAACTTTAATGAGGATATTATCCAAGGACCTGTCCCTTTTGTCTCCTTTTCATACTCTCACCTTTGGCGACCTCATTCATTTTCTCTAATTATCTATAGAAACTTCCATCTGAGTATTCTATTAATAGGTTAAACAGAAAGCCAGAATTTTGTATCTTTCACAAAGTTGGTTCTGTGTTCTGCTCATAGTAGGCCCTTTCTAATTGTTATGCACCATTTCATTAGCTGTCATGCTTTGTGATAACTGTGAGTTTTGAAATAAATTATTTGATGTTGCTATTATAAGGATAGTGCTAACTATGAAAGAAACAAAGCTACTGACTTTTTGAAGAAACAATAGGACATCCAGGTAGAAGTTTCTATAGACAGTTTAAAAGGAAATTCTAGTAATTCTATGAGAAATTGCGATTAGAGAAAAAATATTTTGGAGTCATTTGCAGTGAACAGTAGTTAAATATATAGGAATGAATAAGATTGACACAGTGTCCCTCACACACAAAGTGTTTATTACCTGTTCTCAAACAAGGCCATTTTTAGGGCATAAAACTTTGTTGCTTAAACCCCAGTTTAAGCAATGTGTGTGTGTGTGTGTGTGTGTGTGTGTGTGTGTGTGTGTACTATAGGCAGAAATTATTACTGAAGTTTTTTTTTAATTTTGGTAACATTGGTTTATCAAATATTTTTTTCATTTGGTTTAGTATTTTATTTTCCCCAATTACGTGTAAAAGAATCTTAACATTCCTTCCTCCTGGCCCCCTACCCCCATTGAGAAGGCAAGTAATGAGATATAGTTTATACATGTGCAGTCATACAAAACGTTTCCATAATTGTCATGTGATTAAAGACTAACATTCTATTCTATTCCATCCTATTCTCTCATTTATTGTATTCTTGTATTGTATTCTCTTCTGTTAACCTGTTTCTCCCCAAAAGTATTTTTCTCCTTACTACCCTTTCGCCCAATTTTCCCTCCCTTCTATCACCCCTTCCTCTTTTCCCCTTCCAGTCTAGTTTCCTGTAGGGTAAGAAAGATTTCCATACCCAATTGAGTGTGTAAGTAATTCCCAATTTGGGCTAACTCTAATGAGAGTAAGGTCCACTCATTCTTCCTCACTTACACCCTCTCCTCCTCCACTGTAAAAGGTTTTTCTTACCTCTATTATATGAGATAATCTATCCCTTTCTACCTCTCACTTTCTTTCTCCCAGTACATTGTTCTCTCACCCCTTAATTTTAGTTTTAGACATTATTCCTTCATATTCAACTCACATCTGTGACCTCTGTATATAAAAATACACACACACATACATGTGTGTATGTATATTTATAAACACACAAATAGACAAACACACATAAATTTGTATGTGTGTATATATACACATATAAACATAGATATGCATATATAAGTGTATGTAAACATGCATGTGTGTGTATGTATACATACATACATATGTGTGGGTTTATAGATAGTTATAGATATATTCCTTCTGACTAATAGTGAGAAAGGTCCTTCAGGTTACAAATATCATCTTTCCATGTAGTAATGTAAACAATTTAACTTTAGTAAATCCTTTATGATTTCTCATTCCTGGCTACCTTTTCATGCTTCTCTTGAGTCAAAATTTCTATTTATTTCTTGTCGTTTCTCAAGAATGCTTGAAATTCCTCTATCTCACTGAATGTCAATTTTTTTTTCCCTCATGGATTATACTCAGGTTTGTTAGATAGTGATTCTTGGTTGTAAGCCTAGCTCCTTTGCCCTCTGAAATATTATTCCAAGGCTTCTGATCTTTTAATGCAAAAGCTGATACGCCTTAAGTTATCCTAATTGTGGCTCCAGGATAATTGAATTGTTTCCTTTTGGCTGATTGCAATATTTTCATCGTGACCTGAGAACACTTAGATTTGTCTATAATATTCCTGGAAGTTTTCATTTTGGGAGCTTTTTCAGGAGGTGATCATGGATTATTTCAATTCCTATTTTATCCTCTGCTTCTAGAACATCAGGGCAATTTTCCTTGATAATTTTTTGAAAGATGATTTCTAGGCTCTTTTTTTGATCATGGCTTTCAGGTAGCACAATAATTTTAAAATTATTTCTTCTAGATCTAGTTTTCAGATCAGTTATTTTACCACTGAGTTATTTCAAATTGTCTTCTATTTGTTTTTTCATGTTTTGGGTTTTGCTTTATGATTTCATTTTCTCTTAAAGGCCTTATCTTCCCTTCGTTCCATTCCAATTTTAATTATTTTTCACAGTGAATTTTTAGACCTCCTTTTAGATTTGGCTAACTCTACTTTTTGAAGTATTTTCCTCATAGGTTTTTTGGATCTCTCTATTTGGCCGAGTCTGCTTTTTAAGTTGTTACTGACCTCAATATTTTTTGGGTCTCCTTTAATAAGCTGTGGTCTCACTTTTCATGATTTTCTTGTATCACTCTCATTTTTCTTCTCATTTTTATCTCTACTTTTCTTACTTAATTTTCAAAATCCTTTTTGAGTTTTTCTATGGTCTGAGACCAAGTCTTATTTTTCTTTTTTTTAAATCATTTTATTTGCTTTCAGTGTTCTGCAATCACTTCCATATATCTTAGATTTTTCCCCTCCTTCCTCCTCTTCTTCTCCACCTCCCCACTCCCTCCTTCAGACAGTATACAGTTTTATAAAGGTTCTACACATACATTCCTATTAAATACATTTTCACCTTAGTCATGTTGCATGGAAGAATTAAAATGAATGGGAGAAATCATAAAACAAACCAAAACATAATACAAAAGAAAATGACCACCTTCATTCTGTGGTCAAATTCCATAGTTCTTTCCCTGGATGTGGAAGGCCTTAAGAAACCACTGGGAATTACTTAAGTCCTTGCATTGCAATGAAGTACTAAGTCTACCAGAAAAATTCCTTGCACACTGTGGTTGTTGCTACATACAAAGATCTCCTGGTTCTTCTCCTTTTGCTCAGCATCAGTTAATATAAGTATTTCTAGGCCTCTCTGAAGATTTCCTCTTCATTATTTCTTAAACACAATAGCATTCCATTACATTCATATACCACAACTTATATAGCAATTCCCGAATTGACGGGCATTCCCTTGATTTCCAGTTTTTGGCCACCACAAAGAGAGTTGCTATAAATATTTTTGTATGTGTAGGACACGTTCCCATTTTTATGATGTCTTGGGGATACAGTCCTAGAAGCCGTATTTCTGGGTGAAAGGGTATGTACATCTTTGTAGCTCCTTGGGCATAGCTCCAAAGTGCTCTCCAGAATGGTTAGATCAGCTCACAGTTCCACCAACAATGCATTAGTGTTCCAACTCTCCCACATATTCTCCAACATTTATCATCTTTCTATTATATCATGTTAGTCAATCTGATAGGCATGATGTGGTATCTCATAGTTGTTTTGATTTGTTTTCTCTAATCAATAGTGATTTAAAGCATTTTTTCATATGACTATAGATAGCTTTAATTTCTTCCTCTGAAAACTACATGTTCATATCCTTTGACCATTTATCAATTTGGGAATGATTTGTATTCTTGTACACTTGACTCAGTTCTCTATACGTTTTAGAAATGAGACCTTTATCACAGACACTAGTTGCAAAAATTCTTTCCCAGTTTTCTGTTTCCTTCCTAATGTTGGGTTTCATTGGGTTTGGTTGTGCAAAAACTTTTTAGTTTAATGTAATCAAAATTGACCATTTTGCACTTCATAATATTTTCTATCTCTTCTTTAGTCAAAAATTCTTCCCTTCTCCATAAATTTGATAAATACAATATTCCTTGCACCACTAATTTGTTTATAGTATCAATCTTTATACCTAGATTATTGTACCCATTTGGAGTTTATTCTTGTGTCAGGCATTGGTCTATGACTAGTTTCCACCACACTGTTACCCAGTTTTCCCAGCAATTTTTGTCAAACACTAAGTTCTTATCCCAGAAGCTGGGGTCCTTGGGTTTGTCAAGCAGTACATCGCTATATTCGTTGATTACTGTGTCTTGAGTTCCTAACTTATTCTACTGGTCTACCCTTCTGTTTCTTAGGCAGTACCAAGTGGTTTTGAAAATTCCCACTTTATAATATAATTTGAGATCTGGTAGAGCTAGACCACATTCCCTAGCATTTTTTTCATTAGTTCCTTTAATACTCTGGAGCTTTTGTTCTTCCGGATAAATTTTGATATTGTTTTTTCTAGCTCTAGAAAATAATTATCTGAGAGTTTGATTGGTATGGCACTGAAGAAGCAAATTAATTTAGGTAGAATTGTCATTTTTATTATATCGGCTTGGTCTAACCAGGAGCAACTGATGTTATTCCACTTACTTAGATCTGATTTATTTGTGCAAAAATTGTTTTGTAATTTTGTGCATATAATCCCTGGATTTGTTTTGGCAGGTAGACTCCCAAATACTTTGTAGTGCCTACCCTATCTTTAAATGGGATTTCTCTTTATATCTCTTGCTTTGGGGCTTTGTTAGTAATATAAAAAATGCAGAAGATTTGTGTGAGTTTATTTGGTAACCTGCAGCTTTGCCAAAGTTGTTTATTATTTCAAGTAGTTTCTTACTTGAATCTCTGGGATTCTCTATGTATATCATCATATCATTTGCAAAGAGTGATAACTTAGTTACTTCTTTGCCTGTTCTAATTCCTTCAATTTCTTTTTCTTCTCTTATTGTTACAGCTAATATTTCTAGTACCACATTGAATAATAGTGATGATAATGGACATTTTTATTCACCCTTGATGTTATTGGAAATGCATCTAGCTTATCTCCATTGGCTATCATGCTTGCTGAAGTTTTTAGGTAGATGCTGCTTGTTATTTTATGGAAAATTCCATTTATTCCTATATTCTCCAGTGTTTTCAGCAGGAATGGGTGCTGTACTTTGTCAAAATCTTTTTCTGCATCTATTGAGATAATCATGTGGTTTTGTTAGTTTTGTTGTTGATATGATCAATAACGGTAATTGTTTTCCTAATTTTGAACCAGCCCTGCATTCCTGGTATAAATCCTACCTCATCATAATGTATTGCTCTAATGATAATTTGCTCTATTCTTTTTACTAAAATCTCATTCAAAATTTTTGCATCTGTATTCATTAGAGAAATTGGTCTACAATTTTCATTCCCTGTTTTGTCTCCTCTTGGTTTAGGTATCAAATAATATTTGTATCATAAAAAGAATTTGGGAGGACTTTTTCTTCCCCAATTTTTCCAAATATTCTATGTAATATTGGGATTAACTGTTCTTTAAATGTTTGATAGAGTTTGCTTGTAAATCCAACTTATAAGTCCTGGAGAGTTTGTCCTAGGGAGTTCATTGATGACTCCTTCAGTTTCTTTTTCTGAGATGAGGTTATTTAAGTATTCAACTTCCTCTTCTGTTAATCTGGGAAATTTATATTTTTAAAAATAATCATCCATCTCATTTAGATCATCTAATTTATGGGCATGCAGTTGGGCAAAGTAATTGCTAATTATGGTTTTAATTTCCTCCTCATTGGAGGTGAGTTCACCCTTTTAATTTTTGCTATTGGTAATTTAGTTGTTTTTTTCCTTTTTTTTAGTCAAATTGAACAAAGGTTTACAATTTTATTGGTTTATTTCATAAAACCAATGCAGTTTTATTTATTAGTTCAATAGTTTTCTTAATTTCAATTTTATTAATCTCTCCTTTGGTTTTCAGTATTTCAAAGTTGGTATTTACTTGGGGATTTTCAATTTGTTGTTTTGCTACCTTTTTCAGCTGCATGCCCAATTCACTGATCTCCTCTTTCTCTATTTTATTCATGTAGACATTCAAAGATATAAAGCTTCCCCAAAGAACTGCTTTTGCAGTAAGTATCCCGTAGATTTGGTAGCTTGTCTCATTATTGTCATTCTCTTGAATGAAGTTGTTGATTGTTTCTATAATTTATTGTTTAATGCACTCCTTCTTTAGGACTAGATTATTTAGTTTCCCATTAATTTTTGGTCTATCTTTCCATGACCTTTTATTACATGTAATTTTTTTATTTACATTGTGGTCTGAGATGGATGTCTTGACTATCTCTGCCTTTCTCCACTGGATTGTGAGATTTTTATGCCCTAGTACATGGTCAGTTTTTGTATAAGTGCCATGTACTGCTGAGAAAAAGGTATATTCCTTTCTATCCCCATGCAATTTTCTCCAGAGATCTATCATATCTACTTTATCCAGACTTTTATTTACCTCCTTAACTTCTTTATTGTTTATTTTAAGGTTATATTTATCAAGCTCAGAGAGGGGAAGGTTCAAGTCTGCCACTAGCATAATTTTGCCGTCTAATTCTTCCTGTAACTCCTTTAACTTATCCTCTAAAAATCTGGACTCTATACCACTTGGAATATATATGTTTAGTAATGATACTGTTTATTGTCTATGGTGCCTTTTAGCAGGATATAGTTTCCTTCCTCACCTCTTTTGATTAGATCTGTTTCTGCTTTTACTTTGTCTAAGGTTATGATTTCTACTGCTGCTTTTTTTCCATCAGATGAAGCACAATATATTCTGCTCCAACCTTCTACCTTTATCCTGTGTGTATCTCCCCATTTCAAATGCGTTTCTTGTAAACAGCATATTGTTGGATTACAGTTTTTAATCCATTCTGCTATTCATCTCCATTTTATGGGAGAGTTCATCCCATGCACATTCACAGTTACGATAACTATCTTTGTCTTTCCCTTCATCCTTTTTCCCACATTTTGTGCTTTTAGTTCTCCCTTCTCCCTTCCCCTCCACAACAGAGTTTTAATTTTTGACCACTGCCTCCCACAGCCTTCCCTTCCTTCTTTCAGTCCCCCTCCCTTTTACTCCCCTTTACCCTTACTACTTCTTCCCTTCCTTTTAGCCTCCCCTCCTGTTTCTTTCCCCCTTCCCCTCTTATTGCCTATAGAGCTAGCTATATTTATATACTTATTTAAGTTTGCCATTCCCTCCTTGAACCAAACCAGATGAGAGTACCTCTCAAACAATGCTCATCTTGCTCCTCTCTTTCTATCTACTGTAATAAAATTTTGTACCTCTTCCTTATGATGTAATTTACCATTTTTTGCGTCTTCCTTTTTACATCTCCTGTTACAGTTCCTTTGCACCGTAAATCACATTTTTATCATATCATTTACTTTAAACCTACTCCATCTATCTGTGTATATCCCTTTCCTATTTCATAATAAATATACAATTCTCAAGATTGACAAGTATCATCTTCCCTTATAGGGATGTAAACAGTTTGCCCATGATGAGTAACAAGTTGTTTTTTTTTTCCCCTGTTTACCTTTTTATGCCTTTCTTGAGATCTGTGTTTGAGGATCAAATTTTCTATTGAGTTCTGATATTTTTATCAGGAAGGTCTGGTAATCCATTGTTTCTTCAAATGTCCATCTCCATGCCTGAAACATTAAGCTCAGTTTTGCTAGGCAGTTGTTCCTTGGTTGTAGTCCCAGGTTCTTTGCCCTACGGAATACCATGTTCCAATTCCATTGATGTTTTAATGAAGAAGCTGCAAGGTCCTTTGTGATCCTGACTGTAACTCCTCAACATTTGAATGGTTTCTTTCTGGCTGCCTGTAGTATTTTTTCCTTCACTTGATAGTTCTGGAATTTGGCAACGATATTCTTTCATCTTTTTAGTTTGGAATCCCTTTCAGGAGGTGAACAGTGGATTCTTTTGATGACTATTATGCCCTCTGAATCTAGGACTTCTGGGCAATTTTCCTTGATGATTTCTTGGATGATATTGTCCCAACTCTTTTTTCATCATGGCTTTCTGGCAGACCAATTGTCCTCATATTTTTCTCAGAGGCTTTGGATGTAGGAGCTTTAACATTGTTGTCTTCTGAATATGCTTTCATTTTCCTTCTTACCAAAGTAAGTTTCTATAGTCCGAAGTTTTTTCCCACTCTTCTCTCATTTTCCCAGCCTATTACTTGGCTTTCTTAACTTTTTGTTAAGGTTGGTTCTGCTTCCAGTCTGGAGGGCAAACTGTTCCAACCTTCAGGGGTTTTATGAAGCTGATTTCAGAGGTACTTCTAGGGACCTTTAAGTTTTCAGTTTTTCCAAGATGGAATTTGCTTTGTTCTGTGAGACACCACAAACACTCTTTTCTGCCCTAGACCTATGATAAGACTACCCCTCCACTGCTGCCTCACACTAGGCAATTCTAGTGCTCCTCCATGCCCTAAGATTGCCATCCAGGGTTGAGACTCAGATCCAAGTATGGGCAAAACAACAGAGTTCTGATTCAGTGCTAGTAAAGACACCTCTATAATCACCTTCTGACCTTGTTTGACTTTACCATCTGTGATAGGTTTTTTGTATTCAAGAGCCCAAAACTCAGTCTGTCTATATTGTCATGTGTTTGTTTTTCTGCTTGCTGCACCACATAATAATAAAGTTCATGTTTTGGACTAGTTTCCCAAATACCAATTTTCTGTGAACCCAAAACCAGGTTTTTGCTTTAACCTTGAGGCCAAATAAATCATGCAGCCTCTCTTAAAGTCTAAAAGAAACCTTTGATTCATTGATAGAGAACATTGTTTTTAAACTAGTATCTCCAAAATTAAAAAAAAAACGTCCAGAACCAAGCTCATTCCCTTTATCCCTAATGCTGTCTCTGACTTTATTTCACTGTTTCTATCTGTAACACCATGTTCATTTGGTCTTTAAGAAGGCAATTCTGTGGTAATTCTAGACTCTTCCTTCTCCTCCCTATCTTACAATTTGTTATTGTGTTCTCCCTATTCTACCTCTCCCAGATCTATAAACTTATCTGAAATATTCCACTAGCTTCCTTGCAGGTCTTCTTTTTCCTACTCTCTTCACCAATCCAATCTATTCCTTATATTATTGCCAGTTTAATCTTACACATAAGGGCAATTGTGTCATTACTCCTTTCAGAAACCTTCAATAGCCATCCTATGACTTCTTAGTAAAGGTATATTCATCTCCTGTCATTCAAGAGCCTTCATATCCTTTTGCACATACCCCTACTTTGCTAATCCCAACTCATTGTATTCTATGAATTAACGTTCTAATTAATTTGGTCTACTGACTGCCTCTGGATCATATCCCTTCACCCCATCCCATTCCTTTTTGCCTTTGTTCATGCTGATCACTACATCTGGGGTGTTTTCTCTTCTCTTTGTGTTTGCTTAATTCCTGTTTCAGTACTTTAAAGTCAAACTCAGTTGCTTCCTCCTATGTGAAGCCTTCTCTGATCTCTTACAAATTAAAAACTTTCTACCCCCCATTAGCCCTCACTTCATCTTTGTTTTTGCAAGTCTCTAATGTACTCCTCCTTTAAGTTTTGTATTAAAGGTATGTATGCTTTCTTTGTTCTTCACTATAATTTCCTTTAGGGAAGGAAATTTGTGTTTTTTTTCTTTACAATAGCTGATAGATTGTTCCGTTCCCAGTAAGTCCTTGCTAAATATTCCATGGTATTGGTGCTAATGCCCTAGCCCCAAGGAATAGAGTAGATTTTGTTGTAATAAGAGCTCGTGTATCAGAGAATTGTTATATGTAATTTCATATGCCATGCTGCTTTTTTGAGAATCTAATAGAATCATCTGATTCATTCACTTTAAATCCTGGGAACATTGATTTTTAAAGCTAAATCTCCACATGAAAAAGTAAATGAAGGCATTTTCAAAATAGCAAAGACATGAATAAGTTTGTAGGCAGAAAAGGGAGAGAGAGGAAGGGATGGATGGATGGAGGGAGGGAGGGAGAAGGAGAGAGGGAGAGATGGAGAGAGGGAGAGAGGGAGAGAGTCAACTGGTTTATTCACTAACTCCCTGCTGTATTCAAAGTGCTTGGGGATATAAAAGTGAAAAAAAAAACATAATGCCTTCTCTCAAGGACCTTCTAATCAAATAAGGCAGATATAATATTTTTACGGATAATTATCAGTCAAAATAAGATGTAATCTGAAGCCAAGTGGCACAGTATAGAGTGTTGGGCTTGGAGTCAGGAAAATTTATCTTCCCGAGATCAAATCTAGCCTCAGACACTTATGAGCTATGGGGCCCTAGGCCAATCATTTAATCTTATTTGCCTCTGTTACTCATCTGTAAAATGAGCTGTAGAAGGAAATGGCAAACAATTCCAGTGTCTCTACCACGAAAATCCTGAATGGGGTCATGAAGAGTTAGACGCAACAACAACAAATGGGAAAAAAAAAATATGTTTAAGCCAAAGGAGATCACTTAGGGAATAGTTAGCAAAGCAGAAATTACATGTATTTGGTGGGAATAGAGAATGATTGACCATGGAGGAAAAAGATAAACTAGAAACACGAGAAAAGGACAGCAGTATGATACAGTTAAGAGTTAGAAGACCTGGGCACAAATGACACTTTTGGTATAAACATGTAACAGGCCTCCTTTGTAGCCTTGGACAGGTAATTTACCCTTTCTATTCTTTAGTTTCCTCATCTGTAAAAAGAGGAAGCTGTATTGGTGAACTTTGGAGACTTTTAGTGGGTGGCAGAGAGTGAATTTGAATCCTGGTTCTCAGATTCTGAATTCAATGAATTTATTACATAATTGATACAAGGATGGCAATTTACAGGAGGGAAATACTTATTTAACAGACAATGATACAAGGCAAGACAAATTATATTTGCTATGACAAAAAGCAATCTCATTTTAGTCAATAGCTTTATATTATTTTCCTTTCCTGTTTTCTGTTCTTTTTCTTGGCAAATGTAATTTGTTTTTACCTCATTCCTATTTCCTTTTGTACCTTCTGATGGAAATACTAATGAAATGATATTTTGAAGAATTTTGAAGGTGAGAAACTAAGGCAATGACAACCTTCTGGCTAATTTCTAAACTTGTGAACAAGAGTTGATTTTATTGTAATTTATACCTCTCAATAACTTTAAAGAGAATGCAAAAAAATTCTACATGGATAACCCTTTTGCTTAGTGAACAGAAGAAAAGATATTAAGGAGTCTGGTTTTTAGGCAATTTTTGAGATTTTGAATAATAATGGAAAAAACATCAATCGTCCATCCCTTTTCAATTGAGAGGACCCATTATGTACCTGAAGAAAAAAGGGTTGAAAGAAAGTTGGAAGACAAATGTGAGACAGATAGGAAGTAGGAAGGAATAGAAAAAGGTGAAAGAAAATAAGGGTTATAGAAAAAAAAAGGAATATTAGGAAGGGACAGTGAGAGTGATGAAAGTAGAATAAGAAGAAAAAAGGGAAGGAGGAAAAAAGGAATAGATGGAAGGATAGAAACAGAAGAGGAGAAAGAAGGCAGGATAGAAGACAGAAAATGCTTGTAATATACTCCAAAATTAAAACATATCTTGTTTCATTAGCATATGTTTCTTTAATTTTCTAAATTGCAAAAAGACTGTAATCTATTTTTCATCAACATAAAAGAAACTAATATTATGACACCAAAAGATTGTAATTGCTTAATTATTTGCACAATATGGCAAATTCATATTTTGCACATATCAACAGCAATATGAAGCTGAATGCAAATGTTTTCAATATTTGGGCTTTGAACAAATGTGCATGAATCAAAAATATTTAGAAACAGTTTTTTTCTTCTTTTTTCAATATGCTGAGCAACCAGCGTTCTGGTGAAGGAAATAAATAACTCTCCACAAAGTTCTACTGTAATTCTTCATTGCAGTGTGGAGGTGCTTCTGAGTTCTCAAAGGCTAGGCTAGAAAAATTTGATCCTGCTGGTTTTCTCACATTACAAATATTTTGACTGTATTTTCAGCAAAAGTTTGAGTCTACTTTCAAAAGACTCAGCTAAAAATGGAGAGGCCCTGTGGGAAATAATAGGTATAAATAGTCTGCAACACATGAGAAATAAGGAATTGTAAAAATTGCTATAAATAATGTTATCAGGGCATAGAGGCAGCTAGGTAGCTCAGTAGAGCACTGGATCTGAGGTCAGGAAGATGTGAATTAAAATCCAACCTCAGAAACTGTCTAGTCACTTAACCTTAGTTTCCTCATGTGTTTAATGGGGGATAATAATAACATATACCTCCTAAGGCTGTTGTGAGGATAAAAAGAGATAATATTTGTAAATCTCTTTGCAAACTTTGAAGCACAACATGAACGCTAACTATTATCATTGTTGTCTCTAGGACTGGTAATTGTGAAAGAAGATGGTCTGGTCAATATTAGAAGAATGAGGGATAACTACTAGGTTGTCTGCATGATTTTCTGATATCTTTGCAATATTAGAATAAAGAGAGGAAGGCTCATAACATGTTGAGTGAATCTCCTGGGTCCAATTTGCTGAAAGGCATGTACAAAAGCTACAGAGGATGGACAAACATGAAAGGGTTGCGATCTGAATTATTGGAGTGGATACTCAAATTAATTAAATCAAAGATTCCTTTGAGTATCTGAAGTGAGTTTAAATATGCTGAATAGCAATGTTACTCTCTGCTAACTTTTATGCTGTAAGAGGAATTTAATATCATTAAAACTGGAGAATTTCTTTGCCAAATTCTTTTGATTCTTTTTATTTTCTTTACATTTCATAAGTATAGTAATTAGGACCAGATCATACCTATATTGACAAATAATTCTTATTTATTTTTAAATTGATTCTCACATTCATTACATATCATTGTATACATATATCTAGGGAGGCTATAGAGCTGAAAAGACAGAATTCTCTAGATGTGTTCATTCATATCAATGCCATTCCTAAAACGTGGGCAGCTAAGTGGTGCAGTGGATACAGCACCAGTGCAGGAGTCAGGAGGACCTGAGTTCAAATCTCACCTCAGACACTTGACACTCACTAGCTGTGTGACCTTGGACAAGTCACTTAACCCCAATTGCCTCATCCTGGGTCATTTTCAGTCATCCTGATGAATATCTGTTCACTGGATTCAGATGGCTCTGGACAAGAAGTGAGGCTGGTGACTTGCACAGCCCTCCCTCATTCAAAACAAAGTCAAGTTCAAATCATGTCATTATTTCTCTGATGGCATTGTCTCTTCAGCAACGAAGGACAAACACACACATTCCTAAAATGTTGTATCCTGAACCTAATGTATTATTTGATATGTCATCTGACTAAGGCAAAATTCAGAGGAACTATTGCCTCCTCATTTCAGCAGCCATTTTTGGTGGATCTAAATTATCTTTACTCTTTCAGAGGGTTGGCACTTGCTGTAATATCTGAAAGAGTTCTTTTAAGAGTAGTTCATTTATAAGGCAGCCTCACAATATGGATCCCAAAACAGTATTTTAGTAAGGATGTAATATATGTGATTTGCATATGTGTATGTATGCATGCATGTATGTGTTTCCCTCTTAAAAGAAATTCTTGTAGTGAGCTTCATACAAGCAAAATACAGAAAATCATAAATTCAGAAATTGTACAAACCAAACTAAGCTATCAGATGCCAAAACTATTTGACAATTTGATTTTAAATGAGGCTTAATTTGACAAACGTATGTTGCTATTATGCTAAATGAGCATAAAATTCAATTTTCTTTGAAATTCATTTTTCAAAATTTTTGTTATGAAAATGAAAGCAAATTGATGCAAGTAAAAATTGGGCAGGGAAAGAAAGGACTTTTTTGCATCAAATTTCTTTTAACATAAGCAGCAGTTCATAAATCTTATATCATCCTTTCTGTCAAAACTTTTATGATTTTTCATATAATTCTGATTTTTACTCCACTGAAGATACTTATACATCTTTAAAAATAGAGTTTGATTTATAGTATGTTCTCATTGTGAATCAAAACTATTTATTCTTTCATAGTTTCCTGAATTTATTTTTAATAAGGTAGTACTAATTTATCTCCTATAATTTTATGAAGTTTGATATAAAGCTAATTATAATATGGTAGCAAGGTGACATAGTGAATAGATAACATATATCATAGATAAGTAGTATAGCGGAAAGAGCGCTGGACCTGGAATCAAAAATATCCAAGTTCAGATCTGATTTAAGTAATTTACTGGCTATGTCACCTGGGGCAAATCTCTCAACCTCTGCTTTCTTCAGTTTCCTCATCTGTAAAAAAAGAGGAGAGAGTAGCATCTATGTCCCAGGATCACAGTGAGGTTAAAATTAGACATTTGCAAAATGACTTTCAATCTTTGTGTATTGTATTAATATCATCTACGTTAATAAAATATTTTAATCCCTGGGATTCTTCCAATTTGGTGAATAATCAAGTGGAACACACATGCGCGTGCGCACACACACAAACACACTTTGTCATTCATACCATTACAGATGATAATATTGTTATTGTAACACGAAATAAAAGAAGTTGTTTTCAACTCCTAAACCAGGAGTGAGGGAAAGATTTGGGTTTATTTTTTCCTTCTGTGAAACTGACCATAACTCCTCCTGCACCTGGGCTCTGGGTGCTTTCTTGCCCTCCTGTTTCTCTTCCCCTTCCCCTGTCCCGTACCCCTGCACTGCTTCGCCTGCCGTGGTTGAGTCCACGCTTTCACTGTGCGGGCTTTGCTGTTGCCACCACTGCTCCTGGGAGCAACTTCTCCCTCTCCTTCCCTGGCCCCGACCCGTTCACGTAAAGATGAATAGCTCAGAGGAAGTATCATGGATCTCATGGTTTTGTGAGTTTCGAGGCAATGAATTCTTCTGTGAGGTGGATGAAGACTATATCCAAGACAAGTTCAACCTCAGAAGGCTCAGCGAAGAGGTGCCTCACTACAGGCAGGCGCTAGACATGATCTTCAGCTCAGAACCTAATGAAGAGTTGGGGGACAATCCTACCCAGAGTGACCTGATTGAGCAGGCAGTCGAGATGCTGTGTGGACTGATTCATGTCCACACATCGCAGCATCGCCCAGATGTTGAAAAAATACCAACAAGGAGACTTTGACTATTGTCTCCAAGTATATTGTGAAAACCAGTCCATGTTGCCCATTGCCTACCAGGTGAGACCATGGTGAAACTGTAGTGATCCCAGTGCATCCCAAGTCGTCCAGGTACCACCACTCAAAGGGTGCTTACTTTGGCACTGGCTTTCCCGACATGCTCTTCATGGTGCATCCCAAATGGCCTGCCAACCAATTTGTGCCCAGACTTTATGGCTTTAAGATCCACCCAATGGATTATCAGCTGCAACTTCAGGAAGCCAGCAACTTCAAGAGCCTTGTCAAGACCATCCTCTGACTAGTCTCCTCCCCTTCTCCCCAACACCTCAGGCTGTGAAAACATTCCCCCTCTCCTTAGTTTACATACATCTTTCCAGAACCCCTAATGGTTTTTAGTTTAAATTAAGAAGAAGTCATTATTGTGGTGGTGTAGTGGGACTATGAAATAAAGTGGAGGAAAAGGCAAAATAAAAAAATAGACTGACCATAATTTAAATTTTACCATGTCATTGGTATAGTTTCAATATACATCAATAGTGTTATGTGGCAGCCAGATGGCTCAGGAGGAGAAAGTGAGGCTGGTGAGCTCGCACAGCCCTCCCTCCCTCAGAACAGAGTCAAGTGCAAGTCATGTCATCATTTCTCTGATGTCATGGTCTTCTTCAAAAATGAAGGATGAACACAACCTGTGAGTAGACCAAGCTGCCTGAGTAGGGACCCAGATAACTGGGTAACCCACCTCAGCCTCTGGCTTCTGTCTCCCTCTCTACTTCCTTTGGGGTTTACTGACTTGATGAATATTATTAAGTGGCAGGACCTTCAGGGAAAGGTGACAAAGACCATGAAAGGGTTGGAAAACACATCACAAAAGGATTTAAAAGAACTTATGATAATAAGAAATAAGAGATGATTTAGTGGTGAGGGGTAATGACCTACCTTCAATCATTTGAAAAAATTTCATATGGAAAGGAAATTTTTGTCCTATTCTCAAGGGGATAGAAGGATGAATGAGTAGAAGAGATGTGGAGGCAAATTTTAGTTCAATACAAGGAAATCTTCCAAGCATTTAGAATTGCTGCAAAACAAATGGATTGTGTCAGCAGAAAGTGAGGTGTGAGAGATGCAGTAGTAGAGGTTCATGGTTCTGGAAGAGTGTTACAGTAGATGAATGGAAAAGTTTCTTCTGACTTTAAGACTTAAGGTTTTCATCCCAAATAATGATAGCATCCTGATGATGTCAGTAAGACCATCAATAAAACATTTATTAAGTGCCTACTAAATGTCAGAAACTATGCTAAGTTCTGGGGAGACATATAAGAGACATGATAATTCCTACCCTATGGGGAGCTCAAAGTCCATGAGGGAGACAAGCATAAATAAGTACAAACAAGCTATGTGTTGGATAAATAGCAAATAATTAAGACAGTAGAATAAAAATGAATTGGGAAATGCCAACTGCAAAAGGTGGGATTTTAGTTGGAATGAAAAGAGGAAAGCCAGAGAAGTCAGGAGGCAGAGATAAGGAAGGAGAGAATACCAAGCATCAGGGACTGCCAACGGAAGTTCCTGAAGCCAAGAGATGGAGTATCTTGCTCATGGAACAACAATTATACCAGTGTAACTGAATTCCTGAGAGTTTGCTACCTCCTGACTCTCCCTGTCTCTCTGCCCAGACCATGATGGACATCTGACTTAGCATACTTCCTGTGACATAGCAGCCATTCTCCAAATGATGGACATTTCCTCAGTTTGCATTTTTTTTACCACCACAAAAAGAGTTTGTGATGCTAAAACCCTAAATACTATATTTTTTTACACATAAAAAGCCACTTCTTTTTTCTTTGATCTCTTTGGAACACACTTTTAGTAGGGGTATTTTTAGTCCAAAGGGCATTCAAAGCTTTGTACCCCTTAGGGTATAGCTCCAAATTGATCTCCAGAATGGCTTGACCAAATCACAACTTCTCCAAAAGTGCATTAGCAACCCAGTTTTCCACAGTCCCTCAAGCATTCCACATTTTCCTTTTCTGTCATATTAGCAAATCTCAGATGTATGAGGTCATACCTAAGAATTGTTTTCATTTGCATTTGTCTAATCAATAGTGATGCAGAGGATTTTTTTTTTCATAGGAATATAAATAGCTGCAATTTCTTCTTGGGAAAACTGACTTTCCTTGTCCTTTGACTATTTATCAATTGGGGAAATGGCACTTATTGGTAAAAATTGACCTGGTTCCCTTATATTTGAGAAATGAGATCATTACCTGAGAAATTTACTGTAAATTTTGCTGTCCTGCTTTCCTTCTAATATTGGCAGCATTTCTTTTGTTTATGCAGTTTAAACAAGTAATGAAATCAAAACTCTCCATTTTGCTTTCCGTGTTCCTCTCTATCTCTTGTTTAGTCAAATATTCTTCTTATTCCATTCTCCCCTAGTTTCCTTATTATATCATTCTTTATGTCCAAATTATGCACTCATTTTGGAATTATCTTGTAAATAGTGTGAAATATTGGTTTATACCTAGGTTTTGCAAAAATGCTTTCCAGTTTTCCCAGCACTTTTCATTAAATAATGAATTGCTGCCTCAAAATCCAGGTTCTTTGAGTTTATCAAACACTATATTACTATGGTCACAATAATCAATGGCTTGTCAATTTTCTTGATTTTTTCACAAAATCAGTTTCTACTTTTACTTAGAAATTCAATGGTTTTCATTTCAGTTAATTTTATTAATATCTCCTTTTATTTTCAGGACTATTTTGGTGTTTAATTGGGGATTTTAACTTACTTTTTCTTGTTATTTTTCATGGGATGCACAAAGCATTAACCTGCTATCTCTTGCTATTGGTGAATGTGTTGAAAGGTATAAATTCTCCCCTAAGTACTATTTTGGCTGTACTTCACAAATTTTGGTATACTGTTTCATGATTGTCAGTCTTTTTGATGTAATTATCGATTCTTTCTATGTTTTATTCTTTGGCAAACTCATTCTTTAGGATTAGAAATTTTAGTTTCCAATTCATTTTCCCTAAAATTTATTATTTGTTTTTAGTATTCAACAATCACTTCCATAAGTTCTGAATTTTCCACTCCTCCCTCCCCATTCCCTCTCCAAAATGGCACGCAATCTTATATGGGTTCTACACATATATTCCTGTTAAACACATTTTCACATTAGTCATGTTGCATAGAAAAATCAAAACTAATGGGAGGAACCATGAGAAAAGCAAAACATAACAAAAGAGAAAATAGTCTGTTTCATTCTGTGTTCTGACCCTGTAATTCTTTCGCTGGATGTGGATGACATTTTGCATCATGAGTCCTTTGGAAATGTTTTACGTTCTTGCACTGCTGTGAAGGGCTATGTCTGTTATAAACCATCTTAACACACTGTGGCTGTTGTTGTATATAATGTTTTTGTGGCTCTACTCACCTCGTTCAGCATCTGAAGTCTACCTGTTAATCATTTCTCATAGCATAATAGTATTCCACTACATTCATATACCACAACCTGTTCAACCATTCCCCAAATGATAGGCATCCCATTGATTCACTGTTCTTGGTCACCACAAAAATGAGTTGCTATCAATATTTTTGCACATATGGGTACTTTTACCATTTATTATGATCTTTTGGGGATACAGATCTGGAAACAGTATTGTTGGGTCAAAGGATATTTATGTTTTTATAACCCTTTAGGGATGGTTCCGAAGTGCTCACCAGAATGGTTAGATCAGCTCACAGCTCTGCCAACAATGAATTAGTGTTCCAACTATCCCACATCTTCTCCAACATTTATCATCTTCCAGTTTTGTCATGATAGCTAATCTGGTAACTGCGATGTGGTACCTCAGAATTGTTTTGATTTGCATCTCTCTAATCAATAGTGATTTAGTACATTTTTGCATATGACTATAGATATCTTTACTTTCTTCCTCTGAAAACTACCTGTTCCTATCCTTTGATGATTTATCAATTGGGAAATGACTTGTGTTCTTGTAAATTTCACTCAGTTCTCTATATAGTTTAGAAATGAGGCCTTTATTTCAAGCATTAGTTGCAAAAACTCTTTCCCAGTTTTCTGCTTCTCTCCTAATCTTGGTTGCAATGGCTTTGTTTGTGCAAAAACTTTTTGATTTGATATAATCAAAGTTATCCATTTTGCATTTCATAATGTTCACCATCTCTTGTTTGGTCATAAATTCCTCCATTCTCCATGAATCTGACAAATAAACTATTCCTTCCTCCCCTAGTTTGTTTATAGTATCAGCCTTTATACTTAGATTGTGTACCCATTTGGACTTTATTCTGGTATACAGTGACAGATACTGGCCTATGTCAAATTTCTGCCACATTATTTTCAGGTTTTCCCACCAGTTTTTGTCAAACATTGAGCTCTTATCCCAGAATCTGGAGCCCTTGGGTTTATCAAATAGTAGACTTCTGTAGTCATTGACTACTGAATCTTATGTACCTAACCTTTTCCACTGATCTACCCCTCTTTTTTTTAGTCACTACCAAGTGGTTATGATGATTGCTTTTTTATAATACAATTTAAGATCTGGTATGACTAGGTGTAACAGTAAGTACCCCAAAATACACAGGAGGACCTGTTATTACAAGTTCTTATATCTGTATTCATAAAAGGAAAACAGTTTTCAAGGGGTTAACAATCACTTTAGTCAAGCACTTGTATCATTCCTTTAAGCAAGTACATATATCATTCAGCTAGTTCAGTGAGTCAGCACCCTGAATTTCAAAGAAAATACAGAGAAATCAAAAGATCAACAGAAATGCCTTCCTCTGCCTGAATTCAACAAACAATTGAACCCCAACTCTCTTATCATAGTTACCAGAGGGGAAAGCATGACATCTGGATTCTGAAAGCCAGGGGACTCCTTTAACAGCTTCCCAGAATCATCATCTACCCAAACAAACACTTCCAATCAGTAAGCCCAAAGTAATCAACAGACATGGCTTCCTCTGCCTGACCATAATTCAACAGACAGGTACAGCTGTCTTCCCAGGTACCAGAGAGGGAAGCATGACACCTGGCTTCTCAAAGCCAGGGGGCTCCTTAGCGACTTCCCTCATTTCGCATTCAAAGCTGCTTACCAAAAACTAAGCCTCAAAGTGAAATCTCAACTCAGAATGTTTACAACTTTGTTAGATCCAGAGGATATCACAACTTGACCCTAAATATCTCTTGTGTGCTAGTCTTCTTAGCAAGAATGCTTGAAAGTCCTCTATCTCATTAAATACCCATTTTTTCCCTGAAGGATTATGATCAGTTTTGTTCAGTAGTGATCTTAGATCTTTTGACCTCTGGAATACCATATTCCTAGCCCTCTACTTCTTTAACATAGAATCTGCTAATTCTTGTATATGCCTGGCTGTGACCTCAGAGTATCTGAATGATTTCTTACAGGCTACTTGCAATATTTTCTTTACCTAGGAGTTCTGCAATATGGTTATAAAATTCCTGGAAGTTTGATGTTGGAATCTTTTTGTTGAGGAGACAATCAGTAGATTCTTTTAACTTCTATTTTATTCTCTGGTTCTAAGACTTTCAGGTAGTCCAGTAATTTTTTAAATTGTTTCTTTGTGACCTATTTCTTCAGCACAATTTTACTTCTTCATTTGACTAATTCTTTTTTTTAAGGTGTTTTATTCAGAATTGGTTTTATTTGTATGTGTGGGTATGTGTGTGTGTAGCTTTTACTAAATTGGTAATGTTTTTCATAATTTTCTGTACCACTCTCATTTGTTTTCCCAATTTTTCCATTACCATTCATCTCATTCTTTGGCTCTTCCAGGAATGTTTTGGGGCTTGTGACAAATTTGTAATTTATTTTTCTTTAAGGTTTTGTTTGTAGCTTTGTTCACATTGTTGTTATCTTCAAAATGTATGTCTTGATCTTTCTGGGGACCGTAGTAGCTTTTTATGGTTAGGTTCTACTTTTATGTTTGCTCATTTTTTATCCAGTTTATTTCTTGAATTTTAATTTTATATTCATGTTGAGCTCTGTTTATTTGGGAAGGAAGGATACTATTTCAAGCTTTAGAAAATTTTGTTGCTCCTGCTTTCAGACTTATTTCTAAAGGTCTATAAGTTTTCTGTGCTTCCAAAGTAGTATGTGAGGAGAGGTATGGTCACTGTTCTCCTGACCTATGCTTTAGTATATATAAACTGCTCCCCTACAGTTACAAGAACTACTGCTACTCTCTATCTTTGAACTAAGATCCAGAACTGAATATGGGTGACACAACAAGATCTAGCACCCAGTGCCAACTCGGGGTCCCCTGTAATCTTTCTCTAATCAGTTGTCTGACTACTCACTTCCTCTGGCCTAAGGGCTCCTGAAGATGTTGCTGCTGCTGTTGCAGCCACCACAAAACCCATGCCTCATACTGAAGACAGTTTTACTGTGAGAAGCCCTGCTTCACTGTCACAGACTTTTGCTTTTGATTTCCTAAGGTATTTCAGGTTATATTCCTAAGGTTGGAAAAATGCCTTGCATTATCCTATTATTGGCTCTGTTGCTCCACAATTAAATTTGATTCAGTATTTTAAAATTGTTGGAGGGGAATGTTGGGTGAGTTCAGCTGGGTTGCTGTCTCTTATCTGCCATTCTGACTGCTATTTCTGATTTTTTTTTTCAGTTACAATTTATGCCTCTCTGCCAATATATTCATTTCATAAGCTTTTATGTACATGAGTACAAACCAGAATCCCACTTGTGGTAAGACTTAAGATCATAGGTCACTAACAAAATCAGAGAAAGTCTGTGAAGTGAAACTGAAATTATTGAATTAAGACTAGAAACTTTTACCACTAAACTAAAAGAACATGTTATCCATTGAAACTTAGTAGGTGAATTTAAATGACAAAGGTTTTGCTTTTGTCCCATTCACATATGGGATTCAAACTTTTCTTGTTCTTTTTAAATAAACATACAGAACCATATTTTTTATAGCTAGGTATGACAGAGATAACACATTTAGGCATGTGTGCGATAAAATTATTGAAGTAATCTGTGGTGTTTTACTTGTGTGTGTATGGTTTGTTTGTTTTTATGGAAATCTCCCTCTATTGTCACAGCTTTGGAAGTGCTGAAAATGTACTTCAGAAGAAGTTTAGTGTTTTATACCATACTCTTTGTAAAAAGTAGAAGGGCAGAATAAGAGGAGGCTTCTGGAATCTGCTCTTTGCTCTAAGTGTTCAAGTAGTTATATCACTGTACCACAAAAAATGTGAAAGCTGTTTAATTCTTAGAATTAGTTTTTTATTAGAATGTTTGAAGATAAATTTCTTCAAGTGAATAGATGAAAAATAAAAACTAATTTCTAAGAAAAAATGTCTAAATTGAATGTCATAATCTATGCTTATCTAAATGAGCAGAGATCTATGAAATTAAGAAAGTAGGAGTTGGATTGATTACAAAATTAATCTTTTTCAGAGTCAGAAAGAAAAACAGGTTGACATTTTAAAAGCTTATGTTGGATGTGTGGGAAGTACATGAAACAAAATCCCCATATAATCACAGGAAAAAATTTCAACTTGCAATGAACATGTGACATTCCATTTTATGCAAGGTGGATTTTTTTTTGCTACTATTGTATTTTATGTTATATTGAGTTATAACCCTCCTACCCATAGAGGCAGCTTTTGATTTGATTTTCATTGCCTTGGGCAAGTATGATTGAGGACCCACAAGACCATGGAGGATGTTGATTGATTCATCTGATCTTGAGAGATAATAGAAAATGTTTAAATTGGTTGTACAAAAAAAATCTGAGGATGAATTGAGACTTTAGGCAAATTGCAGACAAGAATTTTAATCTTTGATTTGTTCGGGTTCGTAACATAATGGCCAGAAAGAATGGTTTTGTTTTTTTTTTATCTATAGCTTTTCTTGGTAATACCCTTTCTTTCATCATATCTGCCACTGACTTTTTATTTTTCAACTTTTTCTGTCCAGGTTTAAATATATACTTTTCATGGGCAAGTAGAACTAATATGAAATATTGAAGAAATGCCAACAGACAACCTTATGAAGATGGGGTATGAATGATCAAACTGAAAGGAAGTGAAAAAATAAATCACATTTATAATCTGCTTTCTTGTGGCAAAGACATCATATAATAATACAATGTGGTAGTGTTAGTAAGTTTATTCCCATTTTATGGAGCAAATGAATATAGCTTTAAAGCTAGAAGGGTCCTCAGAAGTTTCATGTGAAAATAACTGAGAGACACTTAGAGCTTAAGTGATTTTGCCAAGATCATCCACCTAATAAATAGTGAAACTAGGACTTAAAACTGAGTTTTCTAAGTTTATGCCCAGTGCTCCTTATATGTTACCATGATACAGATTAACAGAAGAAAAGGTAGAATATTTAAATAAGCCGATCTGAGAAAAAGTCATTGATCATACCATCAACGAGTTCCACAAGGAAAAAAATCCCCAAGACAAGTTGGATTTAAAAGTGAATTCTGTCAAACGTTTAAAGATTAATTCAAATAATGTGTGAACTATGTGGAAAAAAATAGGTAAATAAGGAATCCTAGTGAATTTCTTCTGTGACACAAACATCATTTTGATAATTAAGTCCGGGAGTTAAAAACAATGAAAGAAAACTAATGATTTTTCTCATGAGAATGCAAAAATTTTAAATAAAACACTAGCAAGAAGATTGCAGCAATATAATACAAATAACAAATGCTGTCATTAAGTAGGATTTATATTAGGAACTCAGGGCTGGTTTGATATTAGGAAAACTATAAAATTGACTATATCAATAACAAGAGCAACAAAAAATGACTGTCTCAATAGATGCAAAAAAATTTTTGGGGGAAAATGCAATACTCATTCCTATTAGAAACACATGAAAACAGGGATAAAAAAGATCTTTTCTCAAAAATTACAAGGAAAAGATACTTAAAACCAAGAATAAGCATTATTTCAAAAAGGGATGAACATAGATATGTCCAAATAAGGTCAAAGGTAAAGCAAGGATGTTCATTAACATCTTTATTATTTAATATCATATGAGAAATACTAACTGTAGCAGTATGACAAAAAAAAGAAACTGAAAGAGTAGGAATAGGTAATGAAGACCCCAAACTATTACTTTTGCAGATAAAACATACTATATTTAATACAACGCTAGAAAAACAACTAAAAACAGTTGAAACAAAACAACTCTTATAAGTTACAGCATGTGAAATAAACCCACATAACCCCACATAAACCATCACCATTTTTACATACTATCAATTAAACCCCAAAAGACAAAATAAAAAGAAATTCCATTTAAAGTAACCGCAGGTAGTATAAAATATTTGGAATCTGACCTGACAAGACCAACCAAGAAAATATATGAACACAATTATAAAACCCTTTTCCCACAAATAAAACCTGATGTAAATAATTGGAGAAATATTAGTAGTTCACAGGTAAGCTGACTCAATTGAATAAAAATGACAAATACATCTCAACTAATTTACTTATTTAGTGCCATACCAATCAAGCTAACAAAGAGTTATTTTGTAGAACTAGAAAAAATAATAAAATTCTTCTGGAGGAAGAAATGACCAAGAATAACAAAGAAATCAATGAAAAAAAGTGGAGGTGGTCTAGCAGAATCAGATTTGAAACTTTGTTGCAAAGGAGTAATCATCAAACCAATTTTGTTTTGTCTAAGAAAGAGACAGTTCAGTGCAATAGATTACACATACAGTAGTCTGAAGTATCATAATAAAGACTGATATGCAAGACCTAAAAGTTTTCTCAGTTATTAATATTTACTATCTCCTTTTATCCTCACAATAATACTGCAGGTCTTAAGGGATATCATAGAGTTTATTTTGTAATCCTTAAAAGGGGGCAATGTTAAAGAATGTTCAGATTGCCAAACAATTAGACTTATTTCATATGGTAGCAAAATTACCCATAAGATTGTGCAAGATAGTCCTCAGCAACATATGAACCAAGAACTACCAGATTATTTTGGAAGAGGAAAAGGAAGTAAAGACAAATTACCAACCGCTAGATTATGGAGAGAAAAAAGATGATTGTCTTGAAAAAAAAATCTATTTCTGTTTCATTAACTACAGTTTTCATTCTTCAGAAACTGAGATATCCCATCCTTTCAAACCACAGAGTATCATTAGGAGAATGTTGTTGCTAAAAGTTTGTTAGAATTAAAATTAAAAATTTTGTTGTTAAAAGTTTCTGTGTTAATGATCATGGAAAGTCCTTTATAATATGCCAAGTCAAACCAACCCCTTATCTTCCCCTATTTGTATCTTAGTCCAGTCCAATATTCACCAATTCTATTGAGCAAAGATAAACATAGTGACTGCATAAGTAATATACTTGGACATTCATCTTCAAATCATAGTGTAGGATAAGCAGAAGCACCATCATTTGTTGCTTTTTTTTTCCTGTTTAAATTACTTATAAAGCTGATGTCTCACATAATATTGAATCTTATTATAGAAGTCCTAAAATACTCTAATGGCATAATTAACAGACTATCTTGACATAGCAACATTTGGGGCTCTCATTACATCTGGGGAAGTAGTGAGTCTTTCCTCCATTTGATCTGTACTATGTATTCTTTATACCAATGGTGATCCAAAATCTCCAGATTTTATTGCTGCCTTGATACTAAAAAGAGATAACTTTACATAAAGTGATATTTTACTCAGAGATGATTTTAGATAAGGTTATCTCTGCGGTTTATTTATGAAGAAATCTCTTATGCTGTTAGCATATTCCTGAGAAAAAAAATTGTTTAAGAGGATATATAACACAATAGCAATAATGTTTTAAGAATAACTTTGAGCACATAAGACACTTTGACTATTATGAATATCCAAATAAACTACAAAGAACATATGAAGTTGCTACCTGCATCCTGAGAAAGAACTAATAAACAGAAGTATGTATAGAATGATAGATATGAAGAAAAATATAGTATGTGTATGCATACACACACACTCATATATATATATTTAATATTTGTATCTAATGGTAACCATCTATAGCATCTCTATACTGGGGGATGGATCAAGGGAAAAAGAAGAAACAAAAGAAATTTATGTAATAATTTTACTATATACGTAAGAGAAATACCAAGTTGTACATGGCAGTTTTGAAGTTTCATGTGCAATTATATTTTTATTATATTATATTATGGAAGTGTTTATTTTATTACATAAATTAAAATAAATATAAACAAATTTAAAAAGAGAATATCTAAGAAGTTCATTTGGAGTCCATAGAAGGATGAGAGTATGTTAGATGTAAAGGAGGTCAAATCCCTTCTAAATACCCCAGTGAAAATGAGAAATGATTCAGTCTAAAATAAAATAAGAATCATCTATAGAATATTTCATCTATGTGAGGGATTCATAGGAGAATTTCCAGAATCTTTTGGAGACTTGAGATGGACAGTCTGGGGAAAGAGGAAAGTCATAGGGCAGCCCCAGGAGACAAGGTCCACTTTGTAGCAATGGATCTGAGATCACTGGCAAGAGAAAAGCTCAACTCTGGGTGTCTTGAAAACTTGTGGTAAAAATTCAGCATGCAAGAGAAGCCTCTCAACCCAATAGCAGGCAAGAAATATCCCAGAATGAATCTACCAGAAAGGAAGGTCCAAGGACTGTGCTGCAAATAAGCTCTATATAGCCATGGTGGCATGTATCTGTAATCCTTGTTACTGGAGAGGTCGAAGCTACTAGATCATTTGAGTTTGGTATTTCAAAGGAACCAAACCAATGTGGTGAATCTCAGGATTATGGAGTACACCATGTTACCTAATTCAGTCTAACATTTATTAAGAATGTATTATGTACCAGCATTGAATCTCTGGGGATGCTAAAAAAAAAAAAAGATAGTCCCTTGAGTCCCTGCCCTCAGGGACTTTAAAGTCTGGTGGTGGAAAAGACAACCAAATTGTTATTAATAAGCAATGTACTGAATAAATAAAAGACAATTGAAAGAATTCACTAGAATTTAAAAGGATTGGGTAAGGCTTTTTGTAGAAGGTGAAATTTTAATACAGATTAAAGGAAGGAAGATAGGAAAGATGATAGAGGTAGAAATGAAGAGGAATGAGAGAGAGTAAGAAAATGTCCAGAATTGAGAGATGGAGTATTTTTTTCCCAGGGACTAGCAAGGAGGCCAGTGTAATTGGATCAAAGAAGACATGAAAGGTGGGCATGAAGTGATTTCAATGCCAAATATAGGATTTTGTATTTAATCCTTAAGGTGATATGGAACCACCAGTACTTATTGAATTAGAGTTGAATGAAATAGTCAGATTCATGCTTTAAAATAATTGGCAGCTAAATAGAGAATGGGATGAAGTCAACAGAGATTTGTGGACATAATGGCCAGTAGACTTTAAAATATTCTAGCAATGAATCTTTAAGGGCTTGTACCAGAATGGTACTGGTATCAGAGGAGAGAAGAGGACATATGCCAGAGATGTCTAAGAAGGAGTGAACCAGGTCAGTTAGGTAATTGAGCATGTCAGGAGTTCTACTAACAATCAGAACAATATATAAATCCTGTGAAAAGTTCCTATGTTGGAAAAAATAAAGAAAATCAACAACAACAATCTCAAGGCAGAGATCAATGACTGAGCACCCCTGGAATCCCCTGAAGATGGTTTATAGTCTTGACTACTGTACTTAAGACCATGCAACTCCTAGCTATGTCTTTGATTTCAAGAGCTTAAAATAACTCCGTTCTCCAAGACAAATACTGAAAATGATATGATAATAAAACCAAAAATAACTATGAATAAAATTAATAAATATCTTAGTCTGACACATGACAATAGGTAAATCCCAAGGAAGTTAGAAATTCTTTACCTGGATAATAAATCCAAGTAAATCCTCGGAAATAATAATGTCTTATCAAAGAAAATTATTAGAGTATGTAGATGAAATTTTAAAAAGAGCTACAGAATTGAATTACTAGAGAATTACTTTGGGGTATAGAGTGAGTTTAGGGAAAACTAGTACCTCTAATATAAAGACTGTTGAGCCATTCTCAGGGCTGCTTTCCACCTCTGGTATCTACTTGATCCACTCAAGTCTCACTTTTGGCTTCAAGAATCTATAGCATATATGTGTTGACCATACCCCAGTAAACAATTTGGATATATGGGCTAAACAAGGTTGAGGGTAAACAAGGATTCTCAAACCCTTCAGTGAGTTAGGGCGGTATCTATATTATTCCAAACAAGTAAAGATTTCCCCTGGTGGAATGGGCAGATGAGAACAATTTGTTAGAGTGGCCATGAAGGCAGCTGAAGCAGAGGCTGTGGAATACTTAGAGCTTAGTCAGACAACAAAGACACCAAGGTCATCCACTGCATCCTCAGCCATCACCATTTGTCTTAGTTCTGATCTGCCATGGACTGTGATGACTCTGGAAGAGAGAGTGAGACCAACGAATACAAGTTACATACAAATCAAAAGTCATTGCCCATACTATTTTATAATTTTTACCTATCTCAAAGTCCTTTGTCAATAGGCAAGTGATGAAGCAGGAGGTAGAGACATATTGGGAACCATATACAGGCAATCCAAGCTATAGGGTTTTCTTCTCAGTGGAAAAGCAGTGAAATTTGGCAGCCCCGTGGATGTCTGAGCAATCTTTTAAGGGCTGCACTGCTCAACTCCTGGTATGAGGAGGTGCCCTAAAAATTGCCTGCTTTACCTAACCCCGGCATGTTTAATGGCAGGCAGGTATCCTACCTTGCAGTCAAAACACACACACACACACACACACACACACACACACACACACACAATATTCAAAGAGCTCTACAGACATGATTCCACTCATTCTCATTTCATGAAAAGTGCCCACACTTATGCACAACACAAAAACCAGTATACTTGAAAGATATTTAGTTTTTGTTGGAAGAGAACTTGGCAGTTCTGAGTGAAATAAGGGTGGCAAATGAAGGCTAGCTTACCAAAGACTGAGGTGGATGCACATTTTTCTGGAGTGGCCATAGTGAAGGGGAGTATCATGAAGCTGCTATGTTTTGCAATAAAAACTAATCTAGTCAATAAGCTTGTATGCTTACCAAAAGAAATGAAAGACAGACTCATGGCAATGTGATTGCCACTTGTAGGAAAGCACCACATCATCAGTGCTTATGCTCCCATCATGACAAACCTTAATGAGGTCAAAGAAAAAAGTTATGAAGACCTGGAGATACCCATCATTAATGTGCCAAAAGAGGACAAGCTCATAACTCTTTAATGATATAGTAGCCACAGACTACCACATGTGGCAGAGAGTGTTTGGGAGGTACGGAATTGGAAACAGCGGAAACAATGGTCACTTGTTGCTAAAGGCTTGTGCATCTCATGGTCTTATAATTGCCAGTACTGCCTTCCATTTATCTAAACTCAATAAAACTTTGTGGATGTTACACTCACAGCAAACACTGACATCTAGTAGACTATTTCATTGCAAGGAGAAGAGAGATAGGATGTGAGAGTGATGAAGGCATTGTGTGGCACAAGTGCTGGACTGATCACAGACTTATCTTTTATAATCTAAATATATACATTAAAGAAAAGGCTTGATTCCCAAGGGAAGATGACTACCTAAAGGCTTCATGATTCGAGTGTTTCTCTGAGTAGGAACAGTTTATTGCTAACTTTTTGGGAAAGCTGACCCATATACAGTTGACAAGAGTGGAGAAGAATAGAAGTGGGAAGTATTCAGAGATCTAGCATGCAGCACTGCATTTATTCATTGAAGTCAGAATACTTGTAAACATGAAGACTGATTTGATAAAAATGATGGGCAAATTCAGAAGCTGCTAAATGATAAGCATCTGTCTCCAAGAAAGCAGCATTTAACTCTACAAAAAGCAAACTTACAAGGGAAGCTTAGAGAGATACAGAATGCTTGGTTCAGTGAGAAGGCAGATGAAATTCAGTTTTACAAGGATAATAACTTAAAGTGCTTTTATGATGCCCCGAAGGTTATTTATGGACCAAAAACATATGTTGCCTCTTAACTACTATACTGTCAAAGTCATATTGATCAATCATAAGGAAATGATTACAGAAAACTGGGCTGAACCCTTCCATAGTGTTTTCAACAAATTGTCTTCACTCAATGCAGAAGCCATAGACCATTTACCTCAGGTTGAATTTAATCCCTATCTAGCTGAATTTCCCACTGAAGAATACATTTGGAAGTCATTAGCCCCCTCTCCTATGGCAAAGCACCTGGTGATAATTTCATTCCAGCTAATATTTACAAGGCAGGAGGTCCATTGCCCATACAAAAGCTGACTGAAATGTTTTGGATTATATGAACAAAGGGGGCTATCACCTAGGAGTTCAAGGATGCCTCCATGTCAATCTCTATAAAGGTAAAGAAATAAATTGTCCTATAATGATCACAGGGCAGGGTCTTTCTTAGTCATTGCTAGCAAGTTTCTTGCCAGAGTCCTCCTTAATAAGCTGAGCCTTCATTTGGAAGGCGGTCATTTATCAGAGATCGGGTGTGGCTTCAGAAAAGGCCAAAGAAATGTCAAGAGCTGAACAGAAGTCTGTACACAATGTTTGTGGATCTGACCAAGGCCTTTCATACCATCAGTCATGAGGGCTTATGGAAAATGATGAAAAACTTTGGTTGCTCGGAGAAGTTCATCAGTATTGTACAGCAATTTCATGATGGCATGCTTGCCAGAGTTCTGAATAATGGATAACATTCTTGTGCTTTCCCAGTCACCCATGGAGTAAAGCAAGGTGGTATGCTAGTTCATATGCTTTTTAGAAGGACATTTTCATCAATGTTGTCAGACATCTTCAATGAATATGAACATGGCAGCTAGCACAATGATGGTAAATTATTTTACTTGAAAAGACTTAAGTCAAGACTAAAGTGAAGAGAGAGTTGGTACATGACTTTTTGTTTGCAGATGATTGTGTGCTCAATGCAACCTCTGATTATGTCTAGATTTAGCTGAGTTTGAGCAAAGTTGATTGTTGTTCTTCATTCTCAAAGAGGACCAAAATGGCTTCACTATGTCAGAGTCAAGTTATGGTGAGTCCAACTGTAGCAGATCAGAATGCTCTGCGATAAAGTTGCACACAAATTATATATGTGAGCATTTGGGATGAATTCTATGAATTTGTACACCTCCCATTTCTTTTGAACTACTTCAATTTTGCTTTGCTCCTAGAACACAGCACCTTTTGTGATGGGAGCACTTCATGGTAGGAGGTACTGTGTCAATGTCTCTCCTATGTCAAACAATCAATTTCAAAGTTCTTAAGAGAGACTTTGAGAGTACTGGAGTAGTTAATTATGGGAAATGGACAAATAGAGGAATTTTGAATTTCAGGCACTTGTGACAGCATCAAAATATATTTCAAAATCCCGTTGCATGAAGGCAGGAAAAGCAAGTCTAAAACAATGGTAAACAGATACTGGTCACATGGATCTGAATTTGGATAGCACAAACCTCAAAAGAGGAGATATGAGAGAGAGAGAGAGAGAGAGAGAGAGAGAGAGAGAGAGAGCGCATTTCAACTGTGACAGGAGGACTGTTGAACAGGGAGCAAGAGTACAGAAATTAATGAAAGTGCAAGGAATTCTAGGGTGAAAAATGGTCAGGAAAATAAGGTCATCTGGAGGGATGTATATCTCAGTGACTGCCAAAATATGAAAGGAGCAAGAAAGGAAGAAATTAAAAATAAAAGGAAGTTTGTTAATTTGGGGCTTTTCAGATGGCATAGTCAACAGAGGGAAAATACAGAAGTGGAGTGGGATATTATGTAATTGGGCTGAATTAGATGGTCCTAAAAAAGTAAGGAGTTGGAGATGGGGAAAGAGGTTTGTATATTTCTGGCCATAGATTCAGGAATCAAGTGGGTACAAGAGGGGAAGGTTTGAGGTCTCTGAGTGGAATGATGAATAGGTTGCTGGACTTGAAAGCAGGGAGATCCAAGTTTAAATTCTGCATTAGATATTTTGTAACTCTCTGATTTTTGGCCATTCATTTAACTTTTCCCTTAGTATAAAATGAGGGGGTTGGATTTAATGGTCCTTAAGGTCCCTTCAGGTTCTTCATTTGTGACCCTATTTAAATGCTGACCTTTGGCAAGCAAATGCAGACAAATTATCAATAGTTGAAGAGAGGTATTGTTGAGGGCATATGGTGATTAGAATCCTTCCTTCAGGTTCAGGTGGTGATATTGTGAACAAGAGGTCCATTTTCCTTAAAGAACTAGCAGGAGGAGGTATAGGACGCTGAGAATACCAGGTTCAGGAGTGGGAAGGCAAGAGGTAGAAAGGATCTTGTCTTGCAGGAGATTTACAGGGGAGATGGCACTGGAGAGGCCAAGGAAATGAAGATTTAGATATGTAATTTTAATCTGAGGCTGGTTGTCTGTGTTGTATGATGCTAAACATGTTCCTAAGAAGGATGGTGAGTGGCATGCTGCTATCTTGTATTCATTTTGTATTTATTCTGTATATTCTAGTAAAATATTTACATTTTATGATCTGATCTTATGGGTCCTTAGTTGTTTATTCATTAACTGTTTGTGCGAGGAAGCTGGGATTAAAAACAACATTGGTCACAAGGTTTTGGAACAAATTCTAAACCTTTATTCTGAGAAAAATCTCAGCTAAATACCACGTAGCTCATTGTCAGAAGGTTGACCATTAAATAATTAATATTTTTTACTCAAACAATGCATAAAAACATCCATGAAAGGAGACATAGATGCAAATTGTGGAGGTAATAAACACCCACATCAGTTAAAAAAACATAAGCTTCAAAGTATTAAGAAATATTCACCCCTTATTAAAACATCTATTTCCTTCATATATTAAAAATGAAGTCAAGCTTTTATTTTGAGGATTTAAAAATGGGTTTAGATATTATTTGATTCAGGGGAGAGCCAAGATAACAGAGTGAAAGCAGAGACTCACCTGAGTTCTTCCACAAATTCCTTCAGATACCTGTAGAAAGTGAATCTGAACACATTTTAGAATGGCAGAATCCACTAGTTGACAGCGTGTGGCAGATTTTCATCCCAGGACAACTCAGAAGATCAAAGGGAAGGATCTGTTACACTGGGTTTGGGGAGTGCAGAGTGTGTAGGCTGCATCAGAGCAGATGCAGCCATAATAATGCAGGAGTGGTCTGTCAAATTGAATCACCAGCACCAGTGCTGATTCCCACACTTCTCAGCCCAGGACAGGAGTCTGGTGGAGCTGAGTGAGAGAGAAGCACAGGGCCAGTGGCAGCAGCAGCAACTATTCGTGGGGTTATCAGCCTGTAGACTAAATGTTTGAAAGTCACCTACTTGAATTTATAGGAGCCAAGAAGGTGGAGTAGACTGTAAGTGCTCTCACCCTCCCCATGTTGACATTGAAAAACCTAGAGAATATTGCCCCAGGAAAAATCTTGAATTACTTGGATCAGCAGAAGGGTTCTCTACATAGAGAGGCTAGGGATCAACAGGAAGGGTTTCTCTTTCTGTGACTGTAGGCGACTAGGTCAGGACCAGAAGCATCTCAATAAGTCCCACCTCAGAGGACCAGCAGGAGATCCTGAACCCCAGTGGGATGGAGCCAGCATCATTAGGACTCCAGAGCAATTGACAGACACGAGCAGGGACAGGCATTCACCAATTGCTGAGCCTGCTGTGCTTTAGCACAGTCCTAGGGGAGGACGAGACCTCCAGCTACCAGACCACCCATCCCCAAAACTCACATTGTAAGCTTCAGGGTAACCCCAGGAAAACTCAGAAAGACTTCACCTAGCCTTGACCTTGGCATACACCAGCCAGCTCAGCACTAGATAACCTGCAGCATTATATAGCTTCTAGCTGAAAGAATTGGAAGCCACAGCACACAGAAACCAGCAACCAGGCCCCTGTGGCCCAGCAAAAGAAACATGGGACAGAGCCCCCTGTGACCCAGAAGCAGAAATCCACTTTAAAAGCCAGGAGAAAGGGAATCACCATGAGCAAGAAGCAAATTAGAAAAGCAAAATCTATAGAATCTTATGGATAAAGGGAAGAGTAAAATAGGAATTCAGAAAAGGACAATATTGGCACTTGACCCATACCTGATACTTCAGAAGGGAACATGAATTGGTCACAAGCCCAAAAAGCATTAGAATTTTAAAAGCCAAATTACAGAGGTAGAAGAAAAGTTGACTAATGATTTTAAAATTATAATTGACAAAATAAAAGTAAAATGGTCAAATTGATAAGGAGGTGCAAAAGCTGACTGGAGAAAATAATGCCTTAAGATGAAAAATTAGACAAATTTTTGGACAAAAAGGAGGCATAAAAGCTAACTGAAGAAAACATTAAAAATTAGAATTGGGCAAGTAGAAGCTAGTGGCTCTATGAGTTATCAAGAATCAGTCAAACAAAATACAAAGAATGAAAAAAAATAGAAGAAAATATAAAATATCCCATTTGAAAAACAAGTGACCTGGAAAATAGATCCAGGAGAGAAAATCTTAGAATTATTAGATGAAAAAGCCATGATAAAAAAAGAGCCTGGATAGTCATCTTCCAAGAAATCATCAAGGGAAACACTCCTGACATCCCAGAACCAGAGGGCAAAGTAGTCATCAAAAGAATCCACCAATCACCTCCTGAAAGAAATCTCAAATTGAAAATGCCAAGGAATAATTTAGCCAAATTCTAGAATTAGCAGATCAAGAAGAAAATATTGCAAGCAGCAGAAAGGAAACAATTAAAATATTGAAGAACTATAGTCTGGATCACAGCAGACCTTGTAGCTTCTGTATTACAAGACTGGAGGAATTGGAATACGATATTCCATAAGGCAAAGAAGCTTAGACTACAACCAAGGGCCAACTACTCAGCAAAGCTGAACATTCTCTTTCAGACACTGTGATGAATGTTCAAGGAAATAAGGGATTTCCAGACCTGCCTGATGAAAAGGCCACAGTTCAATATAAAATCTGATCTTCAAATACAAAACTCAAGAGAGGCACGGAAAGGTATAAAGGAAAAAACAACAACAACTTGTTATTCAATAATGGTGAACTGTTTACATCCCTATATGAGAGGATGATACTTGGTTTTCTTGAGAATTATACATTTATTATGACATTTAAAGGGATATACGTAGAGGCTTTGGTTATAAATTAACTGATGTGATGATAAAAAACTTAATTAAGGGATGAGAAGGGATTGTAATGGGAGAAAAGAAATAAAGGAGGCAGAAAGTGGCAAATTACATCACAAGAAGAGGCACAAAACCATATTATAGTATAAAGAAGAAAGGGAGGGAGATGAGCATTGTTTGAGTTTTACTCTCCTTGGATTTGGTTCAAGGAGGGAATAACATGCTCAATTAAATATAGAAATCTAATTTGCTCTACAGGCAGTAGGAGGGGAAAGGAGAAAGAAAAGGGAGGGGGGCTGATAGAAAAGAGGGAAGATTGAGGGAGGTGGTGGTCAAAAGTTAAACTCTTGAAGAGAGGAAGAGAGAAATAAAAACATAAACAGGGGGGAAGTGGGAAATAAGATGGAGAGAAAGACACAGATAGTAATCATAATTGTGAATGTGAATGGGATGAACACTTCCATAAAATGGAAGCAAATAGCAGAATGGATTAATAATCATAATTCTACAATATGCTGTTCACAAGAAACACATTTGAAACAGGGGGGGTACAGATAGAGTAAAGTTCAAAGGTTGGAATAGAATATATGATGCTTCAGCTGAAGTAAAAAAAAAAAAAAAAGCAGGGGTAGCGATCCAAATCTTAGACAAAGCAAATATAGATCTAATCAAAAGAGATAAGGAAGGAAACTATGTCCTGCTAAAAGGCAGAATAGACAATGAAGTGATATCGTTGGTAAACATATGTGCACCAATTCGTATAGCATCCAAATTGACTATAAATTAAGGGAGCTGCAGGAAGAAATAGATGGCAAAACTATAGTAGTGGGGGACCTCAATCTCCCCCTCTATGAACTTGATAGATCTAACTTCAAAATAAACAAGAAAGAATATAAAGAGGTGAATAGAATTCTGGAAAAGGTAGATATGATAGAACTCGGGAGAAAATTGATTGGGGATAGAAAGGAATACATCTTTTTCTGAGAAATACATGGCACATACACAAAAACTGACCATGTTCTAGAGCATAAAAACCTCACAATCCAAGGCAGAAATAGTGAATGCATCCTTTTCAGCTCATGATGCAATAAAAATTATATGTAATAAAGGGCCATGGAAAGACAGACCGAAATTAATTGGAAACTAAAAAAATATCTAATTCTAAAAATTAAGTGGGTCAAATAACAAATCATTGAAACAATCAATAATTTCATTCAAAAGAACGATAGCAATCAGACAACCTACCAAAGCTTATGGGATGCAGCAAAAGCAGGTCTTAGGGGAAGTTTTGCATCTCTAAATGCTTACATGAATAAAAAGAGAAAGATGAGATTAATGAATTGGGCATGCAAATGAAAAGGCTAGAAAAAATAACAAATTTAAAATCTCTAATTAATTATCAGCTTAGAAATACTGAAGGAGAGATTAATAAAATTGAAATTAAGAAAATACTGAATTTATAAATAAAACTAAGACCTAGTTTTATGAAAAAAACAAAATTGATAAACCTTTGGTCAATTTGATTTAAGAAAATAAAAGAAGATATTACTTGATTCATTGAGTTATAAAGATTGTGGGTTTTTATCTGGAGAGAACTTTAGAGCTTGCCTAGTCAAACCCTCTGTTTTTATGGGAACAAGAATTTAAATGACTTATTCAAGTTCACACAGGTGGTATATGAGAGGATAATTTGAATCCAGGACCCCTGACTACAAAATTTGCTTCTTATTCAAAAGAAAGTAATTTTAAAGTATTAAATCTGGTAGTCAATTCACTTTATCCATGTAGTGAATTTCTTTCCTCTTTTTTTTAAGGTTGATAGAAAATAGTTGCTTGGATCTTCATATTTTCCCTCTAGTGTGATCTTCAAAGTTTCTGTTTTAACTTATATATGTTCAACCTGTTTAAACTACAGTTTTTTCCTATTCATAATGTTTTCTTCTGTTAGAAAAATGCACTACTAGAAAAGACAGTTACCTGTAAAATGAATATGATTTTAAAAGAATGTAATAACTTTTTTTCTCCTAAGAGTTCAGGGGGCAAAAGAGGTATTTCTGTATTTTGAAATAACTCCATATCATAAATGTTGCAATATTCAACTCAGACTCTACGTAAGTATACTTTTTGAGGTTTCCTATAAATAATACAGATAAAGCAATTAATATTAATTTACCATGTAGACACAGAAATCATACATCTGGGACAGTCATTCTGGTATTGCAAAATTAACAGCATGATACAGATTCTAGCATTTTTCATGGCATTTAAGTGAGAAGTAGTGGGAGAGTTGGGGGAGAATTGTATTTTAATTCACCCTAAATTTGGAATAAAGTGGTAATCTACTTTACATTTTCGTGTATCTGGCAGTCTAATAATTTCTGAATCTCCACACTTGACTTCAAACTTAAATATCACCTTGCTAGCATGAATTTCTACTTTTATTTTACTCTAATTACCTTTGTGAATTACTGAATATACTCTAGTTAAAAGGAACCACTAATAGTATATTAAAGGACAATATATTCTTCTTTAACATGTTTATATGGTGTCCTAAATTGATCAATACATCTATATTATTGTATATATCAGGCAAATGATTTCTACTTTATTGATTAAAAAAAAAAACATTGCTTGCTGGCTTCAATTTTGCAAAACTCATTGACAGATAAAGAAAAATATGGACATACCCATCTTCTGCCACTACCAAATCCATCATTTTTGATTAATTCCCTTCGTATTACTTCTCTGGCCCTTCTAAAATTTCTACTATAATTCTGACTCTACCTCAGAGAATCTGTTTTCTGATGGTTAATAGAATTTCACCTTTTCTTGAACTAGGCCACCAGAGTCCTCCCACAAATTATATCATAGTTTGGATGCCTTTACTCTATATCTTTGCAACTTTATCTTCACTTTATATAGTAATTTTTGTTAGAAAATAAGCTCTTTGGAGGCCAGAACTGTTTTCATTCTTTTTATCCCTACAATTCACCACAATTCTTTAGGAATATATGAAGGGCTTAATAAGGGCATTTTCAATTACTCTTTCATCCATTCATTCTGTTACCATTCTATTACCAGCTACCACATTGATAATAATTTTTTTTTTAATTTGAAAAAGCTACAAGTGAAACTAAAGTGGAAGAAGCATTGATACATGATTTTTTGTTTGCAGATGATTGTGCACTTACGTTGTGCCTCTGAGGCTGAGGTGCAAGAATATGGATTGATTCTCTGCTGCTTGTTCTTGCATTGACCTAACAATGCCACAAAAAAATACAGATGCTCCACCAGCAAGCACCACAGTATCCATATGTGGACAGCAGTTGTAGCAAATGAAATTCTGTTTGCAGTGGATAAGTTCACTTACCTTGACAGTATACTTTCCAGGGGTGTACACAATGACTATGAGGTTGATACATACTTTGCCAGAGCTAGCCAGTGTTTGGGAGGTGCCAAAGGAAAGTGTGGAAGAGAAAAGATATTAGACTCCCTAACAAACTGAAGTAATTGTGCTGACCTCTTTGCATGTCTGTGATACCCAGACAACATGTCAGTGACATGCCAAGCAACTGAATTGCTTTCATTTGAATTGTCTTGGGAAGATTCTGAATATAACTTAGCAAGGAAATAGACATTAAGGTTCTTTCTCCAACTAAACTTCTAAGCATTCAACTGCAGAGAGCAAGGAGAGGAGTAGGGGAGGAATGAATCAAATACTTATTAGAATGTTTTAAAGATTTCTAATATATTTGAACACGTATGCCTCAGCTTTATATTTTTTTCTACCCTTGAAAATACCCTACAGCTTTTGAAAATAATGTATTTGAATGATGAAAAAGAAACACAATACATATGTAGCAATATAACATCAAATAGATAAAGAAGTATTTCACGAGTAAAGACAGCCTGACTTCAAATCTCGCCTTTGCCTCATATTAACTCTGGGCCAATCAACAAATTTTACAATGGTATCTGTGACTACTGAAGAGGAGATTAATTAGATTGATAAAAGGCATTACTAGATTGGAATTTTCAAGTTTATATGTATGCATATATGTGTGTACATATACATATATGCGAGTACATATATATGCATACATATATATTCACATAGATAACTAAAAAGATACTTATATAAATATATGCTTATATTGTCAGATTCCATTCAAACAAATTAAGACACCTCTATTATACAAAACTACATGTAGAGACACAATATTGTGCTAAGTAAGGGAAATGTAAAAGGGACAGTTGAGGGTAAGAAAATTCTATAGCTCTAGCCCTGATGTGATTTAGAATACTTTTTTTCTCCATAAAAAAGTATTGAGACTATCTTCAAGACTTAATTGGCTAAGGGTACTAATGGTTCAGACTGTTGCTGTCTCTTTCTTGTGAGACAAAAACTTGCCTGATTCTTATCTGGTGGATCACAATAAGCAACTTAGTCAAGGGAGATTGGTTCAGCTGAATTATTCAAGGTACCCTCAAAACATTTACTATACTAAATATCTATACTATACTGACAATTCTCTATTATTTTTCTCTACTATTTAATTATTCTTCTTCTGTGATGGATAAGTAAATCTCATTTTGTTAACTACTGAACAACCTGTTCACTGTCTTCTGTCTGACATATTCAAGTTTTCCGTGTATTCAGTTATTGGTAAAGTTTCCTACTATTTCTTCTAAGTATAGATTCTTGCCATTTCACTACCGCCTCCCACTACCACTGTATCTCTTACTGCGTTTATTCTGCGTACTTTTGTAGTTCCTAAAACATGATTTTCTTTTCCTCTGAAGTGCTACTTAACTTGTTGAGCTTTCTATATCTATGTCTGTCTGTCTGTCTGTCTGTCTATCTATCTATCTATCTATCTATCTATCTATCTATCTATCTATCTATCTATCTGGGGTGTTTCTCATTCCAAGGTGTGTCATTCTTTCTTCTATTTTGCATTTTCTTTGGTTTATTCATATCATCAGCTTCCAGAAGCTAGATTTATGGCTTTTGCCCTGGTCAAAGTCCATTCTTGTACTTCTTTATGGAGAGTAAAGAGATGGAGTCATCTCTTGTGTCTAGGTCCCATATTCAGCAACAATTATTTGGCCTTTTCTCCTGATAAAGTTAAGGCCAGGATGTTGCTCAGGTCCTTTCTCTGGCAGTAGCTAGGGTGCCAGGTCTGCGCCACTGTGAAGGAGCTCTGATGCCAATCTATGATAGGATCTACTTGGGACATTTTTTCCTGATGTCATTCAGGAACTTTCTCCTTTCAAGAATTCCTAGGCTTCTCTTTCTATGGAGTAGGTTAATTTATTTTCCCTTATCTCATCTCAGAACTTTTTTTTTTAATTAAAAGTATTTGCTTTCAGTTTTCAACAATCACTTCAATAAGTTTCAAATTTTCTCCTCCTCCCTTGCCTCTCCACCCCTGAGATGGCATGCAATCCTATATGACTTCTACACATATATTCCTATTAAACATATGTTCACATTAGTCATGTTGCATGGAAGAATTAAAATGAAAGGGAGAAATCATGAGAAAAGCTAAAACAAAATAAAACATAACACAAGAGAAAATAATTTGCTTCATTCTGCATCCTGATTCCTATAGTTGTTTTTCTGCATGTGGATGAGATTTTTTCCTCAAGAGTCCTTTGGGAATGTTTCAGGTCCTTGTATTACTGTGTTAAGTCTAACAGAAACAGTCTTCATACATTGTGATTGTTACTGTGTATAATGTTCTCTTGGTTCTGATCATTTCACTCAGCATCAGTTCATATAAATCTTTCCAGGTTTTTCTGAAGTCCTCCTGTTCATCATTTCTTATAACACAATAGTATTCCATTACATTCATATACCACAACTTGTTCAGCCATTCGCCAGTTGATGGGCATTCCCTCATTTGCCAGTTCTGGCCCACCACCAAACGAGCTGTTATAAATATATTTCTACATGTGGGACCTTTTCCCATTTTTATGATTTCTTTGGGATATAGCCCTAGAAGTGGCATTGCTGGGTCAAAAGAGTATGCACATTTTTGTAGCCCTTTGGGCATAGTTCCAAATTGCTCTCCAAATGGTTGGATCAGCTCACAGCTCCACCATCAATGAATTAGTTTTCCAACTCTCCTACATCTTCTCCGACACTTATCATCTTCCTATTTTATCATGTTAGCCAATCTGATAGGTGATGTGGTACCTCAGAGTTGTTTTAATTTACATTTTTCTAATCAATACTGATTTAGAGCACTTTTTCATATGACTATAGATATCTTTAATTTATTTCTCTAAAAACTATCTGTTCATACCCTTTGACCATTTATCAATTGGGAAATATCCAGTCAGAATTTCTGATGAATTCAGAGAATATTTTTGTGAATTCTTATTTTTTCCAGCCTATTCCATTATTTTTTAAGTTGAACTCTTTTTCGTGGGTGAAGGGGGAATTGTTCCAAGCTGTTGTTCTTGGGATTGTAGAGCCTGGCCACTAGCTTGGTGTTGTTCCATAACCATGGCGAGCTTGGTCATTCAATGGGCACTGTGCTGGCACTGTGGGGGAGGTATGGCCTCTTTTCTGGTTCTCTGTTGCAGTCTGGGGCTAGGGTTCATTATTTACATGGTTCTGCCTTGGGCCCATGGTAGAGGGTTGGTCTGGCCTCAGTCACTGGCCTGCACTAGAGCTCAGTGCCTCCAACTGGTTGGTTGAGGCAGTGTCTGCTACTGTTTTTCGAGGATACTGCCTACACTGAATTGCACTCCTCCTTTGCTCAAGTGAGACAGGCTTTCCCTGCTGACTTGATAAGTTGTCTTGGTTTGCAATATTATTTCACCCCATTTTCTTTTAATTCTGTCTTTCTAGAATTTGTTTTGAGACATAGTTTTACGGTTGTTAGACGCTTGAATTTGAAAGAGTTTGATCAGTGTCCTATTTACTCCACCAATATTGTCTACTGAAAGTAGATAGAAGGTTTCAAAGAAGTTCTGAATCATCAGTATGTACTCAGAAGCAGATCACCTTCTTTGAACAATAGCAATAAACTCAAGTAATACACATCCACATTTCTGCACCTGAGAGAGGGAATGTATGGGCTAGTGAGAGCAGTGAACATCAAGAATCTTACAAGAGACACAGAACCAGAAATAAGATAACCTTGCTTTAGAAAACAGAATCATCATGGTAAAAGCAAGGATTGTAACCAGTCCTCGTTTGTGTATAGAATAAGTCCCATTATATGATACTACTACTTCCACTATTAATTTTTATTTCTATAACTGAGGCACAGTATAACCTCTCCCATTGAAAACAATACTAGACAGACAGACAGACAGATCTACACTGTGTATATGTAATACTACACAGACAAAATATATTTAAAGAAGATGACTCCAGTTTTACCAGCTACAAGGTTACCTCTCTATCCACTGCACCACTGAACAAACTTCTTGAAAAGTTAAGATTGAAAGAAATATGACACTAGTTGAATATGATCATATTTCTCAGTACATAATTTTATTAAAAGAAACAATATATTATAGAACAGAGAAATCATGAATAAATGCAAAAAATAAAATATTTAAACAATGGATAGAAAACAAAATAGTTGAGGGGAATATGAAGTCAGAATTTTGATTTAAATGAATTGTACAGATGCAGAGCTAAAATGGCTGAAGAGAAGCAGCAACCCAGCTGAATGTTCCCAGTGTTCCCTTCCCAACAACTCTAAAATAATACCTCAAATTGCATTCTAGAGTTGTAGAGCCAACAAAAGGACAGGGTGAGGTATTTTTCTTTCCTAAGACAACATAGAATGTTGGGAGGAAAGGTCTAAGGACATCAGAGAGGGGTCCAGCTAAGACCTCATTCTGTGGTAGCAACAGAAGCGAACTTTGGAGGTGGTAACAAAAGCAGTAGCAGCTTTGGGAGTAAGTTTCTCTGACAAAGGCCATCTACATCTATATTTATACTCTCTATACCTATCATATCCTTATATATGATAGGTATAGAGTTATACATATACACATGCAGACACACATATGAGAAACGGAGTCAATTTAATAAAAATAATAACCATTTTCCAATTCATAAATGCTCAAAAGATATAGTAAAGTAGTCTTAATTAGAATAAATCCAAGCTGTAGTCATATGGGGAAAAAATGTCCTAAGTTAATACTGATTAGAGAAATGAAATTAAAACAACTTTGAGATACTACTTCACACTTATCAGAAATGACAAATGGTAGAGGGAATGTGGGAAAATAGGTATGCTAATGAAATACTGGCACAATTGTGAAATAATTCACCTCTTCTGGAGAAAAATTCGGAACTACTCCTAAAGAGATACAAAACTGCGTATCCATGACATAGCAACGACAACACTAGGTCTCTATCCCAAAAAAATCAAAGAAAGACCCTTTTGGATCTTTATACATAACATACACACACACACACACACACACACATACACAAAGCTCTTTTGTGGGAGCAAAGAACTAGAAAGTGAGTAGATGTCCATTAATTAGGTAATGGCTAAACAAATTAATATAATATTATGATGTAATCTGTGGCACTACAAGAAATGACAAGGGGGTCATTTCAAAAAGCCTGGGAAGATCTATAGGAACTGATGCAAAGTAAAGTGAGCCAAACCTATAGATCACTGTATACAGACAGTAACAATAATATTGTAATGATAATCAATGGGAAACGGCTTAGCTACTTTGAGTAACACAATGGTTCAAGATAATTCTGAAGGATTCATGCTGAAGACTGCTTGTCAAACTCCAGAGCAAGAACTGATAAACTCTGTGTGAAAAGTGAAATATAATTTCTCTTGCTTTTTTGTGCCATTCTAATGTGGAAATATGTTTTGTATGATTTCATATGTGCAATTGATATCCCATTGTTTGCCATCTCAGTATGTGGAGGAGAGTCTGGAGAAAGGAAATGAATTTGGAAACAAAAGTAAAAAAAAAAAATTTTAAATAAATAATTAAAAATACATACATATTACAATACATAATAAAAAGAATATTTTCCCTAATAGCATAATAATGGGAAAAAAGGAAAAAGAAACATTATTGTTTGCACATGGCATAATCCTTTACTTTGAAAACACCAGAAAATCAAGCAAATTGAGACAATCAATAATATTAATAAAGTATCAGGATACAAAATAATTTCAATAAATATATAGTATACACTTGTGTATATTTGCATATATATGCATAGCATTTATTTTATGTACATTTTTCTATCTATATCTATACATGATCCTCTAATATTTTATTTACATATACCTAACACAAAACCAGAAGGAAAAAAAGGGAAGATCAATTTCACTCCAAGTAAATTTCAATTACATGAAATATTTGAAGTATATTCATCAAGATATAAAGATTTTTGCAAATGCCACTTCCAAACATCCTTTCTAAAAATATTATTTAATAATTCATTTTTCCCAATTACATGTAAAAACAATTTTAATATTCTTTAATTTTCAAATTTTGAGTTCCAAATTTTCTCCCTCCCTCTTCAACTGTCCTCATTGAGAAGATAAGCAGTTTGACATAGGTTATACATGTGTGGTCATGAAAAACACATTTCCATGTAAGTCAATCTGTGAAAGAAAATACAGACAAAAGAAGAAAAATAAAGAAAGCGATTTTTTTTAAAAAAGAATCTTTGATCAGTATTCAGGTTCTACTAATTTTCTTCTCTGGAAATGAATGTCACTTTTCATCATAAGTCCTATAGAATTGTCTTGGGTGACTGTATTACTGATAATAGCTAAGTTATTCATAATAGGTCATCATACTATATTGCTGTTGCTTGTATAATGTTCTCCTGCTTTTGTTAATTTCACTTCTATCAATTCATGTAAGTCTTTCCATGTTTTTCTGAGAGTATTCTGTTCACCATTTCTTAAAGCATAACATTATTCCATCACAATTATATACACCTTGTTCAACCATCCCACAAGTGATGGATACCCTCTCATTTTCAGTCCTTTGCCACCACTAAAAAAGCTGCTATAAATATTTTTGTACACATAGGTCATTTTCCTTTTTTAAAGATCTCTTTGGGATATAGACCCAGTAGTGGTATTTCTTTGTCAGAGTGTATGCGTGGTTTCATAGCCATTTGGGGGTAGTTTAAAATTGCTTTCCAATATAGTTGAATCAGTAGACAACTTCACCAATGGTACTTTGGTGTTTCAGTTTTCCCATATTCACTATAATAAAATACAGTTATCCTCTTTTAAACTTAAAAAGGCCTTAACTTGTGGTTAAACTGACATTCAACATGTTTCATCAATCTATTTGAAATTTATTCTTTCATGTTTATCATACAAAAGCAAATTCAAAAGTGAGATAGATATTCCTTAAGCTCAACAAAGTTCAATTTGATATACAAAAATAACAATGCTTGTTATTTTTTCAGCTCAAAAATTTTCTTTTGAAAAACACTTTCGTCATGATGAGAAGTAACCCAGGGGCTTTTTAATAGACACATGCCACTTGTGGGTAAGATTAAAGAGTTTAGATACTCTCTAGGTCTACTTCAGAGTTCAGGGACATAAGGTATCACTAGAGGGATACTAAGGTATCAATAAGGTTAGAAATCCTATAAAAGTATCAAATTTTTTGTAAGGGAGTATCAGTAATAATGCTATCTCTAAATATACACACACACATTCCCCCATTATATTTTAATTTATAGATATTTAATAAAAGTTTGAGATGTCAAATTAAGGAGGCTACAATATGCGAATGAGTATGGGCTTTTGAATTCTCCTTCACTTTCACATCTATGAGTTCTATTACATGACCTCTACCCTAAAATGTAATAATCCAAATGGAATAAATACAACTCTTAAATTTGATCTCCTTTTCTAAGAATTAAGTCTACAACCTGTAAAAGAAGTTAGTATATGATTCCTATGAAAAATACTTTGTTTTGAATTATTCGACAGCACAAAATAATCTAGCTTAGAGCTTGATTAAATTACAAAAAATGGTAAATAATTCTGATCAGCAAATGAATATGATGTCGTAAAGTTTAGGTGTACTTAAGGATCATGAATATAGTTGGGGGGATTTTTTAATTCAAATGATAGTACTTACATTCATCTTAATTTTTCTTCATATTTAGTATGGCCAACTTTCTGTCAATGAGTCATTCAAAACTAATGAAAGTCCTCAATATGTGATATATGTGCAGTCTTTTTTTTAGATACTTCTTTAAATCTTTCCAGATTATTAACATTTCTATTTTGTTGATAAAGTCTCTGAGTAACAGGATGACTGAAACTCTATTTTTAGGGATACCTGAATATGACCTTAGTCAAAGTGTTAATTTTTTAAATAAGAATTTCAAATAATATAATATTTTTGTTATCTAAAATATTTTATATGGTCAAAGCATTATTAGTTATTCAAGGCTTGGAGAAAAACCTTGGGAAGCAACTGAATCATTTCAGCAATCACAACCACTGGAATTTATGAATGAAGGGTGAAGCTGTATCTATTGATGCAGTGTATTTTTTATCCAAAAGGCAAAATACAGAGGTAGTAAGACTAGAAAGTATATTTTAAAGAAAAAAATATATAATATCTCCTTGTGATTACTGACATTTAAATTTTACTTGCAAAGATAAGAAAATTATAGCAAGTTATAATAAAAATTAATTTGTATCAGTTCACACACTTGGTTCTTCTAGTCTTACAGGCATTTAAATAAAGAAACAGAGTAAGTCTCAATACTAATGTCACATTAAAAAAAGCCAAGGAAAAATTATTGCTATTAAGTAGAGAGACATGCTATGCTAAATATTTCAGTGTCTCTTTTATATAAGCATAGATACAAAAGTGACCACCAATGTTGTTCCTCTTGTTGGAGCACATGTTTTAAACATGAGAGATATGACAATAGAGACACCAGTCTCATATAGAGAAGAAAAAGTATACATAGATTTATTTATTCCTTATATTGGCTTATAGGTAATTAGAAACTATGTCCACATTAAACCTACACAGTTCCAAAACATTTTCCCATAGTTTTTTTCTTTTGAAACTGAACCATTTAACAACTTTGGAAGTGATATCAGAGGAAGGATGGCACTAATTATAATTCTGATAAAGATTTCATTTCACTTGGTATGCTTTAAGTTGATGAGAAAGCAGAGAGGCTACCACTATAGAGGATGCAAAAGAAGATGAAAAGCAGGATATATCAGAATTGGAGAATAAAGAACTATTTAATTTCATTGATCAGAAAGGATAATATGAGTGCCTTGTCTCTGTTTGCAAACAGCTACCTGTGCTGCAAATCCTTCAGCAGGGCGGTGACTTATCTGCTATACGAGCTATTTCAAGTCAAGATGATTTCTGTAACTCAAGAGGGTAAGGAAGATCACTTTTTAAGTATTATGAAATCTGAGCTTCATATCACCAGGGCAAGGATAAGCTGGCCATTCCCAAAGATATCAGCAAAGAAAGTGATTTATAGTTCACTGGACACATCCTAAGCTAACAGAAGGTAAGAGAAAAAGACAGTGTTGGGGATAAAGAGTTGGTGGAAATGGGGGGTTGGGAGTACAACAAAACTAAAATATCTAACATGAGATTTGATATTAACTATAGAAGTGAAAAATGGGGTTCATACTCCCATTAGCATTTTTCATCGGTATGATACCATGTGTTTTGGGGACCAGGGAATTTCATGGAAAGAAGAATAAAATTTTATAAGTGCTATAAAAAAAGAAACCTCTACTAGCCCCCAACACCCCTCCATATATACACAAAGTAAACATACACCAAAGAGTTTGTCAACCTATTTTATAAAACATCAAGAAAGCTTTACATAAGACTATGTAGCTATACTTCTATATATTTAATATGTAAGGCTTAAAGTATCATATGAATTATGAATTTATTTAAAATACAAGTAGATAACAATTGTTTTTAAAGAAAATCATGCCCTTTATGTTTTATCTACTTTTGTTCCTAAATTTTTTTTTAATGTAAATATTTACAGTTTATGTTTTTCAGTTTTATATTTTCTTCCCACGAGAGAATTTTAACATATGGAATTATGACATCTGATGTAAGGGGGTATTTTTTTTTTCAAAGGCTTACATCTGTACTTTGTGTTAATTTCCCATACTAGGTTCTAAGCATGCAAATCATGACTGTGTTAATTTTTCAGTAGCCATTTGATTTTTCAAAATATTGATCATCATTAATCATAGTTAAAAATCATGATCACTTCCTTCTATATATTTTAATTTCGTTTTTTTCTGCCAGTCCAATTTGGTAATTCTCCAACTGGACTTGCATATAATATAACATTGTTACTGACAAGTAGCTATATATTTGGTGCTATGAGTCTTGACTTTTTCATTTCCCCTAAATTTTGAGGGATACTAAAAGCATATGTAAAGCAAGATCAATATAAGAACAGAAAACCTCATCTCAATTTTGTTTTGCCATGTTTAATTGTCTTACAAAGACAAATAAAATGGTCTTTCATATTCCAGTAGTCCTTAATTAATTATACTCTTCATTTTTTACTAACTTCATTTATCAGCCTTATTCAGAATGAGCTAATGGCTTTTTTTTTACCTATTAATATTTGCTGAAAGTTCCTGTCATATACAGGAAAAAAAGAGAACAGAACAGAAAATTTTGGGGGAGAGTATGGAGAATCATATGAATGGAGCAGGGAAAATGATAAAGGAAAAGGAAATATAAAAAACATACTAATTTCTGATATATGTTTTACACAATTAGAGTATCTGGTATTTCTTATATTCATGGACAATTTTTCAACTACATATTATGGCAAGTAATCATATATGCTACATTTCTTTACAGTGAAAACAAAAGCAGTAGAAGAGAAAACCACATTTTACACAAAATTGATTAGTTTGGAAACAATCACTTGTGCAATTAAGATAGGTCAGGAAAAGTTTCTCTATAAATAATTCATCAGGAAGCTACTCTATAAAAACTGAGGGAAATGTCAGGCCAGGTGCGATCTTTTTAAACTATTCCTGTATAAATCAATTAAGGTGTTTTATTTTGACACCTAGTGTCAGTATTTACCAAACATGGATAGACAAGTCCATCCCTGCAGCATGCAATTGCAAATAACTTTACTCATTAATGTTTAATTAAGACAGAGGAAAACTGTCCTTGATATTTTGCTGCAATTAGTGCTCTCTATACCCCACTGACTTTCCATGATGAATTACTTTCCAAATGAAAAGTGAAGTGATTAAATGAAAACTAAGATACTTTATCCACTGCACATTGCCCACACTATACTTTGAAGTGGAAAGTAAAATAACAGCATATTTGATAAGAGGTTTATAATATCAGAATTGTTGGCAGATACTTGGTAGTTGTTTTGAAAGAGGTGTAATACTCTTATGCCTCCTCCAGCTCCAACAAGAAAGTTAAGTTTGGGAAAGGTAGCTGCAAAAGGCCAAGGTATTGAATGGAGGAGGTAGTCATCTGCTGCTAGCAAGGTTGAAAATTCTCAGGTCATATGTTATATGCTCTTCAAAGATAGATGTGGCTGAAAATTCTATCTGCACTGGCAGAGACTGGAGAATACCGAAGGTGTTATTTTAGCATTTAATCCTCAAAGGATGCTTAAAATCCAGCTGTAGAGTCTATAGCAAGTGAGAAAGCAATTACTTTTGAACTGACTAGACCAAAAGTAATAGAAAGAACATAAGGAAAATATAAGTTCTTTTCTACAGCAGTAATGAGAAGGCTCTACTGAAGAAACAAATGGGATTTTCAATAGTGGAAAGATATAGAGAAGGTACACACATGACTTTCTCTCTCTCTTTAACTCTCTTTCTGTCTTTCTTTCCTTCTCATCTTTTCCCTCACTGTTTAAAAGATGCCTTTATCTTTAGTACCACAGATATTTCCTGATATTTTACCTCTACCATTGAAACTCTCACTTGTCACAAAGAAAAATGATTAAGCAAATGAACTCATTCACAGATAGAATAGGTAATATCAGGTTCCTATAGTACCTCAAATTTATACTGAAAGAAATACACACCCTTTTTCACTTCTGCATATCTTGAGTGTATTTCCAAATCACAGATTCTCAGATTTTCCACTTTATCTCTGATTCTGTACCAGAGACTATGCCCTACCTTCTTCCCATTTCTTCTGATCCTTTTCATTCTCTTTCTGTCCCTCTATTCCCATCTCTTTAACCACCCTCACCTCTTTCCTTACATTCTCACTTCCAACTCCATGACTCCATGACAAGTAATATCAAAGAGATGCTAATGTGAATTTCATTCATATTAAGAACTAATTTCATGAGAGTTTATCCAAGATGGTGTAGAGTGCCAGAAAGTTGTCTGAGCTCTTCCCAGTTTCCCTCATTAAAAAAACACAGAACAATATTAAATTAAGCCTCTTAATTCTGGAGCGATGAACCCACAAAAAGACAGAATAAAACAATTTTCTAACATATGATAACTCAGAAGGGCATCAGAAAAGATCTCTGTCACCTGAATAAAAGGGGATCTCAGGAAAGCACAGCCAGTGTCAGGGTAAGCTAGGAGGAGGCTCTTAGCAATGGAGCAAATGAGGCCCTTCAGTCCTAGCTCAGCAGGCAAGTGGCACATAAGGCCAACTGTGAATCCTCCAGCCCTCAATAAGAAGGCAAATTGCCAGCCCTGGAATCTTGGTACAACAGGTGCTACTAGGTTGATCCACCCCAGTTGAGTGAGCAAACCATGATTACCTGAGCCCCCAATACAGAAAAGCAGCAACTAGATCCCAGACCTGAGCTCAAGAAGATTGTGGCAGTGCCTGCTGCAACCCAAGAGTAGAGCTGAAATCCACAAATTGAGCAAAAAACAAAAAAGAGTCCTGATTATAGAAAGTTACTATGGAGACAAAGAATATCAAAACAAAAAATCAGAAGAGAACAATGAGTTCAAAATGCCTTCTAAAGGCCATGTAAGACCTCAAGGGGGAATATGAATTGGTCTCAAATACAAAATATCCAAGGGACAGAGTCAAGATGGTGGAGTTAAAGCAGGGATGTCCCTGACTCTCCCCCAAAGCCCACTAAAAACTTGTAAAAATAAATCCTAAACAAATTCTAGAGCTACAGAACCAACAAAAGGACAGAGTGAAACAAATCCACAGCCCAAGACAACCTGGAAAGTTGACAGGAAGAGTGTATAGCACAGTCCAGGGAGTGGAGCACAGTCCAGCATGGGCCACACTTGCAACGACAAGTTCGAACAGGCCTCGGGGGACAGAATCTTTGGCAGCTGTGGCAGTTTCCAGACTTCTAAACACACAACTTCCCAAACTCCAAAAAGATGACTGGGAAAACTCTGTGGGACCTGGATGAAAGAGGAGCACTTTGTCTGGCTAGGGTCAGTCCCAACCCTAGGATGGTGGTAGTGGTGGCAGCCACACTGCAGCAGCAGCAGCAACAACAGGAGCAGCAGTAGTAACAAAGTGTCTTCCAGAGTTCTGGGCCTACAGATGATGGGGGATCAAGCAGATGATATAAAATTCCAGAAGCCTGGGAAGAGTACACCCACCATGACCACCTCCATCATTGGAAGCAGAGTCCTACCTTGACAAAGAGTTAGAAAGTCAAGTATTTGTATGGGAAGATGCATAAACATTGTAAAAGAACTTAGACTATAGAATCTTAGCTTGGTGACAAGGAAGATCAAAGCATTCAAACAGAAGAAGATAACAAAGCTCCTACATCTAAAGCCTCCAAGAAGAATATGAATTGGTTGCAGGCCATGGAGGAACTCAAAAAGAATTTTGAAAAGCAAGTAAGAGAAGTAAAGGAAAAATTGAGAAGAGAAATGAGAATGATGTAAGAAAATCATGAAAAAATGAGTGAATAGTTTACTAAAGGAGACCCCCAAAAAATACTGAAGAAAATAGCACCTTAAAAATAGATTAACCCAAATGGAAAAAAAGAAGTCCAAAAAGCCTGTGAGGAGAAGAATGCCTTAAAAAGAAGAATTAGCCAAATGGAAGGGAAGGTCTAAAAGCTCACCAAAGAAAATAATTTCTTCAAAATTAGAATGGAGTAAATAAAGATAATGATTTAATAATAATCTGATAAATCATAAAATAGAACCAAAGAATGAAATATAAATAGAAGACAATGTGCAATATCTCATTGGAAAAAACACTCGCCTGGAAAATAGACACAGGAGAGACTATTTAACAATTATTGGACTACCTGAAAACCATGATAAAAAAAGAGCCTAGAAATCATTTTTCAAGAAGCTAACAAGAAAAACTGTCCTGATATTCTAGAAACAGGGAGTAAAATAGCAACTGAAAGAATCCATTGATCATCTCTGGAAAGAGAATCTAGAAGGAAAACTCTTAGGAATATTGTAGCAAAATTCCAGATTTCCCAGGTCAAGGAGAAAATATTTCAAAACATTGGAAGGAGAGAATATTGCAAGCAGCCAGAAAGAAATAATTTTAATATCATGGAAATACAACCAGGATAATACAAGATCTAGCAGCTTCTGCATTAAGGGAAAGAAGGGCTTGGAATATGACCTCTGGAAGAGGTCAAAGGAGCTAGCATTAAAACCAAGAATCATCTACTCAGGAAAACTGATTCAATACTTCAGGGGGAAAATGGACATTCAATGAAATAGAGGAATTTCATGCCTTGTTGATGAAAAGATCAGAGCTAAATAGAAAATGTGACTTTCACATATAAGAATTCAGAGAAGAGTGAAAAGGCAAACAGGAAAGAGAAAGCATAAGAGATTTATTAAAGTTGAACTGTCTACCATTTAACATGGAAAGATGACATTTGTAGCTTATGAGACCTTTTTCAGCATTAGAGTAGTTGGAGGAAACAGATAGATAGATAGGTAGATAGATAGATAGACAGACAGATAGACAGATAGAGGACACGGTGAGTTAAATATGAACAGATGCTATCTAAAAACATAAAATTAAGTGGTGAGAGAAGAATATATTGGGAGAAAGAGAGAGATAAAAAAGAGAAGAAAATAACTTTTACAATGGAGTACAAGAAGGGGAGGTAAGAAGAAATGAGTGAAGCTTACTCTCAATGAATTTAGCTTAAGAAGGGAATAACATACATACTCAATTGGGTATCTTATCCTACAGGAAAGTAAGGGGAAGAGAATAAGAGGGAGAACGATAAAAGAGAGGGTAGATTGGGGGGGGGGGGTTTAGAAGCAAACACTTTTGAAAGGGGACAGGGTAAAAGGAGAAAATAGAATAACTGGAAGGGGGATAGGACAGAGGGAAAAATAGTTAGTCTTTCACAACATGGTTGTTATAGAAGTGTTTTGCATAACTACACATGTATAACCTATTTTGAATTGCTTGTCTTCTCAATGAGGGTGGGTGGGGAGGGAAGAAGGGAGAGAATTTGGAACTCAAAGTTTAAAAAAATGTAAAAAATTCATTTTTACATGCAACTGGAAAATAAGATATACAGGCAATGGGGTATAGAAACCTATCTTGCCTTTCAAGAAAGTAAAGGGGAGAGGGATAAGAGTATGGATGAGGGAATGATAAAACAGAGGGTAGGCTGGATGAAGGGGCAATCAGAATGCATGTGAACTTGGGGTGGGGAGGGGAGAGATGGAGAGAAAATTTGGAACTCAAAATCCTGTAAAAGTGGATGTTGAAATTAAAAATAAATAAATACATTTTAAAAATGCAAAGTGCCCTCTTGGAAGACTTCAAAAAAGATTTTAAAATTGAATAAGAGAAATGGAAGAAAAATGTGAGAAGAAATAAGAGTTATGCAGCAAAATTATGAAAATAAAGAGCTAAATGTTTGGGAAAAGAAGCATAAAAAAGTGACTGAAGAAAACTACTTTAAAAGTAGCACTGGTCAAAAGGAAAAGGAAGTACAAAAGCTAACTAAAGAAAACAATTCCTTAAAAATTAGAATTGGGCAAGTGAAAGTTAATGACTCTAGGAGACATAAAGAATCAGTCAAATAAAATCAAAAGAATGAAAAATAGAACAAAATGTAAACTACCTTAATATAAAAACATCTGGTCTATAAAATAGATTTAGGAGAGTTTTTTTTAAGAATTATTGAGCTAACTGAAAACCATGATAAAATAAAAAGAGCTTAGACAGCATCTTTTGAGATAATATGAAGGAAAACTGTCCTGATATCTTAGAAGCAGAGGATAAAATAATCATTGAAAGAATCAACCAATCAGCTCCTAAGATAGTAAAATAAAAACTCCAAGGAATATTGTTACCAAATTCCAAGATTATCAGGTCAAGGAGAAAATACTTCAATCAGTCATAAAGAAAGAATTCATATACCGAGGATCCACTGTCAGGATTATACATAACTTAGCAGCTTCTACATTAAAGACTTGGAAGATTTGGGATATGATATTCCAGAAGACAAAAGGAATTGGATTATACCTAAAGAATTAACTACCCAGCAAAATTGAGCATAATTTTTCAGGGGAAAAGATTCAATTCAATGAGACAGGGGACTTTCAAACTCTCTGGATGAAAAGATCAGAACCAAACAGAAAATTTGATTTTCAAATAAAAGACATAAGAGCATAAAAGAGAAGCATAAAATGATAAAAATAAATTAAAAGACATGTTATACAATAAGCTTAAATTATTTTCATCCTTAATTACAAGATGAAACTTGTAACTCTTGAGAACTGTATCTCTATTAATGCAGTTAGAAGGAATGTACATAGAAAGTGTGGAAATAATCTGACTGATGTGATGATAAAAAATAAGTGGAGAAAAACAGGATTACATTGGGAAAAACAGAAAGGGGGAGGCAGAATAGGGTAAATTTCAACACATGAAGAGGTACAAAAGACCTATTAGAGTAGACAGAAAGAATGGAGGGTGAGCATTGCTTGAAACTTACTTTCATCAGTTTAGGCTCAGAGAGGGAATAGCATATCCATTCAGTTGGGTATATAATTTTATTTTACCCTATAGGGAAATAGGAGGGGAAATGGCAAAGAAAAGGTGTCAGTAAATAGAAGGGAAAGCAGATTGAGGTGGTGGCCAAAAGCAAAACACTGGCAAGGAGGGACAGGGTTAAAGGAGAAAGTAATAAATGGGGGAGATATAGGATGGAGGGAAATATAAGTTAGTAGTCATAAATATTAATGTGAATGGGATGAACTCCCCTAGCAATAGAAGTGGGTAGCAGAGTGGACTAAAAATTAAAATGCTACAATAAGCTATTTACAAGAAACACATGTGAAGCAAAGACATATACATGGAGTAAAGGTAAAAGGGTGGAGAAGAATATTTTATATTTCAGCTGAAGTAAAAAAAAAAAGAAAAAGAAAAAGCAGGGGTTGCAATCCTGATCTCAGACAAAACAAAAATAAATATAATTAAAAGAGAAAAGGAAGGAAGCTACATTGTAGTAAAAGGTATCAAAGACAATGAAGTTATACCAATATTAAACATAAATGCACCAGGTGGTAAAGCATTCAGATTATTGAAAAAGTTAAGTGAGTAATAGGAAGAAATAGACAACTAAAACATATATGTTGGGGATCTCAGCCTCCCCTCTCAGAACTAGATAAATCTAATCATAAAATAAACAAAAAATAATTTTAAATAGGAGAATAGAATTTTAGAAAAGTTGGATATGATAGATTTCTGGAGAAAACTGAATAAAGATAGAAAGGAACAAAACTTTTTGTCAGCAGTACATGGCACATACCCAAAAATTGACCATGTACTATGACATAAAGACCTCACAATCCAATTCAGAAATATTAACTGCATCCTTTTCAGATTTTGATGCATAAAACTTACATGTGATAAAAGACCATAAAAACAGAGACTAAAAATCAACTAGAAACTAAATAATCTAATCCTAAAGATGGGTGGGTCAAATAACAAATAATAGAAACAATCAATAATTGCATCAAAAGGAATGACAACAATAAGACAACATACCAAAACTTATGGGATTCAACTAAAACAGTTTTTAGGGGAAATTTTGCATCTTTAAATGATTACATGATAAAATGATTGATAGAATTACATTTCTATTTCTAAAATAGAAAAAGAACAGATCAATGAATTGGGCATGTAACTAAAAGAAAGCTAGAAAAAGAACAAAAAGAAGATCCCCAATTAAATTCTAAATTAGAAATTCTTAAAATCAAAGGACAGATGAATGAAATTGAATGTAAGAAAAGTATTGAACTATTAAATAAAAGAGCTAGTTCTATTTTAAAAAACCTAATAAAATAGATGACTTTGGTTAATTTGATTAAAAGAAGAAAACCAAATTACCAGTATCAAAAAATGAAAAAAGTGAATTCACCTCCAACAAAGAGGAAATTAAAGTAATAGTTAGCAGCTAATTTGCCTAACTGTATGCTAAGAAAACTGACAATCTAAGTGAAATGGATGAATACTCACAAAAATATTTAAATTGCCCAGATTAACAGAGGAAGAAATAAAGTACTTAAATAACCACATCTTAGAAAAGAAATTGAATGAGCCATCAGTGAACACACTAAGAAAAACTCTCCAGGGCCAAATGGATTTACAAGGGAATTGCATCAAACATTTAAAGAACAATTAATTCTAATTCTACATAAATTTGGAAAAATAGTTGAAGAAGTCCTGTGAAATTTCTTTCATGGTACAAATATGGCATTAGTTCCTGAACCAAGAAGAGTCAAAACAAATATTAAACATAAACCAATTTTCCTAATGAATATTCATGCAAACATTTTAGGTAAACTATTAGCAAAGAGATTATACCAATTAATCATGAGGATAATACACTATGAGAAAATGTGATTTATACCAGGAATACAGGACTGGTTTAATATTAGAAAAACTAACAACATAACTGACCATATCAGTGAGGATAATAACAGAAATAATATGATTATCTCAATAAATGCAGAAAAAGTTTTTGACAAAATACAGCATTAATTCCTACTAGAAACACTGGAAAGCACAGGAATAAATGGAGTTTTCCTTAAAATGATCAGCTGTATCTATCTAAAACTAGTAGCAAGCATTAAATGTAATTGGTATGACCAAGAATCCTTCTCAATAAGGTCAGGGGTGAAATAAGGATGCCCATTATTACCACTGCAATTCAATATTTCACTAAAAGTATTAGCTTTAGCAATGAGGAGAAAAATAATTTGAAGGAATTAAAATAGGCAATGAGGAAATAAAATTATCACTCATTGGAGATGATGTGATAGTACACTTAGAGAATCCTAGAGTATCAACTAAAAATCTACTCGAAACAATTAAGAACTTAAGCAATATTGCAGGATATAAAATAAACCCACATAAATCATCAGAACTTCTTTATATTATTAACAAAGTCCAGCAGCAAGATATAGAAAGAGAAATTCCATTTAAAATAATTCTAGACAATGTAAAATATTTGGGAGTCTACCTGCCAAGACACCCTAGAACTATATGAATACAATTATAAAAATACTTTTCACATGAATAAAGTTATAACTAAAGAAATGAAAAATTATCAGTTGCTCATCATAGGCCAAGCTAATATAATAAGAATAACAATTCTATCTAAATTAATTTACTTATTCAGTTCCATATCAATCAAACTGCCTACGTTTTTTATTTCACATTTCAATTTGTTCATTTTATTTTTCAACATTTACTTCCACAAGATTTTGAGTTCCAAATTTTCTCCCCATCTCTTTCCTCCCCTCACCCCATGATGGTGTGTATTTTGATTACTCCTTCACCAAATCTTCCCTCCCTTCTGTCACACACAGCCCTTTCTTATCCCCTTTTCCTTTGGTTTCTTTACCCCATTGCCTGGTATCTTATTTCCAAGTTGCATGTAAAAATAATTTTTAACATTCCATTTTTTTACACCTTTGAGTTCCAAATTATCTCCCTTCCTCCCTCCCCTCCAACATTCATTGAGAGGGTAAAGAATTTGAAATAATTTGTACATGTGCAGTAATGCAAAATACTTCTAGAAGTCATGTTGTGAAAGACTAACTATATTTCACTCTACCCTATCTCCCCATTTATTCTACTCTCTCCTTTGAGCCTGTCCCTTTTCAAAAGTTGCTACTTCTGATTATCCCCTCCCTGGATTTGTTCTCCCTTCTAACACCTGCCCTTTCATCCCCTACCCTCCTAATTTCCTTTAGGGTAAGATAGACTTCCATACTCAATTCAGTGCGTATATTATTCCCTCCTTAAGCCAAATCTGATGAGAGTAAGGTTCACTCATTCCTTCTCACCTTCCCTTCTTCCCCTCCAATGTAAAATCTTTTTCTTGACTCTTTTACATGAGATAATTTACCCTATTCTACCTCTCTATTACTACTTCTCCCAGTACATTCCTCTTTATCACCCTTTAATTTTACTTTTTTAGATATCATCCCTTCATATTCACCTCACCTTGTGCCCTCTGCCCTCCAAATACCCTAATGATGAGAAAGTTCTCAGAAGTTAAAAATACCACCTTTCCATGGAGGAATGTAAACAGTTCATTTTTAATAAGTCCCTTGTGATTTCTCTTTCTTATCTACTTTTTTACGCTTCTCTTGAGTCTTGTATTTGAAAGTCATATTTTCTACTTAGTTCTGGTCTTTTCTCAAGAACGCATTAAATTCCTCTATGTCACTAAAAGTCATCTCCCCCATTGATTGATTATATTCAGTTTGGCTATAATATTCCTGGTAGTTTTCATTTTGGGATCTTTTTCAAGAGGTGATTAGTGGATTCTTTCAATTTCTATTTTACCCTTTGGTTCTAGAGTATCAGGGCAGTTTTCTTTGATAATTTCTTGGAAATGGTATCATGGCTTTTTTTTATCATGCCTTTCAGGTAGTCTATTAACTGTTAAATTATCTCTTCTGGAACTATTTTCCATGTCAGTTGCTTTTCCAATGAGATATTTCACATTGTCAGCTATTTTTTTTTCATTCTTTTGCTTTTGTTTTATAATTTCTTGATTTCTCAAAGAATCATTAGTTTCCATTCGCTCCATTTTAACTTTTAAGGAATCTTTTCTTCAGTGAGATTTTGAATCTCCTTTTACATTTGGCCCATTCTGCTTTTTAAGGCATTATTCTTCTCATTGGCATTTTGGATCTCTTTTGCCATTTGGTCTAGCCTATTTTTAAGGTGTTGTTTTATTCAGTATTTGTTGAGTTCTCCTTAGCAAGTTGTTGTCATTTTTTCATGATTCTTTTTTGCATCACTCTCATTTCTCTTCTCAATTTTTCCTCAACTTCTCTTATTTGATTTTCAAAATCCTTTTTGGACTCTTTCATAGCCTGATACCAATTCATATTTTCTTAGAGTCTTTGGATAGAGGAGCTTTGACTTTGTTGTCTTCTGTTGAATGTATGTTTTGATCTTCCTTGTCACCAAAGTAAGTTTCTATAATCTGAATTTTTCCATTGTAGTTCCTTTTCCTAGACAATTATTTGAATTCTAACTCTTTGTTAAGGTAGGGCTCTGCTTCCAGTATGGAGAATGTATTCTCCTAGGCTTCAGGAATTTTGTGAAGTTGTTGTCAGAGACACTTCTAGGGTCCTATAAATTTTCAGTTGTCCTAAGGTGGTATGATCTAAAGACAGATATTTGTTCCTCCCCTGCCCTATGTTCTTGCCAGTGAGTAATCACAAGCACTGTTTTCTGCCATGGAATTGTGATGAGAGTCCCCTCTTCAATGCTGCAACAAAGTCTGCTATGTCAGTGCTGTTCCTCACCCCAGGACTGCCAGTCAGAACTGTGACCCAGATTCAAGTATGGGCAAAGCAACAGAATCCTGCCTCAGTGCCAGCAAAGAGATCCCTGGAATCTTATTCTGACCAGTTTTTCAATCCTCTTGTAGTCTATGGGCAGAGAGCTTTGAAAGTAGCCAGAGTTAAATTCTCAATTTATATTTCTTGCTTTGATATACTTTTCTATTGTTTTTGAGCTAAAATTCCCTTCAGAAGTCCTTACTAAACTGTCATCTCTAATTGTGAGTTGATTGGCAGTCATGCTTACTTTATGAAATGAGATTTACCTCAATTCAGTGCCTTTTGGGCAATTTATGTAAAAGTCATAAGAATTAGATGATAAAGAGAATTGCTACCGAGAGCAATATTCAGAACTTGCTGGTAATGATTGCTTGTTTCATGGTGATATTAAAAAGAAAATTAAATTGTTTGATTTTGTCAGGTTCTATTGTAAAGCGGCTGACTAAAATTAATGGATTGATTATCAACCATTTTAATTATCTATAAAGTGTCCCACCCATTGTGACTTTAATATCTAGTACAACTCTTTTACTTTAAAGAAGAGAATACTAAGGCCTAGAAAAGAAATATTACATGACTAAGGTAAGACTGCTAGTAACACCAAAAACCAGGTTTATTTGTCTCTGAGTCTGAAGATTTTTCCATTATACCAACGTTGGAATTATTAATTACAAAACAAACAAACAAACAAACAAACAGTTGTGATTCACTTATAATTACCCTACCCCTAAATGTGCAAGACAGGCTAGAGATTCTGTTTCATACTTTATACTTTGATCTAGCTCTTCTAGATCTTTTAGTGAGAGACAGATTGACTAACTAATGTACTAATAATACCTATGGTTAATGACATGAGGTACATTGATGGATATGGTCTAAAAGATGTTTTATATAATAAAAATTTATTTTTCTTTTTGGTCACTCTTATAGTTTCTCTTTAACCATAAAATCTCAAGGATTTGAAATCATTAAGGTTGTCATAAAGAAGTGAATTACTTAGAAAATATAAAGAATGGCAGGAAATTATGAATATGGGATTGACTAAGAACTGTATTGGCTATAGCTGTAACCAGTTCAAAATGGTGTTGCTTTTTATTATAAAAAGAAACCTGATTCCTTTGCATTCAGTCACAACTTGTTGTTCTAATACATTGATTCTGCAGTGTAATATATCAGAACCCAGAATCATAGAATCTGAGAGGCGGAGAAGACCTAAGCACCCAACACATCTAACTCACAGAAGAAAGGAATTCTGCACTATAAAATGACAAACCAGCATTTATTTAGCCTCCACTTGAAGATCTTCAACAATGGTGAACCCACCACTTCTCCAAGCAGCCCATCCAATTTTAGATAATTCTGTTAGGAAGTTTTTCCTGACATTGGATCTAAATTCTCCCCTTTGTGATTTTTGCTAATTGTTCCTGGTTCTCCCATGTAGGGCCAAACAAGTCTAATTCATGAACTATATCAAAGCTTTTGGAATACTTGAAACATTTGTCATGTGTCATGCCCTACTCCCATCTCCAATTTTTACTTGTTTTGTCAAGGTCAAACTTTCCCAGTTTGTTCACTTTATAGTCATATGTCATCTCAAGGTTCTTCATCACCCTAGATGTTCTTTTCTGGATACTCTCTAGATTATCAATTTTCTTTTTGAAGGAAATTTCTCTTTCCTATTTATCTTTTCATGCTTCTCCTGATTCTTGCATTTGAAAGTAAAATTTTCTTTTCAGTTCTGGTCTTTTCATGAAGCGTGCTTGAAAGTCCTCTATTTCATTGAATCACCACTTTTTCCCCTGAAGTATTATATTCAGTTTTTCTGGGTAGATGATTCTTGGTTTTAATCCTATTTCCTTTGACCTTTGGAATATCATGTTCCAAGTCCTTCAATCCCTTACTGTTCAAGCTGCTGAATCCTGTGTTGTCCTGATTGTATTTTCATAATACTTGAATTGTTTCTTTCTGGATGTTTGTAATATTTTCTCCTTGACCCTGGAACTCTGGAATTTGGCTACAATATTACTAGGAGTTATCCTTTGGTGGTCTCTTTCAGGAGGTGATCAGAGAATTCTCTCCATTTCTATTTTACCCTCTGGTTCTAGAACATCAGGGCAGTTTCCCTAATAATTTCTTGGAAGATGATGTCTTGGCTCTTTTTTTGATCCTGGTTTTCAGAGAGACCAAAAATTTTTAAATTATCTTTCCTGGGTCTATTTTCCAGGTCAGTTGGTTTTTCAGTGAGTGATTTCACACTATCTTCTATTTTTTTTCATTCTTTTGGCTTCATTTTATAATTTCTTGATTTCTCATAAAGTTATTAGCTTCCATCTGCTCCATTCTAATTTTTAAAGAATTATTTTCTTCAGTGAGCTTTTGGACTTCCTTTTACATTTAGCCAATACTTGTTTTAAATACATTCTTCTCCTCATTGGCTTTTTGAACCTCTTTTCCCATTTGTGTTAGTCTATTTTTAAAGGTCTTACTTTCTTCAGTATTTCCTTGGGTCTCCTTTAGCAAGCTGTTGACTCATTTTTCATGATTTCCTTGCATGGCTCCCGTTTCTCTTCCTAATTTTTCATCCACTTCTAAGTCCTTTTTGAGTTCTCACATGGTCTGAGACCGTTTCATATTTTGGGGGAAGGCTTCAGATGTAGGAGGCTTAACCTTTGTATTTCTCTCCAGTTGTATACTTTGGTCTTCCTCTGGTTGTAAGCTTTGATCTTCCTCATCCAAAATGATGGAAGAAAATACCTTTTCACCAAGAAAGTAACCTTCTATAGTCTTACTTTTTCCCCTTTAGGGGCATTTCCCCAGCCAATTATTTGACTTTTGAGTCCTTTGTCAAGTGGAGAGTATACTACCACAGGCTTCAGAGATTTTGTGCAAATGTTCTCTGAGATACCTCTAGAGACTTGTAAGTTCTTAGTTCCTCCAAAGTGGCATAGTCAAGGGAGATGTAATTTCTCCTTTCCTGACTTTTGCTCTGGTCTGTGAGCAACCACATGCACCTTTTTTCTGTCCTGGATCTATGAGTAGGATTCCTTCTCCACAGTTGCCACCAGATCTTCTCCACCAGTGCTCCTCCTCACCCCAAGAACACCGCTCAGGACTGAGACCCAGATCTGCTGCCCAATTCCACCAGGATCTGTACACCAAGAGCTCCAGAAGTGGCTGCTGATACTCAGCCCTGGGGCTGAGGTCAGACGCACTCCACTCTTACTCAGGTGAAAGAGCTTTCTCACTGACATTTGAAGCTGTCTTTGGTGTTTGCGGGTTGAGAAATCTGGAAATCTGCAGCATCTGGCTGTGATTCAGTGCCCTGAAGCCTGCTTCAGTTCAGTCTGTGCCAGCACTTCCCACACTGGATTAAACTCTGCTCTGAGCCAGGTACAACACATGTTTCCTTTCCACCTTCCAGGCAGTGTTGGGCTGGAATTTTTTTTTTCACTCTGTCATTTTGTGGCTTCTACTGCTCTAGAATTTTTTTAAAGTTATTTTTACAGGTATTTTCAGGGCTTTGGAAGGAGAGCTTGAGAAGATCTTGTGCTTCTACTTCACCATCCTGGCCCTGCCCACATCTAAATTTCTTTTTTTTGGTTTAAAAAAGTCACAAGCACAAAAGTGTCAGAAAGTCCACATGCACTAGCGTTTATACTGTCTGACTTGTGACAATTTCATATCTCAGGTCTTCGGTTTCTTCATATTACTAAAATATTAATTCTTATTTTTTGTGCATGACTGCTGTTAGCATAAGAATTTTATACTTTCAGATGCTAGATAAATGTAAGATATTATTATTAACAATGACAGTGGCAGAATGTTGGGGAGAACCTATCAGTTTCCCTCTCACAGCTTTATCAGGGATAACTTTGATATATGCATAAATCATTTTTGCTGGCATGTTTTACATCTCATCTAATAGTCTACCTCAACCATATTCTTGGTATTTTCCTTACCACTGCACCTTCACTACAACCCCTACCATCTGTTTTCCATCTCTTGCCCTGGGAACAGTAATTAGATTAATACTATTCTTGCTTCTGCAAGAGGCAAGTCAATTGCCACTCCTATAATTTCATGTGCTATTCCCATGACTTCACAAACTAAAACAACCATCCCTACTCACCCTTTCTACATATGTTTTGTCTTTGAATATAAATTCTTTGAGAGAAGGAACTGCCTTGGCTTTATATTTGTTTCCCTACAGTTTAACAGTGCTTAACATCATTAGCACTGAATGCTTGTCATTCACTCAAAAGAAATCTATAGAAATAAAAATAATAATATAGATCAGAAGATGCTTATGTCTTCTCAGTTGTCTTTTAAAATGTAGTAATATATTTGTTGGTCCTTTACATGCTTGTGGAATCTTCTTTCCATAGACTTCCTTTCATAGACTTTCTTCTCTTGATTTTTGTAAAACTAATTTCATGTGGCTCCTTTGGAGTATCTGGTTCTTGTCAACTTCTTTTGGTGATTCTTCAATCATAACATAGAACTTATCAAAGTACTCTGAGCTTCTGTACTATGAACTCATTTCTTTTCCCTCATTTCTTCACTCTCATCTCTTCAACTTCCTGGAACTTCTCACAGTGTCTGGCAGAGTGCTTAATAAGTGACAACTAATATGCACTCATTCTTTTTCTCTTTCATCAGTTCCATTCTGTTCTGTCCTTTCATTTTATCTCTGTCTCTTTCACAAACACATTGTATACATACAAGTTCACATACGTGTGTGTGTCTATATGTGTTATCTAGGAAACTCAGAGACTTGTCCAGGGTCACATAGCCAATATATAGGAGCAACAAGAATACGGGTCTTTCTGGCTTGATGACCAACTCTCTGTTTGGTATGCCATGCTTCCTTTCAATAATAATCATTCTAAAAATGTGGCATTCTTATTATTGCTATTGTAAAACTAACATTGATAGGTGATAATCTGATCTTTTGTTAATGTTGTTTATTTATAAAATAAAATATTTATCCCTTACTTCTTTTTGGTTTAAGTTCTCTCTCCTTTCCATCCATCCAAACATTTTTTACACCTATGAATGTTTATTTTTTCTTCTCAATTGGAAAGCATTTATATTTGAAGCCATTAAGCAGCTGCATAAGGAGGTGTAGAAGAGGTTTAGAAAGGCAAGAACACTTTCATTTCATTATCCCTTCGTTAAACTACCTGGGCTTTGACAGTTTAATGAAGGGATAATGGGGAGAAAATGGCCTGACCAAGTCTACAGGACACTGTTTAATATAGCATTAATAGACTGGCTGTGTGCAAGTTCTTCCTCTCTCTGTCATTTTCATGATTCAGTTTGTTTTCTGTTCAGTTGAGAAAAACAAAGTAAAAACATACAGGTCAAGAATAAAAAAGATTCCCTTTTGTAAAGGAATGTACTTGCCTCACAAAAATCTGTTAGTGAAAGTAAGAGCTGAAAATGGCTTTCTTCAATGAACTAAATATGGAGTATAATAAAAATTCCAAATTAGTCTTTTATTTGATCAGACACTCTCATGGAGATTCCACTGAATGATTACTTTGATTTTCATTGTCAGTTCTTCAGATCTCAAATAGTCATTCTCACTCTTCCTGGAAACCTGAATGTGAAAATTAACTATCAATGCCAACCCCCATAAATAATTTCCAAAACTGAATGTCTCAAACATATACATATTAATATTCCTTCTTTATTGTTTTCTGATTTTACCTAAAAACTAAATGATTTTTTTCTACTCAACAAATATTAAACACTAGCTACATGTAAGGCATCCCGAAGATTCTTTTTTAATTTTTTGTACTGCATTATTTTCAATAAAGGTATCACTTTATTGGTAAATGTATAGAAAGAAACATTTATTACTAAATAACATTTTACACAAAGAAGTCATTTTGTGCCTACATAGCCTTTTATTTTTAATGTGTAGAAAATAATTTGCCACTTTGACTCTAACTTGTTGACAAGTCAATTTGACAATCTGAGTTTCCTCTTTAATACTCTACTTCAGTAAACCTTCTGAAAGTCATCATTGTGGTTCTCTAATTACAAAAATTAATGGTTCTTATTAAGTATTCTACTTCCTTAATATCTCTAAATCATATGATGCTTTGGACTACCCCCTCCTTGATGAAGCAATCTCTTCCCTCAACTTCTTTGACAGTACAGAATTCCAAGTTTTTTTTTCTTCTTTTTATTACCTCTCAAACTATAATCCCTACCTCCCTGTCTTCTTGCTTAAAATTTAAACATTTCTCAAGATTCCTTTCTTAGATTGTTACTGCATATAACTGGAAAATAAAAAATACAGGTAATGGCATATAGAAATTTATCTTGCCCTATAAGAAAAGAGAGAAGATGAGGATAAGGGAAGGGTGGGGTGTGATAGAAGGGAGGGCACATTGAGGGAAGTGGTAATCAGAATGCAAGGTGTTTTTGGGTGGGAAGAAGGGAGAGATGGTGAGAAAAACTGAAACTTAAAATTTGTGAAAATGAATGTCAAAATCTAAAAAAAAATAAATAAAATTATTTTTTGAAAAAGATTCATTTCTTAGACTTTGTTCTTTTTACTATTGTCTTTCTTTTTCAGAGATTTCATTTACTTTTATGGATTTCATCATCACTTCTTTTTTTTTTTTAGTGTTTTAACGTTTATTTATTTATTGCCACAAAATGTTTACTTCTAAAATTTCTCCCCACTTCTCCCCACCTCATAACTCCTTGCATTCTGATTACCCCTTCCCTCAATATGCCCTTCCTTCTATCACACCCTCCCTTCCCTTATCCTCATCTTGTTAATTTTCTAGTAGGGCAAGGTAAATTTCTATAACCCATTACCTGTATTTCTTGTCTCCTAGTTGCATGTAAAAACAATTCTCAACATTCCTTGCTAATACTTTGAATTCCAACTTCTCTCCCTTTTTCTGTCCCCAACCATCCCCATTGAGAAGGCAAGTAATAGAATATAGGATATATATATATATATATATATATATATATATATATATATATATATATATATATATATATATATACGTATATATATATATATATATATGTGTAGTTTTGCAAAAGAATTTCATAATAGTCATGTTGTGTAAGACTAACTACATTTCCCTCCTTCCTATCCTGCCCTCCCATTTATTCTATTCTCTCTTTTGACCTTGTTGCTTCCCAAAACAGTTTACTTCGAATTACTCCCTCAATCCATTTGCCCTCCCCTCAATCATCCCCTTCACCTCACTTGTCCACTTCTCCTCTACTTTCCTGTAGTAGAAAACAGGTTTTCATATCAAATTGAGGGAGCATGTTATTCCCTCCTGAAGCCAGATGTGAAGAGAGTAAACTTCACTTTTTCCCTCTCAACTCCTCCTTTTTCTCCTCCATTGAAAAAGTTTTTTCTTGCCCCCTTTATGGGAGATAATTTGCCTCATTCTACTTCTCCCTTTCTCTTCCCATATTCCTCTCTCACCCCTTAATTTTATTTTTTAGATAACATCCCTTCTTATTAATGCAGCCTGTGCTGTGTGTGTGTGTGTGTGTGTGTGTGTGTATGTGTAATCCCTCCAACTACCCAAATACTGAGAAAAGTCTCAAGAGTTACAAATATTATCTTTCCATGTAGGAATGTAAACAGTTCAGCTTTAGTAAGTCCCTTATGACTTCTCTTTTCTGTTCACCTTTTCATGCTTCTCTTCACTCTTGTGTTTGAAAGTCAAATTTTCTATTCAGCTCTGGTCTTTCCATCAAGAATGCTCTAAAGTCTTCTATTTCATTGAATGACCATTTTTTCCCCTGAAGTATTATACTCAGTTTTGCTGGGTAGGTGATTCTTGGTTTTAATCCTAATTACTTTGATTTCTGGAATATTATATTCCAAGCCCTATGATCCTTAATGTAGAAGCTACTAGATCTTGTGTTATCCTGATTGCATTTCCACAATACTCGAATTGTTTCTTTCTAGCTGCTTGCAATTTTCTCCTTGAACTGGGAACTGTGGAATTTGACTACAATATTCCTAGAAGTTTCTCTTTTCAGATCTCTGTCAGGAGGTGATTAGTGGATTCTTTCAATATTTACTTTGCTCTCTGGTTCTAGAATATCAGGAGAATTTTTCTTGAAAATTTCATCAAAAATGATGTCTAGGCTCTTTTTTGATTGTGGCTTTCAGGTAGTCCCATAATTTTTAAATTGTCTCTCCTGGATCTCTTGTCCATGTCAGTTGATTTTCCAATGAGATATTTCATATTATCTTCCATTTTTTCATTCTTTTCATTTTATTTTGTGATTTCTTGGTTTCTTATAAAGTCATTACCCTCCATCTGTTCCATTCTAATTTTCAAAATAACTATTTTCTTCAGTGAGCTTCTGAACCTTCTTTTCCATTTGTCTAATTCTGCTTTTTAAAGCATTCTTCTCCTCACTGGCTTTTTGGACCTCTTTTGCCAACTGAGTTATCCTGTTTTTAAAGGTGTTATTTTCTTTAGCATTTTTGGGGTCTCCTTTAGCAAGCTGTTGATTTGCTTTTCATGCATCTCTCTCATTTCTCTACCCAATTTTTCTTCCACCTCTCTTATTTGATTTTCAAAATCCTTTTGGAGCTCTTCCATGGCCTGAGACCTTTGTATACTTATTTTCGAGGCCTCAGATGGTAAGCATTGTTTTTCCTCATCCAAAAGGATGGAATAAAATACCTGTTCACCCAGAAAGCAACCTTCTATATTCTTATTTTTTTCTGGGCATTTTCCCTGCCAGTTACTTGACTTTTGAGTCCTTTTTCAAAAGGAGGGAATACTCTGGGGACCTGTAAGTTCTCAGTTCCTCCAAAGCAGCACAGTCAAGGAAGAGGAGTTACTCCTCTCCTGGCCTGCATGCTGGTTTGGGAGCAACCAAAACTTTTCTGTCCAGAATCTGAAAGTAGAATTCCCTCACCACAATAGCCTCCAACTCCACTGCACCAGAGATCCTCCTCACCCCAGGGCTGGGCTGAGTTCCCCCAGGGACTCCAGGCAGAAGGCTCCAAAAATGGAAGCTGCTGCTGCAGTGGCAGCTGCTGGAGATTCAGACTGTGTTCCCCTGTCCTGGGTGAAGGAGCCCTCCCACTGACCTCTGAAGCTGTCTGTGGAGTTTGTGGGTTGAGAAAACTGGGAACTGCTGCTGCTGGTAGCTCCCTGAAACCCATTCTGGGTCCTATCCTTATCATGCTGTGCAGCCCATGGTGGGCTGCGCTCCACTCCATGCCCAGTGCAATAGACCCCTCCTGTCAGCATTCCAGGCTGTACTGGTCTGGAAATCTCCCTCACTTTGTCATTTTGTAGCTTCCGCTGCTCTAGAATTTGTCCAGAGTCATTTTTCACAGGTGTTTTATGGGCTATATGGGGGTTCTTCTACAGGTCTGCTTTCTACTCCACTGTCCTGGCTCTGACTTCATCATTACTTCTGTGAAAATGATTGCTAATCTACATCCTCACTGCTGATTTCTTTCCAAGCTCTGGTCTTCCATTTATTCCTCCCTGCTAGATATAGTGTATCTTAGATATTCTGTCATCTCAGATTTAGCATGCCTAAAATAAACTCCTTTCTTTTCCCACAAAATAGCTTCAGATTTCTCTAATTCTGTTCATTCCTTCAATGTCCCATTTGTTGAGGAGGAAAATCTTTGTATTATCTTTGACTTCTCCCTGTCTCTCCCTTTGTCCCCAACTCTTTTTCCAAAGACACAATGTCCTATTCTTTTTCCTTAACGTCTCATATTTGTTCCTTATTTTTCTCTTGCATAAACCAAGTGTTCCTTTGTCACTTTAATACTGCTAATATCACAACTATCTTCCAATTTGTTTCTGCATATCTTGTTACCTCCCTTTCCAATCTATCCTAAATACTTCTGCAATGTCAGACTTAAAATTATATATATATATATATATATTTCAATTTATCTTCCCTATAAATCATTATTTATAACCCCCCATTATCTGTGGAATGAATAACATTTCTTAATCTATCTTATAAGTCACTCCTCATCCTCTTGCTTAACCATATGTTTCTGACCCGATGTTCTTTGACTTCCCCAAAACTCTTCAATCCTGCCAAATCACTCTATATTACTTATTACTGTATAATTTTGCTTTTCTAATTACCACTTTGCAAATTCTTGCCTTTCTTAGCATTATCACATGATAGGGAAAAACTCAAATTCAAAATAACAATAATAGGTCAAAATTCTTCTGTCTTTTAGTTGTAATAAATTGTTTCCCTCAGAGAGCCCTATGACATATATACATAATTTAGGTATTTTTATTAGCCCTGTTTTTCAGATGTGGAAATAGACTCACATGACATAGTGGAAATAATGATAGATTTGGAGTCAAAGGATAGGAGTTCAGATCTTGTCTTTGTCTCTTGTTACTTGTGTAATCTTGAATGAGCTAGTTAATTTGTCTTGGTTTCATGAGAAGTTGAGACAAGATGACCCCTATGATCATTTTTAATTCTTAATCTATGATCTTAAAAGTGAAAGGTATATAATTTGTTATGTTGACATTGATATTTCTGACTCTATGATTCCTCACTCCAAGTCAAATACTCATTTCCTTTTATATTAATCAGCATACTAAGACACCTGTGATCAAATCCTAGTTCTGCAATTATGCTATGGAACCCTGATAAAATAACTTTATCTTTTCTGAGCTTTATTAATCTTTAAAACTCAAAATAATTGTACTGCTCAAAACCTTTTGCAAACGTTTGTAAGTTTCTATTTCTAAACTATTAAATACTCCAGAGATAAGATACATTATTTCCTATATCCATAACTTTCCTCTTCTTCATAGCTTGCCCAATGACATGAGCTCATAATGCCATGCTGATGTACAGTCCTCTGCTCTCTTCTAGTACCAAGATGTTGTAAGATATAGCTCCCACCTAGCCACTACCCAGCTCATTGGTCATCTTCCTGTTACTGTGTCTCACATCTCCCTCCACTTCTTACTTCTAGCTCTGAAAAAGAAATTCAAATTAACAATAATCAGCCTGAAACAAATTTCATAAGATTCCACTCAACATCCTTGTACATTTTCTGAACAAATCATCCATCCTTTACCTAGCCACCAATCTCCTATGCAAAACTGCTTTCTCTAAAGTTACCAATGAAATCTTAATTGCCAAATCTGATTATCTTTTTTTTTTCAGTCATCTTTCTTCTCAGCAGTTAGGCAGCACAATGCATTGAGCTTCAAACATTTAATAATTACGTGACAATGGGCATCTCATTTAATTCTGTCTGTCTCTGTTTTCTCATCTGTAAAATGTGGATAATAACATTCACGTTTTAGCTACTGTGTGAGGATTAAATAAGATAATATTTGTAAAAGCTTTGGAACAACTCTAAATCACATACAAATCCTAAATCTTACCATTATCTACCTGTGTGCTACTGCTAATAGAAACTGCTGATTATCCTTTTCTCTTGATTCCCTGTCTTCTCTATGTCTTTATTGAACTACTGTATCCTGGTTTTCCTCCTACTGATCTAATGACTACTCAATGCCCTTTGCAAGTTTATCATTAATATCATGCCCTTATTTGTGGGTGTACACCATTGTGCATATGCTAGACATCACTATGATATCTCTTTATTGGTCCTCTCTTGGGGACTTCCTCAGCTTTCATGAATACAGTTGTTAATTTTATGCCAATTACTACCAAATCAGTAGATTTATCTCTCTTCTAACATTCAATAGCAGCAGCATCATTTGCCTATTGAATATTTCAGACAGAAAATCCAGAAGATATGAAAAATTAAACATTCCAATGACACAACTCATTATTCTTTCTCCCAAATAACCCTCTCTTCTAAACTTCCCTTTTTTCTGTTGAAGATTGTACCATTCTTCTGGTCTTTCAGTTTTATAACTCTGACAAAATCTTTGAGTCATTACATTCTCTCATGGGACATTTCATCAATTGCTATTCCACCCCCTACCCTCAAGGCAATCAGTCTTAAGTGACTGGCTCAGGATCACACAACTAGTAAGTGACAAGTGTCTGAGGCCAGATTTGAACTCAGGCTTTTCTGATTTCAGGTCCAGGGCTTTATTCACTATAACACCTAACTGTCCCATCAGTTGCTAAATATTTCTCTTTTTATGTCCACATCTCTTCTAATCAGACTCTTTTTGTACTGACAACATTAGTTCAGACAGTCCTCTCACTTTGACACCTAGTCTATTTGGGACCTTGACAAAGCACCAAATTTTCCTCCACCTCAGTTTCATCTCTTCTTTAAATGAGAGACTAGACTAGATGGCTCCAAGTTCCCTTCCACTTTTATATCTACGATTCACTTAGTTGGTTGCTTGGTTGTTGTCCTTCCTCTTCGAAGATGACCAAAATGACATCATCATTGTAAAGTGAAATTTCAGTGTGTCTGACAGAGATTGATCAGACCAATACAAGCTTGGAATGCTCTAACACAGATTAGACACAGATAATCCATATAAATATTTGGGGTGGATGTCCCAAATTTGTGCATCCTGCTTTTACTTTGTGCTGTCTCAATTCTGCTATGCTCAAAGAGCACAACACCTTTTCTTATGTGGGCACGCCATCCTGAACAGTCCTGTGCCAGTGTTTCCCATGTTGCACAGTCAAATCCAAAGTTCTTGAGAGAGACCTTGAGCATGTCCTTGTATCATTTCTTCTGACCACCATATGATCACCTGCCCCATGCAAGGTCTCCATAAAATAGTCTTTTTCTCAAGCATACATTTTGCATTCAAACAGCATGGCCAGCCCATCAGAGTTGCATTCTCTGAAGCATAGTTTGAATAGTTGGCAGTTCAGCTCAAGCAGTGTTTTCAGCCATGTTGACAAATGCTTTCAATGAGGATAAATACAGCTTCAAGGTCAACTACTGTACTGACAGTAAGTTCTTCAATTTGCAAAGGTTAAAATCCAGGACCAAAGTGGGGGGAGTTTGGTGCATGATTTTCTGTTGCAGACAATTGTGCACTCAATGCAGACTATGAAGCTGAGATATAACAAAGTATGGATCAATTTTCTGCTGCTTGTGCTAATTTTGGCCTAATAATTACACCAAGAAAACACAGGTGCTCCATCAGCCACCACCACACCATCCATAAGTGGAACCATAGGTTACAACAAATGGAGAAGTTTTGAATGATAAGTTCACTTACCTTGGTAGTGTATTTTCCAGGGATGTACACATTGACAATGAGGTTGATGCACGAATTGCCAGACCTACTTCAGTGTTTGGGAGGCTCTGAAGAAAGGTTTGGGAGAAAAGAGGTAGTAGACTAATTACCAAACTGAAGGTCTACAGAGCCAGTGTGCTGACCTCATTGTTATATGATTGTAAAACATGGACAGTCTACCAGCCCCGTGCCAGGAAACTGAATTCCTTCCATTTGAACTGTCTTACAAAGATTCTGAGGATCACCTGATATGATAAGGTACCAGACACTGAAATCCTTGCTCAAGCTGAACTGCCAGGTATTCCAACTATGATTCACTGATTTCATGATAAAAGATAAAATAAGCTGCAAAAAAGAAACTGAGTAATTGTATTAACCTAGGCATTCACAGTTAAATATAAAACAGTAGGTGCTGTCCATTCCATTTACAAGAGTCTGAAATCTAGCTTGTGAGACAAGACACATATGTATGTCTGTGCATAAATCAGTATGTGTACACATACCCACACACAAATAGAGTAGTTACACACATGTATTCAAATACATTTACTATTTATTTTATGAATCAAGGGAATAATATAGATAATTAGCACTGCAGGAGCACAGAGAATGGAAAGAAGATTTTAAGTTAGAGTAGTCAAGGAAAAGAGAGGGGGCTTTAGCTGATTTTAAAAGCATAAGGACACTTATAGAGGAAATGGACAAAAAAAGACCATTAGTAAATGTAGACTGACCAGGGAATTATACAGGGAATATTAAAGGAATAAGGAAAAGACCAATCTATCTAAAATGATTAGTATAGTCTTGTATAGGTAGTTGCAAGGTTCAGCTTTTGATAGTCCTGAAAAACAAGAAGTTGGGACTTCATACCTTAGGGAATCATTGGAGGTTTCTGAATGAGGAAGATAAATTTGGAAAAGGGATAGATTATACCAGTGTTTTAAAAAGAATAATCTGGAAACTGTTTGTTAAATGAGTTGGGAAGTGCGCACAGTGAGAAAAATAATATGTACAGTATCTACAAAATTCTAAACAGAAAGAACAATACAACACTATTGGAGGCTAGACTGATTTAATGGCAAAGATTGACCCCAAGGAAAGATGAGAATCTGTACCTTAGTTTCTTCACTGGCCAGAAGAAGCAATCTAATGTGTGTGAAATGTTGAATATAATGTTAGAAGTGCCTAATGTGTTAGTTGGTTTTGCTGCATTTTTTTTTCTTTTTTTGTAAGAAGTGTATATTTGAGAAACAATGTGATATAGAAATGAAAGGCATCTATTGAAAATAATAAAGTGATTCTGAAGAGGGAAGGGATTGTATAGAACAGGGAGCAACCGATTTGAATGTTGATAAAATAATCTAGGGTTGCATTAGAAAGGGGAAATGCAGTGATAATGGAAAGGAAAATAAAGTACTTGAAAGGGACTACTCTTGCCTAATGTCATAGCAAAGTGATGAACATTTTATGAAGTTTTGAAAGCTGTACTAGAAGGACTTAATTTCTAGTATGTTTTACCAAATATAGAAATGCTTCAAATTAAGGCCATAATATATATATATACTATCCAAGGATCAACATTGCACTTGGAGAATGACATGAATAGAATGCTACTAAATAGTTTGTTTTTTTTTAATTGTGACTTTGACATCAATCAACAAATATAATCTCCAAATACAAAGAATGGAAAAAAAGCTGTCTATGAAATCATGGTGGAGTAAGCAATAAAAATTCATCAAAGAGAAGCTCAAAAGAAAAAAAAATGGTATATTTTTATTACATAAATAAGACAAGAAGAGGATTTTTAAATACTGAAATCTTGAGCCTATGTGAGTACAAGAATGAAAGTTTGAGAAAAAAGAAGTGTGGAGTTTAAGTATGCTGAGTCTGCAGTGACAACAGACTATTCATAGGGAAATATCAAGCATTCTAAAAGGTGCTGTCTATCTCCAGAGAAAGAACTGGTTGAGCCTGAATGCATATCAAATATATGTTTTCTTTATTTTTATTTTTCCTTCTTTTTTTTGACCAGTTGGGTTTGATCTTTTCTTTTTCATAACATGACTTACATGAAAATATGTTTTATATAAATACACATATGCAATCCATGTCAAATTGTTAGCCTTCTCAATGGGGGAGGGGAGAAGGGAGAGAATTTTCAATTCAAAATTTAAAAGAAAGTTAAAATTGTTTTTACACCTAACTAGGAAAAATAAAATCAAATAAAAAAGAGAAATATCTATCATTCAGTTATATGTACAGTACCAAAATTTGGTCAGAGCTTAAGATAGAGATTTGAACATCACCTTGATAGAAGTGACAGTTGAAACTATAAGGGGGAAATATTTTTCACACTCAATTGTATTGTATTTTTTTCTAATTACATATAAAGATAATTTTCAACATTCATTTTTTTAAGATTATGAGTTCTAACTTTTTTCTCCTTCTCTCCGTACTCTTTCATCTCCCCAAGACATCAAGGAATACATGTACAATCATATTAAAAATATTTCAACATTAGTCATATTGTAAAAGAAGAATCAGAACAAATGGGAAAAATCATGAGAAAGAAAAAAAAGAATGGAAAATAGTATGCTTTGATCCATATTTAGACTCCACAGTTTTTTCTGGATATGGCTAGCATTTCTCATCATGAGTCTTTTGAAATTGTCTTACACCTAGTCAGGGGTGAGGAAACTGCAGCCTGGAGGGGTCACATGTGGCCATCAAAGTCCTCAAATGAGGCCCTTTGTAGGAATCCAAACTTCCCAGAACAAATTCCCTTAAGAAAAGGATTTGTTCTATAAATCTTGGATTCAGTCAAAGGACTGCACTTGAGGACTTAGAGGGCCACATGTGGCCTCGAGTCTGATGTTTCCCCACCCCTGAATTAAGTCTATTATGTTTGACCATTGCATGAAGTTGCTGCAACTTTGTACAATGTCCTTCAGGTTCTGCTCACTTCATTCAACATCAGTTCATGTAAGAATTTATGTCTTTTTTTTTCCTGAAATCTGCCTGCCATCAATTCTTATAACACAATAGTATTCCATCATACCATACACCACAACTTGTTCAGCTATTCCCCAATTTATAATTCCCCTCAATTTATAATTCTTTACCATCACAAAAAGAGCAGTCACAAATATTTTTGTACATGTGGATTCTCTTCCTTTTTTTAATGACCTCTTTGGTATATAGAACTAGTAGTGGTATTACTAGATCAAAGAATATTCATGGTTTTATAGCCCTTTGGGCATAGTTCCAGATTGCTCTCAAGAATGGTTGGATCAGTTCATAACTCCACCAACAATGTATTAGTGTTCAATTTCCCATATTTTCTCCAACATTTATCATTTTTTGACATATTGGCAAATGTCAAAAGTGTGAGGTGATACCACAGAGTTATTTTAACTTGTAATTTTCTAATGATTTTGAACATTTTTATATGTGACTATAGAGAGTTTTAATTTCTTCATCTGAAAACTGTATGTCCATGTCCTTTGACCATTTATCAATTGGCGAGTCACTTATATTCTTATAATTTTGACTTAGTTCCCAAATGGCTGAGTGAGAGCAACTACTCACCGAAGCTCTTAGACAAACTCCATCAGATACCTCTAAACAGAGAATCTGACCAAATTTTGGAGGTGCAGAATCTAATAGGAGACAGACTGTGGCAGATTCACAGACCAGGACAGACTGAAAGGTCGATGGGAAGGATCTGTACCGAGGGGGTAAGCCCACAGCACACAGCGCAGTGAGTCTAGTGTGGCCAAGCAGGAAATCCCTGGGGTGGCCTGAGGCAACTGCAGCACAGCAGAACAGTGGAGTGGCTGCCCCAGGAGGGAGACCAGAGGACCTGAGCACGTGAAAGCCACTGAGCACCAGGTATCAGCTGTAGCATCTCCTGAGATTTTCAGTCTGCATATTAAATATCTATAAATCACCTACTTGAACTTCTGGGAGCAGAGGGATCAGTAAATGTTCTCTCCCCCTCCCCTTGTTGATGTTGAAAGAACCATAAAATATTTTTCCCAGAAAAATCCTGAATCAGTAGGATCAGCAAAAGGACCAGACAGTCTCATAAAACCTAAGGGTAGGAAAATAGCTAAGGGGGATTCCTCTTACTGTGGCAGACATGGAGGAAAAATTGGGAAGAGAAGTGAGAGAGATGCAAGAAAATCATGAAAAGCAAGTCAACCTTGCTAAAGAAGACCCAAAAATGCAGAAGAAAATAACACCTTTAAAAATAGGCTAACCCAAATGGCAAAAGAGGTACAAAAAGCCAATGAGGAGAAGAATGCTTTAAAAAGCAGAATTAGCCAAATGGAAAAGGAGGTTCAAAAGCTCACTGAAGAAAACAGTTCTTTGGGGGGTGGAGCCAAGATGGCGGAGTAGAAACACACAAATACGCTAGCTCCGAACCCACAGCCCATGAAATATCTGTAGTAAAGAGCTGCCAATAAATTCGGGAGCAGGAGAAGCCACATAACAGTGGAGCAGATAAGATTTCTGTTCCAGAGGGACCTGCAAACCTCTCGCAAAAGGTCCATGGTGCTATGGACATGGAGCCCAGCCCAGCCCTGCACCTGCCCCGGCACTGAGAGGAACAGATCCGAGCGGACTTCAGGGATGGGATCTCCAACAGCCGCAGGGGTCCCTCCACCCATAGGTGATGGGGGTCGGTAAGAAGGTCTCTTTGGTGGGTTGAGAGGGGAGTTGGGTGTCCCCATTCTCAGGCCCTCTCGGGAGGCAACAGAGGAGGTGGGAGAAGACCAGGGCTCCCCAAGCAGGCAGGAGCCCAGATCCATTGTTGAAGGTCTCTGCATAAACCCCCTGAGGGAACTGAGCCCATGAGGCGGCCCTGCCCCGACCTGAGCACCTAAACATAATCTCACACTGAATAGCAGCCCTGCCCCCGCCCAGAGCCCTGAGGCTGCGAAGCAGCATTTGAGCCTCAGACCCCAAGCACTGGCTAGGAGGATCCAGAGGCGAGGTGGGTGTGAGGAGAATATTCAGAGCTCAAGTCACTGGCTGGGAAAATGCCCAAAAAAGGGAAAAAAAAAAACAAGACTATAGAGGGTTACTTTCTTGGTGACCAGGTTTCTCCTCCCCTCTTTTCTGATGAGGAAGAGCGGTGCTCACCATCAGGGGAAGACACAGAAGTCAGTGCTTCTACATCCCAGCCCACTCAATGGGATCAGTTCTTGGAAAAGGTCATAAAGAGCCCAAAAAATTTTCAAAATCAAGTTAGAGAGGTGGAGGAAAAACTGGGAAGAGCAATAAAAGACTTGCAAGCAAAGTATGAACAACAAATCAGCACCCTGCTAAAGGAGACCCAAAAAAATGCGGAAGAAAATAACATCCTGAAAAATAGGCTAACTCAATTGGCAAAGGAGGTTCAAGAAGCCAATGAGGAGAAGAATGCTATCAAAAGCAGAATTAGCAAAATGGAAAAGAAGATTCAAAAGCTCACTGAAGAAAATAGTTCTTTCAAAATTAGAATGGAACAGATGGAGGCTAATGACTTTATGAGAAACCAAGAAATCACAAAACAAAACAAAACCAAAAGAATGAAAAAATGGAAGATAATGTGAAATATATCATTGGAAAAACAACTGACCTGGAAAATAGATCCAGGAGAGACAATTTTAAAATTATGGGACTACCTGAAAGCCATGATCAAAAAAAGAGCCTAGACATCATCTTTCAAGAAATTATCAAGGAAAACTGCCCTGATATTCTAGAACCAGAAGGGAAAATAAATATTGAAAGAATCCACCAATCACCACCTGAAAAAGATCCAAAAAGAGAAATTCCTAGGAATATTGTGGCCAAATTCCAGAATTCCCAGGTCAAGGAGAAAATATTGCAAGCAGCTAGAAAGAAAAAATTCAAGTACTGTGGAAATACAATCAGGATAACACAAGATCTAGCAGCTTCTACATTAAGGGATTGAAGGGCATGGAATAGGATATTCCAGAAGTCAAAGGAATTAGGACTAAAACCAAGAATCACCTACCCAACAAAACTGAGTATAATACTTCAGGGGAAAAATTGGTCTTTCAATGAAATATAGGACTTTCAAGCATTCTTGATGAAAATACCAGAGCTAAAAAGAAAATTTGACTTTCAAACACAAGAATGAAGAGAAGCATGAAAAGGTAAACAGCAAAGAGAAGTCATAAGGGACTTATAAAAGTTGAACTGTTTACATCCCTACATGGAAAGACAATATTAGTAACTCTGGAAACTATTCAGTATCTGGGTTCTTGGTGGGATTACACACACACACATGCACATGCACAAACTCATAGAGACAGAGTGTGCAGAGTGAATTGAATTGGATGGGATCATATCTTTAAAAAAAATGAAATCAAGCAGTGAGAGAGAAATATATGGGAGAAAGGGAGAAATGGAATGGGGCAAATTATCTCTCATAAAAGAGGCAAGCAAAAGATTTTTTAGTTTGGGGAAAAAGAGGGGAGGTGAGAGAAAAACATGAAGTTTACTCTCATCACATTCCACTAAAGGAAGGAATAAAATGCACATTCATTTTGATATGAAAACCTATCTTACAATACAGGAAGGTGGAGGACAAGGGGACAAACAGGGTGGGGGGGACGATGGAAGGGAGGGCATGGGGAGGAGGGTACAATGTGAGGTCGACACTCACAGGGAGGGACAGGAACAAAAGAGAGAATAGAAGTAATTGGAAGCAGGATAGGATGGAGGGAAATATAGTTAGTCTTATATAACACGACTATTATGGAAGTCATTTGCAAAACTACAGAGATTTGGCCTATATTGAATTGCTTGCCTTCCAAAGGGAGGGGGTGAGGAGGGAGGGATGAAAAGAAGTTGGAACTCAAAGTTTTAGGAATAACTGTCAAGTACGGTTCTTGCCGCTAGGAAATAAGAAATACAGGTAAAGGGATATAGTAAGTTATTTGGCCCAACAGGACAGAGGAGAGGATGGAGACAAGGGCAGAGAGGAATGATGGAGAAGAGAGCAGAGTGGAGATGGGAGCAATTAGAATTCTTGGTGTTTTGGGGTGGGGGGAGGGGACAAGGGGGAGAAAATTTGGAGCCCAAAAATTCTGTGAAAATGAATGTTAAAAGTGAAATAAAGAAATAAATAGATAGATAGATAGATAGATAGATAGATAGATAGATAGATAGATAGATAGATAGATAGATAAGAAAACAGTTCTTTTAAAAATTATAATGGAACAAATGGAGGCTAATGACTTTATGAGAAACCAAGAAATCACAAAATGAAAAGAAAAGAATAAAAAAATGGAAGATAATATGAAATGTCTCATTGGAAAATCAACTGACCTGGAAAATAGATCCAGGAGAGACAATTTAAAAAATTATGGGAGTACCTGAAAGCCATGATGAAAAAAAAGCCTACCCAGCAAAATTAAGTATAATACTTCAGGGGAATAAATGGTCTTTCAATGAAATAGAGGACTTTCAGGCATTCTTCATGAAAAGACCAGAGTTGAAAAGAAAATTTGACTTATTAAGTTGAACTACTTACATTCCTACATGGAAAGACAGTATTTGTAATTCTTGAAACTTTTTTTAGTATCTGGGTAGTTGGTGGGGTTATACACACACACACACACACACACACACACACACACACACACACATATATAGAGAGAGAGAGAGAGAGAGAGAGAGAGAGAGAGAGAGAGAGAGAGAGAGAGAGAGAGAGAGAGCAAGCACAGGGTGAGTTGAATAGAAGGGATCATATCTTAAAAGAATAAAATTAAGGGGTTAGAGAGGAATATATTGGGAAGAGAAAGGGAGAAATGGAATGGGGCGAATTATCTCTCATAAAAGAGACAAAGAAAAAGACTTTTCAATGGAGGGAAAAAGAGGGAAGGTGAGAGGGAAAATGTGAAGCTTACTCTCATCACATTTGACTCAAGAAAGGAATAAAATACACACTTTTTAAAAATTTCTTCCTTGTATATTGTACTGGATCATGTTAACTTTTTAGAGTTGAAAGAAAAGATGTCTTTTATCATTTACTTCTGCCATGTCATTCCAGAAATGGTATGTGGTCTATTAGTTTTAATTTAGTTCTCAATTTTAAAATAAAGATAACAGTTCCTTTAGAATAAGTTACACATAGTTCACTAAATATGAGCTCTCTGTGGAGAAAATAAAACATTTAGAGATAGTAAAATGAAAATAAAATAATGTAGCTCTTTGTTTTCTTTTTTCTTTACATTTGTTTTGCTGTTATTCATTATCATTGCAACCACAGTTCCCTCTTACAGTTATATATGCTTTCTGAATGCCAAATATCTGCTAATCTATTTTTCTCTGTCTCTTCTAAGGAATTCATTTGACTCACTGACCTTTCTACCATGGTCCTTCTCAAGCTCTTATTTTGTTTCATTTTATTTTATGCTTTCTGGATTTTGCCCCACATGGTCACCTTTCTACTTAGTCTGTTGCTTCCTCTGTCACAAATTCCTCTCCCTACCCCTCTTAAATTTCTTATTCTCTATTGTTTCTCTGATACTAATTTTTCTCAGAATTTTTCATTGTCATGCTCCTAGTCCATCCTTGTCTTCCACACATGAAATACGATGAACAATTCTAGGTGTGAAGGTGGCATTTCATATCCTTACTGTGACTTTATGATTATTTTTGGATGTGAGATGTCCGATCATTACTCAACCAATCTCTGCCAAGAAAGTATAGCATGTGTAGCAACTAGAATCCAGTAAAACTATTTCAGAAAACCAGGTTGATAATAATGGAGAGCCCTTAAAACTATTGGTGAGTTAGGCTAATGTCTACCCCAACCATGTCAAGATCTCCCCTGGCAGAATTGGCAGGTGAAAATAATTGTCCCATGGCCAAAAATGAAGAGGAAGCAGGTGCAATGTAAAACTTAGAGCTTGATTAGACATTGAAAATGTGAGAGTTACAAACTGAATCCTTGGTCATACTTCAATGATTCTGGAAAACAGTGAGCTGAAGACTTTGTGCAAGTCTGCCTCACTTAAATCCAATTTACACACATTATTGCATCTGATGTCATTGGACTTCAAAAAGGAGGGGAAAGTGACATGTTTTACATGAAAACACAAGCAATAATACTGAAAGCTAATTAGGTCTTTATTTTGGCAAATTGCATGTTTGTCATAAACTTTAAATTATTATTATTTTCATCATTAATAATAAGCATATCTTAAGAGTTAACTCTGTGTCAGGCACCATGCTAAGGACTGATGATTCAAAGAAATTTTCAAAAATATAGCCTTTTCCCTGAAGGAGCTTACATCTTATGAGGGAGACAACATACAAAGAATTACATAAATACATACATACTTTATAATTATATGCATTGAATTTGGGAGGTTTTTTAGAGAGAAAATATTAGTGGATAGAAGAGTGGAACAGAACTGGAAAACACTTGGAACACAAGGTAGAGTTTTATCCAAATTTTAAAGGAAACCATGGAAGCCAAGGCATGAAGATGAAAAAGACAAAGTAGGTCAGTCATAGTGGGGCATCCATTGAAACAGCAATGGGACAGGGCAGGACACTTTGTGGTTGAGGAAAAGGAGGAAGGTAAGGGTCAGTAGACTGTATTATATGAAGAGGAGTAAAGTCTCTGGAATGGTAGGAAGGGATCATGCTATGTAAAAGCTTTAAAACTCGAAGATTTTATGTTTGTTTTGGATATAATACTGAATCTTATGGAGTATGGTCAAACTTGTGCTTTATGAAAATCACTTTAAGATGTGAACAGAGAATAGATTTGTATAAGGAGAGAAGAAAGTTAAATTTATTTAAGAATCTACAGCACTATAGTCTTGACAACTCTATATTCATGAGTGGCTTCCAAAAACCCACCCTCTCTACTTCTATGTTACAATTCAATATTTTCTCTTTAAAACAATTTTAACAGCTCAAAAAGAATTTTGAAAAAACAAGTAAGAGTATTAGAGGAAAATTGGGAAGGGAAATGAGAGTGATGCAAGAAAATCATGAAAGATGAGTCAACTGCTTGCTAAAGGAGACACAAAATAATGCTAAAGAAAATAACATCTTAAAAAACAGACTAACCCCAATGGCAAAAGAGATCCAAAAAGCAATTGAGGAGAAGAGTAACTTAAAAAACAGAAATGACCAGATGCAAAAGGAGGATCAAAAGTGCACTGATGAAATTAATTCCTGAAAAATTGGAATGGGGCATATGGAAGCTAATTATTTAATGAAAATCAAGAAATTATAAAACAAAACCAAAAGAATGAAATAATAGCAGACAATGTGAAATATCTCATTGGAAAAACAACTCACCTGGAAAATAAATCTAGAATAGAAAATTTAAAAATTATTGGACTAGCCATGATTCAAATAATAGTCTAAACATTATCTTTCAAGAAATGATCAAGGAAAACTGCCTTGATACTCTAGAACTAGAGGGAAAATATATATTGAAAGAATCTGCCAATCATCTCCTGAAAGAGATCACAAACTGAAAACATCTAGGAAGACTGTAGCCAAATTCCAGAGGTCCACGGTCAAAGAGAAAATAATGTAAGCAACCAGGAAGAAACAATTTGAGTATTTTGGAAACACAATCAGGATAACACAAGATCTAGCAGCTTCTTCATTAAGGAACTGGGGAGAAGAAAGTGAGGTTAGTGACCTTGCACAACCCTCCCTCACTCAAATCAATGTCAACTACAAATCATGTCATCATCTTGATATCATGGTCCTCTTTGAGAACGAAGGACAAACACAACCTGTGAGTTAGGAGAGGAGAGGAGAGGAGCTGCTACTCACAGGTTGTGAGTGGCTATTCAATGCAATAGAGAACATTTAAGCATTTTTGATAAAAAGATCAGAGCTGAATAGAAAATGTAACTTTCAAATACAAGAATCAAGAGAATCATGAAAATATAAACAGGAAAGAGAAATCATAAGGGACTTACAAAAGTTGAACTAGTTACATTCCTACTTGGAAAGATAATATTTGTAACTTGAGATTTTTCTCAGTATTAAGGCAGTTAGAGGGATTATATATATAGACAGAAGGCACAGGGTGAGTTGAATATGAAGGGATAATATCTAAAAAAGCAAAATTGAGAGGTGAGACAAGAATCTATTGGGAGAAAGAGAAAGGGAGAAATAGGATAGAATAAATTTTCTCTCACATAGCAAGAAAAAGCTTTTTCAGTGGAGGTAAAGTGGGGGATGTGAGAGGGAAAGGGTGAAAGTTAGTCTCATTGGATTTGGATTAAGGAGAGAATAACATGCATTTACTATGAAAAGTTGGTATGAAAAATCTATCTTACACTATAGGAAAGTAGGGGGTAAGTGAATAACTCAGGTGGGGGGGGGATGATAGAAGGGAGGACAAAGGGGAGGAGGGGAAATTAGAAGTGACTACTTTTGAGGAGGGACAGGATCCAAAGAGATAATAGATGGGGGGACAGGATAGGATGGAGGGCAATATAGTTAGTCTTTCACAACATGAATGTTATGGAAGAGTTCTGTATGACTACACATGTATAACCTATATTTAATTGCTTACCTTCTCAATGCGGGTGTGGGGAGGGAGGAAAGGAGAGAATTTAGAATTCAAAGCATTAAAAAGGAATGCTAAAAATTGTTTTTTACATGCAAGTGGGAAATAAGACATGCAGGCAATGGGGTATAAAAATGTATCTTGACCTATAAGAAAATAGAGAGGAAGGGGATAAGAGAAGGGTGGAGTATGATAGAAGGTAGGGCATATTGGAGGGAAGGGGTAATCAGAATGCATGCTGTCTTGAGGAGGGTGAAGGGGAGAGATAGAGAGAAAATTTGGAACTTAAAATCTTGTGGAGATAAATATTGAAAACTAAAAATTAATTATTTTTTAAAAAGTTATCCAGTTGTAGAGAATAAAACTGATGAACTCTGAGTATAAGTTGAAGTATACTTTTCTTGTTTTTTAATTTATCTTGCTACTAGGAGTGGCAGGGGTGAAATGGTTAATATAGAATTACATTTTGCATTATTTCACAGGTATAATTGATATTACATTGCTTACCTCCTCAGTGGGTGTGAGAGGGAAGGAATTTGCAACTCAAAATTTAAAAATAAATAAAAATTACTTTGAAAATTTTAAATAAACACAATGTTAAAAATAAAACATAGTTTCATCTCCATATTACACCAAAAACCCATTTCTGTAAGAATATAACAAAATGAATTAAACATCAACATACTTAAAAGCAGCTCTTACTTGTGCTCTTTTAAATGTTTTTAGGTATCATCACTTCTAAATTTATATTTGGAAAATGTATTTTTATTTCCCCCCTCATAGAATACCATTTCTCTATCAATCTTTTAGATCATTCAAAGGAATATAGCAGAACTTCATCTTTTCTGATAACTGACATATTGATATGCCCAGGCTTTAGCTGCAAAATGATTTGAAATGGCTGAGAAATAATAAATCCCTAGAAGTGTGTGGGGTGGAGGGGGAGGATACAGACACACAGGCAGCAGCATGCACTTGCAAGCACATGTGTGCATGCACATATACACACACACAAACACACACACACACACACACACACGCTATCCTGATAGACCCTTAACAGCAGCTGCACTACTGGACGCCGCTTATAATAACAGTCCAAAGACCTTGAGCTATCAAACAGGTTTACTGATGGAGAACTCTTATCACAGCCCCTGCTGTTAGTTCTGACAGATTTACCACACATGGTTGCACATGGTTACACTTGTATTCATTCGAGTGTGTGAGAAGTGTCTAGAGCTGAGCCATTGAGAGCTTGCTCGGGTAATGTTTTAATTGTTACTGTACCTCATAAATAAGAGTAACCTAAAATGCGTCAGAAAGACATTTCTAGAGTTTTTGCTGCCCTGCCCAAGGTAAGTGAGTACGGAACCTGCATGGATGCATAATTGTTCAATGTTTTATTATACATGAACGTCTCAGCATGTTCTTTACATATTTGAGCTTTATGAAAGTCAGCAATTTATCCTTTTATACATAAAGCTCTTACTGACCAATAAGTTCTCATAAATACTAGCATTTTCATTCAATTTGTAAAAAATCATTTATATTTTTCATACAGAAAAACTATTATAAAGTTTAGAAAAATAACTACAAAAGATAATTGTGGCTATTAAAGCTAGTAACATTCCTTAAGGTAAAACAAACAAACAAAAAATCTTTAGTCCATTCCGATCCATAGATATTGCCCATCTTCCTTCATGAGATTAAAATTTATACTTGGAACTATCTTAATTTTTATAGAAATAAGGAAGATTATTGTATATGATGGAAGAAAATACATGTTTATATAGCACCTCCCATAATTTAATCTTAGGCAACTCCATTAACTGCCTTTAGTCTCAGTTTCATCATCTATAAATTTAGGGACTAGGATAAGAAGGTTTTTGAGGTCTCTTGCAGTTCTGCATCTATGATATTATGAGAACTATGCCAAAGCAGAAATGGAGACTAGCAATTTTACTAGATTAATTAAATTTATCTAAATGATTTAAGATAATATATCTGACTCATCTTTATTTCTGGCTTTTAGTGGGACCTCTGAATGATAGCTTCCAAAAGCAGGTATTAAAGATCCCATTACCTCAGAATAAAGACAAACCATACTAGAAAGTAGAATTTGTTGAACACACACAGAGACAAACAGACCCTCATTAAATTTATATGTGGTGAATTTCCCAAGTTTATGATTTGAAAAGTAGACTACATAGTGGATAATATAAGAATCATTGCTATGAACACTGTTCCTTTTTGAGGAATCTTAAAATTAAATAGCCCTTAGTTATTACATTAGGAATTATTTGATTATACAACTCTATTCACCTTTCCTCAAGCAATACATTTAAGAGAAAGGTTAATTGTCTTAGTCCTATCAGTTACACCTAGGAGCGTGTGGGAGCTAGGTCCAGCCTGAAGTCATTGTAGATCCTGGGGTACCATCTCTCTCAATAAATTTACATAGTTAAAATTAGGTAAAAATATGTAGAGACCTTGAAAGGAATGGAAATAAAGTCAAAGGGGAATAATATGCATTATTAGATATGCTTATCGAAGTAAATAGGAGACATTAAAAATATCCACTTCATAACAATGAAACAGTTGCAAACAGTGATTTTTTTTTCTTTTTTGATACCTATACATAGAACTACTTACCTCATTAAATTATTGGCTAAGTAGTTATTGTCCAAGCATCATGGGATACTTCAGAGTGTTGGGATCAAGGCAATAACCTTAATTTACCATGTGAGAGAAATAGATTTTTGAAGGAATCAATGGAATTTGGGGTCACATCAAAAGAACTTGGAATGGGGATGAGATTTGTTTTCTAGGTTCATCCATGAATTTCAATAATTATGTAACAGAAGTTGCCATTTATGTCTCTCCTTGAAACTGATTCCATTGATTGATCATGACATACAGAATGTAAAGTTCACAGATCACAGCAGGATGATCTAGGTTCAAATCTCACTTTCTATCTGTATCATCTTGGTCAACTTACATAAACTGCCCTGAATATCAATGAATTTCATTTGTGAAATTGGACATTAACTGTCGGTCGTCTAAGTCTAGCTATGGATCTTTGCTCTTGTGAACATTAAACAATATGTCACTACAGCACAAGCTCTGGCCAATGTATCAGACCCATTGCTATTATCTGAAGATCAGCCAAACTAAGATCAAAGAGATTAATTACAAATTTGCCTATAGATAAATGATATTTTTAACAATGGCAGCTCTCAAAGATTATCTCCTAAATGAAGTATTACAATCTAAGTCAGTGGGAGAAACACCTAAACCAATGAAATCATTCAATCCTTAATGTATCCAGTAGCAATAAACACACATTAAAAATTAAATTAAAAATATAAAGTTTCACTCAGGTCAAAAAATCAGCTTCACAAATACAAAACAGGAGAAGGACAATAAAAAGAAATTAATTCAGAAAAAAAAAATAGACCCAGGGTATTTTCATAGACTGAAAAACAATATGAGAAAACTCCATGTTATGGCAACCAGGAAAACTAGTAAAAGATATCAGTGATTAGGGTAGAGTTTTCAAGGCTAAGGGGTTGATAATTTCACTATATTCATCCCTGGACAGAACTTATCTGTAATCCTGTACTAAGTTCTGAGGAAAATGTTAAATATCCATGAGCTGAAAATCATCATCTCAGTCATCTCAATCATCACTCAAATAGAAACCAGAAACATTACTCTGTACATGACGGTCTCCAAGGATCACATATTGATTAAATTTTAAAATGTAATATTATCTATATTTTTATTTTATTTTATTATTATGTATTATACTATATTATTATGTTATATTATATTTATTTATTTTATTAATATTATTCCCAATTACATTTTAATCTGGTTCTGGGCACATCAGGGAGTGTTGAGGGTCACATGTATGCTTGACACTTGTGATGCAGAGAAAGAATATGAAGATGGTGAAGAGTTTCAGAAAAATGCTCTATATGAGGATTGGTTGAAACAATTAGTAATGTTTAATGTGGAAAAGTCAGGTTGTCACGGGGACGTAGTAGCTGTCTTAAAAATTCCAAGATCCTTACAAGTAGACAAGATATTTTTGCTCAGATCCAGGGAACAGAATTTGTGTCAATAGAAGAAAACTGCTAAGAGTATAAAAATAGGTTTTAATGTAAGGAAAACATTTCCTAACAATTAGGGCTACCCAAAAAGGGAATGGATTTTCTTAGGACTACTTACTGCTTTCTTTCCAGTGTTTTCCAAGAAAATGTTTGATGATCACTACTATGTTATAGAAAGGATGCCTGTACAGAGATGTTATTTGTACTCTATGTTGTTGGAGGTCTGAGTGAACTCTGAGATTCTCTGATTTATCATGACTATATACCCCTATTCATGAATTAATTTTGAGTTATTGATATAATTTTGAAAGACCTTTCCCATATAATGCTCTAAGATGCACAAAGTTATGACAATTTTTCACTATACTAGCAGCATCAAAATGAATTTTTCAATTATGGCAACTCTAAAAACCTGTTTTCTAGATGAGGTATTAGAATATAAGCCAATGGAACACATATTTAGGCCAAAGGATTGTTGTATAACCAATTGAAGTCATAGTTAATTTATCTTGAAATTCATTCTATCTTAATAAAACAAAAAAATAAATCTAGTGTAGTCAGATTACCCACAGTATGAAGAAAACATGGGTAAGCAATATGTACTAAGGTTGATAATGGACAAAGTACACTCCAAACATTTGAGAAAATGTTGAGAAATGCCTACATACATCTCTAATTCTCAACAGCAGTCTAAGACTATTTTCCAATTCTAATGCTAAATTTCTCTGGAAACATTAGCACATAGATATTTTGTTTTTCTTCTTTCAAGTTACTGTTGTAAATAGGTGCAGTGCTCATTTATTACAAGATTTAAAGAAGCAAATAGCATTTTTATTTCACTTAATAAGAAGATAGGTGAATATTTAAGAAGTATTATAAAAATAATAATTTAGTAAAAAACAAAGATTTAGGAAAACTTATCAGAATTACATAGACAAATTTACTATGTCTTAGAAACCAGAAATCTTTGAAAGGAGTCTTCTTTTTTAAGAGATGAGATTATCATTCTTCCAAGGTATAAATTCTGAGAAAATTTCAGAAAGTCATCAATAATAATTACCTCTTTTTGGAAATATTATCACTAATTATCATTTTACAGAGCATATTTTAAATGTTTTAAAATATATATTAACAATAGGGTGAATGCCAAAGGACAATCTCTCTCTCTCTCTCTCTCTCTGCTTCAAAATTTTGCTGTATAAAATATTATTTGAAATACATGTACTAGAAAATCCTTTTTTAATAGAAAAATTTTATTTGTTTTCCTGGTGTGTATATATTTCCATCTATGTAAAATCTCTGAATTATTAATGCCTTTTTATACACTTTGACCTTGAAAAGCTGATTGACCTTCCCAAGGTCACAGAATGGAAAGAATGGGGGAATCTTTAAAGGTTGTGATCTCTGGATGCCCAGATTGTGGCTCAGACCATTGATTGCCTTTGAATGCTAGACCACTTAAACTACTAGATACAGCTCTAGAAGACCATAGAAATTAAATTCCAGGCCACCTACTCAATTTCCACACAGTAAGAAACTAGAGACAAAGTAAATGTATTGCTCCAGCCTTGTTCCTGTAGTTTGTTTATTCCATTTATTTATATATTTATTTGTGGTCAGGATCACAAGTAGAGGGTACTGGCCCTTTGAAGAATGAACTTCTCTGTCATCCTCCATTTCCTGTGAGATGTCACAGCTGTGACAAGGAGGGGTTTATAATGGCACAGTTCGGCGCCTTCATAATTTATTCTCTCTGATTTTATGCTCTTTTAGTCTCCTGCTCAACCATCCACTAACAAGTAGTGATATTAGCCAATAAATCAAAGACGTCTGCTTGTCACTACCAGATGCTTGGCCACATCGCAGCCGATTATGAGACATACAAAAGGACAATTTCACGTAGAGAACTCAGCAGAGGTGTTCCACTGATATTCTGTTTGATAGGAAACCAGCATGAGATGAATGTAGTAAAATTCAATAACTTTTATGCCTTGTGGCAAAGAAGAACTAAGTTGAAATAAAACTAGGAAGTAAATTAGGACCTCACCTTTATGACTATTCATTTTATGATCTTAAATCTCTTCCTTCAGCACTTGGGTAAATATTAGGTAAATAAATCTCTTAATGTCTTCAGTTTATATTTTCTTGATCTAAGCTCATTTGAATTTTCAAAATGGACCAAAGTATTTACATTTGTTAAAATGTACATTATCTACTTATATAGTGTGGCTATATAAATTTGGACCCTGATTTTATAAGACAATATACCAAGATGGACTATGAGCATTTTCCCCCTTCATTTAGAACAGTGATATTTCAAGTTTTTTGTTGTTGTTGTTGGTGGTGGTTTTTTTATAATAGCTGCTCAGTTAGACTGATAAAAGAAGAATTCATGTATCCTTCTAGTTATTATGTTCTCCCTCCTTCACAATTTATTTGTATATATTACAACCAAGAATTTGATCCAATAAAAACAAGTGTCAAGTACTTCCTGAAATCAGGTATAGCTAATATTAGAACAATGATTTTTTATGAAAGTATGGCTCTGCAAAAGCTCGGTGGCTGCATTGTTTGTGTTAGAAATGAAAATTCACATATTCAATATGATTTTGTGAAAGAAAACAAAGAAGCATACAAAAAATAATCAGAGAAGTAGCACTCCCACCTCCCAGCTGTCAGCCAGCTCGTTTACAGTAGCCCAGGAGCCCCAGAGCTTTTATACTAACTTTATTTTTTTTTAATGTATAAAATGGATAAATAACTGTGAGAGAAAATGAATGGGGCAAATATAGCCTGAGGAAAAGTTCCAAAGGATCAATAATTATTCCCCTTAATACAGACTATAGGATTGTTTCCTAGTTTAGGGGACAATGTAGAAAAATATATGACTTGATTAAACATCATCTTATATAGGATCGTTATGATTTACACATGTTCCCATTCTTCATTTTTGTGTTACTAAAGTTGCTTTATCTCCAAGCTTTGTGGACAAGGTTTTACAAGACTAAAACCTGCTTAAAACTTTTATCCCTTTCCCCTTTCTCCCTTGTTCCAAAAGTGGTGTTAGAAAAGGTTTTAAACCTCTAGATTTCCCTGTGCTAATAGCTGAGGGCATGCAGAATTTTGGATACTATTATTTAAGATTTATTCATTTTTAAGTCAAATTATTATGAGTTTTCCATGCCAACAATAACCATTTTGTAGTATGAAACTATACAGTATTTAGATCTATTTCCATTCAATGTTTCTGTGAACAGGAATACATATATACACACATGTATATGCATGTGTACACAAATATATGTATGCATATATGTATATGTATGTTAAATAAGTACATTTTTCCTGTCCAGTGGAAAAATAAAATGGAAAAGGTAACTTCTACCTCCCCAATTTATTTCATAAAAGTAGTCTTTTATAACTTATTTTTAACATTTAATTAATATAGCTCCATCCTGAGCATAAGCTGCCTAGTTGATTTGGAATTGGGAGTAAGTAAGCAAGAGTTAAAACCATAGAATGTTAGATCACAGAGACCATATAGTCTGACTATTTATTTTTGTAGATGAAGAAAATGAGAACTAAATAGTCTAAGTGATCTATTTAAGGTTGGAGAGTAAGGTAGATGAGTCATGGCCATAGTCCAGGTCTCTTGACTCTCACTCTAATACTTCTTCCATGTCAATTTGTTCATTCCTATTGATTGTGAAGGAGTCAATTAGATCTTTATGGTGAATTACATGGTCTGTTAAGGTGATAGTGATAACTGGCTGTCAATGTTTCTATTTTAAGTCATCTGGACACGGTCATACTGGTACTATTATGTACTTTAAACAGTGAAGCAACTGTTGCTTTCTTTATCCTTTCTTTCCTGCTACATTCTTCTTTTCTATTTTACCTTATCAAGTTCCAGAAAAGCACAGACTAGAAAATACACATTCCACTGTAACTAGTTCTCAGAGGCTTCACTGATTCTTTTCCAGACTTCTTGTCTGTTAAGTTCACCAGACTGAGTATGGCCTTAAGTGATGGACCAAAACTAGATGCATATAGGGATTTAGATGACATTTATCTAAGTCATGAATTTATCTGAGTAAATTTTTAACATAAAAATTAAAAATTCTTATTCTTCTTTTTGAAAAAGATTGACTTCATTTCTAAAATTTGTTGGTTACAAAATAGGAAAAAATATAAACAAGCTAGTAAACAAACATTTTTAAGGGCCTATTGTGGGTCAATAACTATGATAAGCACTAAGAACACAAATATCAAAAAAGAAAAGAAAAGTAGCTCTGTCAAGAAGCTTATAACTTCTTATAACAGAAGATAACACTCAAAAGAAAACTGGAAAGTGTGTGGTAGGGAAAAGGGGGAATGTGGTGCAGAATCTCTTTATTTCTCACTTGGCTACAATGCTTTGGGACTTCTTTGACTAACTTCTCTGCCATGCCTTAGGAAGCTCATTACTACTATAGTATTATAATTTCCACAATCTCATCAGCCTTGGTTCTCCATCTTCTTACTGCCCCCTGCTTTTCTGATTAGTGGTTAGGGCTATGAATTTCAAACTTCCATTTAAAGAGAGTTCAACTCAGACATCTCATTTCTCATCTGGCTATACCACTTTGGGAATTCTCTTATTGATTTCTCCACCAGATCCCCTCATTGAATACCTTTTCCTCCTCCCCCTCCTGCTTACTTTTCAAATTCTTTTTGTGTTTTATTTTGCTTTTTTTGACTGTAAGTTTTTTGAGAGTGGGACTTTATTTCTTTTTTATTATTTCTTCCTTCCTTCCTTCCTTCCTTCCTTCCTTCTTTCCTTCCTTCCTTCCTTCCTTCCTTCCTTTCTTCATTTCTTGTTTAGATTCTTATCCCCAGTGTTTTACAAAGGGTCTGTCACACTGTAGACAGTAATAAATGTTTGATTATCAACCAATATAGAAGAAATGACAAGATGATCAATAAAGAAACAATCACAAAAATTAAAAAAGCAAGCACATATTTCATTTGATTTTGAATATTTTAAGGTGGGTGACTGGGCCAGCAATGTTTTCATTCCTTTTGACAATGTATTCCTGACTCTTTAGAGTTTCTGTACTATGCATGTCACAGAAACCTCTTCATCTTGGAAATTTATTTTACCCCTGGACTTCTCACAGTGCAAATGCATTCTGCTCCTGCATCTTTTTCTTCTGATTGGCTAGTTCCTCCAAGACTCACCATTTTAAGAATGTCCAGTCCAGTCATGTCTTTATTGTTCTCTAGGATTTACTCTTGACTCTGTATACCTTCTCCATCATGCTCCTATTATACCCCCTCAACATCCTTATGAGTTATCTCTCTCTAATCGAATATAAGAGCCGTGAAGAGACTTTCTCTCAGCTTGTATTTTCATTCCCAATAGTGAGCATTCCCAATTTTCATTCTATCTAGTACATAGTATGTGCTTAATAAATTCTTGTTGACTTTATAAATAACATTTTTGATAATTCTATGAGTTTTCCACTGGAACAACCAAAGAAATGAATTCTTTAAGCTCATTACTTATAGTAGATATTATTGGTCCAACTAACTAAAATGTCATGGAAAGTATAAAAATCATTTGGAGTATTCTATAAAAAAACCCATATGTTTCTTTTAGTAATGAGATTATTACTTATTAAATATGCAAATGTCACTGCATATATTCTATAATTATTTATGCTCTTTCTCAACCCAATTCCACGAAATCTGGTTTCAGATTCCACATTCCACCCCAACAGATTTATTCACAAGAAGCACTAGAAATAAAGGTTTTCAAAAGTATACTTATCAGAATTTTTAAAGTAAAACTTCTGGCTCATTGAAAAGAAGATAACTGGTTAACAGAAAATACAAACTCTGCACAACTTTACTGTCTAAAAGTTGTGCTTGCTCTCATTTGAAGAGCTGTGTCACTTTGGGTTGCCTGGAGTAAGAAAGATAAAAAAAGGCTTAACATGTAAAGGACTAGGACAACATGAAGAAAATGAGAAAAGGATCAGAGATCTGGGCAGTATTTATCTTTGATGGGAGTCTCTTACCAGAAATTTATCTAGCTAAGAAAGAAGAAGAGTTTAAGAGGATTTGATTGAGTTATTCAGAATCAATGAAAACCAATACACTATCTTTAGTAGTGCTCCAAAAATGTTAAAGCTAGAGAAAGATAGGACAGGTTGCATTAGTATGCTGTTTAAAAAAATGATGTTATAAACCACCAATATCTAGGAAGTAACTTGGAGGCAGAGTTTATATAGTTATACTTTCTAGGATTTTGTAATTAGTTCTAGCCTTTTTGACTCAATAAAGACCCAAGTCTGGAATGCTTCAATAGTCAGATGTTTAGCTTATGAATAAATATTTATTATTGCTACAAAAAAGGTATGTGAATCTGTGATTCATGACATCATTGTTTCTACTCTTTTCTGGCCAATTTAGTTCATAAAAGTTCCTATAATTGGTCAACTGTTCCCTGGACTTCAAGTTCACTAATATCCAATGTATAAATATCATTTGTCATCGTTAGTTAACTAGTATTAATTTGTTCTTTTCATGATGAATAATTGCATAGAAGTATGTAACATTGTAACACTAATGTAGACTTATTTTTGATGACTATTGTGTGTTGTATGTGATTGTAGCACTGATGTAGAATTTTTTTTTCCATTTTGATATTCCCTCCCAATTAAATGCAAAAACAAATTCAATTTTTTCCAAATTCTGAGTTCCAAATTCTTTCTTTCCCTTTTTCCTTCCCCATTCCCATTTAGAAAGCAGGCAATTTGACATAGGTTATACATATGCAGTTATGCAAAACACATTTGTATGAAATGCTGTGAAAGAATATACAGATTAAAAGGTAAGAAAAGCAAAGAAAAAGTATCTGATCTGCATTCAGGATCAATGAATTCTTTCTCCTTTCCTTCAATTTTTCAGAATTGTTTCGGATCATTGCATTGCTCAAAATAGCTAAGTTATGCATAGTATACCATCATACTATATTGCTCTTACTGCATTTAATGTTCACTGGTTCTGCTTATTTCACTTTGCATAATTCTTTCCAGGTGTTTTTGAAAACATCCTGCTCGTTTCTTATAGCATACTAGTATTCCATCACAATGATATACAGAAAATTGTTCAGCCATTCCCTAATTCATAGGCATCTCAGTTTTCAATTCTTTGCCATCACTAAAAAAGCTACTGTATTTTTGTACATATAGGTCCTTTTTTTATCCCTCTATGATACAGACCAAAATTTGATATTGTTTGGTCAAAGGATATGCATGGTTTTATAGTGCCAAATTGCTCTCTAGAATGGTTGAATCAGTATGCAACTTCACCAATAATGCTTGAGTGTTTTAACTTTCCCACATTCCCCTCCAACATTTGTCATTTCCCTTTTCTGTTATGTTAAACAATCTGATAGATGTGTGATAGTAGCTCAGAGTTGTTTTAATATACATTTTTCTAATCAATAATGATTTAGAGACTTTTATATGACTATAAATAGCTTTGATTACTTTTTTCTGAAAACTGCCTGTTCATATCCTTTGACCATTTATTGATTGAGGAATGACTCATTTCCATCAATTTGACTCTGTTTCCTATACATTTGAGAAATGAGGTCTTTATTAGGGAAACGCCATCATTTTTTTTTTTCTGTTAATGATTCTAAACTATATATTTCCTTCCATCTTATTTTCCCTCTTTATTGCACTCTCTCTCCTTTTACCCTGTCCATTCTCAAAAGTGTTTTGCTTCTGAATTTTACCACCCCCAATCTGCACTCCCTTCCATCACCATCTCCCATGCCTTTCCCCTCCTACTTTCCTGTGTGGTAGGATAGATTTCTATGCTCAACTGAGTTAATATGTTTTTTCCCTCTTTGAGCCAATTCTCATGAGAGTAAATTTCACACTTCTACCCATCAACACACACACACACACACACACACACACACAAATTGTTTTGGATATGCATGTATATATGGCTGGTTGTGTATATGTATTATATATTTCTAGTGCACCACTGATGGACTTGACCAATAATGAGTTTAATAACAATTTGAGATATCTCCAGCCATGATTCTCTCCCCTTTGGTGAAAAGCAAAATATTATATACAGGATGTAGAAGCCCTACAGCTATTCTTATACAAAACCAAAGTGAAGATTGCCAAGAATAAGAACTATTTACTTTCCCACTGCATTAAGAGAGTTGTTTTTATACATTTACTATAATCTGGTTTTGGGATAGAGGAGTGAGAGATGAATAGTTTTCCTCTATAAATGTAGTGTGAACATAAATTTTAGAACCTCCCACCCTGGAATTCAAGCACTAACACATTTTGATCCTTTCTACCCTATCAACTTCTATAAGCCTTTTTATTTCCCTTAATTATTCTTCCCTTTCCCCTTCCCTCAGTTCCATATATTATATTGCCTCCATTAGGAGCAGATAGAAGGAACTGGAAATTTTTCACACTCACAGAATTTATTGACATTTAGAGTGTGAAATGCTTTGGAATTCATTTTGCAGAGAAACAAAAGAAAGAGGCTAATGAGAGAAAATAATCATGCCATTTACCTGATAGGTTAAAAGTAGAAAGATTAATATTCAAGTGAAATATTTAGATTATGATTTTTTCTAGTTTTTAATATCAAGAAAAGCAACAAACTGTAATTAATAAAATTTATGTATTCATGAAATCTATGCTGAATATTAAAATGACATGAGTAGCATTTAATACTATGATTATTAATTTTTGCATGCATCTATGATTCTGCTGAAAGGAATCTACTTACATAATTTATCATGATATCAACAGGCAAACTCAGTAAATTGAACTAAAACAGTTTACAAAGTAATATTGCTTAAGTTCTAAAATATAAATTAATTGAGTAACATTTGAAATATGAAATATTATTAGAGAAGACTAAAATGAAATTATTTTGGCTTCATTGAAATGGCTAATTAGGTAAAGCATCTTGTGTAGCAAATACACAATCCTATACTGGCAAATCAAAAGATGTTATTATTTCTAATACTGACATGATAATATTTTCTATGTAGGATGTGAGATATTTACTATTATTATCTTGGTATTAGTGGTAAGTGGGGAAAAGTGTTTATTTATGAAAGAACAACAGTCTAAAAATAACTCATATAATTTTGTTTTATTCTTTTATATTAAATAAAGTATGACCATTTATTAAGAGCTAAACATATGCTGAAGTATGCAAAGCACTAACTGGAGGGGTAACAAGGTATAATAGAAAATACACTGCACTGGGAATTAAGAGGTTTTAATTCAAATACTAAGACTGCTACTCCTACTTTAGGCAACTGTAAACAAGAAATTTAAGCTCTTCAAGATACAGATCCCTCATCTGTAAATGAAGCTGTCAGAGAAAATAACTTCCCATGTGTTTAAAGTCCTTAAATACTACAAATTTAAGAAACTGAATTAAAAAAATTTTATTCTTTAGAAACATAGAATACAATTGTTAAATTTATAACTAATTGGATATGAACAGTAAAAGCAGAAACTTTTCTTTATTGTCAATTAAAAAAAATAAAAATGGCCTGATTTTACCAGCATATTTATAAGAGTCAGCTGAGGGAACAGGAAATATTGAGTCCCTTAGTATTTTTTTTTAAATGGAAGAGGAAGTGAACTTGTTCAGCTATTCCCATTAAGAAGAAGTAGGACCAATGGTTAGAAGCTATAAAGTGGGAAATTTTAATTCATTCAATCAAAAGTACTTAATAAGTATTTACTATTTGAAAAGTTCTATGAACATGATGAAAGGTGAAAATAATTTTGCCCATCAGAGCTCCACTTTTAGCTGTTGTTGGGGTAAGAAACAACATGTACTTGACCAAATAAAGCATAGAAGAGAGGTTATTTCAGAGGGTAATCATTAAGAGGTACAAGAACTGTGAAAGACCTCCTGAAGAAATTCAGATTTAATCTAAAATTTAATGGAAATAAGGAGAATTAAGAAGTAAAGGTGAGGATCAAGAACTTTCCAGGCATGGAGAATAGCCAGTGAAAAGGCAATGCTATAGAAGATGGAATATCATATTGAAAAAGTATAAAAATGTTGGGGGTGTAAGCTCAGTTCCATGTGGACAGTCTCGGATGGGTAAAAGGTGAGGACTTCTAAATCTTAGAGTTCTCATGAGGCCCCCCAGGAAACAGGAGGGAATTGAGGAGTGAGATCTCGTGTATTTCCGCCTCTTCCAGTGAGAACGTGATGGGAGAGAGCATCCCCGCCCTCGAGACTGGCCCGGATCTGGGCACACCTATTGTTATCTAACAGGCACGGTATTCAGGTGCAAACTATGCGGCAGGAGAGCTTAAGTAGGGTCAGGAAAGCCCGAAGGCGCTCTTAGCGCTGAGGGGCCCTTACAGGACAGAAGGCCCCTTTCCTCTCTTCGCTCGTCCCTCTCCCCTCTCTCCCCACTTCCACTTCTGCTTTCATTCTCTTACTGTAAGATCTTTGCCTCCTTGGGAGATTTCTCTCTCTCTCCTAAGGAAGAGTTCCCCCTGCACATGTAACCAAGACCCTGAATAAAGCCTAACCCTCGTTCGACTCTGGAAAGTCTCTTCTCTCATATGTTTATCCGGTTTGGCCAGCCGAAGACCTGCGATATAGGTAAGGTAAGACTCGGGTAGCCCTCAGGCCTCTAGGCTTGGCATAAAAAGACTACTTTAACTGAAGTATGAACTTGTGAAAGCTAGTTAATGGCAAGAAAATTGGAAAATTAGAATAAGGTCAACTTATGCAGAGCTTTAAAGGCCAAACAGAGCTCTTTCTATTTCATCCTGGAGGAAAGAAGGAACTTCTGGAATGCAAATCTTCTGAATAGAGATTCTAATTGAATCCACAGGAGCTAATGATATCACCAAGTGAGAGAGAGAAAAGGTAAAGAAGAGTAGGCCACAGCCTTGGGGAGCATATATATTTATGACATAGGGGAATGAAATGGTTTAAGAATGAATAAAAGAAGTCTGAGGTTAGACAGGTATGAGTAGATACGAACGAAAACAATGTCACGAAAACATAAATGGGAGGGTTAACAAAAGTGTCAGATGCTTCAGAGATGTTGAGGATAAAAGAGAATAGATCATTAAATTTGGAAATGAAGAGATGATTATAAAATTTGGAGATAGAGATTTAAATTCAAAGAATGGAAGTCAGATTGCAGAGGGTTTAGGAAAGAGTAAGGGGAAAGGAAGTATAGACATCTGATACAAACGGCTTTCTCAAAAAATTTACCTAAGAATGGAAAATATGGGATGACACATGGTAAGGATGGTAGGTTTGAGGATTTTTTTCCTTTTAGGATGGGTAAGTCATAGGTATGTTTGTAGGAGTAGGGAAGGAGCATGTAGATAGGGAAGAAATTGAAAATAAACATGGTGAATAGCATTTGGTCAACTCATCTGCTGGAAATGATTTTATTGAGTATAACCAATGGTACATGTACAGGATTTTTCTTTGTCAAAATGAAAGGAAAACTCCTTAAGTAACAGAGTGATAAAGGAGATTATAGTAGGTGGGAAATATTTGAGTACTGTGAAATCAGAGGTGGAGGAAAGAGGGAACTCTCACAAAAGGCCCTATTTTTTTGTGATGAAGAGTGAAGTGATTTCCCATAAAGACAGAGAGCAGGATACATAGGTTTGAGAAGTATAATGGTAATTTAAAAGGGGAGATATTTTGTGTTTATTGATGGGCCCATGTGACATGCTTAAGTCACATGGAAGCCTGAGTCACACTAGTCTATGTCACATGGAGCAGGAAGGAGTGGAGCAGTAAGGGTGGAAAAGGAAGAGGCAGAGTAGAGCAGAGCTGAGAGGAAGTTAGTCATGAGAACAGTCAGAACTAGAAAGGATGCAGACAAACAGGGGGCTGGCTGTGAATATTGTGTTGGTTCTACAAGGAGAGAAGAGATTTTTCAGAACAGTGGCAGAGCATGAGGAAGTAAAATGATTGGGGAAATTTCTTTTGCTTCTGTGATGACCAGGTGAGATTAGATAGTATAATATTTTACTATACCCAAGAAGCACATTTTACTGCTTTGCTCTAGCTCAGTTTGGACATATGTGGGTTGGATATTAATAATAGGAATAATTTGGAATTGAGGCATGTTAAAGTGACTTGTAATGGACAAGGGGATTGAGATTTGAGAATAGTATTGATTGACTTGGTTCAAAAAGGAATTGAGAAAGGAAAGAAAAGAAAAAAGAAAGTAGTGCAAGGGTGATAGCCTGGAGAAGAACTGAAAGAAAGAGGGAATGAACGTCATAGTAAGCAAAAGGGATAGGGTAAAGCATTATAAGGCACAGGAAAATATTGTATGATAAAAGATTAAGGTCAGAGTACATGAAAATGGAACCTTTCTGAGTGATATCAAAATAAAGTGCAAGATCATCTGTGTATATCTAAAGTAGGATGGAAAAATAGGTTATCTGAACTGAGTAGACTGAGGAACTGAGAAATTCTTATATTTGAGGAAGATAAGAAAAGGACATGATTAGGTTATTAAAGATCCTTCTTCCATGTCTATCCTCAGGATAAAGATTATAGTTTGTCTTGTGAACCCCTAGAAGGTCAAGTAGGTGAAGCAGAAAGTTAAGAGATCGTTGTCAAGAAGTGTTGAAGGCAGATCAATATGGGAGAAAGGACAAGTGTATAAAAGAATTTTGGGGGAAAGATGATGCAAGGTTTGCAAGGAAGAATATTTTAAGGGTCACCAAGAGGCAGGTGACCAAATGGGGCTGGTGGAAGGGGAGCCTATTAAGTAGGGTCGAAGATGATAGCAAGGGAAAGGGTCTTATTGGAGAATATACACTGGAGAATGCCCTGGATCAGGGCCAACTATAAAAGTTTGGTGGGCTTATATGAGGTGGAAAAAAAGAAAAGAAAAGAGAGGTAAAAAAATTCCTTACTACAACTATCCAAAAATGAAATAGACTATTTAAAGAAATATTGAGTTTCCTCCAGTTGATCAAGTTGTTGATCACTTGTTGTGTATATTTAAAGGGGTTTCCTTTTCAAGTGTGGTTCAATTTAGATTATTCCTGAGGCTCCTTCCAACTCTGAAAGTATATGATTCTAAGAAACTACTGTATTTCTTGACCACTGAACAATGATCATTCAAACACATATCACAGATTAGGAATGTTTCTCATATGAACTAACTCAAATGCTTGTCATACAAATTAACTCAAAATAATTCTAAATTTATTCTCAGCTCCTTACAGGTACACTGCATTGTTGAAATGCTTATGCTGTTTCTAGAATTTGGCTTTAAGACTATTTTTTTCTGGAGTCTTCATAGAAAATATTCTTCTTCCCCATTCATAAAACCTCTTGGTTTCAAAATCATTTATATATTCTTATATTACTTGGAAGTGGAGCCTTTTTTTTCACCACACACTCAGATATAGGACAAATTAATAGAATTTTTTTAATATGTTAACTTTGAGATCTTTTCAAGAATCTGTTGCATTTACTCAATTTCTATTGGTAGATTTGAGTTTCATTAAAACCCAAAGATGGAAAAACTATGTTGAAAATATTATTAAAATGAGACTGTATGATTTCCAGTTACAGGTAAAATATATTGCATTATATATATATGTATATATATAATATTATATAATACATATAACATATATATTATATAATACACATTGTATTATATAAAATATATGTCACCAGGTATAACTACTTTTCATCATTGAGTTGATTTTTAGTTGTTTCCAACTCTTCAAGACCCTATTTGGGGTTTTATGGGTGAAGAAACTGGACAGATTTGCCATTTCCTTCTCCAGCTAGCTCATTTTACAGATAAGGAAAATGAGGCAAGCAGGGTTAAATAATTTGTCTAGGATCACCTAGCTAATAAGTGTGTGAGGCTAGATTTGAACTCAGATATTCTTGACTCCAAGACCTGCACTCTATCCACTCTGCCACCTAACCACCTCAGGCAGAACTATAGTATGACTAAAATACCAAAGCAAAACAGAGAGAAATGTCAATGAAATCAATAGAAATGAAGCATTTCTGACACCTCTATCATGAGGAAAAGAATTGTTGCATCACCCAATGCATTTCAAAAGCTCAAAGAATATAAACACAAATAATAATTACCCAATAATGAGGTTAGGACCATGATGGGCTTTTTAAAAACATAGTCCACCTATAATTTTACTTTAAATCATCCAAAATTAGAAAATATCCTAGTACATTTTTGATAAGCATTTATCAAACACTTATCTGCCAGGTATTGTGTGTAGTGTTATATATGAAATGTAGATATGAAATTGTGACAATAAATTCAATTAGACATTATACATTTATCTAAATATCTAAATAAATATATCAAAAATATAATTGAGTAGCTCAGGATATCATAACACATTCTTCATTCAATGATTGTGAATTATTTTTGAATCAAACTATTTTAAATACCTATTATGTGCCATGTTGAATGTATGAGGGCTACAAAACAAAAAGGAAATAGTTCCTTCTTCGGGAAAACTAGCACAGCATATCTGACTTCAGACTTAATCAGTCCCTTGACCTCTTATGATAAAGGATCATAGAACTGAGAAAGACCTTAGAGATCATTTAGGTCAATCCTCTAACTTGGAAAATGAGGCAAGTATATTTGAATGATTAAATTACTTGTCAGAAAGGCAGCAAATAATAATTCAGTTGGACCAAATTTGCTCTAATCTGTAGGAAGTCTTGTCTGGGTAACTCCTCTACTTCAGAAAGCAAAATTCCTTATTCCATTTCAGGAAAATTCTAAATAATAAACTAATTAAGATTTATCATTAACCCATTTTCTTTCTCAGTCCAAGACCAAAGGAGAATAATGGGCCCAAGGAGGGATAAGAGGTATCTCATACTATTATATCATGACTGTTAAGTTAATCAAATGGATTATACGAATTGAACAGACACTTGAATCAAAACAGTTAATCCAATAGACTTAAGCTTAAAGTATGAGTAGTAAAGTAGAATTCTTTATTATCCTCTGCTCTTCATATGTGTGTAAAACAGTTGCAAAACAATACACAATGAAAAGTAAGCATTAAACCATTATAGAAGAAATGAAATTTTCCTTTGCATGAAAATACAAGGGACCATGATTACATTTTTTTAATGCCAGTACTTCTTCTGCCAGTACTGACCACCTAACTCAGGAAGTCAAATATTCTTTCACTGCCTCCAAATAATTTGCTTTAAGACTATGAGCTGCCTAGTAGTTACTTTTCTATATTTGCGGTTGGGGGAAACTCCCAATTCTTTATCCCAATGAAATTAGAAGTATCAAATTATATGTATACATACACACACAGGCACATCTCTTCTTCCATTTAACTGGACTATGTCTATGTTTAAAAAGAAATGTCATTTTAGTTCTACAATTTCTTAAAAAGTCATTAAACACATTTTAATTAGAAAACTTGATTTCTGTATTGCAATTCTTTTAAATATTATGTGGCATTCAGGTGAAGTCTGTCATAAGTACTGACTTTTCCCTGTGATATTTTTTTTTACTTCTGCATGGCCACAGAAATAATTGTTACTTAACAAAATCATGCTATTCTGAAATACTGATGTATGTTCACTCTGTTTACACTGCAAAGTGATTCAACTTCAATATCAGGCAATACTAGGTTTAAAAGATTAATAATTTTGTGCAGTTAAGCATTAATATCAAAAGCAAATATTGAATATTAAATCTATTGAAACTGAGTATTGTCAGATGATTTGCAATTTGGATTAGTTAAATATTGGGTGGAAAAAAAGTTGCAAATAAATCAACAGTTGGTATAATGAGAAATTTGACAAGAACAAGAAGATATGCCGTAGGTGTATTTTTGGTAGGGCTCTTAGTCCTCCCCTACAATGACAGGAAATACAGGATTCAGTGACTTTTAAACAATAGCCAAATAAGGTTAGGATAAAACAAATCAGAGAAGGAGACGGTTTAATGGCTTTTTAATGAGCCTAATGTTTTCGGTTTTAATGAGCCCTCTTACATCAACTTTAATCATTTTATAAGAATGAAAAATGATTGAGAAATGGCTTGCATTAATTCAATTTTCTGTTCAATCTTCCCACAAGCCATTATGTCACAGTGGCTAATGGGAGTCAACTTGGATAAGTGGGACCTTATACAGTAGAACAAATCCATGCTAAATTTAGTTAGCCACTTGATAAGTTAACCAGGGGTAAGGTTATCTTTTTTCTAATGGTTAAAGGATTGTACACCAGTGGCTGCAAAATATTTTAATACTATGACATATGACAAAATTAATTAAGATGGTATAAATTGACTGATTTCTACTTATTAATCCTATGAAATTATGCCATGCTTATTCCCCAGATCCTTCCCCATTTATGACTTTGTATGTTAATCTTTTGATTAAAAATAAATATAAATAACTATAACTCACTCCTTATCTGTGATTTGTACAATTGCAAATTACACTGAACCTCTAACATATATAATCAGCAAAGAAGATAATATGGAATCAATGTGTTGTGTAGTAGTAGCAGTAGTAGCAGTAGTAGCAGTAGTAGTAGTAGCAATAGTAGTAGTAGTAGTAGTAATAGTAGTAATAGTACTAGTAGTAGTAGTAGCAGTACTGGTAGTAGTAGTAGTAATAGTAGTAGTAGTAGTACTGGTAGTAATAGTAGTAGTAGTAGTACTGGTAGTAATAGTAGTAGTAGTAGTAGTAATAGTACTACTACTAGTAGTAGTAGTACTGGTAGTAATAGTAGTAGTAGTAGTAATAGTAGTAGTAGTAGTACTGGTAGTAATAGTAGTAGTAGTAATAGTAGTAGTACTGGCAGTTATAGTAGTAGTAGTAGTAATAGTACTAGTAGTAGTAGTAGTAGTAGTAGTACTGGTAGTAATAGTAGTAGTAGTAGGAATAGTAGTGATAGTACTAGTAGTAGTAGTAGTAGTAGTAGTCATGGTAGCAGCAACAGCAGCAGTAGTACTAGTACTAGTAAGACATGGAACTAATATTATACTTTTCTAGTTTTCTAGAGTCACTTTCACAGGTTAACCTATATATTGTCATACCCATTATGAAAGGAAAATGAGGTTCCTGAAAACTAAGTTACTTACACAATCTTTGGATGCTCAAAATACTTATTAATGTCTTCTAACTTCAAAGTTATTGTGTCAATGTACAAAGTATCATGTTGCCTCTAAAGCCTTTTCATTGAACCTATGACTACCATAAGTTGAATGTTATATACATGTACATATATACAATATATATATATTTACATATCAGATGCTTTTTGCGCATGTATGCACAGATATACTTAATTACATATAAGTATATATGCATACATTTATAAGTATAAACATACACATATGGATACGCAAAGAGACTTGTGATTTCATTGATCTGAATGTTCCTTTCTGTTGTGTAGATCCCCCCTTTTCCATATATGCTCAATTTGTATGATTCTTGCCCACATCCTCCAATAAACTCCTAACCCTTTCACTGAGGAATTCAAGGTTAAAGTGGAACCCTGGAATTCACCCTTGTGAGGTGATGAGACCATATTGGTTTTGGGCTATATGCTTATTCAGTGTATGTTTTTCTCTAATTCTTCTTCGAAGTTCACTATTTTTGGCATTTTGTTGCCTGCTCCCACCCTCTGTGTGATGATAGATAGATAGATAGATAGATAGATAGATAGATAGATAGATAGATAGATAGATAGACAGACAGACAGACAGACAGACAGACAGACAGACAGACAGACAGACAGACAGATAGATAGATAGATAGATAGATAGATAGATAGATAGATAGATAGATAGATAGATAGATAGATAGATGGATGGATGAATGAATAGATGGATGGATACATGGATGAATGAATGAATGGATGGATAGATAGAGATATATCTTGACATATCATCTATCTCTATATATGTATATATAATGATCATTTTCTGAATCCAAATCCAAATTTCATAAGGAACAAATGTTGCTACTGAGGTTATACCAAAGCCAGCACAAACCAAACTGATTATATCCCTTGAATTCTACTTAGTAACCAGAAAATGTAGTAAGGATTCATGGGCAACTACTAGGAGTATTTACTTATTAAATTCAATAGACCTTCATTGAGTGCTGTCTATGGGTTGAATCATCAAACAATCAGATAAGTGCATTTCTTTTACAGGTCACATCCCTTACATAATGATTTCAAATCATTTTCCTCCTCTCTACCCAATTTCCCTGACTATGCCTGTGCCTTTGACTATAGATGTCTGATGTTTAAATGCAAATACAGGCATATCTAGGGTCACTTAATTTTCATTTATTAACCAAAATGCAGGCAATCATCGATTTCAATCCACTTTTTCAAAAATTTCAATGTTTGTATTCTATTACTTTAAGTGAACACATTTATGTAACTGTGAACAAGAAAAGAAGACTTAAAAACATGAGGTTTAATTCAATTATATTGATAAAAACAATCATTAGCTGCTTGATCGCAAGCAATCCACTTTTGTTCTCTTGTCCTGTTTTTTGGTTTTTGGTTTTTTTTTTTGTTCTTGTTTCCCCTCTTTAAAATGAAGACATCAAAGTGCATCATCACTAAGGTCCTCTTCAATCTAAAATCAAAAGATTATATGAAAACTAAAAACAAACTATGAGTTTATCCCCTAATTAAGATGCATAAAAGCAAGGTCAGATACAGAGGATATAAAAATAAAAAAAAAAAAACAACTTATTTTCATTTATTTTTTGTTTTCTCTCTTAATCTTCTTTTGAACTGTTCTATCATACTATTAAGGGACTAAACATGGTATAATGGAAACAGTATATGATTCAAAGTCAGAAAAATTGGGTTTGAATGCCACAAGCTGCCATAAGCAACCTTGGACAAGTCATTTTATTCTTCTGGGCTACACCTCCAAAATATGAAAAGCTGAACTAAACAATATCTATGATTTCTCCCATTACTAAAATCTTAGGATTCTATGATTTAATTGTTCCAACTTTGGTCAGTTATTTTAAGTTTTGTCCCTATCAACAACATTGTTGCTGGCATGTGGCCTCTCCCATAAGAATTGTGTATTCTCTGTGCTAAACACAGTGCCTGGCACATGGTAGTCACTTAATAAGTTTTTGCTAACCAACTATCATTGAATCTTACCTATTCCATAGCCAATTATTTTTACTCATATCTGACTGCTTACCTAATCTGCTAAACTAATTTGAGCTAAATGTCACTCTCTGATATTGGCTTAATGCGTTAACATTTACATTTTAACAGAATCTTAATACAAATAAGCTAATGAAGTAAAAATTAGAGAAACCTTGGCATGATGATTTGGGGAGAAACTTTTATGTTCCTAAAGTCACAGTCAACAGCTGCTTCTCCATCCTACAGTTGAGGCTAGTCCTACATAGAAAAAGTTAGAATTTGTTAAATCACATTAAAATATTACAAATATTCACATGGGTATATATGTGTATGTATCTATATTTATTTATAGCACCCTATCTATCTATAGATACATATGCTTCTTGCCTTTGGCAAAATTTTTATAAGATTGTTCTAATTTTGTATTTGTTAATAGAAATAAAATGGGCATTTTCTTCATTTGCTTCATAAATACTTTAAAGTATTTGGAGAAACAAATTGTTATCTATGTTTAGATATATACACAATGTAGTATTTTTAGATGAGACAATTTTATGCTAGTAATATTTTTCTGTGAATTACTTTCTAATCTTTTCCAAATATATTGATTTATATAAATAGTAAATTAAGGTAATTTGTCCTTCAGTAGGGGAACCTGGATTTTTGAAAAAACAAATGAACATGGTATGTATGATTCTGAATAGTGTCTACATAGATGTTCCTATGATATTTATCCCTGATGTAACTAAGAAACTTAAGTTTAAAAAGGAATGGATTAGTAAGTTCATTAATTGGACTAGAAGTATTTTTCATTAATTTTTAAAGCCATATCTCAAGGCTTCCAAATAATCTATATTTTTTATACTAATGCCAAAATCTAGGCTAAATCCAATGATCATTCATTACCACGTTATCTCATATCAGAAACAATAAGATTCTCCATATATAAAATTCTAGAAGAAATCAACGATCCGTACTTGAAATACTTCAGTGACTACCTATTCCTTATAACAAAGAACTACTAAGCTTTATAAACTGGAAGGGACATTAGGAGTCAGCTAATAAATCATCACTTATTTATATAGATATGGTACCAGAATCCAAAGAAATAAAATTATTAGCCCCAAGTTACTCATATCAAGTTTCCATCAGTCTAACTAGATTTTGTAAGATTTCGTATTCTAAGCCCATCTCATGTATCTAACCTCATTTCCCACTAGTTCTGAATTGGTGACTTCAGTTAGGCCAGTTCTCCAAATCATGAAAAAAATGTCTGCTTAGCCTCACCTTCATCTCCTTACTCAAATTATTAGAACATGTGAGGACAAATTTCAGTTTTCAAGTACAAGTGTTTAAAAGACAAATTCATCATATAGCCTTTGATTTTATCAAGTAATATTGATATGTCAACAAATCATGTTCAGCACAATGTTTCATGAGAAAAAATCAAATATTCTTTATTAAACATATTTAACCATTTAACAGATTATCAGCTATACTGAAGTAGCAAAGGTATCAAAACATTTGAATATAACTAAAAAAGATAATAAGAACCTGAACCTGTGCTTTCCCAATTACCAATAAAATCACAAATCTTTTCTCTAGCCCTAACATCATTGTGCTGGGAGTGATTTGATTTATATGAAAAGGTTACATTAGATGATCTCTAAGGTCTCTTCTAACTCAATATCTAAAGTTCTGATACAGTTCTGGGACTCAAGGGCCTTGCTTCCTTCAGTTTTTAGCCCGTTGCTTTATTTTAATTCCACAGCTAAAGAATAGTGTTTTATGGCTAAGGTCGCTGAATATAAACTCAGTAAGCTGGTCTAATATAAACCAAACTGTCCTTTATATATTGTATACATATGAAGCAAATGACAAGAACTCAAACTGATTCAGTTAATGGTGCATGGACTAAAAATTTGTGAAACATAATCACCTCATTCATCATTTTCTCAAATATAATTTTGATATTCTGTAACAGAAAATTAGATAGCTGAGAGTGCATATCGATCTTTGCCTAATAAGGCATTAACAAGTACTAGCAAACAATGCCCTAGCTTTGTCTGAGCCAGTGGCACAAGTGCAGTGATACGCCACTTAAAATATTCATCTCCAGAACTTTGGCTTGGAGGATTCACTGCAACACCACATGAGCTTTGTCAGGAATTGTTGAGAGATTGAAAGCATACTTAAAAGATTTATTAAAGCAATAGAGGCAACCTGTACTCCAGTTTCCATGACTGTGAGGAATTTTATGACCACGTATTTAATCTTTCTGAGCTGTAACAGATAAGTTATGCTTTTGTATGATTTGTGTACAAAGAGTTTTCTCAATCTTTTCTAGTATTATATAGTATTGAGGTATCATTTTTTTGACTTGCTAAGCAAAACATTAATAGGACTGTCAGCCAAAAGATGGAATATGCAATAAATATTAAGGTTTAATGTTATACTGATTTATGCTATTTATGCTATTATTATCTTTCATAACAAGGAATGATGGGAGAAATGGCGTGTTGGCAAAGGTAACTATCTTAAGCTTTCATATCAGGGAAGTCTAAATACTCATAAAGTTAAGAGCTATCTAAGTATATGTCCAATTCAGCAATGTTTACATGAAAGGAGAATTTGTCTAGACACTTGTCTAGAAGCTCAAATAACTCAAGTACCCAAAAATTTTAAAGGAAAGAGATGTAATTTTATAACTGTTATATGAGAGGAATAAAGGGGGAGAGGAGTAATCTTTAAGCTAGTTATTTCAGGTTGGTGTCTAATGGAGAGAGATGCTTGATCTCTTTGGATTGCTTTTAAGTTCAATAGCAACACATATAAATATGACTCATCATTTATAAAAATAGGGATAATGATAAACACAAGAACGAAAATCTCACTTAATAACTTCTTTAGCTGATGGACTCACTCAAGAAATAGCTGTTTTGATGATTGGCAATGGTTGATGGAATATTTGCTCTGGCTCCGTGGGAGTGGTCAAATATACTCTTATGCTAAACAGCATCTAATTCCAGAGGTTCTTAATTAGCGTCTTGTGAAGAGGAATCTGGAGAATCAGAGGATGGAAAGCAAGCACTTCCTGTAACATGTGTGCTCTGTCCTTTTGTTAAAGGCAGGTGTGACCAGCTTGCTGGTTGTTGATGACTTTAAACAAGAATACAGTCTTAGGAAGGTAAAATGCATATCCAAAGACCTCCCTTCTGTTTTATATGCATCAAAATATTAAATTATTTTCTTCCTTATTTATGCCATCTGAGCTTGGCATCAAGTGCCTATTATGGCATTTCTTCCTTTGGGAACTTATGAATTACAAAAAAGAAATCTTACACGGAAATAGAGAAGATAATAGTGGTAAATGGTTTAGTCTGGAATTTTTTTCAACAGTTAACTAGACTCCTTTTAATAATCTCTCAGATATAACTTTGCTTTTATTAAGGAATAAAAACAGCTTATCTCAGATTAAATGCTGTGATTCTGAAAGACAATGGATGAAACACCTGCCCCTCTTCTTGGTAAAATGATCTGTTATTCAGAAATCCTGTTGGGTTATTTTAATTTGTTACTTCATTTTAAAAGAATAATTTTTTGTTTTTTAAAAAAATATTCTCTTTACCCATAAAAGGGATTTGAAAGATGGCAAGGACTACAGAGATCATTCTTTTTACTGAATGAATTCTCATTTTAAGATACCTAAAAGTGATAATCCAGTCTTTGCTAGGAGATGTGATGAAGATATGGAGATGGAGAAAGGGAACTTACCATATCCTGGGTCATGTCATTTTAATTTGGATAGCTCTAATGGTTAGACAGTAATTAATAACATCAGCTCTAAATTTGCCTGTTTGCAGCTTCCACCTATCACTTTTGGCTCTTTCAAAGAGTCAAATAAGACAAATCTCATTCATTTTCCACATGACAGCCTTTAGATTCTGTATACATTATTGAATATTACCTCATCATTCCAGGATGACCATTCCTAGGTCCTTCAATTTATTCTTCTAGGATATGAATTGGAGTCCCTTCACAATTCTTGCTATATTCCTCTGTATGCACACTAACTTATTAACAATATCCCCTTTCAATATTTTTATTTTATCTCAATTACATATAAATATAAATTTTCTTTTAAATTTTGAATTCCAAATTTTCCCCTTCCCTCCTATTCCAATGCCATAATGAGAAGGCAAGCAATTTTACATACATTACACACGTGCAGTTATGAAAAGCATATTTCTATTTTAACCATGTTGCAAAAGAAAATGCAGACTAAACAAACAGAAAAATACAGTTTAAAAAATATGCTTCAATCTTCATTCAAACTGCATCAGTTCTTTTACTGGAGACAGATATAATTTTTCACCATAAATTCATTGATATTGTCTCAGATCATTATTTTGCTTAGAATATCTATGACTTTCACAGGTGATTATCATATGATATTGATATCATTTTGTACAAATCTCCTGGTTCTGCTCATTTCATTTTGCATCAGTTCATATGTCTTTTCATTTTTTTTTTCTGAGAGCATCCTACTGATCATTTCTTATAGCACAATGGTATTCTGTCATAACCATGTACATCAACTTGTTCAGCCATTCCCCAATTAATGGGCATCCTCTCAATTTCCAATTCTTTACCAGCAAAACGGTGTTGCTATAAATATTTTTGCATATATAAATGTATTTCCTCTTTTTTTTTATTTCTTTGGGATACAGACCTAGTGGTGCTATTGCTAGGTCAAAGAGGATGATATAGTTCTTTGAAATGGTTAAAGCAGTTCACAACTCCACCAACATGACATTAGTGTCTCAATTTTGCCATACCCACTCCAATATTTATCATTTTTCTCTTCTGCCATAATATTAATCTGATAGGTATGAGGTGGTAACTCAGAGTTATTTTAATATGCATTTCTCTAATCAATAGTGAATTAGAACACTTTTATATGACTAAGAAAGCTTTGATTTCTTCAACTGAAAACTGTTCTTAACCTTTGATCATTCATTAATTCAGGAATGACTCATATTCTTATAAATTTGATACAGTTATCTCCATATTTGAGAAGTGAGGTCTTTGTAAGAGAACATGGCTTAAACTTTTTCTTGTTGCTGCTTCCTTCTATCTTCCCTGCATTTGTTTTGGCTGTGCAAATGTTCTTTAAAAATAATATAATCAAAATTATCAATTTTATATACCATAATGCCATCTATCTCTTGTTTGATAATAAATTCTTCCATTATCCATGGAACTCAGAGGTGATTTTTTCCACATTCCCTGAATTTGTTTATGATATCACAATTTATTTCTAAATCATGTACCCATTTTGATCTTATCTTACTGTACTCTATAAGATGTTTATCTATATCTAGTTTCTGCCAAACTGCTTTCCAGTTTTCCCAGAAATTTTTGTAAATTCTGAGTTTTTGTCCCAAATGCTTAGATTCTGGGTTTATCAAGAATTAGATTACTATGGTCATGTACTATTGTGTATTGTGTACTTAATCTATTCACTGATCTGTTGTGTAATTCTTATCCAGAAACAAATTATTTTGATGATTACTGCTCTGCAATTCAGTTTGAGATCTTATAAGGTTAGTGCACCTTCCCTCATATCTTTTTTTTTGTCATTGATAGACATGATATTCTTGACTTTTTGTTCTTCCAGATGAATTCTGTTATTAATATTTTTTCTAATTCTATAAAATATTTTGGTAGTTTGATTGGGATGGCACTGAATAAATTCCAAAAGTCAAAGGAACTAGGATTAAAACCACGAATCACATACTCAGCAAAACTGAGTATAATACTTTGGGGAAAAAATAGTCATTCAATGAAATAAAGAACTTGCAAGCATTTTTGATGAAAAGACTAGAGCTGAATAGAAAATTTGATTTTGAAACACAAGAATCAAGAGAAGCATGAAATTCCTACATAGAAAGATATTATTTGTAACTCTTGAGAATTTTCTCAGTATTTGGGTAGTTGGAGAGATTATATAGAGATATAGACAGAGAGCACAAGGTGAGTTGAAAAGAAAGGGATAGATAAAATTAAGGGGTGAGAGAGGAATATTTTGGGAGGAAGAAGTAAGAAATGGAATGGGGTAAATTATCTCTCATAAAAGAGGCAAGAAAAAGCTTTTTCAGTGGAGGAGGAAGTGAGAGGGAAAAAGGCAAGCTTACTCTCATCACCTTTGGCTTAAGGAGAGAATAACATGCACACTCAATTTGGTATGAAAATCTATCTTACACTACAGGAAAATAGGAGAGAAGGGGACAAATGGGATGCAGGAGGGAGGGCAAATGGAAGAAGGGGGTAATTAGAAGTAAACACTTTGGGGAAGGGGTTAGGTCAAAAGAAAAAATAAAATAAATGGGAAGGCAGGATAGGATGGAGGGAAATGTAGTTAGTCTTTCACAACATGACTATTATGGAAGTCTTTAGCAAAACTACATATATATAGCCTATATTGAATTGCTGACCTTCTCAGTGGGGCCAGGTTGGGAGAGAGGAAGGGAGAGAAGTTGGAACTCAAAGTTGACAATTGTTTTTGCATGTAACCAGGAAATAAGAATTACAGGTAATGGGGTATAAAAATCTATCTTGCTCTACAAGAAAATAGAAGGGATGGGGATAACAAAAGGGGAGGGATGTGATAGAAGGGAGGGCAGATTGTGGGAAGGCATAACCAGAATGCACTGCATTTTGGGGTGGGAGGAGGGGAGAGATAGGGAGAAAATTTGGAACTCAAAATCTTGTGGAAATGAATGTTGAAAACTAATAACAGATAAATACATTTTAAAAAAAGAACACCTTAAAAAACAGACTAATCCAAAGGGCAATAGAGATCTAAAAAGTCAATGAGAAGAATACCTTAAAAAGAAGAATTGACCCTATGGAAAAGGAGGTCCAAAAGCTCACTGAAGAAAATGTTTCCTTTAATATTAGAATGGAGAAGATGGAAGCTAATGACTTCTGAAAAAAATCAAGAAATTATAAAGTAAAACCAAAGAAATGATAAAAATAGCAGACAATGTGAAATATCTCCACAGAAAAACAACTGACCTGTAAAACAGATCCAGGAGAGACCATTTGAAAATTATTGGACTAGCTGAAAGCCATGATCAAAAAAGGGCATCTTTCAAAAAATTATCAAGGAAAACTATGCTAATATTCTAGAAGCAGAGGGTAAAATAGATATTGAAAGAATTTACTGATCACCTCCTGAAAGAAATCCCCAAAGAAAACTCCTAGGAATATTGTAACCAAATTCCAGAGCTCCCAGGTCAAGATAGAAAATATTGCAAGCAGCCAGAAATAATCGATTTGAGTACTGTGGAAATACAATCAAGATAAGACATGATACAGCAGCTTCTGAATTAGGGCTTGGAGTATGATAATCCAGAGGTGAAAGGAGTTAGGATTAAAATCAAAAATCACCTACCTGGCAAAACTGAGTATAATACTTCAGAGTAAAATTGTCACTTCATGAAATAGAGGACTTTCAAGGATTTTACTAAAAAGACCAGAGCTAAATAGAAAATTTGACTTTCAAATACAAGAAATCAAGAGAAACATGAAAAGGTAAACAGGAAAGAGAAATCATATGGGACTTACTAAAGTGAAACTGTTTACATTCTTACATTGAAAGTTGATATTTGTAACTCTTGAGACTTTTCTCAGTATTTGGGTAGTTGGAGGGCTTATAAACATACAGACAGAGAGCAAAGTGTGAGTTGAAAATGAAAGCATGATATCTCAAAAAATAAAATTAAGGGGAGAGAGAAATATATGAGGAGAAGGAGAAAGGGAGAAATAGGATGGAGTAAATTATCTCTCATATAAAAGAGACAAGAAAAAGCTTTTTCAATGAAGGGGAAGAGGGGGGAGGTAAGAGGGAAGAAAGGAACCTTACTCTCATAAGATAGAATAAAATAAATGGGGGGGGAGGGTAGAATAGGATGAAGGGAAATATAGTTAGTCTTTCACAACATGACTACTATGGAAGGGTTTGCATGACTGCACATGCATAATCGATATCTAATTGCTTGCCTTCTCAGTGGGGATGACTGGGGAGGGAGGAAGGGAGGGAAGCTGGAATTCAAAAGTTTTAAAAACAAATGTTAAAATTGTTTTTACATGGAACTTGGAAATAAGACATACAGGCAATGGAGTATGGAAATCTATCTTGTCCTACAGAAAAATAGAGGGGAGGGATGAGAGAAGGGAGACTGAAGAAAGTGGTAATCAGAATGCAGGATATCTTGGGATGGGCAGAGGGAAAAGATAGGGAGAAAATCTTGTGGAAAACAAAAGATAAATTAATAAAAAAGCAATATATTAAAAAAACAAGTGTGATGTGCATTTATCTATATTTTTATTTTCATTAATAAAAAATTTTAAATAGCATAGGGCCAAGCACAGATGTTCGGAATACTCCTTTGGAAGTTTTCCCACCTTATTAACATTGAACTGGTCATTCAGTAAGTTCTAGATTCATCTAAGTTTATTACAGTCTAGTTCACCTCCCTATGTCTTCTCTACAAGAATAGCAAAAGATTGTTTATCAAATATTTTTCTAAAATCTGCATAAATCACAATTGCAGGCTACAATTTTTGTTTCCATTCACCATTCCCATCCAAAAGGATATAAGATCAGACTAGCATGAGTTGTTCTTCTGCAGTGCTATCTCTTTGGAATCATTGCTCCCATTCCCAGATAACCACTAAGTACTTTTTAAATGATTTTTTTCATGGACTTTTCCAAGAGTCAAAGTCAGCTCAGTGACCTAAAAAGTCAGAAATTAGCCAGAGTTTTATCCATTTGTTGTAATACTGAATTTCCTCATATTTAGAACATTATTAAGATATCAAAAATGGTAAATTTATATTATATAACATGATCAGGGCTCAAAATAAAAACAAGCTGAACTTATCTATGTTACATTTGTAGCCATAAGTTTATAGGTTTTACATCAAAACAAAAATTCTGTACTGAGCAGTGAAATAGCTACATAAAGACAAGTTTTCATGCTAAATGAATAATAAATTATAGGTTACGTGTTCCTTTGATTTTAGAGGATGCATAATTTAAAATGATAAATAATTAACATATCAAAGCCTTCTAATTTAACTGATGCCTTCAGCACCAGCAGTTTTAGGATAAAACTTCCTGTTCTGAGATTCAAGCCTATCTTTTCAGAAGAGAGTAGAAGGTCTTTAAAAAAAAAAAATACCAACTATGCTTTCTGAAGGGTAATTTCAGTTTAGCACTTTAAAATATTAGTAAATGTCAGGAAATTCCAATTCTTCCATGTGAAATGTAAGTGCACAGTAGGGACAAAAGAAAGTGTGACATTTAAAAAAAAAAACTTGTAATTGTGAAACTTAATTTTAAGTGGCATTTTCATTTTTATAGATTTTCATCAACTGTCCTAGAAATACTTTGGGAATATTGAGGAAAAGGGAAAAAATCATTTCTCTTTTGTTAGCAATCCACCTAAGAAACATTTTTTGTGAGTTACTAAATGAACAAATAATAATAAAAATTAAGAGAAAAAAAGAGGATTATCTATGGAAAGATGAATTTCTATTTTGTAGATTTTGTTTTTAAGTGTATATTAAATTAAGCAAAATAGTAACAGAATGCTTTTCTTTGTCCTAGTCCTTAGAATAAATTTTTTATGTATATTGTATAGGCTAAGAATGGACACACTGTTCATAAACTCACAGAGAGAGAGAGAGAGAGAGAGAGATTTGTTAGACAAATAACCCAGATAAGTAAACCCATGGGAGGTTATGTAGGATGTCCCAAAAGTTGGAAGACGTTGTGTCTTGTACTGAAGGTTTCAAATTAGACACCAGCTAAAATTAACCTTTGAATCATCTTTTCAGGCTTGGGACAAAAATTCCATTTCTTCTAAAGCTGATATGTACTTACACAAATGCTCACATGCATGTGTGAATGTGTGTGTCTGTATGTGTGTGTACACACTCACACATACATATACATACAAGATTTTGATCAGTTGACTTAATATGTGGTATGTTTTTTACATCAAAGTTCAGGAGAGTGAATTGAGGCCATAAATTTTCAAGTCAAATTATGACAACAACAACTCTTGTTTGTTATAATAAAGACAATGACCCAAAAGATACTTGATCAAAGGATATAGTGAGGTATTATTCCAAGAAAGAAATCTAAACTATCAACAATATGAAAAAAGTTCCAAATCATTAAAAATTAAAGGAAAGTAATTCTGATGTTCCAGCTTCCAAACTGTCAGATTAGCAAAGATGACAAAAGAGGAAAGGGACAAATGTTGGAAGGGCTGTTGTAACACAGGCAGATTTAATTGGTGGAAACAGAAATTAATCTAACTACTTTGGAATATAATTTGTCCCAAAGGTTACAAAACTATACATATTCTTTGATCCAACTATTCTAAGAAATATCTAAATATTTCTTGAATTGCACTGACCTGGCATTTTTTCTTTTCAATTTAAGTCCAAAAATCATTCTCCATTACATTTGCTTTCATTTCTGTTGCTAAAATGGATTCAAATAGTTGATGAAGAAAGGCATTCTGTGAGTGCAGAATTGTGCATTTAACCAAGTAGCTATAAAAGGATTTTTTTTTAATTCCTGGCAAATTCAGGAATATGTTATCTTTCCAAAGAATTTCTTCAAAAAAAGACATAACAGATTTGTTCATATGCTCAATTCATACAGTCTATAATCTACTCAAATATTTCTATTACAACGAAGGATAGGGAATTAACAATGAGTGATAATGCCCTATTCATAGATGGTTAGAATGAGGGAAGATATCCTCATATAGAAGACTTTTTTCACATTTTCATTTATTTATAGCAACCAAAAAAATTATCTTTATAACAGTGTCAGCCTAAAACATGCTAAAACAATATCAGATGATGGAACTTTTAGACAGTTTCAACAGTCTTTTTTCTATATTGAGCCTTTTATATTTTTATTCCTACCCCCTTTAAAATTTCTGTACATCATTTAAATTCTCTTCTCAGGTATTACCTAGGCATTTCATCTGTTTGTTTTCATGTGTCTGGTTGAAGAAACTGGAAAATTTGTGACAATGGAGTTTAGTGAAAAGGCGCATAATGAAAGACAAATGCGTTTGAAATTATTTCATCTTAAGAGAACTTTCTATTCCTTTATTCTCCCCTTTTGGATAGACACTTGTATTCATGTCGAGTGGGCCTTTTGTGGAGAATAAATAGAGTGAGCAAATGTTACTTCAAAAAAGATTATCCCATTTTTACACATGTTCCAGTTTTTCAGGAAATCTTTTAGGGACAAAGGAACTATAGAAAGTAAGAAGAAATTAGAGAAAGTAATAGAGAAAACATCTCTTGTCCCTGGGACAAGTTTCTATAAATTCACACAAAAACGCTTTGACTAGCCAGAGACAGAGTAACCAAAGAGGAAGGTGACCTCTTAGGGAAATCATATATTACAGAGTCAGGGGAAAACAAATCCAGAAGTAAACCTCTGATTAAAATTCCTGAGCCAGAGACAACTTTCTTTTGAAAAAAATTGCTTTATATTTTATGTTACCACTAACCATATGAACAACCTTACTTGGTTCCTAGTGAAATATTCAACAATTCATTGTAACCCCTTCTATGATCAGAATTGTCTGAGTTGTAAAGGGCCGTAAACATAATTTCTGCCCATCCTTTCATCATACAATTGTAGGAAACTGAGGTCAGAGCACTTCAGTGCCTTCACAGACTCACCAAATCTAAAAGGGGGAAAGAACCTCAAGAGGCTATTTAGTTCCCATAATACTTGAAAAAAAAATCTCCCCATAACAGACCTGAAAAATAGGTGTTTAATATTCCATGAATCACTCCTGGTGATGGTGTCTGTTAGGCAAGGTACTCAAGATACCCCATTCCATATTTTTTGTACTTCTTGTCATTGAGGCATCTGCCCCCCAACTCCCATACTAAACCTAATATGCCTCAACCCATTTCTCCTAATCCTGCTTGTGGAGGACAAGCAGGATAAATCTAAATCCTCACTCACAAGAGTCTTTCAGATATATGAAGACAGTTGTCATGCCTTCCTAGATTAAATTCAATTCAACAAGCATTCTGAGCGGTTACTTTGTGTTAAGAACATAGAAAAACAAACACATTCAAGTATCTTGACTTCTTTGCAAGTATGTGTGTGTGTGTGTGTGTGTGTATGTGTATTTGTGTGTAGGTCAACATAAGCACAGATAAATAAATACAAAAGTCAAAGGAAATACAAGATAATACCAAGATATTGAAAGTTGGAGGTAGGTGGCACTTGAACTGAGATTTCAAAGAAGACAAGAATTCTACACAGCAAAGAAAAGGAGGACAAATATTCTAAGCCATAGAAGCAAGAGGGAAATATGCATGGGGACAAAAAATAGACCAGATGGGCAGCAGATAGATTGTTATGATAGGAAATAAAGTGTGAATGACCTGGAAAAGTAGTCTGGAGGCAGACTGTGAAGAATTTTAAATGACAAAGGAGTTTGTATTTTCCCCCTACAGGCCAAGGAACTATAAGACCTTCCTTAGTAAGAGAGTGGCATGGTCATAGATGTATTTTACAAATGCTATGTGACTCCCTGTGGGCATCCTCCATGATGTAGGTAATCCTTCGGTCAAGTCAGAAGAGAATTGACTCCATGTAGGTAAACTTTTCTATGCATTTAGATGTTTAAAAAGCCATGGTAACATGGGCTAAAGCCACCAGAAAATTACATGGATAGATGGGCTCTTTGAATCTTACAACCTTGGACCAAACAAGATAGGCATAGCTTCTTTGGCTTTTAGAAAAAAGAACTAGCTTAACCTATATGAGGAAAGTGGGGAATCCATACAGCTGCAAACATTGACTTTGTGGTCCTGAAAAAAAAAAAATCACTTAACCAAGTGCTGGTGACGTTACACAGTCCTCCCTCACTTAAAACAAAGTCTAGTGCAAAGAAAACAGTTCCTTTTCTCCAGTTTAATGAGGGAGATACCAATGGCAAGTTTCTCATATTGTACATGGCAGAACAAGTACCTATCTGCCTTCAACGAGGGAGAAGGTTTATTGTAATTCTACTACATCAAAGAAACGACAGGTCGAGTTTCAGCACATAATGAATTTATAATAGAAAATTCTGTTTATACATATATGTGCTTCTGTGTTATATATCTTATATGTAAAATATATTGAATATGTTATATATGCAAAATATAAGGCATATGCATTATTTGTATAATGCATATATATGTATAATGAATTATATTGCAACACCATACATATGATATATTGTGGTATGTGTATGCTATGTTATATGTGTATGCGCAATACATATATATGTGTATGTGATGTGTGATTATACATGTGTTTATATATTACACAAATCACACATATGTAATATAAGTATATGTATATAGGCATGTGTGCACATACACATATCCTAAAGTCAATGTGGACAGAATACTGGATTTGGACTCAGAGGATCTGAGTTCAAAGCCTGTCTCTGCTACTTTCAACTTTGTTGCATACCATGGGAAAACCATTTTAATTCTATGAGGCCATGTTCCTTCCATCAAATGAAATTAGTGCAGAAGCACACATCTGAAATTATGCCTAACTCTGTTAATAAATTATGTATACACTACATAATATAGAATATATTAATATCATATATCTAAGAGGATGGCCTATTTATACATAAATATTAGAATCAAAGGATCTGGATTCCATAGAAGTTCTGAGAAACTAGCTACTGCCTGCTTAACTTCAGGAAAGTTTTTTAACTCCCTGGGCCTCAGATTTGATCTTTTAAATGAGGGGACAGGAATAAGTGCAATCTAAAGTCCAATAATTTCCTATTCTAAATCTTTTGAATTGTTTACTAAATCTTAGAATTCAAAACTTATTATAAACCCACACATGCAAATTTTATACTAATTCCAAATCTATCTCCTTTAATAATAGATACTTTGTATCCCATGATTAAGTAAATTAAATAAAGTTATTAGGTCATTTTAGCAAAATACTTTTCAGAATGACAGCATTGATTAGTCACTCTACTTTTTATCTGAGGTCTTTATTTTTTTTCTACAATTTCACAGCAAGCAATTCTGATAAATAGTGCAATTAGCATTTCCATTATTAAAACAATTAATTGCAAAAATTAAAGACATGACAGGGACAAAATATAAATGCATAAATTATTGGGTTTTGAAATTATCATCATTAATCTATGTATAGTAATTCTGATATAAACAAAGCACAAGTAGTTCATTGAAGTCCTGAATAAAACTAATAGGTTTTACCTTTCTTCATAGACAGAGAATTGATCTTTTAAGGGAGGCATGAGATCTAAAAGAAAAGTTTGATCATCTACGTTAAACATGCTAAAATGGGATGGGGAGTCGTGGTGATGACAATAATAAATAATGAGACATATTAAGCCCCATAATAGTAAAGGTCCTCCTCAGGGAATGCCCTGACCATTGCCATTGTGGGGGAAAAAAAGGAATGAAAGAATGATCAAAAAAGGACTTTTTTGGGCCACTGTATGGATATCCTGAAGAACTTTTCTTTTAAAATTATATGTGTTGTTTTTAGTTTTAAACATTCACTTCTATAAGAATTGGAGTTCTAAATTTTCTCCCCCTCCCTCTACTGCCTCCTTCCTAGGACAGCATACAATCTGATGTAGGCTATACATGTACTATCATATTAAAAATATTTCCTTGTTAGTCATATTTTAAAGAAGAATTAAAACCAAAGGGCAAAACCATGAAAAAGAAGAAACAAAATAAAAAGAGAAAAGAATAGTATACTTTGATCTACAGTGGCTCCATATTTCTTTCTCTGGGTGGAAACAGCATTTTCCAAGTCTTTTGGGATTGTCTTAGATCCCTTATATGGTGAGAAGCGTTAAGTCCATCAAAGTTGCTCATTGCACTGTTGCTGTTACTGTGCACGGTGTTTTCCTGGTTCTGCTCACTTCACTCAGTATCAGTTTTTGCATGTCTTTCCAGGTTTTTCTGAAGCCCACTTGTTCATTATTTCTTAAAGAAAAATAATATTCCATTACATTCATATACCACAGCTTGTTCAGCCATACCCCAGTTGATGGGCAAACCCTCAGTTCAAATTCTTGGACACCTCAAAAACAGTTGTTATAAATATTTCAGAAAAGCACTTATTAAGTGCCTACTATAAAGCACTGCACTGAGGCATATGATACAAATGCAAAAGTATCACATCCAAAGCTCTCAAGATGGTCACATTTTAAACCACTACAGACTTTCAAAGATTTTAGTTACAAGTTTAGTTACAAGTAAGGTTTTGTTACAGTAAATAGGCAGTAGTAAGTAAGTAGGTTTAGTTACAAGTAAGATGTAATACTTCAGCGATCCTCACAGTATAGTGTCAGAGCACATGCTAATATATCTTTTTTCCTTTTTCTTTCCTCTTTCTTTCTTTGCTCCTTCCTTCCTTCTCTCCTTTCCTCCTTTCCTCTTTTCCTCCTTTCTTTCTTTCTTCCTTCCTTCCTTCCTTCCTTCCTTCCTTCCTTCCTTCCTTCCTTCCTTCCTTCCTTCCTTCCTTCCTTCCTTTCTTCCTTTTTCTTTCTTTTTCCCCAAACCTTAAACCCAGTGCACTCTGAAGCCTATAGATTGGACAATAATAGCTCCTTGCCCACACTCCTCTTAATAGTTTCCTTAAAGTGATTATCAATAGCAACACTTTCTCTTTGCCTCCCAGCTTCATTGACTTTTTGTTTTTCTCTTGCTCATTAAAAGGGCTATTACACAACTACTTCTTAAAGAGTTCTATTCACTGAATGGGAGTAACCTCCCTCTAAGTGACTACCTGAAAATGCCTTAGCCTAAAAAGCCCCAGGTCTCCCATTGTATCCTGAACCATCTCTAATCATTCTGATCAATATCTGGTTACTGGACCCACATGGCTCAGGAGAAGAAAGTGAGGCTGGTGACCTTGCACAGTCCTCCTTCACTCAAAATAAAGTCAACAAAGCCCAAGATGGTGAAGCAGAAAGATGCACATACACTAGCTCTTCCCCCACAGCTCATAAAATGCTTGTAAAGAAAGACACTCAACAAATTCTAGAGCAGCAGAAGCCACAGAACAACAGAGTGGAGGAGATTTCCAGCCCAGGGTGACCTGAAAGGCCAATGGAAAAGGTCTGTTGCACCAGATGTGAAGAGGAGCCCAGCCTACCCTTAGCTGGGAGCATGGCTCGGGAAGGAGGACTAGAGAAGGCCTCTGGGGTGGAATCCTCAGTGGCAGCAGCAGCTATTTGCAGATCCCTCAATCCATAAGCATCAAAGGTCAGTAAGATGGTTTTTTCATATGGCCAAGGAGGGAGCAGGTCTTCCCATAGCTCAGGTCTTAGGTGACAGCAGAGGCCCCATCAAGCAGCAGCAGCTCCCACAGCAGCTTGTATTCATTGTTGGATAGTCAAGTCCCTGGGGAAACTGAACAGCTGATCTGAATCTTAGCCCCTGGTGATGGCTTGGTGGAACTGGAGGCCAGGTGGTTGTGAAGAGGAAACTCTATCACTCACAGATTCTGGGCACAAAACTTTCTGGTTGCTCCCAGACCAGTGTACACTCTTGAATGCGCCACCTTGGAGGAATTTAGATCTTACAGATCCCCAGACTATACTCTACTTTTGACAAAGAACCCAAAAGTCAAGTAATTGGTTGGGAAAATGCCCAAAAAAGGGGAAAAAAATAAGACTATAGAACGTTACTTTTTTGGTGAACAGATATCTTCTCTCATCCTTTTGGATGAGGAAGAACAGTGCTTACCATCACAGAAAGACATAAAAGTCAAGGCTTCTGTATCCCAAACATTCAAAATAAATATTCATTGGGCTCAGGCCATGGAAGAGCTCAGAAAGGATTCTGAAAATCAAGTGAGAGATGTGGAGGAAAAATTGGGAAGAGAAATGAGAGAGATGCAAGAGAATCATGAAAAGTGAATCAACAACTTGCTAAAGGAGACCCAAAAAAATTCTGAAGAAAATAACACCTTGAAAAATAGGCTAACTCAATTGGAAAAAGAGGTGCAAAAAGCCAATGAGGAGAAGAATGCTTTAAAAAGCATAATTATCCAAATGGAAAAGGCGGTTCAAAAGATCACTGAGGAAAATAGTTCTTTCAAAATTAGAATGGAACAGATGGAGGCTAATGACTTTATGAGAAACCAAGAAATCACAAAACAAAACCAAAAGAATGAAAAAATGGAAGATAATGTGATATATCTCATTGGAAAAGCAATTAACCTGGAAAAGAGATCCAGGAGAGACAATTTAAAAATTATGGGACTATCTGAAAGCCATTATCAAAAAAAGAGCCTAGATATCATCTTTCACGAAATTATCAAGGAAAACTGTCCTGATATTCTAGAACCAGAGGGCGAAATAAATATTGAAAGAATCCATTGATCATCTCCTGAAAGAGATCCAAAAAGGGAAACTCCTAGGAACATTGTAGCCAAATTCCAGAGTTTCCAGGTCAAGGAGAAAATATTGCAAGCAGCCAGAAAGAAACAATTTCAGATCTGGCAGCTTCTACATTAAGGGATCAAAGAGCATGGAATATGATATTCCAGAAGTCAAAGGAACTAGGACTAAAACCAAGAATCACCTATCTAGCAAAACTGATTATAATACTTCAGGGGAAAAAATGGTTTTTCAATGAAATAGAGGACTTTCAAGCATTCTTGATGAAAAGACCACAGCTGAAAAGAAAATCTGACTTTCAAACACAAGAATGAAGAGAACCAGGAAAAGTTAAACAGGAAAGAGAAATCATAAGGGACTTTCTAAAGTTGAACTGTTTACATTCCTACATGGAAAGACAATATTTGTAACTCTTGAAACTTTTTTCAGTATCTGGGGAGCTGGAGAGATTATACACACACACACACACACACACACACACATAGAGAGAGAGAGCACAGAGTGAGTAGAATAGGAAGAGATCATATCTAAAAAAATGAAATTAAGGGGTGAGAGAGAAATACATTGGGAGGAGAAAGGGAGAAAAGGAATGGGGCAAATTATCTCTCATAAAAGAGACAAGAAAAAAACACTTTCCAACGGAGGGAAAAAGGGGGGACATGAGAGGGAAAATGTGAAGCTTACTCTCATCAAGTTTGACTCAAGGAAGGAATAAAATGCACACTCATTTTGGTATGAAAACCTATCATACAATACAGGAAAGTGGGAGAGAAGGGGATAAGCCCGGTGGGGGAGATGATGGAAGTGAGGGCAATGGGAGGAGGGAGCAATTAGAAGTCAACACTCTTGGGCAGGGACAAAGTCAAAAGAGAGAATAGAAGAAATAGGGGGCAGGATAGGATGGAGGGAAATATGGTTAGTCTTACATAACATGACTATTATGGAAGTCATTTGCAAAACTATACATATATAGCCTATGTTGAATTGCTTGCCTTCCCAGTGGGGATGTGTGGGGAGGGAGGAAGGAAGAGAAGTTGGCACTCAAAGTTTTAGGAACAACTGTTAAGTATTGCTCTTGCATACAGCTGTGAAACAAGAAATACAGATAATGAGGTATAGAAATTTATCTTGCCCTACAGGACAAAAGAGAAAATGGGATAAGGAAAGGGAGGGATGTTAGAAGGGAGGGCAGATTGGTGGTAGGGGTAATTAGAATGCTTGGCACTTCGGGGTGGAGGGATGGGAGAGATGGGGAGATAATTTGGAACTCAAAATTTTGTGGAAATGAATGTTAAAAACTCAAAATAAATAATTTTTTTTAAAAAAAGAACTTTTGTTGTTGCTATTATTTTGTTTTATTGTTAAACTTCTGCTAGTGACAACTATACCACATCCAGAATCATTTGCTAGGTTTCTATTTAAAAAGGAATATTACTCACCTGGAAAATGGCTATGAGATTGAACTTGAAGCAGTCCTAGTTGTATTGTGAGGGGATTTTACAACCCCCACAACTCTTAGGATTACATGCTCTTTAGGTGCAGTTAGTCAGCAGTTTGTACAGTTGTAACAAGAAAAATGGTCCCCTCCTCCACAGTGATTTCTTCCTCAACGATGACCGCAGGGGCAAGGGTGGAAGTAAGGCCAAGTCTCTTATTCCCAAGTCTCTTTCGTTCAGGTTACTGGCCTATTTTCACTGGGTTCTTAATGGGAAATTGTTGTCAAGGTAGTGGTGGTTTGATGTGACTGGCACATTTTATTTCATTTCACTCTCTGGGAGTGTGTGCTTTACTCCTTCAGTTAGGCTGGCTGGACTTTCCCCATGAGAATCAGTGGCTCAGATATTGGTGTTGAGGAGGAAGGTGGCACCATTCTCTCTAAGTTATTGTTCCTCTCAATGATGGCTGTGGGGCATGTGTTAAAAGTCAGAACATGTCTGGGGAAACTGAGGGAAGGGGATAAAAAATGTTTCCTACCAAGATGATGAGATGCCATTTGACATGATAGATGGGCAACAAACTGACCATAGTACTGAGGAAGAAGAGATAGGACTACATTATGTTTCAGACATTTTGCAGCACTTTAAAAGATCCTAAATGATTCCCTGTTACAAAAGCTATCTATTTAGTGGAAATATTTTCCCATGATGCAATATGATGATGTCATGAAGCACCACATGCTAAATAGAAGAAAAATTTCAGTTCTCTCAAAGATCAATGGTACATAAAGCTTTCAGTTTCTAATATATTATCAGTTATGACATGGGCATGAGCCATAGCATAAATACATCCATGAAAAATCAGAAGGACTGATCAAGTAGTGAGGATGAGGTTAAACCTATGGAGACCCCAAATGTTACCCTTATGTCCTCCACATAGAAATGTGTGTGTGTGTGTGTATGTATGTATAAAAAAACAAGAAGAAAGTACCTAATTCATTGAGTATAATCACTGTAGGAGTCATAGATAAAGATCAAGCAGAATGAATAAGTGTGAATAAGCTCTGTCCTATAATGATAAAAAGATTATCCATTTGCATAAAATTATAAATCACTTAATAATCACGAGTGTGCTAATACACATTAGGTAGACCTTGAGATAGAAAAACTAAGGGGACAGAAATGAATTAAGAGGAGAAGTAGCAAAGAAAACTTGGACATATTGTAATGACCATTTGTTAAAAAAAAAATGTTGATAAGAAAGATCTTTCTGTAGTATGGTAAGCAGTATCTTATTATATTTAATGGCATGAGAAAGCATTATCTGTAATGAAGAGACACTAAATTCCTTTCCAATAAAAGAGGCATAAATTTAGGATGACCACTATTGATACTGTAGAAAACAAAGGAAGTTTTATTTCCACAAGGTAAAAACTTCCTAAAGTGAAAGTTGACCTGTGGCCTAGCAGAGTCAGGTGAAGATCAAAAACTAAGCCCAGACCTGACTAGTTTGAGGGAAGGTTTGTCAGAAAGGAGAGTCTAACTGCATTTGTTAGTAGGATTGTAGAAGATTGTGACCCTGAAGAGAATGGACCAATCCATTTTCTGATGGGAGGATAAGGGCTTCACTTCCATAGCTCACCCTCTCACTCTGCCTTTCAGAAGAAGCTTGGAGTTCAGCTTGACCAAGGCATTCAATTCCTCTGAACTTAATTTTAATAAATTTTACTTGATACCTTTTTGGTGAGTCAAGTTTATCACTAACAATTCTGGCGCCCAATATGGGCCATCGACTTGGAAGAAGGGATAAAATTTGTGGGGATGAGCACGCCTGTAAAAAGACTTTTTTACAATCCCTCTAAGTTTTATCTATTCCAGTTCAAGCACTGACTTCGAACCACATGTAGGAGGTTCAGAGGAATTGAGATAGGAGGACCTTTAACAGCTGACCACTATCAGAGGTAAGAATAGCATGTAAATTTCTACTCTGGGTCAGTTTTTACTGACCAAGTAAAGTTTGGTGCTGTGTTCTCTATGTCGGTCAAGTTAAATCTTTGTCCAGAAGTTTAACTTGGACAAAGTCCCGGGAATTAGAGCAATGGGAGGGAGGAATTCTAAGCTTAACCTCCAGGAAAACCTACCTCCAGAGAGCCCCTTAGGGAAGATGCTATTATATTGGGAGGATGCTCCCAGAACTAAGGTAAAGGTTAAGAAAAAGATGATACAATATTGTTATCAGGAGTGGACTAAAGGACCTATCCTGACAACGTCAGTATTCTGGTCAAAATTTGGATCAGATAAGGATTGGATCTGCCAGTTATTAAATTTATATGTAAACAGTAAAGAGAAAGTGACAGAAAAAGAAAAGGACTATGCTGTTTGCTGGGGCACTGCAATAGGCATTTTCCTAAACCAAACAAAAAGGAAGGGAGGGGATAAAGAAAAGCAGAAAACTTCCTCTTCTAAATGGGATCCCCTACTTGCCTTACCTTCCCCACCACTCCATACAATATACCCCTGCCTAACCCACCACCTTCCCTGCTTCTTGCTCCCTCCCTTTCCCCTCCTGCTGAATCTGCTGTTAACCTACCTTCTAGGGACGTAGAGGAAAGGCTATATTCTAGATTAAGAAAATAATTGGAGCAATGTGAGCAGGATACTCAGAACCTGCCCGTTAAATCTATAGATGGGAGCAGGACAGAAAAAGTCTGAATAGCATTGTCTCCTCTCAGGTTTCTATGTTTCCTTTGAGAGAAGTTCCCATGGAAGGGCCAGCAGGAGGAATTGGATTTGTAAATGTCCCCTTAAGTATCACTGAAGTAAGGGCTTTTAAAAGGGAAATGAAGTCATTGATAGAGGATCGGGTGGGACTGTCTGAACAGCTAGATCAATTCTTAGGACCGAATACTTACACATGGGGTGAATTAATGTCAATTCTTAGTATTTTATTCACAGGGGAAGAGAAAAGTATGATAAGGAGAGCAGCAATGCTAGAATAGGAGAGAAGACACCCTCCAGCTGCAGGAGTAATCCCAGTGGAGGTCAGGTATCCTAATGCAGACCCAGGCTGGGATCACAATAACCAAGCCCATGGAGCAAATATGCAAGATCTTAGGGAATTGATAATAGTTAATATAAAAGAGCCTCTCCCAAAATCTCAGAATTTGAAGAGAATATTTGAGATTCATCAAAAGAAAGGTCAGAATTTTTAGAAAGGATGAGAGAAAGTTTTAGGAAATATTCCAGATTAGATCCCCAAGATCCCTTTGCAGAAGGGATGTTTAAGGGATGTGACCAATTCCTGGCCAGATATAAATAAGAAACTTCAAAAACTGGAGCAATGGAGTACTAAGCCTTTAGAGGAGTTATTGTAAGAGGCCCAAAAGGTCTGTCAGGAGGGAAGATGAGAAGCAAAAACAGAAGACCAGGATCATGGTTCAGATTGTTCAGGAAGTGATAAGGTCAGAGGGAACTCAGAAGGAACCAAGATCTGGACAGAGACACCAATGAGGGAGGAAAGAAAAGGCTAACAAGAACCCAGGGAAAGGGTGACCAGGAGAAGATATATGCTTCAAATGTAGAAAATCGGGACATTTCAGGAAAGAATGCCTAGAAGGGAAAAAGGAGAAGGGCGTGGCATCCCTCATGACCTTTGAGGAAGATGAAGACTAGGAAATTCAGGGGTTCTTTCTCTTTAAGCCTGACCAGGAACCCCTAGCAAATGCAGAGATTAGAACTTTCAGAGAGCATATCCTGTTCCTGGTGGACCCTGGGACTGAGAGATCCTCACTGACTTTCAAGCCTAATGGGATTACACTCAGTGAGGAGACTCTCAAAATCTCTGGGGTGAAAGGAAAGAATTTTCATGTAATTTTTTTTATACATTAATTTTTATTTATTTTTAGTGTTCTACAATCACTACTATAAAACTTAGGTTTTTTTATCCCCCCTATCTACCTCCCCAGCATCCCCCTCCCTCCCCAAGATGGCATACAATTCTATATAGGTCATGTAATTTTTTTTTGAGGAAACCATAAACCAGTGTGACGATAGACAAATGACTGTTAGATTCTTATTTATCCCAGAAGCTGGAGTTAGTTTATTAGGGAGGGATTTAATCCTTAAATTGAATCTAGAAATAAAAGTAGTATGTGAACAATTGGCTGTCCAACTGCATATGTTAAATACTGAGACATATCAGAGAATTAAACCAGAAGTTTGGGTAAAAGAAGGGAATCATGGGGGTATGAAGGTTGAGCCAATAGAGGTTAAGTTAAAGGACCCCCAGGAGGTGGCCTATATTAGACAGTACCCCATTCCAATGGAAGGAAGGAAGGGGTTACAACCTGTCATTGATCAGTTATTGGAGGAGGCACTTTTGGAGCCCTGCATGTCCCCTTTTAACACTTCAGTGCTCTTAGTCTGAAATAGATTTAAGGAAGGTAAACCAACTTGTGTCAGTTCATCATCCAGTGGTTCCTAATCGGTATACCATCCTTAGCCAAATACCCCTAGGACATTGTTGGTTCACAGCCATTGATTTAAAAGATGCCTTTTGGGCTTGCCCACTAGCCAAGGGCAGTAGGAATTTGTTTTGCTTTTACCTGGGAAAATCTATGAACAGGCCTAAAACAGTAATACAGGTGGACGGTTTTACCCCAGGGATTCACTGAGGCCCCAAATATTTTTGGACAAATTTTAGAAGGTCTTTTGGAAAAATTCAAATTCCCTGGAGGCCTAAATCTGTTACAATACATAGATGACTTACTTCTTTCAGGAAAAAAGGAAGAAGATGTTTCATAAGCCTCAGTGAATCTTAAACTTTTTGGGAGAAAATGAATTGAGAGTATCACCAAAAAAATTAGTTTGTGGGAAGAGAAGTGAAGTACTTAGGTCACTTAATAAGTAAAGAAATTAGAAAGATCAAGGACAAGGCCATAGTTGAGATACCCACCCCCCCTATACACCCCCTAGAAGAAAAGGGAATTGAGGAAATTCTTAGGTCTGACAGGATATTGTAGATTATGGATTGAGTCGTATGCACAACTAACAAGGATTTATATAAGAAGCTGTTAGAAGAGGAACCTGAGCAGCTCGAGTGGTTAGAGGAGGAAAGGGAAAGGTTCCAACAAATTAAACATGCTCTAGTTGCTGCTCCAGTATTAGCTCTTCCTACTTTGGATACACCTTTCCACTTATTCTTTACTGTGGATAAAGGGATTGTTCTGGGGGTTTTAATCCAGTTAGGGGCCGGACGAAGACAACCAATTGCCTTTTTGTCCAGGATACTCGATCCTGTTGAGAGAGGGTGGCCAGAGAGCATACATGCAATAACTACAACTGCACTATTGGTAGAGGAAAACAGAAAATTAACCTTTGGGGAAGCACTGGTAGTGAGCACCCCACACTAAATAAGGACTATCCCAAACCAAAGAGCAGGCCACTGGCTGACTGATTCAAGAATACTAAGGTATGAATCTCTGTTGTTAGAAAAGGAGGATTTGATTTTGAGTACTGAAAATTGTATTAACCCTGCCACCTTCCTTCTGGGAGTGGAATCAGATCACAGAGAACCTGAACATAGTTGTCTGAATGTAATAGATTTCCAGACTAAAATCAGGCTAGATCTGAGAGATGTTTCTTTTAAACGGGGGAGCAGTTATTCATAGATGCATCCTCACGGGTAGTTGAGGGAAGGAGAAATGGCTTTGCATTTGTAAGTGGGAAGGTTTGGTCAGTACAAGAAGCTGGATCCCTATCAAAGGGTTGGTCAGCACAAATGGTTGAACTATATGCCTTAAATCAGGTCCTAAAGAAATTGAGTGGAAAAGAATGCCTATGGAATTGTACATACCTTTGGAAAAATTTGGGAAGAACAGGGTCTTATAAGTAGTAAATGAAAGAACTTGGCTCATGGTGAATTAATTAGACAAGTACTGGGAAATTTATTACTACCACTAGAAACAGCAGTAGTTCATGTCAGGAGACAGCAGAGAGGGAATTCATTAGAGGCCAGAGGAAATAGACTTGCAGATGAGGCAGCAATGGAAGCTGGGGCAAGGGAGCAAGACTCTCATGTTGGCCCTAATACCACAGATTGATCTCCCCAAAATGAACCCTGTCTTTAGCCAGAAGGAAAAAGAATTGTTAGAATTAGGAGCTATGGAAGGTAAGAGAGGATGGTGGATACTCCCTGAAGGGAGAAAAATGATCAACAAGAGAATTGCAAGAGAGTTAATGTCGGTCTTACATAAGGGCAGCCACTGCAGGGTTCAGGCCTTGTGTGATACAATTCTTAAGCAGTTTGGGTGTGTCAGCACTTATACCATAGCAAAGCAGATTACAGAAAGATGCCTGATTTGTCAGAAAGTCAACAACAAAGTACTAAGAAAACAAATAAAAGTGGCAAGGGAAATCTCCCTGAGACCCTTTCAGAGCATTCAGGTATACTTTACTGAAATGCCAAAAATAGAAAGGTTTAAGTATCTGTTGATAATGGTAGATTATTTAACAGGGTGGGTGGATGTTTATCTTCTAAGTACAGTCATGGCAGCTGGGGTTAGGAAAATTCTACTTGAACAAATTATTCCTGGTTTTGGATTGGTCGAAAGGATTGATTCAGATAATGGGACCCATTACACTGCTAGGATACTACAAAACATTATGGAATGTTTAGAAATAAAGTGGGAATTTCATACCCCTTGGCATCTGCCTTCCTCAGGGAGAGTAGAATGAATGAATCAAACCCTAAAACAACAGATTGTTAAACTAGGAATTGAAACAGTTACCCTGGACCAAATGTTTGCTATTGGCTCTCCTTAGAATTAGAACTGCTCCAAGGAGAGATATAGGGTTATCACCTTTTGAAATATTGTATGGAATGCCTTACCCTGGAAGGGAAGGAGAGATTCCAAACTTCCAGACCAAGGGCAAATTCTTGAGAAGATACATACTGGCAGTGTTTACCTCGATTTCAGAACTCTGATCAAAGGCAGTCTTAGGCTAGACTCCACCCCTTGAGTTCATGGTACATTCTTTCAAAGCAGGCCACTGGATGCTGATAAAGTCCTGGAAAGGAGAGAAGCTATAGCTTGGTTGGGATGGACCATTCCAATTCCTGTTGACCACTGAGACTGCCATAAGAATTGCAGAGCGAGGTTGGACACATTATACTAAGGTAAAGGGTCCTGTCCCTGAGCCAGAGAAACCCAACAACAAGAAAATGGAATGGAACTGGAGAATAGTACAACAAGATTCTGAGACTTTAAAATTTTACCCTTCGGAAGGAAGAGTGACAGATTAATAACACAACCTCTTTCCCTGTATTGTTATTTAGAATTGTCTTAGTTTCTGTTGATTGGATAAGAACCGTCCATCTCTAAGTTTCTTGAACCATTTTCTGGTGCTTTCCACCAAAATCGGGTGCCACTGCACAAGAGTGAGTGATTCTTAGTGACTCAGCTCTAACATGGCTTCCAGGATGGCAGCTACCCAGTTCATTATTCCTGTTTGTAAGCTTTGTAATAGGAACTCAGACCAGTGAATGGGATGGATATCCAATACATCAGATCATACTCAAGCAGAATTTGATAGTACAAGTAGCTCAGTTTGATACTTGCCAGGTAGTGGTTTGCCCCTAAGACCTATATTACCAAAAACAGAATAAGAACTATGACCAGTATATACACCTAGAACTGAAATATCAACAGGAAAGGGACAAAAAGAGGAGCCCATGTCTCTCTTGGAATGACATGTGGTTCATGACTTCTTCCTGGCAATCTAGCACTGCTCAGAATCATGATGTCAAGGGACTTACTAGCAAAATAGTTTTCACCACAGGACCAGATCCAGGACCAGATTGTCAAAAAGATAAGTGCAGTCCTAATAACTTAACTTTTGTTAACACAGATGACAGCATGATAGGGGTTTATGGATTTGGGCATTGGTCCCAAGGAGGTGGATTAGATCCCATGGGGAGGATAAATATCAGTTTTGAGGTTGAGAAGACTTGGGAAGATAATAGGAAATTAACTACATCCCCTGTAGGAGAGGATGAAAGCTCATGTAAGACTCCAGATGTGGTGATTAAGACATTTGAACTTACTGACCTAAGACAAACGATAGAGATAGAGACTGGGTATGGAGACATGAACACCTGGGTTGAATGATTGAAAAACACAGTCAAAAGCTTGAATAAAAGTAATTGTTACATCTGTGCCTCAGGCAGACCCACAACCTAGGTCATACCTTTCCCTTTGGAATGGATAGGAATGAGGAAAAGTTTAAATGTATAGTATAGTTTTTCCTAAGTAGCACATCCAGAGAAAATTATAGTGCTTGGTCCCACTTGTTTCCTGAGGCTAGCAGGAGAGATAAGGAAACCCCTATCACCCCCATTACTTCCTCATTAGGGTCAGGGAATTACTCTGCATGCCTCACAAGGGACACAGAGAATTCCTAGGTTCCTGGCAACATACCATGTGCTAAAGCCTGGATTGTCACCCAAGGATATAATATAGGCAATTTTTTTTCAGCTGATCATTCCTCAGGCCAACCTTTGGTGGCTCTCTGAAAAGAAGGCCCTCAGACCAATGCTACCCAAAGGTGGGGAGGAACTTGTACTCTGGTACAATTGGCTATACCATTCACACTGGCGTTCTTGGAACCATCATTAAGGTTGGTCATCAGTCTAGGACTGATCCTCCTAGAAAGAAAAGAGAGGTTGCAAGGCCATAGGGATCCTTTGATACTGGGGTCTACATAAATAGCATAGGTGTGCCCCATGGAGTACCTGATGAATTTAAGGCCTAAAATCAAGTAGCATCAGGCTTTGAGTCATTTCTATTCTGATGGGTAACCATAAATAAAAATGTAGATTGGATAAATTATATATATCTTAAACAAGAAAGATTTATAAATTATACTAGGGAAGCAGTAAAAGGGCTGGCAGGGCAGTTAGATGCCACCAGCAGAATGGCTTGGGAAAATCAAATAGTATTACATATGACACTAGCAGAAAAAAGAAGAGTTTGTAAAATGATAGGAAAGGGAACCTGTTGTACATTTATCCCTAATAATATTGCTCCTGATGTGTCTGTCACCCGGGCTCTGCAAGGACTAACTACATTATCAGATTCTGGCACTGACAACCCTATTACTGAGTGGATGGAGTCCTGGTTTGGAAAAAGGAAGGGGATTGTAGTATCAACTATCACTTCCCTAATTGTAGCAGGAGGGGTTTTAACTGTAGTAGGATGCTATATTATCCCTTGTATCAGAGGCTTGGTACAGACTGATAGAAAAATCATTAACTAAAAACACTCCAATGGGACCCAGTATGGGAGTTCAAGTTGCAGGACCAGGAAGGGTTGAAATGATGATTGAAAGGACACATGACCACTCCTCTCCCTCAGAGGATGAATGTGAACTTATGTTAAAAAGGCTTAAAGAAGGAAATAAGGAAAAAGTAGAGAAACTTAACCCTTATTAAGAGGAGTGATCTGTGTTGTAGAATTCCTCTTAAAAAAATGAGAATTCTTAAATATAAACATATACGCTTATGGGTGTGAGGATCAAGCCTGTTCCATCTAAGGATGTATTAAATATATTGAAAAGTTTATTTCTGCTATTAAGAAGGAAGTTTTAACTAAAATTGCTTTGCTATGTTTGTAAAAGGAAACTTATAGGCAAATGTGAAAAGGCCTTGGTTTTGGATCTTGTGTTTGTTTTTCTCAATTAGGTTCATGTGGGCTTTGTGATAAATTGTGTGTGTGTGTGTGTGTTCGTTCGTCCTTTGTTGCCAAGGAAGATCATGCCACCAGAGAAATAAGGACGTGACTTGCACTTGACTTTATTTTGAGTGAGGAAGGGCTGTGCAGGTCACCAGTCTCACTTCTCCTCCACAGCCATCTGAATCCAGCGACCAGATATTCATCAGGATGACTGGAGATGACCCAGGATGAGGCAATTGGGGTTAAGTGACTTGCCCAAGGTCACACAGCTAGTGAGTGTCCAGTGACTGAGGTGAGATGTGAACTCAGGTCCTCCTGACTCCTGCACTGGTGTTCTATCCACTGCACCACCTAACTGCCCCTGTGATAAATTATAAAGTGTTTTTAAAAGAGGAAAATATTTGTTGTATGGAGAAATGTTTTGTAAAACATCTTTTGTATGATGTGTGAAAGGTCTTCATACCAAATTTATATTTGGAAGCTAATTAGTTACAATAACTTCATGTTTTATTGGGGGAGGGGTTGGAAGATAAGGGACAAGATAAAGGAGACCAGGAATTTTATAGCCCCAGGAAGCTCTGTGATAATGTTAAGACAAAAAGCCCTTGGCCTCATCCCCCTTTCCTTTTGAAGTCCAGTCATTACAGAAGAACTTCTTAAGATCTAATCTGAACCAGAGATGCTCAGAGGAGAGATGTTAACAATTTTCTCTTGTTGAAAGCAAGGAGTGGCCAGTAGTCAGGAGATTTGGATTGATAGGATTAAGAGTGCAAAATAGAACAGAAATTTGGGCATAAATGATAGATTGGTTCTCAGGTGAGCCAGTGCAGGTGGGGAAAACCAAGGAGTTTTCAAGGTGAGGTCTTCCATGGTGTTTTAGACAAATGGGACTAAAACTCTGAATTCATTTCATGAACATAAGTTGAAATTAGTGATTGAACTCATATGGGTAGCTCATTCTTTTAGATTGAGCAGGGTTAGAAAAGAATAGAGTAGTTTGGGAAACAGATGTAAATCTATTAGAGCAATAACTTGTGATTGTTATTAATCAGGAACTGGACCACGTATAGAAAGGCATGTAAGCCACTTAAGACTTGCTTCAAAAGATATTCCTTGGCCAATGTGAAATTGTAGCCATATCTAAAACTGATTATTGGAGCTTGCTATTTTAAGATTTTATGGAATGATTAACGGACTGTTCTTCTGAGTGTAACTCCAGGTGTGGATAGCAAGAGAGGCTGTCTGAGCCACTGATCCATGATACCAGTAAGCTTGTGAGATGCTGGTATAAACTGCAAAAAGGTGATCTCATGGGAAAGTTGGGAGAGTGACTGTTCAACCTGGGCTGAGATAGGATTTTCCTCACTCAATTTCCCCACTGACACCTGGCAGACTTTGAGCCTGGCTAAATGCCAGTTGGCAATCTGCTCCTACCTGGAATTGACATGAAGTTAGGGAGATGTTGTTCCCCTGAAATGTCCCTACTCTTGATGGAAAATTCCTAAAATCAGAAGTTTTGTAAACATAATACCAGATCTATTAAATAATAGATTATTGGTAGGGGAACATCTGAGGTTAAGTCTAAAATTAAGCTATTTAGGGCTTAGGATTTTAGGCCAACCACAATACGTTAGGGTCCTTTAAGGCTTAGTAATAGCATGGAAACCATTAGATTGAGGACCTATGAGGTTAGCATACATAGTTATTATTTTTTCTTAGTTGGTTAATGTTAAAAGAAAAATGGTTTGTGGTCTATATTGTAAATTCTTTAAAAGAACTATCATATGACCAGAAGTTGAAATTGTTTTATAAAATGATACATACTGTGTTAAGAGGATTATTTATTGTATTTATGTAAGTACTGGAGCCTATTATTGGCTCCTTAATGAAATCTCATGCTCCTGATGTGGGAAAGGAATAGTGAACTAATGTAAAATGTAAGTGCTGGATTCTAGTGTGAAGTTTTAAACATGACTATTGGCTAAAGTTCCAATTTTGATTTTGTAAGAGTGATAAGTGTATGAAACTTAGGAATGGTAATCTAAGATTGTATTAAGGTCAGTTTTGTAGGAGGATAGACATCTGGATTTCTACAAGAGGATAAAGGGAAGAAGATGCTAAGATGCTGTGCGGAAGAGGGCTTGAACGAGCATCCAGACCAGAAAACTGCATCATACTCCTCCCCAGACTGCTGTATGAGATAGAACTTCTAAATGAACAATTCATAAATTTACTTTTTCCTTTGAATCTCTGTATCTGCACTTATAACAGGGGGACTGACCCCTTGTAATTTGTCAATGCGTCAGTCAATTTTGCTCCCTTCCCATTTTCATATAAAGGGGAAGGGAAGAATTTATAGGGGAAAGAAAGGGTGGAGTTATTGATTAGATTTAGGTGTGGAAACAAAAATTTTAATAAAGAGAAAAGGGAGGATTTTGTAGGAAACAAAGAAAGTTTCATTTCCCCAAGGTAAAAACTTCCTAAAAAGAAAGTTGACCTGTCACCTAGTAAAGTCAGGTGAAAAAGATCAGAAACTAATGCCCAGACCTGACTAGTTTGAAGGAAGGCTTATCAAAAGGAGAATCCAACCACATTTGTTAATAGGACTGTAGAAGATGGTGACTCTAAAGAGAATGGACCAATGCATTATCTCATGGGAGAATCTATCCTGCATGAACTTGATAAAAAGGGCTTCACTTCCATATCTAGCCTTCTCATTCTGCCTTTCAGAAGAAGCATGGAGTTCATCTTGGCCAAGGCATTCAATTCCTCTGAATTTCATTTTAATAAATTTTACTCAATACATTTTTGGTGAGTCAAGTTTGTTTCTAACAATACTACTATTTTATGTAGTACTAAAAATGCTAGCAAGGGAAATAAGATAAGAAAAAAGAAATAAAGAAATTTAATAATAAGTGACTATAGGAAGGGAAGACAAGAGAAGAGTGAAAGGAAAGAGGAAGGCAAGGGCAGAAGAAAGGAGGGCAGGAGGGAAGGAGGAAAAATGGGAAGGAAGGAAGGAGGGAGACAGACAGAGAGACAAAGAAAGAGAGAGAGACAGAGACAGATGGAGACAGACAGAGAAACAGAGAGTACCAAAAGATAGTCTCTGGTTCTTTTTTCATGCCATAGCAAAAACTCATTTCTGAAAACATCACTAAGAGGTATTTAAATACTTGAATCAAAATATGTGCTTACTGAATGACTTATTCTTTGCTTAACTTATAAAGTCATTACAATGTGATTTCTCTTCGGAGCATTTCCAGGGTTATTTCATATCAATCTCCTTCAAACACACTCTATTTTTTCTGTTTAGAAATGTCTGCTTTTTCTTACTTATACATGATAATCCATCTCCCACTCAGGTACAGTTTTACATGGGTACAGGGTCTTCCCTGATTTGTAAGGAATTCCCTCTGCTTTCCTCAAAGTTCAGCTGAAGTACCACACCTACAGATAGAGTTTTCTAGCTTCATTCTCACTGGTTACTTATGGTCTCCCATCCAAAATTATATTATGTCTACTCTGTGTGCAGTTTATGCTTAATTTTGCACATACACACATATCGACACACCTATACACATACCAACACACACATATATACATATTCATACAGACACATATATCTTTCCGGTTCTCTCTTCATATACCCAGAAGCAGTGAAAAGAAAACAGAAGTATTTTATATTACTATATCAATAATTACAAAGGACATAGTTTTCTCAATTGAATCAGATATGAACTACATATGAAAAAGACCTATATACAGATCTTTACAGAATGAATAGACCAGGGAAAAGACATCTTTGGAATCCATTGAATGAAAAGGAGTAATATTTCATAGGAAGCGTACTGGTAAGGAATAAGAAAAAGTAGTCATGAACTGTAAGGATTCTATGCAACAGTAAGTCATTTCTGAATTTGGGCATCCAATCATGTATCAGTTTAGAAGAGTGAATAGTTGCAGCTAAGTTCATGGGAGGGAATTGCTTGGGGGCAGGGAGTGGGAAGGAGTCTAGGAATCTCTGTCTCCTCTCTGCACTTTGGACCCCAGAAGACTTTGTGAATTTGAAAGGATCTAAATAAAGACTTTGCTTCCACAAAGAATCACCAGGAAAACAGGAATTGGCATTGTTAGTGTTGTTCAATCATTTTTCTTCCTGTCTGACTCTTCATGACTCCACTTATGGTTTTCTTAGAAAAGAGTGGATTGACATTTTCTTCTCTAGCTCATTTTACAAATGAGGAAATTGAGGTAAACAGATTTAAGCGACTTGTCCAGGGTCACATAGCCAGGAAGTATCTGAGTTCAAGTTGGAACTCAGGTCTTCCTGACTCTAGGCATGGAGGAAAGGAAGATTCAAGGATTCTACAAATAGTCAAACAGAAACGCTATATCATTGTCAATGGGAACATCCTGAACAATGTGGAGGACTTGTGAGTTATCCTCTTTGACATGTGCACACTAAGATTAGCCCACTTTCCCCTGAATTCTTCATGTACTGGTGGGATAGTGTGTCACAGACTTTTGGGGGGATTTTTTTATATCTATTGTTCTTATAATAATACCTTAGTGAACACCCATAACTAAAAGCTAATTAAGTCTGGTTAACTAACTGATACTAATTAATAAACATCATGGAGAAAGGGAATACAATTATGGGGACTAGTTGTGTGTCACAGCAATAGAAAAATCAGTCCAATATCTCAGTGGTTGGAGAAAAAGATACAGAAGCTACCAATGAGGATCCAACTGGCCTATGTGATTCAGGGTTGGGAAAGTAACAGTTGCAGAATATTTGTTATAGGAGTCTTTTGAATAAATAAATATACCATACATTTAGAATCCATTCATGCCTTATTATGTGCAATTCCTGTCCATATTTCTCACATAGATACCCAACAGAGGATTCTCCTAATATGCTAAGAGACTGTCCTAAATATCTGACATTTTGTGGGCATAACTACATAATGTTTTGGGGGATAAAAGACAACACTAATAATTTTCTCAAATTTTCAGACACATTATAAATATCAACAACTTAAGGGATAAAGACAATAGCTTCAAATCTAATTAAGTCAACTATATGTCAAAAAAATTCAACATTCTCAATGTTTCATAAAGTATAGTTCATGTTTCATTAGTGTGGTAATATTATAATATTAAAATATCTGGATTTTTTTCAGGAAAGGATTAATAAATTTTTGTGAAGTTAATAATTCACATTTTGCCAAAATCAATCATGTATATGTATATATACATACATATATATTATATGTGTGTATGTGTACATGTGCATATATACATATATGTATATAAATAGATATACATTTTTTAAAATCTGGTCAAGTATGGTGGGGCAGGCAGGAGAAGGTAGAATATGTAACAAGTAAATGTCTTTTCTCCACTGAAATTTTCTTAGGAAGGAAAAGTTAAAAAGGAAATACTGTAATGCCTCTGTATCCTGTATATATTTTCTTCCCTTTCTGTGACTTGGAATTGATTAATCTGTACTATATTTTTGAAGATGAGAGAGTTTAAAAAGGGCAAATATAAGATTATTGAATCATTGTTTTCCTCTTACAACCTAAGTAGATTTTAAAAGACTAAAAGACTTTGAAATACAGATCTCTAAGGGCTTAACAACAAACAGCTATAACCTATGTTTTCAAACCTCTGATAAAGAAGGTCGTAGTTGGGATCAGGTTTGGGAGGGTTTTTTTTTTTCCTAACTTTTTTCATGATTCAGAAACAAACAGCAAACTACTAACACTGAAATAATGCAAGGTATCAATTTCTAACAGACAATTCCCCTAGCTTCCATGAAGCTAACCTTTTCCAACCACCAAGGTTCATCTAAACAAAAAGGAAATAAAGGTGTCCACTGAAGTTTGAAATCTTTTATAAACAACTCTTGCCATAAACTTGTCAATATTAGCTCCTGAAAAGCAAAAACAGGTCCAAATGAGGACACAAAAGTTCAGCTAACTTTGCCTTTATTTAACTATTTGAGTTGTATTGTTAGCTCAGAAGAATTTTCTTTCTTTTCTAGGTACACAATGAACTAGAACAGCAGTTCTCAAACTTTTTGTTCTCAGGAAACCTTTATGATCTTAAAAAATTATTGATGAAACTCCAGAAAGCGTTTGTTTATGTAGGCTATATGTATTGAATTAGAACTTAAAACTGATCATTTAAAATATGCACTTATTGATTCATTTTAAGCAGTAATATATTGATTGCATGCAAATATAAATAGCATTTTATGAATATTAGAGTATTTTGCAAAACAGAAAAATTAGTGAAACGATTAGCACTATAATTAAGAATGGTTGTGAAAGTTTCTTGTGATAGAAGGAATTTTAGTTGGGACTTGAAGGATACCAGGTTAGTCAGTAGATAGAGATGAAAAGTGAAACCATTCCAGGCAAGGGGGAGAGCCAAAGAAAGTTCCCAGAGCTGAGAGATGGAGTGTCTTATTGGCAGAACAGCTAGTAGCCTAATGTCCCTCATCCAAAGAGTACATAATGTAGAGTAAGATGGAAGAAGATGAGTCAGGTGTTGGCAAGGACAGAGCTAGGTTATAAAGGGCTTTGAATAACAAATAGGAGATTTTGTATTTGATCCTAGATTCAGTAATTAGGATTGGAGTTTATTGAGTAGGGGGACAATGAGAAATCTGTATTTGAAAGTATTTTAATCCTTCATAATTTATGGAGATCAAAAGACAAAAGAAAATGATTAAATAATTTTGTACATGTCTTTTAAAACATGACAAAATTTTCAATCTCATGGCACAGAAAGGAAAGGTAAATACCTTTTGTTAGAAAGGAAAGACAATGGAGAAATTCCATGCTCAGATATGTAGTTAGTTTTAAAATATAATGTTCTTATTTGTTTGATTTTTAAGCATTTGATTCAATAGAACAGGTTTCAAGTTTTTCCTTAGACTAAATGTCTCCTATAAATAATTGACAATCTATAAGTCTCAGGCGGATTTGATTACAGAGCTTGCATGGTGGAAAAAATTCTGAACAAGAGACAGGAGGGATTTGGGTCTGAATCTCATATATTCTAGTTATACGATCGCTGCCAGTGATGATGTGATAGATTAAAAGTTGAAAAGAGCCTTGGAATCAGTGTTATATAATAGATAAAGATTTGGATTTGAAACCAGGAAGACATAAGTTTAAATTGGTCCTCTGACTGATACTTACTGGTGCTGTAACCTTTAAATTGTTAAACCAATTAATGTTCTGAGTAACTCTCCAAGAATATGTTGTAAAGAAACCATACTGACTTGCATTGGTAGAGTCAGTTTCCTCATATGAGAATTCCCTATATTCATGAAATCATGAATCAATTCCCTATCTCTACCCTATTTCTAATCTCCTCATTTTAAAGAAAATTGATATCCAGGAAAAGTTAAATGACTTGTCCAAAGAAAGCCGATACTAAAACACAAGTCCTCTGATAGGAAATCAAGTGTTCTTTCAACTGCATGGTGTTGTTTCCCTCACATTTGAAAAACAGTTGATAAAAATGCACATTTTCCTACATTGTGACATGAATATTTTGGGACATTCCCTCAAATCTGTCTATGGAGAGACAGATAAGATATGTTCTTAGATTCACATATATATTTTCACAGGTACTACATATTGATGATGAACAGAGCCCCAAATCTAGAATATTAGACTAAACTATATTTGCAAAATACATAAAGCCTTCAATAACCCAAAACCTATTTTCTTCAATAAAAGGTCATACTTTTAACTCCATTACCCCAGTGATGTTACTGGTGGGGAATCATGAAACACTATGCTCTCAAAAGAATCAAAACTATAAGTAACCAAAGGGGGAATGGGTCTATGTAAGCAAGTAGCATTTTACAAATAATGATGTATGTCACAAGTGTCATAAAAGATTTTTCAGTGAACAAGTGTGAGCAAATATATGGTGATTTCATTTATAATGGATGACCAAAAAAATTATACTGTTACCCAGGAGGTATTAAACAGATAGCAGAAAAATTACCAGTGCATTCCATCCTCTGTAAAGTATTTGCAAAAAATATATGGTCAAAAACTGAGTGCAAGATGGCATGGAAGTGTTATGATCTTGAAACCAGTGAAAGTATGACTCCATCAAAGTATCAAAGTAAAGAATAGCAAGAGTCAACCAGATAAGGCAGCTAAGTGATGGTGTTGAAAGAGTGCTAGGCATGTTCAGGAGGACCTGAGTGTACATCTTGCCTCACCTAGGGCCTTTGGCAAGCTACTTAATCACTTTCAGGTTAAGGTTTCTTATCTGTAAAATGGGGACAATGACAGTATTTACTTTTCATAATTGTGAAGACTAAATCAGGTATTATACCTGTAGCACTTTGCAAACCTCAAAGTGTTTTACACTCATAGATTCTTAGGAGTGGAAGGACAAGGATTATCTAATCAATCTATTTTGACCTTTATTTTAAAGAAAAGGAAGTTGAGGTCCAGAAGTTTTAAATGATTTACCTTAGGTGGCTAAAAGAGAAACAGTGAGTAGAACATTAGTTTCCTGTCTTCCAATGGATTTCTCCTTCTATTCTTCCAATATTGTATTAACTTTTTTTCAATTTCAATTTAATAGAGATATTTCTTTCTTAAGTCTTTCACTCATGCCAGCTCAAGGAGTGAACATTTCTGATATACTTGACTGCAACATGGATTTGGGACTGGTACTTCTATTTCTTTCAATGGGCATTACAAATTAAAATATAGTAAGTCAAATATGATTAATAATATTCTTTCAATTTTCTTTTTAAAATAATTCACATATGTTTATTACTTTTATCTATATCTTTTAACTCATTTCAAACACTTAGCAGCTACATTTTTTAATCCATGCTTAATTAATCTGATATATAACTAATAAGACAAAGACACATTACAAGTTAAAGGAATAATATTATTCATTAAAATAACTAGCTGGGAAATATTCTTATGGTTATGATTATATAAAAATATAATCTTGTCATATTTTGAAATTCTATATTTTGGCCTGTTATAAAATACAGTTTGCTCAAGCATGTCAGAAGGAAGGTAGGAGGCTGAAAACTGGAACAAGCAATTACATTATGAAAGTTATTTCACTCACTTTTCCAACCTGATTTTTTTTTCTTATCATTTTGTTGTTGTTGTTAACATGTCAGGCCCAACATCCCTATGGACATAGAAACTGTATTCATAATACTTGATGGCATTCATCTTTTTTTTTTACCTTGGATGGTTTTAAATTAATTTGTATGACTGTTATGACTATTAAGACAGAAAATTCAATACTTTTTGCTTTCTAATATGTTCCATTCCTAATTATTCTTTTCAACTAGAATCTTTCCAGTGGCAACACTGGTCAAAAACTGGTCTAGAACACCAAAGTCATGCATTGTCACTCCCTGCAAAATTATTTTTTGACAGACTATAAACATATTATTTGGTTTAATTTCTTCTTAGTTTCAGGGAGGTTTGTTATTTTTTTTCATTTTTGTCTTTAACGATAATAGCTAACATTCCTTACCCTTTTTCTAATCAAAGTGTGAATTGTAGAAGTTCTAATATCTAGTGTTTTACCGAAATTAGGTAATTTATACATTCTACTTGGATAAACTCCTTCACAAATTCATATTAACTAGTCTCAAATAATATGAAATATAAATTTTATCAAGCTATATTGAATAAATTATGTGATTATGGTCATCCATGGTTATATGCAAGATGAACTTGAAATCTGGATATAAGGAAAATTTGAACTCAAAACCATCTATTGTTCATACTAGATGGGATGAGTGATTACTAAAAAACAATTCCAGGAAGGATATATTCTATTCAAAAGATACATTAAAAATAATGTTGCTGCAATTATTGACAATAATAAAAAATAATATTAATAATAATAATAGTAGCTGCCATCTACATAAAATTTTAAAGAGTACAAAACACTTTCCATACAACAACTCATCTGTTAAATTAAAATGATGGAGAATAAAGGCGTAGCATTGGACTTACTTATTTAAGTAAATCCAGAGTATAGGGAAGGGAAAAGATATGACCCAAATGCAATCTATTTACAGACCCAAATGATTGAGCTGACCTAGTCTCTCTTGATTCTCAGTAGTGAAATAACTATGATTGCCTTCTGCCATCATAGAATCCTTGAAGATACAGCAATACTGTCTACAACACATCAATCAATGAGCATTTATTAAGTCCATATTTTATGTGTCAGGCAGTGTGTTTCCTGGTAGTATTTAAAATCCTATGTCCTGTCTTATGGCTTTTCAGTTCTCACCTGCTGGTGGGATAATTTTATACTCCCTATAGGGTACTAACATTAAGTTTCCCCTCTCCAAGGAAACAAAAAAGAGCAATAAAACTTTCTTAAAGACTTAATAAGACTTAATAAAACTAAGGATGGAATTCTTGGCATAGCTTTCTGGTCACCTAGCCATAGTTTCCCATTATACTACTTAGGCCTGACTTATACTAGGTCAGGAACTACTCAGAGCAGACTGCTAGTTCAGTCTTGGGTTTAGAATAAATGAGATATATGTAGACTAAATAACTTTTTTTATGAAGCCAATCCACATTGCTGCTATGGAAATGTTCATTGGTCAGCCCCACAGTTGTCCTGTATCAGAGGACCAAAGGTGGGACATTTTTGAAAGTTCCTTGATTTCTAATGACAGCAAAAAGATTAAATTGTTTCTACATAATTACTCAGCCCTCTTTGAAGAAATAGATAATACTTTAACAAAGACTGATTAAAGGACAAATACATGACATTCTCCCCTAGTGGGTCTTCTAGGAAATGGAGATAATCCTGGCTTGTGGGTAAGTGAACACTGAGTAGATAGTGGTAGGAGATGAATTACTTTTTGAAGTTAGACTCTGAAACAGGCCATGTACAAGAGAATAATGACTTTATTAGTTTGGGGGGCAGAGGGATAAGTTACCTTACTATAAGTCACCTTGACACACGATAAGGATTGGTTACTATGATGGAAGTGTCATCATCTACTCTGTGGCCTTTGTGCTCCTAGAACTTGCCCCTATTTATTATCAATACTATAAAGTGTGAGAACCACTATGAATTGTCCTCAATATCTCTCTCCCTACCATAGACACAGCAAGGACTACACCTCTTTAGGATTCTTTATTTCTTTTTTATCTTGGTGCCTTTGTGATTTTTCTTATCATATGTTGCATGTACTTATTGAATCTTCAAGGTCAAGACTGTCTAGTAAAAATAAGACCATTTAAGTGATAGAAAGTCCCTTAGCAAATACTTAGAACCTTATTACAAAGGAAAGGAATACACTTGTAGCAATAGATAGTCCATGCAGGCTAGATATGTGTGTGTGTGTGTGTGTGTGTGTGTGTGTGTGTGTGTGTGTGTATCTTCCCTAAATTGCAATTATTCATCAGGCTTAATTGTTTTAAAGGATGAATTTCAAACTATAGCTTTCTGATCACTTAAGTGAATGGGGCAATGGAGTCCCTCAGGCTTGATAGACTCTGCTGACTGGGCACAATACTCTGGCAAATGTGAAACTGCTGCACAGAGTAACTCAATGCTGTATCCTTTCTGAATATCCATTCTATGCTAGTGTAGAATAAACTTTTTTTATTTGTTTAATACAACATAGTTGACTAGTGCCTCACTTTATTTCATTCTTGATATTGAACAACTTTAGTCAGACCTGGTCCAGAATACATCTCATCTACTAATCCCTTTGATTTGAAATAGTAGTCTAGGGTGGAGGTGGGGTTGGGGGGGGGGGGCAAGCCAAGATGGCAGAGTAGAAGGACACACCTCTAGAAGCTCTCCTGCCACAGCCCATAAAATATCTGTAAAAAATGGCTCTAAACAAATTCTAGAGAAGCAGAAACCACAAAAACGACAGAGTACAAGAGATTTCCAGGCTAAGGCAGCTTGGAAGGGCAACAGAAAAGGTCTATTGTACCAGGCTTGGAGCAGAGAGCAGCACAGCATCGATGGCACCATGACAAAGACAGGACTGGAGTAGTGTTCAAGGTGCCACCAGTAGCAGCTGGGGGTCCCAGATTCCTCAACTCATAAACACCAGAGATAACTTCATAGATCAGTGAGAAAGCTTTTTCACTTGGGTGAGAAGGAACTAATCAGTCTAGCCCTGGCCCCAGGCAGCAGCAGCTTCCATTACTGGAGCCCTGGTCTAAAGCCCCTAGGATCTCAGCCCTGAGTGGCACCCCTGGGGTGAGGAGGCGTGCTAGCTGGCTTGGTGGCACTGGTGGAGGTTCTGGAGAGGGAATCCTGATCACAGATCAGAGCACAGGCCAGGAGAGGAATAAATTCCTCTCCCTTGATTGTGCCAACATGGAGAAACTGAGAACTTACAGGTCCCTGGAGTATACCCTGCCCTTGACAAAGAACTCAAAAGTCAAGAAATTACCTGGGTAAATGACCAAAAAAAGGAAAAAGAATAAGACAATAGAAGGTTATTTTCGTGGTGAGCAGGTATTTCTTTCATCCTTTCAGTTGAGGAGGAGGAACAACGCATATCATCAGAGGAAGACCTAAAAGTCAAAGTTTCTGTATCTAAAATCATCAAAATAAATATGCAATGGTCTCAGGCCATGGAAGAGCTCAAAAAGGATTTTGAAAATCAAGTAAGAGAGGTGGAGGAAAAATTGGGGAGAGAAATGAGAGCAATGCAAGAAAATCATGAAAAGCAACTCAACAGCTTGCTAAAGGAGATCTTAAAAAATGCTGAAGAAATTAACACCTTTCAAAATAGACTAAATCAAATGGCAAAAGAGGCTCCAAAAGCCAATGAGGAGAAGAATGCTTTAAAGAGCAGAATTAGCCAAATGGAAAAGGAGGTTCAAAAGATCACTGAAGAAAATAGTTCTTTAAAAATTAGAATGGAACAGATAGAAGCTAATGATTTTATAAGAAACCAAGAATTTACAAAACAAAACCAAAAGAATGAAAAAATAGAACATAATGTGAAATATTTCATTGGTAAAACAACTGCTCTCAAAAACAGATCCAGGAGAGACAATTTTAAAATTATGGGACTACCTGAACGCCATGATCAAAAAAAGAGCCTACCATCTTCTTTCATGAAATTATCAAGGAAAGTAGATGATATTCTGGAACCAGAGGGTAAAATAAATGTTGAAAGAATTCATGGATCACCTTCTGAAAGAGATCTAAAAAGAAAAGCTCCTAGGAATATTGTAGCCAAATTTCAGAGTTCCCAGGTCAAGGAGAAAATATTGCAAGCAGTCAGAAAGAAACAACTTGAGTATTGTGGAAATACAATCAGGATAACACAGAATCTGGCAGCTTTTACATTAAGGGATCGAGGGCTTGGAATATAATATTCCAGAAGTCAAAGGAAGTAGGACTAAAACCAAGAATCACCTGTCTAGCAAAACTGAGTATACTATATCAAGAGAAAAGAAAAAGTCATTCAATGAAATAGAGGACTTTCAAGCATTCTTGATGAAAAGACCAGAACTGAAGAGAAAATTTCACTTTCAAACACAAGAATCAAGAGAAGCATGAAAAGGTAAACAGGAAAGAGATATCATAAGGGACTTACTAAAGTGGAACTTTTTGCATTCCTACATAGAAAGATAACATTTGTAATTCTTGAAACTTTTCTCAGTATTTGGGTAGTTGGAGGGATTATACACATACATATAGACAGAGGGCACAGGGTGATTTAATAGGAAGGGATGACATCTAAATAAATTAAATTTAGGGGTGAGAGAGAAATATATTAGGAGTAAAAAGGAAGAAATGGAATGGAGCAAATTATCTCTCATAAGAAAGACAAGAAAAAGCTTTTTTCCATGCAGGAGAAAAAGGAGGAGGTGAAAGGAAAAAAGTGAAGCTTAGTCTCATCACATTTGGCTTAAGGAAGGAATAACATGCATACTCATTTTGGTATGAAAACCTATCTTACACTACAGGAAAGTAGGGGAAAAGGGGATAAGTAGGGTGTGTGGGGTGATAGAAGGGAGGGCAAATGAGAGGAGGAAGGTAATGAGAAATAGACACTTTTGGGGAAGGATAATATCAAAAGAGAGAATAGAATAAATGGGAGGCAGAATAGGATGGAGGGAAATATTGTTAGTCTTTCACAACATGACTATTGTGGAAGTCTTCAGCAAAACTACACATATATAGCCTATATTTAATTGCTTGCCATCTCAGTGGGGATGGGTGGATAGGGAAGAAGGGAGAGAAGTTAGAACTCAAAGTTTTAGGAACAAATATTGAGAATTGCTTTTGCATGTAACTGGAAAATAAGAAATACAGGTAATAGGGTACAGAAATCTATCTTGCCCTACAATAAAAGAGAGAAGATGGGGATAAGGGAAGTGAGGGGTGTGATAGAAGGGAGGGTAGATTGGGGGAAGGGGCAAACAGAATGCATAGTATTTTGGGGTAGAGAAGGGGAGAGATGGGAAGATAATTTGAAACTCAAAATTTTGTGGAAATTAATTTTGAAAACTAAAAATAAATAAATATTTTTTTTTAAAAAAAGGAAATACTATTCTATGCAATCAGAAAACACCAGTTCCCTCATATCATTCTACTTTCTCTCATATGGACCTACTCCAGCACAGGGAATTCATGTATCTCTCTCTGAAATTTTCTCTTTTAATTGTGCTTGCTGGAACATTTCTATTAGAACAAAACTTTCCTTGATCTGAGTCCTCTTTATATTAGAAGGATTTCATCTTCTTGCATTCATGTAAACTTCTTATTGCTCCCCCACTATTGCATCATTGCTCACCATCTTCTCTGGGCAAATGCCTCCTACTGTAATCATACATGGCCAGGAAACACATTCCTTGCACCTCCCAACAAATTCTAGACTCTCCTTTTGTTTCTATCATTCATCATTTTCCCTTGTTTTAAACTTCACTTCACCCTTCTAAAATCATTCTCTGAAGATCTTGATTACAGTAATCTCCCAGACTTTCCTTAAGGAATGCAGTACTTAAACTACAGCATTCCTTTTTTCCTATGAACACTTTTTCATACATGAGGACCGAAGTCTATTGGCATCTTCAACATCAATGTCACAATATATTGGTACATAAAAATAGTAACTAAGGTATTCATTGTTATACTTTTTTTTAAAACAGAAAACCAGAAACTTTTAAAATAACCCTATCACATGAAATGGTTCACTCATTATTATTTTTGTCATAAATTAAAAATTGTAAGTAAATATTGTGAGAGATACAGAATAAGTTTTGTAGAATTCCATAGAATTTCTAATAAATCTCATTTTGTCAAGAATTAGGACACACTGTGCATGGACCTCTACCTCAGTTATATAAAAGAATAATCAAATACTCGATTAAACCATCTCACATATGTTTTCTTATAATTTCCTTCTGATCAATTGTCTGACTACCTTACCATCTATGGGTGCCCATTCATTCATCCCCAAGGCCTGCTCTGACTTGTACTGGGCTTAGCCCACTATTGGCTACCTGGTGCAGAGGCCAGGGACTACCTCCTGGCCTGCCAGGGGTAGCCTGGCCTGGACTGAACTTCACTATCATTCCAGTGAGACAGAACTTTCCTGCTGACCTTCTAAGTTGTCTTGGTAAGAAAAATTGTTTCACATCATCCTTTTGTTGGTTCTGCCAACCCATAATTCATTTTGAGGTATCATTTTAGTGTTGTTTGGAAAAGGATTTAGAAGAACTTACTTGATTCTCTGCCTTTATTTGGTCATCTTGACTCTGCCTCATACATATGTTTTCTACTTTCATGATTTAGAACTCTAAGATTCTTTTCTCACATCACAAACTTCTATTTTTAAATTTTTTTCCTTGTGCCTCATTCCTCCAAACTTTTTCCTCCGTCACTTCTCCTATCCTATTAACTTTAATCCAGATTAATTTTCTTTCTATTTCAAGTGATAATTAACCAGTTCCAGTGGGAACTAATGGAAATCATATGTTACTAAAATTTTACTTATTTAAGAAATATACAAAGAAAGAATATGAAAACCACAGGATAAATGGGAGGCACCAATGTAGTGGAATGGTAGGAACCAGTGAAGCCATGATCTCTTCCTCAAATCTTCTAAAAAAAAAAAATAATCTAGAAAGTGTGCACACTGAATCTTGCCAGGGTAATCTTGAAAAAAAATAAAAACAAGAATGTTGTGAATCACTTGTCCAGTCCAACTTGGAATAGGGAGTTATACATAGAGGTCTGATTCCATTGAGAGCTAGAATAGCCAAGAGTATGCCGTTTCCAAGAAAACTACTGGCTGAAAATTCCAGTGCCCTGGGAAAAGCTATATATCATGGAAAGAGCAGGTCCCCCAGTCAATTTCAGACTCTACCAGTCCTATAGCAAAGCACTGAACTGGGGACAGATATGCACTGGAAGTTTTGTTGTCCTCTACTTTTCTAGTTCATGGATCAGCCTTCTCTTGGGGATGACATTCCAGCCACAGAGAACCTGGGTGGTATATCAAGAAAAGAGGAAAGTTCTACTCAGAAGCAAGAAGCGTAAGCAAGTGGTTTGACTCAGATTCCAGGGTCAGTGCAGGATCTCATTTCCAGTTCTACCCAGTCTGCAGAGAAATTAACAGAACAGGAATCTCAGACCAAAGAGAAGCTGTAATTTGGCTACTCTGGACAAATAGAGCGTTCCACCTCATTTGATAAGAGTCTGGATGCAGGAGCAGTTGACTCTTGCTTATACCAAAAACAAACAAACAAACAAACAAAAAAGTCTCACAGGAGATGGGTACAATTGAATATCCTCCATATTTGTAACATTCAATAAGCCATAATAATAACTTCAAACTAGTATGCCAACTTCCTCCCCACTCGTAACTTATAACTGATTTATATGCACAAGTATTATTTTTGTTTACCACCTTTGATTTTAAATACATTCTACCTTTCAGTATCTTACCAATTTACTTTCTAAGCCCAGAACTTGCCTCTCAGATCACATCCTGATCCCTACTAAATAACTTTAAAACATGGAGAAAACAGAAGAATTTTTTTTAACAAATGTATTTTATCATCATTTTTAAAGAATCTTTAGGTAAAATAATCAAAAAATAAAAGACTAGTTAGTACTAATTTTTCTCAGTTCAAGGCTTTAGTGTCTCTTTATACTATTGATCCAGAAAGCAATATAAAACTGGTATGAAGAATAACTATCTAATATGAGAGAAAAGCTTTTTCTGAGGCACAGAAAGAAATACAGACTGATTTTAGTGTCTATCTATCCAACTACATTGCATGCCGTGTCTAATCAATATTCATTTTTTGGTCATTATGTTTCAAATGTTGTTATTTATTCCAGTCTTTTCCATTATGGTCTTCTCCAATACCACACTATAATTCACAGGCACATAGTTCTCAGCATAGCACCAGTTTACAGTTTGGGTCCCTTAGAGAAACCTGCCCCAACATCCAGAGATTATCCCATAAATCTACACATTTTCAGTGGGAAATTTGGACACACAAAGGAAACAAGTATGGAGGGGTGCCCATGAAAGAAAGATGTGTGGCTGGATCACCTATATAGCTGGCCAATTAGTCAGTCAACAAGCACTTATTATTATTATGTGCCAAGTATATTTATAGGAAATGTGACACATGGGTAAATATGTGCAGAGATACTTCATGCCTGTGAAGCTGTGGTCTGGTGATGACATCATATTACTCCCACCAGATCTGCTCCCTGCTACTTATCATATCTCTATAAGATGTTTCCATTCTGTCTCAGACTACTTTTGGGGATGAATAAAATATATCAGACACTGATTTTCTAGTCTTTGCTAAATGTCACTAGGTATATTCTAACTGATCATATGGCTATATAACTTTTCTCTGTTTTCAGCTTCTGGCTTCAGTTGATATTGTTGGTGATAGTGCTATCTCTTCTATATTTAAAGGATGGGTTTTGAAATGTTTGTTTTTCAGTACTGGGTGCTAAGGTTTTGTTTTTACACTTCTTTTAAAAAAGCAGCAAATGGATGGTCTATATAAGTCATACATGAGGCAAAAAAAAAATAAGAAACAATTATCTCTGCTAACTGAAGTAACTTTATTCTTTTTAGATTTTCTACTAAAATTACTTTCATCTTCAGAAGATTTTGTTGTTATTGTTGTTAGCCTAAACTCATACTTATTAACCTAACAGAGCAGGTTTTCTTAATTAGCAAGTACCTTCTGGCTTAATATTTCCTTTGAGTTACGCAATTTGGTCTGGAGCTTAGGTCACTCTGTAGAAGACCTTACTGTAACTTATGTTGATAACATGTATTATAGTTATAATATTAGAATGCTAGTTCTAGCCATCATCCATCTAGTCATCATCATCATCATCATCATCATCCAGGGCTACATGGTCAACATACTGCCAAACACATCTGGAATTGTAAAGTTTCTCCATTGAAAAATCCATTGTGTTTTCTCATGTAAATAAATGGACAGAATGGATAGGAGTAAGAGTTTGTATATAGGGTGTGGGGTGGTAAAACCAAAGAAAATGTCAAGCCTTTGGGGCAAGGAATATTCTACTGACCTTTCTGCTTTCTAGCCCTTTCATGTATATATTCAACAGCAAATTTTATATCAGATTTGAAAACACCCTTGTACCAATCTAATAGGGCTTTCTTTTACAATGGTCAAAATCAGAAAGTCAGTGACAATTTATTATATTTTCTATGTGTCAGACATTGTACTAAGTACTAGTGAGTTATCAAGGAACTCACTTTTTTAAAATTTATTTATTTATTTTTAGTTTTCAACATTCATTTCCACAAGGTTTTGAGTTCCAAATTTTATCCCCATTTCTCCCCTTCCCCACCTCAAAACACCATGCATTCTGATTACCCCTTCCCCTAATCTGCCCTCCCTTCTAAAATACCCCTCCCTTCCCTTATCCCCAACTTCTGTCTTTTCTTGTAGGGCAAGATAGATTTCTATACCCTGTACTTCTTATTTCCCAGTTGCATGCAAAAACAGTTCTCAATATTTGTTCCTAAAACTTTGAGTAAGGAACTTACTTTCTAGGATGAAAATGCCTAGGTAGATAAAACCTATATACAAAGTAGATAGAAGTCAACCTCAGAGGAAAAGACTCTAGTAAGTGGAGGAAACCATGAAAGACCTTCCTGTGCAAGTTGCAATTTGAGCTTAATTTTGGAAGAATACAGGGAAACAAAGATTCAGAGAAGAAGGAGAGCATTGCTAGCATAGGAGACTGCTAGTAGAAAGGCTTGGTGATAGGATATGGAATTGTAACAAGTAGAATAATATGACTTGACTTCATACATGGATGGAAGTAAAGTGGAAAAAGCAATGTAAGTATACATAAAGCTAAGGTTAAAAGCCACTTACTCCAACTGATAATAGTTGTTTTAAGTGTTGGAGTGGGGTGAGGTGGGTAAGGATTGGAGGGAGGTTCTGGTCAGTGAGAGCCCTGTTATCAAAGGGCACTGATTTGCAAGCAGCAAGGCAAATATCAGTTTGGTTTTTTACCTGATGAGAACCATGACTGTGAATTGACATCAGATACTAAATCATTTTGGAAATAGTTCCACAAGTTCAAGGAATCTCTGAAAAGAAAATGTTTCCTTCTGAGATAGAAAGTATTATTTTCTTCTTTTTCTTTCCTTCATTGCCTTTGGATTGCAACAGGCCATTTTAGGCACTGGAGCTTGGGTCAATCTGCAGAAGACCTTTCTCTAACTCATGTTGATAGATATAATATTAGAACGCTAGTTCTAGTCATCACCACCCACATAGGGTTACACTGTCAACATACTGCCAAGCACCTTTGGAAATGTAAAGTTTCTCCACTGAAAAAATCTGTTGTGCTTTCTCATATAGATAAATGGACAGAATGGAAAGGAGTAAGAGTTTGTATGTGGGAGGTAGGGTGGTAAAGACAACCTACCAAGACACTGTTTAAGTAATAAGCAAATTGTGATCTCTAACAAATATTGTTAGATGCTATTTATTGAATCTGGATAACTGTATTTGGGGCCAAAAGAGATTTTGGAGTATACTTGTGGGAATGACAACATGATATCTCTGCCTTATAAACTATTTTGAGAATCTTACTTGTATGTCACTGGAAAAGGAAGATAAAGTATTGTGCTTATGCCTCTTTGGGACCCCAGGGGTCTACACTGGACTGGTATTTAAGCAATGTCTTTAAAATCTCAAATAATATGTTGGGGACTACAATAATTATAAATGGGGATAATTAGGAAGGTGTAAGTATAACAGGAAGATTGGTCAATGGGGACATATTTCTTGAAGCATGTCTATTTGTGTATTTGATGTTCTTGTTTTGAGAAGTTTAAGATGAGGTAGAATGGGGGGGAGTTCCTCCATTTTCAGAGCATAAAGTATTAATTAATAAGTTACTATATATATTTTCTGTTTGATGAGGAAAACAACTTGCAGGCCCCAAATAAAATGTTCCATCTCTTTCCTTCCTGTTGGCACACACACACACACACACACACACACACACACACACACACAGGCCCCAAATAAAATGTTCCATCTCTTTCCTTCCTGTTGGCACACACACACACACACACACACGCACACACACACACACACACGCACGCACGCACGCACGCACGCACACACACACACACACACACGCCCCAAATAAAATGTTCCATCTCTTTCCTTCCTGTTGGCACACACACACACACACACACACACACACACACACACAGGCCCCAAATAAAATGTTCCATCTCTTTCCTTCCTGTTGGCACACACACACACACACACACACACACACACACACACACACACACACACACACACACACACACACACACACACACACACACACACACACACACACACCCCCCCTCTGACTCTATAAAACTCCAGAGGGCTGGTGAAGGCATGGCATCCTTAGTAAGCCTATGACTGGAGTGGGGAAGACAAACTGTATTGACGACTTCACAGGGGAAAGTGATTTAGAACCTCATTAAACACGAGATTGAGATTTTGTCTCACCTTCCTAGCCAAGAAGTGGAAATTGAGAAGGCCTGAAGTAGTGGACCTGGGAAGATGCAGATGCAGCTCTACCAAAATGTAGCAGTTTGAACACTAACCAGAGAAGAAATTTTCTTTTTCTAGACCACAGGAAAAGAAAGGCAAGATGAGGGGGATAACCAAAGGCATTATTGACTGTTCTGATCAATGGTAGAAATTCAAAAAACCAAACTATTCCTATCCTTCACCATTTCAAATGGGTGCAGCTAGCACTCATTTCTAATAATATTCCTTTATAAATTATATTTTACATAACTATAAACATAAACTTCTGCACTCACACACATGTATTTCCTTGTTCGTTCAAGACATGAATGTACAGTGGATAGCACCAGAAACAACTAAGGAGACAGTGACTTTTCTTAAGACAGGACTAGGATTCCATTCCCATCTCATTATTAGAGAGTTTATCTCTAGCGGCACCACAATTGTGTTTAATTTTTTTTTAGTGTATAGCACTCACTGCAGAATAGATGGTAAACAAAACAGTCCAAAATGATTCAGCAAAAAACGTACACATATAAGTTTCCAGAGGTAGGCCTATTTCCAAAAGCTGTATAACTTATAGATAAGGCCTGACTAAAACTTTTAGCTTTCCCATTTGCGTAATGTAATAAAATGATTTTCAAATCACTAAAACTCTACCTAGAGACTATCAATCACTCCCAACCTGCCTCAAACTCAGTAAATTATGAATTTGAAGAGATTACAACTGTCATCTCCATCTCTTGCAGTGGCAAAAGATTCATATTTCAAATCTTGGTTATCTTTGCATACAATTCAATGTTATATTGTCCTGCCACAAACTAATCATGATTTGGAAAGATGATGAATCTTCCAAAGTCAAACATACATTTTCCTCTTATCAGAGCAGCACAGTTCACTCCAGTGTGTTTAAGGTTGCATCAATATTTCCATTTTAAACTCCTGATTTCAAGGGTTATATAAGTTGTCACAAAAGTTTGCTTTGGGATGAAATTTGTCACACACAGAATGTTTAGAAGTGCTTTAAAATATAGCATTACTCTAGGAGCTTTTGGTCTGCATTTTGCAGCTTAAACATTTTGTTACAAAAGACCAGTTCATTTTTTTTTTCATTTTTAGCTTATGAATTATGCCATGTCCTATTCTACCAATTTCCCAGTTACATAATAAGTAACATTAATTTATAATGCAATCAACCAAGTGTGAGAGACATAGCATTATATAATAGAAAGATCATTGCACTTGAAGTCAGAAGATCTGGTTCAAATACCAATTCTGCAACTTATTACTTACGTGTTCTTGGGCTAGTTATTTAATCTCCCTGGGCTTCAATTTTCTTACTCACAAAATGAGAAAGAGAGTCTACCTATTTCTAAACTATTTTCTAGCTATGATTCAACAATTCTGTTATGTGCTAGGCATCATCCTATGGAGTAAGATAGTCTCTGCTTTCAAAGTTGAAGTTGAAAATGAAACATGAGAAACTATGATTGTGTTAAATTGAAGATTATTTATACTAAGTAGTTTAGGAATCTAGAGAAGGGAGCAAAGAAGTCTAGAAAAGGCAGACTTCCCTTGCTTAAAACTGAGCGGCGTCATGTTTCCTGACTGAAGTCTCTTTGATCTAGTATCCTCCCTTCCAAATCATCCTATAATATAAGTCAAAACTGGGATAATCTTTGTAAAACTCTGAATCCTTCACAATACTCCAATGGTCAAGAACATATTGCTGAATTTTCATTGCCTGTATCAAGTTCCAGTTAATCTAAGTTTGACAAGACACTTGCTATATTGCTTAATGCAACCCATACCTGAAATATAAATATCCTCTGCAATCATTTTGGCAAGTGATCATCCATGCTTCTAGATGAAGACCTCCAGTGTCAGGGAAACCTTCTACCTTATAAGGCAATTCATTCTATTTTTTTGAAAACTCTAATTGCAATAAATTTTCCAAAAATGTATTTCGGATGACTCCTAGTTTTGTCTTCTGATACTAAGTAAAATAAGTCCCTCTTCCTATGACAATCTTTATAGCAATGTTGTGTTTCCCCCCTCCCCTAGTTCTCAATGAAAAATCTCTACTTCAAAATATTCTTCTTAGTTCATGGCATTAAATATTCTCACTGTCCTGGAGACCTTTTTTACAGGAGTGCTAAGGCAACCATTAAATATTTATTGTTCAAAGGAGTTAGGAAAGTCTTTGTAAAAAAAAGGATGGCCTTGCTGTGGCCCTGGAATGATATATAGTTGTTTTTCTGAGATTTGTGGGAGTTGAGATAAGAAGGCACTCTAGGTAAGGAGGGCATGAGAAATATCAGCTAAGTATACTGCATACATTAGGGAGTTAGAAGGCTATACTAATGAATGAAAGAAAGATGAGGGGGAAATAATGGGGAATAAGATTGGATTAACAGAATGCAGCCTATTTTTAAAAATGAACCTTGAAAAAAACTAGAACTGGGTGTAAGGTGGGTGACTGGAAGGAGGGAAAAATGATGCTGCTGTATAAGAATTGGTGTGTATTTTATTATGTGAAAATAAATCCATGTTTTTCTTTATTGCCAGAAAATGTAGAGTCAAATTTATTGCCCGAGTCAGAACATAGAGAGTTCTGGTTCTTGAAAACATCTATTTCTTTGGTTTCCTTCAAATGTACTCTTTTCATATTTCTCTCTAAATATTTCATATTATATTCTGTTTAATACATAATCTGCCTCAAATATTTTGGAAAATAAGTAGGAGTACACATTCTAAATAAATAAGAAATGCAATTACTTCAATAATCAAATACTATATGTACTGAAGTCTAATACATCTTTTCAACTTGTCAGTTTGATAATATATGCTTTTATCATTGCCTATATACATATTTGAATAAACTTAAAATCTTATTCAGAACACTTGTTGCTTATCAAGGATAGCATGAAGGTTTCATCATATAAGTTATAGATCCTGAGTTGATCATTCCTATCTTATAATACTGAAGAAACAACTAAGGGAACCATTATTGTAAAGCTAACTCTGACTGGAAAGGAAGAACTAGGTAGTGAAGCAGAAATGATAGGAAATTTGAAAACACCTCTATTAGCTTTATAAAGAGCAAATGAATGTTTTGTAGATATGGTCAGACTAGATCTCCTGAACATGTATTTTAAATAGTTAAGTAAAAAGATAAGCAAGTATCAATTGCAAGAAACAGTAAGTGAGTTTAATAAAACATTATAGAAATATGCACTTTTGGAAGTGACCGCAGTTATCATATAGTCCATTTTCTACTCATCTACAGTATTACCAACCTGCAGTCATCCATGCTCTGCTTGAAAATCTACAGCAAGGAGGAACTCAATAACCTTTTCAGAGAGATGCTATTCTATATTTAGATAGTTCTCATTGTAAGGAAGCATTTTTTTTAAGGTCAATCTGAAATGGATCTTACCCTAACCAGTGACCCAAGTTCTGCCCTCTACACCGCATAGGACAGCCTAATCTATCACTCATATGAGAAACTTTTGAATATTTCAAGATTACATACATTTTTGAATAATGCACATTGGTTTTATTTCAGTCAGTCACCAAAAATTTATAAAGTGCCTACTATGTGTCAAGCACTGTGTTAAACACTGGGGATATAAACAGTGACAAAAGGCAGTCTTTGCCCTCAAGGTGCTCAGAATCTAATGAGGGAAAACACATAAAAAGAAACTCTAAGCTAGGGAATGAATACACAAGATATATGCATATACACATATAACACACATATGCATACCGAAAACACACAATTCACAAACATACATAAACAACACAAAGTAAATGCACTCATTTTGTGACTTGCCCTGGGCCAGCCAATCTGTATCTTGCTATCAACCCTGGCTTTATGTGTGTTTCAGTTTTTCTTTAGGCAATATTTATCAAATCAATATTAACAATACAACTGGACATGATAATCCCTAGTACTTCCTAGATCCAAGTTCCCATTCCTGTCCACTGTTACATGATAGCTGCCATGCCCTTCTTCATAGTCCTGACCCCTCTTCTGACTCAAGCCTTCCTGATTTCAGATCCAGAACTCCAATTATTATTCTATCTAGAATTAATAGCATACAATAGTAATTGTTTCTCTTTTACCCAGGAACTCTGAGGGTCTTCCCATCCAGTTTGATTTCTTTTTTTTTTTTAATTAAAGGGACCATCCCTTGAGTATCTTAAAGAAGCTTACTCATTGAATGGGTGTATCTCACTCAAAGTAATATTGTGATAAGACCTAAGCCTGAAAGGGCCAGGGTCTCACTTGCATCTTGGGCCATCTCCAATCTTCCTGAAGAATATCAGGCCATTGTACCCAGATAGCTCAGGAAAAGAAGGTGAGGTTGGTGACCTTGCACAGCCCTCCCTCCCTCAAATCAAAGACAACTTCAAGTCATGGCATCATCTTGATGTCATGAAGGACAAGCACAAGCATGTAACCTTTTCGTCTAAATATGACACAGGTATGGATTATTTTCTTTATTTTGACCAAAAGAGATTCACAATTTTTTTTTTCTCCTGAAGCTTCAGTAAGTTTATAGACTCCTGATCTCATCTAATCCCTTTGTTTACTCAGCTCATAGAACCATTTGGTGACAAAACTAGACATGTAACCATCACAACCACATTTCCAGTTCATGCCATTAGAAATTCACATGAAGAAAATAATAATGTTAAAAAGTATCATAGGTGGTTAAAAATTTAATGATAATATAATAATAAATAATAATTTAAATTAATTTAATAATTAAATTAATTAAGCAATAGGAGCATTAATATTGAGAAACAAGGGCTCCACGCTAACAGCATGGTTCTAGCAGTTCTTGAGTTTGTTCCTAGAATGCCACTTCTTTTAAATTGACCTCCCAGTGTTAGTTGATACAGTCTTTGTTCTTTTTCAACAAAGGTGTTGATATTGATAGTATATTTTTGAGGGATGAAATCTAAGACCTCTACCTTATTAGCAAAGGTTATTTTGGAATTGGTATGAAGAGAGACATCTTTTAGTCAATAACAACTTGGCTGTATAAAAAAAAAAAAAATCACCCAGAGGCAAAAATTCCCCAAGTCATACAATCTTTTCACCTGACTGTTCTTCACATACTTATTGCCTGCATTTTGTACAATAACAATGCTCTATACAGTTACTATGGAATATTTATTTGCCCCTGGGTCATACATATGTCAGAGGCATGCTGAATGCTAATGGAGAGAAAAGAAAACTTCAATTTGCTTTAACACAGAGAGACTGTTTTTTAAAGAGAGAGAGAGAGATAAAGAAAAAGAAGTGATATTTTTGGCTGATCATTTGGATCATTTCTATAGATCAACTGTCAGTAAGAAAAAGAAATAGATATTGCTTTTAGTTTTTAAAGGACGAGCATTGGACTAAGTTGTTCCCTAAGCCCCTTCTTACATTATACCTCAATTATCTGACTTTTCTGTTAGCAAACACCAATCAGTCCCAGGTGCTCTTCATTTTCAAATCGAAATATCGCCCTCTTCCTACCCCCGCTTCTTTCAAATCTTATTTTTCTCCATTTCCCAAGGCTTACTTGTGTTTTGAAGAGCACCAGCCTTTCTAGCTAAGGTATTTTCTGTTTTTATTTTTTCAAAATGCTATCCGGACTGGCATGCTATAAGTTTGCTAGATTTATATATTCTCTCCCCCTCCAAAAAAATAAAAGGAGGGAGAAAGAGAGGGGAGGTAGAGAGATGGGAGACAGAGAATATTTTTCCTTTTCTTTAAGGCAAGAAGGGTTTCCTTGCAACAACCCTTTCTAACTTGGGACCATAATTTTAGCTTCTGTGCCTCATTCATAAATAAATAAATACTGATACCTAAAGTTACAGCTTTGAATGACTATATAGTCTACAGAAAGTCAAAGAAAAGAAATCAGAGGTACACATGTGGAAGGGAACTGAATTTCTCTATAAAAATAATAATCAAAATCAGCTAGTATTTTCTGATTTTAAGAATGGAGTCAGTTACAGAGACCCTATTTTAAAAAAATCTAAATCTACACAGATTCACTGATGACTGAATGCAGAAAATGTTTTGGCACTTCTGTTTAGAAAATGCCAAATCTAGGAAAACATTTGCATATCAATTGTAACCTAATCATGCATCATTATCTAGTGGCAAAAGTCTGCTTTACTTTACCACTGAATAGTTAAAAGCATGAACAACTTTCAGTGCCCTTATCAACTATTAGTCCCAATTGCATTTTCCAAATATGTTATCAAAATGGTAATTCTATGCTTTCCTTTCTGTAGCTAGACTAGGCTTCATAAAGATAGCATTATTACTATAAATATATTGGGGGGAAACCATTTCAATTACTAGGAGAATATGTAACTCCAAGTCTATTTATTTCAATTTATTCAACTGTCTTGATATATTCGCACACAGAACTTTAAAAAGAATGAATAAATTCACCTTGAAATTGTACCAATTGACTTTGGCTGGGCTGGACTGTGGGAAGGCATCAGAATTCCTTTTTGAAATAAGCCCTGACAATACTGATCAAAACAAAGTGGCTATTCTTTATTAAACTGACAGCTCAACCCTGGCTTCAAGCTTGTGGGATGATGTGGCCTGGGGTGTTAGCCATGGCCTAGGGTGTTAGCCTCTATGAGTTACATTTTTGCTAGTCACACACTCAGAGTCTGCATCTGATGGTGTGACATTTCCTAGGGCACTGGCACATGTTCAGATGTCAAGCAGCTGGTGTGAGAACTGTCATCCACTCCAGATTAATATTCCATGAATGACATGCTAGTCCTGAGAATTTATACATGAAAACACCCCAGTTTCCCTTTGGTTACTTAGTCTATTAGAAATTGAAGCAAAAAAAGTGTCATGGATAACAACTGTATTAAACTGTACAAAGCATGCGAAAGTGTTACTGGGCACACATTCATTATCCAGAAGATAATATAGTAAAATATAGGATGGCAAAAAAATGACAACACTGGATCTTTAAAGACTCAAGTCACTTTCAGTAATTATTTCAGTTTCTTAAATTTGTGTAGCAACATTTTAGTAGAGACTTCTCACGCTGAACACAGCTAGCTCTATGTTAAGCTAAAGGTTTCTTCATCTAACAGTGCATTCCATTGTAAAACCAATACTAATTCAGAGAAGACAAGTTCTTGAACCAGCATAACAGGTAGCAATGTACTGTTAGATCATTGTTTGTGTTGACATACAATGGAAATGAAATCAAAGGAGAAAAAAGAGAGAGCCTCTACCTTTTAGACAAAAGTAGTCTGAAGAGAATGAGGATGTGGAATAGCAAAGCTCAGCATGGGAAAAGGTTTAAAGGAAGGCAGCAAAGTACACCAGCAGGTTCAAGCAAAACCAGATTGCATTCCATTAGTATTTCCAAGGATATTATTGAATCTAAGCTTTCCTGAAAAGACAGCTATAGCTTGTTATTGCAAAGGTCTAAAGTAAGGACTTTCTGTAGGTTAGTTGGGCCATTTTGACAGAAAATAATAATTCCCCAGACAGTAAACAATATTCCGATTCCTTACTATTCCTAACTCCTAACTGCACTCTATCTGTATATCAATATGTGTATTCTTAATGTACTCAAGCTCATTTGAAAGATGATACTAGAAATACCTTTATTCTGGAAAAATAAAAAATTGTTCTCCGGATAGGTTGCTTAACTGTCACCTCATTTATGTTCCCTTTCTTTTTTATCTGTCTTGTCTCTCTGTCTCAGTCTCTGTCTGTCTGTCTGTCTGTCTCTCTATATATGCATTTATGTGTGTTTGTATACATGCATGTGTATATATATGGATATGTGCATATATATGTATACATATACATGTAATGATAAAAGAATATATAAAAATAGGAATGATTTTCAACTTCTTAAAACAATAGTCATATTGAATTAGCTGAAAAATTAGCGAAAGCTGATGATTTTTCTTTAGTAAGTTTCATACTTCAATAACATTCATTTTCATGTCACCATAAAAGCATATTTTACAAGATAGAAGATGTGTCCACACTTACAAAGGTATTTCCCGTGTCATTAATCTGTACAGAAAGAAAATATATATATACCTATTCAGAAGAAGAAAAAAAAAGCAAGAAAAAGTAAAACAGTCTTAAAGTTCTTAAAGATTTTTTTTTTGTGTGTGTATGGGTGAACATAAGAATAAGTTAAAGGTGTTTTATACAAATGTGTGTGCCTATGTATGTAAGTATATAAACATACACACATGCAAATGCACACATATATTATATATAATAAATATGTATGTATTGTGTGTATAAATATATGTATATCACATAAATATTTTCTATACAATATGTAAATGTTTTACATGTGTGTACATGTATGTATTCACACATATGTATGCATACATATATTTATACAAATTTCAGGGGGAAATATTTACATATTCCTTCTCTTCTTCACCCAGACTCACTCAAAATATTTAACCCTAATTTGAGTAGGACATTATATCATTTCATTTTTATTTTGGAAGTTATCATTTTCATATTACATTTCAGTTTTTTTTTTCATATTAACAGAGGTACTAAATGGCCATATTTTTGTCTATTTATTTAACTTGTGATTTACTGATGATTGATATTTGTATTTTATCAGGATTTTTGCAACAACTTATCATATTTTTCATACCTATAGTTTGCCTATGTAGTCTACAATTATTTCAAATCTAGAAGATCATCAAAGATCTAACAAAGGGTAGTTTGTTCCTAAGTCATCTTTAGATATTCATAGTCCTCAGAGTTTAGCATCATTAAATCCTTTATCTAGGCCTTGAACTAGTTTTCTTCTTCAGTTAGCATCTTAGCATGAATACTGCCTATTGCCATGGGCTAATTCCCTGCTCCATTCCATTAATTCTAAATTTAGCTGAATTTGAAATATAGATCTCTGTCCCCCCACCCTCCCTTCCTTTAACTACAATAGACAATTTTCTGTGATCCCTCAGAGACCCTTCTGGGAAACTTTCCAAATTTTTATATCTATATTAAGTCACAAGATTTCTTAGAGAAGGAGAGTCCATTAGCATTTTTGACCTCTGGTCAAAACTGTATCCTCAGGGTTATGAAATGTTCCATGCTTGGCAGATATAAAGAACTACACTTTAGTTTCCATTACTGAACTAAAGAATTTTCTTAAAAAGTTAGTCTCATATATTTTAAGATTTATGGGCTACATGGCAAGAAAATTTCATATCAATAAAGGTATTGATAAACATATTCTATTAGAGAGCACTCAAAATTTTCTCCTCTCTCCTTTCCACTTTAAGATATATCATTTTTTCTTTCAAGATGTAAATCAAATCTCATGATAACACTTACAACTTTATTTAACAATAGTTTCTCCCTACTTTTAACTCAATGGTACTTATAGTTTTTATAAGACAATGATTTTATAAATTTAGTATTTGTTACCTAGTTTGTAAGTCTTTTGAAAGCAAGAGTATTTATATTTCTTAAAACATGATTATTAATATTTCCTACTGATTTATATTTAAACACTCACAAAAATATATTTTTCTTAATAGTCTACACATTTCCCACCCCTGTTAAAGATTAGGTACCCAAATTATGGTTGTACAATGCTCCTACATATTATGAAACATTACTATACCAATGCTAGTTGATGATATCAAGGTCCTTGTTTCTTTTAAGGATGAAATTCTTATAATAATATTCAACTCATATGGATATGAATATAAACATGTGGTCATTTGTGTCAAATAAGATGACATTTTAAAAATCCTTTGTGAATGTTAAAACACTGTATAAATGCAAACTATTATTATTAATATTATTGCCTACACAAATCTATTTATTTAAAATTAAGGCTAATCTAATAATGAAAATATTTTCCCTAAAAATTATAATTAAGTACTTTGATGCATATATGCTTTCATCAGTTCACATATACATTATGTTGGTAAAAATTTCAAATCATCCCCTCTTTATACATCATTTGTGATTCTTCTCTATAAAAAGTGGGTTATTAAATGTGGTACTTGTTTCAAGTAGGGTTGGGGAGTTGGAAAGTTTGGCATTAATTTGTAGAGTGTATTTTGTTTGTATTTCTGCCAGTACAAGGTAAAAACTATTAATGTATGAACTAAAAGCTGGTTTGTGTCTTTGATGAGAAAGTGGAGTGATTGGTAGAAGGAATTGTTACTCTCTACATAAAGGATTCTTGATATTTTCTTTCATGAATTTCTTTTCAGAATTGTGTTTTAAATGGATTGAATGATTTACATAGGATTGCAAAGAATGCCAATTACATTGAAATTTGCATGTGAAAATATTTTATTTATGTTCACAGGTTCAAACATAAGAACTCCAATTTTATGCTGTGAAGGAAAGAGGAATTTTTACTTAAAAGAGTAGAAGAAATATTCCCAAAGGAGAAAATAAAAAGAAGAAATAATTAAATAATTCCCTCTCATGTTACCTAGCTCAAGAGCAGAAAAAAAAATGAGATAGAAAAGTCAAGAAAGACCACTGAAAATTTAAAGCTACAAATATGTATAAGGGTCTTCTTTTAGAGCTGGGAATGGAAAAACATTTAAGGAGCAACTTCTGTAGTGAGAAGTGACAATATGGATACACATTTGCTCTCAGGAATCATACAATATTATTTAGAAAAGAATATTGTGGTGGCAAATGATGGCTCTTTGGGAAGGGGTACTGAAACAGCTATTAGTTAACCTGATAAAACTAAGATAGAAGTTTGCAAACTGACCTGGGTATATAACTTGAATATTATGGAGAGCATCCCATACATTTTTAAATAATTATATTCAGACTCTGACACTTGGAAGGGATATCAGTAGCCAGTGAATCCAATCTATAAACCAAAAGAATCCCCAACAAAACAAAGCCCAAAATGATCATTCAAGAGATTTGGAGGGCTTGAATACCTCAAAGGAGAGGGAACCAAATACATCTTTATCCACCCCAATCCATTTTTGGATAGCTCTATTTGTTAAGAAGTTTTTCATGATATCAAGCCTAAATTTGCCTCCTTTCAACTTTGACCCACTGTATTCCATCTCAGTTCTCTGGAACCAAATAAATCAAATTTATTACCTACTCCATATGACATCTCTTCAAATTCTTAAGAATGGCTATACTGTTCACCCTGAGTCTTCTTTTCCTCAGTTTACTATTTCTTGTTATTTCAATCAATCTTCACATATCATTGATTCAAAGCCCTTCAAAATCCTGAGCACCCTCTTAATAATAGTTTCTAGTTTACCAGTGTTCTTAACCCACTCCTTCTTTAGGATTGGATTATTTACTTTCCAATTAATTTCTGGTTTATCTTTCCACGACCTTTTATTACATATAATTTTTATTTCATTATGATCTGAGAAGGATGCATTGACTATCTCTGCCTTTCTGCACTGAATTGTGAGGTTTTTATGCCCTAGGCATTATCAGCTTTTGTATATGTGCCATGTACCACTGAGAAAAAGGTATATTACTTTCTATCCTCATTCAATTTTCTCCAAAGATCTATGATATCTACCTTATTCAGAGTTTTATTCAACTCCTTAATTTCTTCCTTGTTTATTTTATGGTTAAATTTATCAGGTTCAGAGAGGTGGAGGTGAAGGTCCCATACTAATATAGTTTTGCTGTCTATTTCTTCCTGTAACTTCCTTAACTTCTCCTCTAAGAATTTGGATGCTATACCACTTGGAGCATATATATTTAGTAATAGTAATGCTCTTGCTTCATTGTCTATGGTGCCTTTTTGCAGGATACAGTTTCTTTCCTTATCTCTTTTGATTAGATAGATTTCTGCTTTTGCTTTGTCTGAGATTAGGATTAGCAGGCTACACCTGCTTTTCTTACATCAGCTGAAGCTCAATATATTCTGATTCAATGTTTTACCTTTACCCTGCGTATATCTCCCCATTCAAATGTGTTTCTTGTAAACAACATATTGTTGGATTATGGTTTTTAATCCATTAGGGTGTACATCTCCGTTTTATGGGAGAGTTTATCCCATTCACATTCACAGTTACAATTGCTTTTTGTGTCTTTACCTTCATTCTTTTCCTCACTATTTGTGCTTTTAGTTCTCTCTTCTCGGTTCTCCTCCAAAATAGAGTAATAATTTTTGACCACAATAACCCACAGCCTTCCCTTCCTTCTTTCAGCCCCCTCCCTTTTACTTCCCTTTACCCTTACTACTTTTTCCCTCCCTTTTAGCTTCCCCTCCCCTTTCTTTCCCAGTTCCCCTCCTACTGCCTATAGAACTGGTCAGATTTATATGCTTAATTAAGTTTGTTGTTCCCTCCTTGAACCAAATCAGATGAGAGTACTGCTCAAACAATGCTCATCTCCCTCCCCTCTTTCCCTCTACTATATGATTTTGTACTTCTTCCTGTGATGTAATTTTCCATTTTCTGCTTCCTCCTTTTCACATCTCTTGTTACAATCTTTTTGCATGCTTACATCACATTTTTATCATCACATCATTTACTTTGTACCCGTTCCCTCTACCTCTGTATATCCCTTTTATATTTCATAATAGATACATAATTCTCAAGATTAACAAGTATCATCTTTGTTTATATGGAAGTAAACAGTTTGTCCACATCGAGTAACAAATTTTCTTTTCCCCTGTTTACCTTTTTATGCCTCTCTTGAGACTTGTGTTTGGAGACTGAATTTTCTGTTGAATTCTGGCCTTTTTTTAAGGAATGTCTGGAAATCCTTTATTTCATTGAATATTCATCTCCTTGTCTGAAATGTTATGCTGAACTTTGCTGGGTAATTGATCCTTGGTTGTCATCCCAACTCTTTTGCCTTGCAAAATATCATATTCCAATTCCTTTGAACTTTCAATGTAGAAGCTGTAAGGTCCTGTGTGATCCTGACTGTAGCTCCTAGACTTTTGAATGGTTTCTTTCTATCTGTAGTATTTTCTCCTTCACTTGATAGTTCTGGAATTTGACAACAATATTTCTTGGTGTTTTTTGTTTGGGATCCCTTTTGGGAAGTGAATGTTGTATTCTTTCGATGACTATTTTGTCCTCTGGATCTAGCACTTCTTGGCAGTTTTCCTTGATGATTTCTTGGAAGATATTGTCCAGACTCCTTTTTTCATCATGGCTTTCTGGTAGGCCTATAATTCTTAAATTTTCTCTCCTGGATCTATTTTCCAGGTCAGTTGTTTTTCCAATTAGATATTTTACATTTTCTTCTATCTTTTCATTCTTTAAATTTTGTTTGATTGATTCTTGATGTCTCATAGAATCATTTGCTTCTACCTGTCCAATTCTAATTTTAATCAAATTGTTTTCTTCAGTTAACTTTTACATCTCCTTTTCCATCTGTCCAATTATTCTTTTTAAGAAATCATTTTCTCCAGTTAATTTTTGTACTTCCTTTTCAATTTGTCCAATTTTCCCTGTTAGGTTTTGTGCTTCCTTCTCCATTTTTTCAATTTCCTTTCTAAAGAGCTGTTCTCTTCAGTGAATTCTTTTTTCATAATTTTAAAATCACTGGCCATTTTTTTCTTCTGTTTTCTTCTTCAGCTGTTCCAGCAGTCCTCTTTGTGCATGCGAGCAATTCATTGTCCCTTCTGATATCTCAGAAGGGAGTACAGTCTCAATACTTACCTCTTTGGTATTTGTGTTTTGGTCCTTCTCCCCATAGAAAGATTCTGTGATCTTTTCCTTCCTCCTTTGCTTCTTCCTTATGATGGTGAGGCTTTGTGTGTTACGGCCTCTGGTTCTTTCAGCTAGAGGTTGAAGAACTTGGTAGTGAGATGGCTGGTGTGAGAAAACAAAGGTGAATTTTGTTTGTGTTTCCCTGGCTTAGCCCTAGATCTAGCTTGTTAGGTGTGGGAGAGGGGTGCTCTGGTCATGGGAGATCTCCTTAGCTGAGTCAGAGCAAAGACAAGCTCAGTGCTTGGTGATCCTGGTTGCACTATTGTCTTCTTGTTTCCCCTGGCATGCTGAGGCAGGCCTGGGTCTTAGTGTGAGGCTCCATGCCCCCCTTCCTCATAGCCCCTGCTGTCTGGTGCACATAATAAGAAGAATATTCCTTAGAGATTTTCCTACCCTCAGGGGCTATGAGACTTTTTTACCCCTTCTACTGATACCACTGATCCAGAATTTTCCTGGGGAAATATTTTATGACTCTTTCAAGGTCAACAAGGGGAGGGGAGAGAGCATTTCTTGATCACTCTGCCATTTTGGCTCCCAGAAGTTCAAGTAGGTGATTTACAAACATTTAATCTGTGAACTGAAAGTTTCAGGCGCAACTGCTGCTAATACCTGGGTCTCCTTCTGCAACACTCACTTGCTTGGCTCCATTTGACTCTCACCCTGAGCTGCTATCCCCCCATGCTGCCACGGCCTCAGACCACCCTGGGGCTTGCCTGCTTGGCCCTGCCACGGCAAGAATGCTGTGTTGTGTGCCATATGCTCTGTCACCCTCATGGAACAAATTTTTTCCATCAATCTTCCAATCTGTCCTGGGCTATAAAACTGCCACAGTGTGTCTCCTTTTCCATTCTGCACCTCCAAAATTTGGTCAGATTCTCTTTTTCAAGTTATCTGAGGGAGCAGGTCTAAGAGCTTAGGTGAGTAGTTGTTCTCACTCTGCCATCTTGTCCCTGCCCCTCAATGGGTGTGTCATTCTATCTTTTTTTAATGACACAAATCTAACGCTGGTGCCTAAACCAGAAAGGCCTACAACAGTGAAAGGAAATTATTGACCAATTTTCCTGATTAATATTGATGTAAAAATGTTAAATAAAATGTTATCAAAGAGATTATAGCAACTGATCACCAGAATAATACACTTGACCCGCTGGGATTTTTACCATGAATTCAGGGCTAGTTCAATATTAGAAAAACTATCAGCCTAATTGACCATATGAATAACAAAAATAACAGAAATCATATGATTTTTATCAATAGATAAAGAAAAAGCTTTTGACAAAATACAACACCCTTTACTATTAAAGATATTGGAAAATAGAAGTAAATGGAGCTTTAAAAAAAGTAAGCAGTATCTATCAGAAACCATCATTAACCATCATATGTAATGGGTTTAAACTAGAAGTTTTCCCAATAAAATTGGGTTGAAATTGTTCAATAGTGTATGAGAAATGTTAGCATTAGCAATCACAAAAAAAAAAAAATTGAGAAAATTGGACTAGGCAACTTCTTGAAATAATTAACTACTTTAGCAAAGTTTCTGGATATAAAAGAAATACACATAAATGATCAGAAATACTTTATATGACCAATAAAAGCAGCAGAAAAAGATAGAAAAAGAAATTCCATTTAAAATAAATGTGAACAATATAAAATACTTAGAAATATAACTGCCAAGCCAAAACCAGGAACTAGATGAACAAATTACAAAACACTTTTCACCCAAATAAAGTCAGATTTAACAATAGGACAAATATCAATTGCTCATGGGTAGGCTGATAATTATATCTAAATTAATTTACTTATTCAATGTCATACCAATCAGACTATCAAAAATCATTTTATAGAGTTAGTTAAAACAGTAACATAATTCATCTAGAAGAACAAAAGCTGAAAAATATCAAGGGAATTAATGAAAAAGAAATGCAAAGGAAGGTGGCTGAGCTGCATCAGATCTAAAATTATATTATAAAGAGGCAATTAACAAAACTACTTTTTGCTGGCTAAGAAATAGGATGGCATATCAGTGGAATAGGTTAGGTACAAAATATACAGTTGCAAGTGACTATAGTAAGCTTCTGTTTGATAAACACAAATACTCCAACTTCTGGTAACAGAACTCAATATTTGACAGAAATGGCTAGGAAAACTGGAAAACAGTATAGCAGAAACTAGGCATAGACCAATATCTCTCACTATATAATATGATAAGATCAAAATATGTATATGATTTAAACATAAAGCATGATACCATAAGGGAAATAGGAGAGTACAGAATAGTTTACCTATCTGATCTTTGGAGAAGGGAGGAATTTATGACAACAACAAGAGAAAGAGGACATTATGAAATGCAAAATAAATAATTTTGATTGCATTAAATTAAAAAGTTGGTTTTTTTTTTGCACCAAAGCTAACTCAACCAAAATTAGAAGGAAAGGAGAAAGCTGGGAAATAATTTTTACAGCGAGTGTATATGATAAAGCCCCAGTTCTCAAATGCAGAGAGGATTGAGTCAAATTTATAAAAATGCAAATCATTCCTCAAATGATAAATGGTTAAAGGATAGAAACAGGCAATTTTCAAATGAAAAAATAAAACTATCTAAAGTATTATGAAAATCATCTAAATCACTATTGATTAGAGAAATGCAAATCAAAATCACTCTAAGGTACCACCTAACACTTATCAGAATCATTAACATGGCAAAACAGGAAAATGATAAATGTTGGAGAAGATGTGGAGGTGTGAACTTATCCAACCATTCTGGAGAACAATTTGGGACTATGTCCAAAGGGCTATAAACTCTGCCTACCCTTTTATGTAGCAAAACCACTACAAGGTTTGGGGGTGAAAATGGGGGAAATTGTCTAACATAAATGTGATATACAAGAAAGAATTTATACAGTGAAAGTGAGAATGAGTGTGTGGATGGACAACACTTGAAATTCACCTTCCTCTAAACCAAAAGAAGAAAGAAAACACATAAACAAAGTAGGGTACATAAATTCATCTTATCCAATAGGAAAATAGGAAAGAAAGAATTTATAAGAAAGAGATTGGGGTGAGGTAAGAAATTTTGAGATAGGTAGATTTACAGAAGTAGTGGTCAGAAGCAAAATGTCTCTTGGGGAGTAGACAGGGTAAAAAACAAAAAAAGTAGTTAATATAAGCTCCCTGAGGTCAGAGTCTGTTTTCACTTTCTGTCTTTGTAACCTTATTGCCTGGCACATAGCAGACACAGTTCAGTTGACATGCAATAAAAAACTTATTGAGTATCTCCATTTTTGCTATCAATATTCCTTACTTTTTTAAACTTTTAAAAAATTAATTTATGTTTAATTTTCAACATTCACTCCATAAGATTTTGAGTTCCAAGTTTTCTCCCCATCTCTGCTCTCCACCCACCCATACAGTGTGCATTCTGATTACCCCTTCCCCCAATCTACCCTTCCCTTCTCTTATCTTCTCAACTCTATTTTTTGTAGGACAAGATATGTTTCTATATCCCATTGGCAGTATGTCCTATTTCTCAGTTGCATGTAAAAACAATTTTTTATATTCATTTCTAAAACTCTGAGTTCCAACTTCTCTCCCTGCTTCCCTCCCCACCCACCGCCATTAAGAAGGCAAATAATTTCACATAGGACATACCTGTGTAGTCAAGCATAACAGTTCCATAACAATCATGTTGTGAAAAACTAACTATATTTCCCTCCATTCTCACCTGGCCCCATTTCTTCTGTTCTCTCTTTTGACCCTGTCTCTCCTCAAAATTGTTTTTTTATAATTATTCCCTCCTCCCATCTGCCTTCCCTTCTATCATAACCTCACCCCTGCTTAGACACTTCTCCCCTACTTTCCTGTAGTTTAAGACAGATTTTCATACCAAATTGAGTGTGCATGTTATTCTCTCCTTAAACTAAATCCAATGAGAGTAAGGTTCACTCTTTCCCTTTCACCTCCCACCTCTTCCCCTCCATTGAAAAACCTTTTTCTAACTTATTTTACCTGAGAGATAATTTACCCCATTCTATTTCTCTCTTTCTCCTTCTCCCAATATATTCCTCTCTCATCTCTTAATTTTATTTTTTAGATATCAGTCCTTCATATTCAACTCACCCTGTGCCCTCTGTTTACACACACATACACATACACACATACACATACACACACACACACACACACATTCTCTAATACTGAGAATAGTCTCAAGATTTACAAATAACATTTCCATGTAGGAATGTAAATAGTTCCACTTTAGTAAGTCTCTTTTGACTTCTCTTTTCTGTTTAACTTTTCATGCCTCTCTTGATTCTTGTATCTGAAAGTCAAATTTTCTATTTGGCTCTTGTCTTTTCATCAAGAATGCTTGAAAGTCCTCAATTTCATTAAAATTGAATGACCATTATTTTTACACTGAAGAATTACACTCAGTTTTTCTGGGTAGGTGATTCTTGGTTTTAAGTCTAGCTTCTTTGATCTGTGGAATATCATATTCCAAGTCCTTTACTGTAGAATCTGCTAGATCTTGTGTTATCCTGATTGTGTTTCCACAATCCTTGAATTGTTTCTTTCTGGATGCTTGCAATATTTTCTCCTTGACCTGGGAACTCTGGAATTTGGCTACAATATTCCTAAGAGTTTTTCTTTTGGAATCTCTTTCAGGGGGTGATTGGTGGATTCTTCAAATATATATTTTATTCTTTGGTTCTAGAAGATCAGGGCAGTTTTCCTTGATAATTTCTTGAAAGATGATGTCTAAGCTCTTTTTCTGATCATGACTTTCAAGTAGTTCAATAATTTTTAAGTTTTCTGTCCTGCATGTATTTTCCAGGTCAGTTTTTCTCCAGGTAGATATTTCATATTGTCTGCTATTTTTCATCCTTTTTGTTTTGTTTTATATTTTCTTGAATTTTTAAAAAGTCATTACCTTCCATCTGCCCCCATTCCAATTTTTAAGTGATTGTTTTCTTCAGTGAGATTTTGGACCTCCTTTTCCATTTGGCAAATTCTGTTTCTTAAGGCATTCTGTTCCTCACTGGCTTTGTTTGTCTTTTGGGTTAGTCTTTTTTTTTAAGGTGTTATTTTCTTCACTGTTTTTTTTGGATTCCCTCTTGTAAGGAGTTGATTCAGTTTTCATGATTTTCTTGCATCATTCTTATTTCTCTCCCAAGTTTTTCCTCTACTTCTCTTATTTGACTTTCAAAATCCTTTTTGAGCTCTTCCATAGCTTGAGACCAATTCCTATTTTTCTTTGGAGCCTTTGGATGTAGGAGCTTTGACCTTATTGTCTCTTTCTGGTTGTATGTTTTGATTCTCCTTGTCACCAAAGTAAGATTCTATAGTCTGATTTTTCTCCTGTTTTTGTTCATTTCCCCAGCCAAATGCTTGACTTTTGAGCTCTTTGTCAAGGTAGTTCTCTACTTCCAGTGGGGGTGGGAGGTGTACTGTTAGCAGCTCCATCCCCCTGACAGTCTGTAGCCCTAGAGCTCCAGAAACAGCCTCTTCCAGTGCTCCTGCTGCTGTGGCTACCTTCAGCTCCTCTGACCCCCCTGCCATCCTGACGCTGGTGCCAGATGACTCTACTCTCTCACAGAGGTCCCACAGGATTTTTCCACTGAACTTCCAATTTTCGGTGTTCTAGGGTCTTGAAGTCTGGAAACCACCACAGGTGCCAGTGATTCAGTCCCCCCAAGACCTGCTCAGGTTCTGTGTGTGCCTGCATAACCCTAGCTGTACTGCGCTCTCCTCCCAGCCTGACTCGATAGACACTTCCTGTCAACCTTCCAGGTTGTCTTGGGCTAGAGATTTGCTTCACTCCACCATTCTGTTCATTCTGCATCTCCAAAATTTTTCTGGAGTCATTTTTACAGGTATGTGGCTGGGTTTGGGGGAAGAGCTCTAGCAAGTCCCTGCTTTCACTCAGCCATCTTGGCCACCTCCCCAATATTCCTTACTTACTGAGCAACTAATTTATATATTGATGTCAGTACTAGACATAGAAAGAGGAGTGATAATTATTTCATGTTTAAAAACATACTGGCATCCTGAAATACAATCTCAATGTGAAGAACATAGAGAAATTCAACCAATCAATAAATAACTGACTGAATAAATAAGTGATAAACAAAGAGTTATTTATCTTCCTTTCAAAATGTTATAAAGAGAATTAACAAGTTTCTTAGTAACAAAATTTAATGACCTCACTACAAGGAATGTTTTTCACATTTCTAATTTAATTATCTTGTTCTCTTGTTTACCATTAATTCTTTGTCTTTTATTTAAGAGCAATAACTGAAAGGAACATATGAAAATTGCTGATAAATTTGAAAACTCTGTCAAAATCAATATATTTTAAGCACAATTGCATAGTTCTCTTAGTATTTCAAATGCAAATTTCCCCAAAGTTTTAATCATTTTTATATTACTTAATTTAGGTTTTCAATGCATTTTGTTCTCATTTTAAATTGTGGCCCTAGATTAGATGCAGTACAGTGTAGTAATATCTGATGAATATAAAGGGAGATTATGTGAATATTTTCTATTGCCTTTGTCACTATAGTGATCAATTAACCAATTTTTTTTTTTACTATTTTTTATTTATTTATTTTTAAAATTTATTTATTTAACTTTTAACATTCATTTTCAGAAAATTTTGGGTTCCAAATTTTCTCCCCATTTGTCCCCTTCCCCCACCCCAAAACACTGAGCATTCTAATTGCCCCTATCACCAATCTGCCCTCGCTTCTATCAATTAACCAATTTTTGATAAATATAATTTTATTCAGAGGACATTGAATGTCAATTGTGTTTTATTCTAGAGACAATAGGAAACCACTGATGATTTTTAGATAGGAGTGTGACAAGTTCGGGCTTAATCATTAAGATATTTTGACAGATGTTAGGAAGGATAGGTTAAAGGAAAGAAAGTCTAAAGATAAGACGTTACTAAAGAAGCTCCTACAAAATAACTCCCCTAATCAATCTTCCAACAATGAGTAGGTTCATCAATGGGTGGGAAAGATCCTCCTTGATCACATTATTCAATCAGAGGCATTTCTAGTAAAATAAAAACAGCAAAAGATCCTATTTTACTTGCCATTACAAAAAGGGAAAAGGACCTATATGTACAAAAATATCTATTGCAGTCATATTTGTGATGGCAAAATTTTGGAAACTGAGGGGATGCCCATCAATTGAGAAATGACCAACCAAGCTGTGACCTAGGAATGTAATGGCATACTTTTTATGATAAGAAATGATGAACAGACATATTCCAAAAACAAAAACAAAAAACAAAAAAAAAACCTGGAAAGACTTTTACAATCTGACGCAAAGTGAAATGAGAGGAACCAGGAATACACTGTACCCAGTACCAGTACACTATCATATAATGATCAGCTACGAATGTCTAAGCTTTTCTCCACAACATAATGACTTACAAAGGAAAATGCTATCCACATTCAGATTAAGAACTGATGGACTCTGAACACACATAAAAGCATATTTTTTCACTTACTTTATTCTTTATCAAGTCTTTTTTTCCTTTTGATCTGTTTCTTCTTCCACAACTTCTATGAATATGAAAACATTTCATATGACAGCCTACGTATAAACTATATTAAACTGTCTACCATTTTCAGGAGAGGGGAGGGGGTGCAGGGAGGGAAAAAATTTGAAATTAAAATCTTCTAAAAACTGAATGTTAAAAATTTTCTTGATATGTAATTGTGAGAAAAATAAATATAATTTAAAGAACAAATTAAAAAGAGGGGAAAAAAAAGAATGAGAAAGAGGCAAGAAATATTATGATGTAGAAAACATCAGGCCTTGACAATTATCTGGACAAAAAAGGTAGGTCAGGAAGAGACTGTAATCTAAGGGTATTGAATTTGCAAACTTGGTTGCCTAGGAATGCCATCAACAGAAATGATCAATTTGACAAGAAAAGACAGATTCAATAAGGCAAATAATAGTTATGGTTTTATACACATTGAATTCGAGTTGACAGAGAGTAAAGTAGAAAGGTACCAGTAGGCAATTGGAGATATGAGTCTAAAAGCCTGGGTAAAAATTTTGGAGAATACACACACACACACACACACACACACACACACACACACACACACGTATACGTTTGTGTACATGTGTGTATGTATGTGTATGTTTGGGAGTCTTTTAAGTAGAGATTTTAGAACCCAAAAAATCAAATAAGATCACCAATGAAATATCAATTAGGGAAAAGAGAAATGTGCTAAGAACAGAACTTTAAGATCAATATTTTGTGAAATAGGGGAATGATGGTTAATCAAGTAACAATCAAAAAGAGCAGTGTCAAAAAACAAAAGGCCTGGGAAATACAAAAAGACACCAGGTGGGGGGTGGAGGTAGGAAGGAACAATCAACAGTTTTTACAAATGGTTTACTTTGTTCAGAATCAGTGAGCCCATTTACATGGTACTAGTTAATTTTCTGTTTTAACTTAATTGGCAAACAAATCTCATCTAATCATCAATTTGACAGACATTCTCCTCCAAACCCACTGCCCTCACAAGAACTGATTTGACATGATTTAAATAAAATCTCTCAAATGAACTAATTTTACTATTGTGTAGACACAGTGTGAGCAAGGAACTCAAATAAATAGAGAATACCATAATAGTGCGGAAAGGTTGGTTTGAGTTTTAATATTTTTCTGAATATGTTTCTTCATTTGGTGCCTGCTTGAAAACTTCTGAGTTCATCATTTCAATGTCTATGACACTGTTTGTCAAACAGCTTCTTACGTTTCCATTTTTTTTTTTTGAGGTAAGGATACATAATAAACTTTATTTTGGAAACGCCAAATGCAATAAAAAATAAAATAAAATAAAGTTAAGTGAGTGATGAAGAAAATTGTTTATCAAATAGCATAATTATTTACTAATTTTTCACTTTATGCTTTCCAAATATGGCACAGTGTTTGTGTTTGCAATAGCTCTTTCATTTTTCATATGAAAGCATATCCATAAATATTTGTCTAAGGAAAGACCTGCTCTGTGTGCAAATGATTGTTGAAACAGAGCACTTGGAAAGGAAGATCAGCAATGTTTTCACTGAGAAATAATGAAAACATATTTGATAAATAATTCATTTACACCTGCTGTGCATAATAATCACTCAAAATGTAGGAGTTCTCACTGAAATAGTCTTCAAAACAAGTTGCCCTTTGGAAAGTGCTGCTTCTAAGGAAGGAGACTGGGTACTTCCTGCTATTAAGGAAGGAACAGGGTTTTGCAAGTTAGCACAGGGGAATATATCCCTAAATTTTTATTTCTGTGATAAATTCCAGTTTGCTGGATGCCATGATCAAAGTTTTAATTACGTTTTTATAAGAGGGATCATACTAGCCAAAATATGGCCTAAATGAAGATCTAATTTTAAATAAAACAAATCCATGAACTTGAAAAGCGATGTGGAAAAATGCATAGAGCACAGGAATTGGAGTCTGGAGACTCCTAACACACTGACACAATGGATAGAGTACAGAGTTCGGAGTATGGAAAACCTTCATCAAACACTTACTAAATGTGTGAATCTGAACAAGTTACAGGATCTTAGCTTTATTCGCTCTCAAACTCAGTTTCCTTAGTGGTAAAATGAGAGGTTTAGACTTCATGCAGCATAAGATAGTTTTCAACACTAAATCTATAATTCAACTATTGACAAATACTATTTATATAATTATTGATAACTCACATCTTTCAGAAGCTCAGTTAAATCAATAAGACTCTAAGTTTTAGAAAATCTCCAATTTGTATTTGTGAAGAGAACAGGTAGTTTCTCTTATAGACACACAAATGCATTGTTAAACTGAAGGAATGTCTAAGGTATAAAATAGGTTAGACTGCAATCAGTAGCTATTGTAAGAGCTAGTACAGCACAAGTAGAAGGGACACTAGGATGCCAATGTTCAAACCTCAACTTTGCCACTTGCTTCATGTATCACTTTATGCAAGTCACCTAGTCTCTCTAGGTTTCAATTTTCTTATCTGTAAAAGGAAGACTTTGGATTAGATTACCTCTGAAGCCTCTTCCAGTTCTACACTAATCTGGACCTAAAAGTAAAATGTGCACAGAATATCACAAAGGGAGAGAAACATGAAATGAAAACCTTTTATATTGTATTATCCCAGTGGTCACATGTAGGACAGATTATTAGCATTAAAAATTGTTTTCAATTTCTTTTCAAATGCTTAGATTCCTTATCTAAAAGTTTTTAATCACCTTCAATGAGTTATTTTTACCTGCATTTAGATTTAGATTTAATAAGCTAAAACCCTAGAGATGTATAATTTGAGAAAATTTAGTGGAAATACAGGTGCATGTGAATTTCATAATACAGGATTTAAGCAATACATTTCTCATTCCTTCAAGGCACTAAATATGTTATAAAATTCTGCAATGAAAATAACAGTGTTTGTGGGAGGAAAGCAGTAAAGTTAAGAAAAATATCATGTATATAGAAGTGAAAACTTTAAGTTTATTATTCTAATGCCTGTGTTTTTGTATTTTGGGGAGGAGATAGCAAAAGGTATAATCCAAAAATTTAAAAACAAACTCTACTAAGGAAAAAAATATGAATTTTACAAGGAAATAGAATAATTTAAGTCTTGTGTTATTGAGTCACACAATTTTATGTTGTTAGATCTGTGATACTTCTAGTGATTATAAATAAATAAAATTGTAAATAATTAAAACAAGGAATGAAATTGTTTCTGAGTTCTAATTCAAACTGAAATAAAAATTGATTAAATTAGAAAAAGTGAAGCAAATTTACATGTCACTTGAGTTATTATTAATATTTTGTAGTCACAGATATATGTTGCATCCAAATTGGGCATTTGATAACAGCACTGGGTCATTTATTCTCTTACTTTATATATCCCACTCCACTCCAGGAATTTGGCTACTTGACTTTTTTCACTTCATCTAATAGGGAAGTAGTTCAAAACATAATTCTCTTTCATTGGTATTATTAACTCTTTCAATTCTCTTTGAACTCTATTATCATTTCCATGGATTTATTTTATTTATCTTTTCTTATTTATCTTGCATTATCAACTATGTATTTAGACTTATTGATTTTTCTCTTTATCTCATTAGGTGCTTTTATTCAATCCTTTCTTTCCCACCAAATAATTATTCCTTTATCTTGAACCCTTGTCCTCTTTGCCACTCAAAATTTTTCCAAATTACCATCACAATTTTCTTTTCCTCTTTCTTCATGTAAATATGACTGGCAGAAACACATAAACCACCAAAATCTTAAAGACAGGCTCAGTGACAGATTAACAGAATAATCAAGGTGTGAGATCTACAGGGTTAAATTCTAAATCAATTTTCTATTAGCCTAAGGAAATAAAACAGATATTCAGTTACCAAGAAACTAAAGAAAATATGGTGCTCAGGTGGTGATTTCATCACTGTATTTCATAGAAGGCAAAGCATAAAGAAGAGAGAAGTAGATTGGCAAATGAATATCCAAATAAAATACAGTATGTGAGAATGTGATTTTTAAAAATCTAGTTCATAGCCTACAACATCAAAATGGCATATTCTGCACAAGGAATGAAGTAAATTTAACAAAGATATCATCATCTCTATACTGGGATTTAAATTTCACAAAATATTTTACATAATAACATTTGATTGATATAAAACTCTGGAAATAGTATACAGATACCTTTATGTTGACAAGGAAGAAAAAATACAGTCATCTATATAGTGAGGGGTGTATACATACATGCACATACATACATGAACACATTTATATGTATGTGTGTATATTTACAAATATACATACACACACACATATATACACACACATACAAAAGTAAAGGACCATCAAGAGCAACTTCTCAGTAGGTAGAAAAATAAGAGTTAAAAATAACAGAAAATTTCACAGAAGGTAAAATCCACACAAAGGTCAAGTAACAAAATTCAAGGATTCAAATGTTCATTTGTAAATGTATAAAGTTTAAGTAATGAAAAATATGAATTAGAAATCCTGATACAAGGAGATAAATCCACCCTCATAATCACTGAAGTAATACTGGGCAGTGTTGCATACTGGAATAAGTCAGGCTTTAAGACAAGAAGACCTGAGTTTAAGTACTGCTTCAGATACAAACTGATTCCATATTCCAAGAAATTCTCCAATATTATAAATTATGAACCAATTCTTATTATGCAAGAATGGGAAAATTTTCATCCTGGAAGTTCTTCAGATTCATGAAATTTCAGGTGTAGACCAAAGTTAAACAAACAAAAGTTATCACTGACACTTGGTGAAATGAATCGTATAACTGTAATCTGACTCTGGGGCAATATACCTACTCAAAATAATTAGGACAGGTTAAAAAAAGAAAGAGTAGTAAGAAAGGGGAGAGTGCACTAAGATATCATCATATGAAAAAACTCAGTGTCTCAAAGGGGAAAACATGCTGGAGATGAGTGTATGCAGAAACATGAGTGATTTTGTCCTTATAATCTCTTAAAGATCATCTCCAGAAAGAGGAAGTAGATAACTTCAAGAAAGAGATTATAACCCTAACCTAGCACATTGGCACAATTGATTAGTTATAGGAGAATATAATTTTATTAGTTTTAGTGCTATCTCAAAGAACAAAGTGATTTTGTGGCTTGATCTGATTCTCTCCAAATGGGGCTAACAGAAAATGCAAGTACAATTCATAAGAATCCTGTTCAGAAGGGATCACTTTTTTGTAGTGTTTAGAATAGAAAAGGAAAGAACATTAGAACATTACCTAAATTTTGGAACAGTTTCAAATGGTTGAGAAGAAGAATAAGTGGGATATCATGAACTACATTTCTAGAAAAGTGAGTTCAGGTAAAATATAAAATTCTCAAAAATGAAATTGTAAAAAAACAAAAAAAGGGAAATGATTCCAATAAGGGGAAAAAATAGTTGCCTCGAAATGACAGTGTGGACACATCGGGAACTTAGATTTTTTAAAAGATATGCACAAGAGATGGAAATGAGGAAAAATAATTATGAATGAAAAAGATGTAATTATACTGTAATCAGTGTTAGAAGAGCTAAACACAAAACTAAGGTTGGTCAGGAAAGATAAATATAACCAACTCTGCTTTTCTTCATTTTAGTTATAACAAGGGAGAAGAATCCAAACAAAGATATAAATGTTTGCTCAGGTAGTTGAGATAATAACTGATAACAAATAAGGGATAGAGTTACTCAGTTCTTACTTTGGTTCTGTTTTCCCTGCCAAAGACAATGACTTTTGAACTGGAAATAAGAATACAAAATTGACCAATAGGAATGAGATATCTTGGGTTAATAGAGCAGCAATAAAAGGGCACCTATCTACCCTTAATATATTTGACTCACCAGGCTCAGGTGAACTACATCACTGGATACTGAAAGAACTGGAAGATGTGACTGTTGCAACATTGTCAGTGATATTTTTGAATCATGGATTACAAGAGATATATCTTAGAATTAAATAAGCTCCTGAGTGGAGCCAAGATGGTGGAGTAGAAAGACGTACATATGCTAGCTCTTCCCCCACAGCCCATAAAAAACCCATAAAGAATGACTCTTAACAAATACTAGAGCATCAGAAGCCACAGAATGATGGAATGGAGGAGACTTCCAGTCCAGGGTGACCTGGAAGGGCAACGGGAAAGGTCTATCACACCGGATGTGGAGCAGAGCTCAACCCAAACTTGGCCACGTGAGACTGGAAGATGCAAAGGCAGATCTCAGATTCCTCAACACACAGGTGCCAAAGGTCAGTGAGAGGGCTTTTACATCTGGCTGAGAAGGGAGCAAGGTCCCCCCTAGCCCCGGCTCCAGGCAGCAGCAGGAGAGACCACAGCAGCAACAGCAGCAGCAGGTGGCAGCAGCTGAGGTAGTGGTAGCTACAGCAGGCATTGTTGGAGTGTCTCACCTTTTAAAGCCCCTGGGGGAATCAGACAGCTGATCTGAACCTCAGCCCTGAGTGGCAGTCCTGCCCCTGGCTAAAGCCCCTGGGGTAATTGAGCAGATGACCTGAATCTCCCCTTTAGTGCTGGCTAGAAGGAACTGAAGGAAAGGTGGTTGTGGAGAGGAAATTCTACTACTCACAGATTCTGGGCACAAAAGTTTCTGATTGCTCCAAGATCAGTGTATAGGTGTGACTGTGACACCTTGGAGGAACTGAGATCTTACAGGTCCCTAAAGTATACCCTATCTTACAATACAGGAAAGTAGGGCAGAAGGGGATAAGTATGGTGGGGGGATGATAGAAGGGAGGGTAAATGGGAGGAGGGAGCAATTAGAAGTAAATACTCCTAGGGAGGGATAAGGTCAAAAGAGAGAATAGAATAAATGGGGCCAGGATAGGATGGAGGGAAATATAGTTAGTCTTACACAACATGACTATTATGAAAGTCACTTGCAAAACTATACATATATAGCCTATACTGAATTGCTTGCCTTCTCAGTGGGGATGGGTGGGGAGGGAGGAAGGAAGAGAAATTGGAACTGAAAGTTTTAGGAACAAATGTTGAGTATTATTCTTGCATACAATGGGGAAATAAGAAATACAGGTAATGCAGTATAGAAATTTATCTTGCCCTACAGGACAAAAGTGAAGATGGGGATAAGGGAAGAGAGGGATGTTAGAAGGGAGGGCAGATTGGTGGAAGGGGTAATGGGAATGCTTGGCATTTTGGGGTGGGGGGAGGGGATAGATGGGGAGAAAATTTGGAACTCAAAATTTTGTGGAAATGAATGTTGGAAACAAAATAAATAATTAAAAAAGAAAATAAAAGGTATGCACTAAAAACCATAAATAACCTAAAAAATGTCAATATTAAAGCAAAAAGAGAGAAAGGAATCTGTAATAATATTTTAATGTCCTTAAATTGACATCACTTCCTGGCAAAATTTTAGAAGTCATTAGTAAAGATACTAACGTGCACAATTTAAAAAAGGAAGAAAGAATCACAAACTATCAGCATGATTTCATCCATATCAGGTCATTTTAAGATAGACTTTACTTTCTTTCTTAATGAGTTTGATCAACTGCCATGTCAGGGTAATGCTATGAACACATAGCTCCATTGTTAGTAGATTATAAGATAAAAGATACAATATTGGAAGGAATCTTACATCTACCTCATTTTACAAATAAGGAAACTAAAGCTTAGGAAGGCTAAGTAACTTGTCTAATGTGACATAGGTAGTATTGTAAATTCAAATTCAGGTCCTTCCAATTCAAGGTGGATACCCTTTCCACATGCAAGTCATATATAAAAGATGGAACAGATGTAAACTTGCTATCAGCTACTGGGGAAGAATAAAAATTACACTTCCAGATTCAGAGATGACATAGTATTTATCATTTAAGATACTATCAAATGAGCAGATAATATCAGACAAAGTTAGGTTCAATTGAAGCAAGATGAGCCTATGAAGAAGGACTTCCTCTTCTACAAAGATGATTTAATGCCTTAGGAAAGTTTCAGAATTTATATACCTAGAACAGTTTAAAGAGTTGGCACATTGTTTGGGAAAATTGTGGACTCTATTATCTAGAGCCAGAGGCCTTAATTTTTGCTCTATTTATCTCAGTCTAAACTCAATAAAGTCAATTAATCCACATTCTACTTGAGGATTTGTCACCTTACTGCTTACAATGCATGATGGTCATGAATTTGATATATACATATACCTGTAGAAAGATATATCTTCCCAACATGTGAATCATAAAATTGTCTTCCCAAATTTAGTTTTTGTTCCTGCCTTCCAATGAAGCAGTGGAAGGGAGATTGATTGTTATGAATGCTTGCTTCTGCAGTATTATAAACTTGACCGACAAATCATTCTTGGAAATAACCTTGATCAGAGCTCTGGTTTCAGTGAAGTTTTCTTGACTCATCTGCATCTCCCAATCTACTAACTACTTCTAAAAGGACATGTTGAATTGGATCTTACTATCTCATTGATGATACTGGCCCTTTTCCAGACTAAGTCACAAGGCAATACAATGGAAAGATTTATATTGTGTCAACACAGAAAAATGATGTGAAAAATGCCAAACATAGGTTTCTTATGGAGGTAGCTATGTTGTTATCCTTATATGAATTTGTCTTCAAAATGAAAATGCTTAAAAATATTTATAGATGAACCAGCTATTTGGACACTTGTACTTTAGAAATTTTGACGATAATAAAATAAAAACAATTGTGTAAGAAGTTAAATGCACTGTGCTATTTATATGTCTAATTAGGTTCCCTATCTTGCTAGCTCCATTTCTTGTAGGTATCTCTCCCATCTAACTGAGTGAGATAAATGACATTTTATATCAATTTTGGACCTGGAATATGAAATATGGGAATCTTTAGCAAGAATATTACAAAATTGATTGACGCTCAGAAAGTAATAGTAGCAGGAGTTAGAGGAGCCTTCAACAGTCACAGAGAAGAAGGAAAGAAAATAGAAACATGAAGGAACACTGAAAAATCATAAGAAATTAAAAGCAAGTAGAGAATACAAAATACTGATGGGAACTTGAATTATAATCTTGCTAAATTAAAATTATGCTAAAATCATGCTATAATCATGCTATAAATCATGCTTGCATTATAATAAAATTTTTATAATTTGTACTCCATTTAAGTATAGCTAACTAAATATGACAGAGGCAACAAAATATCACAGACATTTCTCAGAGTTTAGAATAAAAGCTTTTATAGCAATGACTCAAACTTTTTTAATGTAATTCCATTCAACAAGCATTTATTAAAGAACAGTATTGGTGATATGGGGGCAAAAAAACCAAAAAACAAAAAACTGTCCCTACTCTAAATGAGAGCACGCATAGAAAGTCCCTCTAATGAGAGGGATAACTTGTACGTAGGTAAATAAATTCAAACAAAAGGTAGTTACTTTTTTAGTGGAGAACATTTACAAATAACGGGGACATCATTTACACTAGAGATTACTTACACTAGACTGATATATGAATTGAACCTTGAAGAAGGTTAGGGATTCAAAGAGATGGAAGAGAGAGTAAAGAAGCAGTATTCTCAAACTCGAATAGAAATAGATCCCTGAGAGCTATTTAGAAACCCATGAATAAATACTATCTGCATTGTATTGTTGGGCAGGTTAGACACCACAGAGGATAAAGTGCTGAGCCTGGAGTCAAGGAAACCTGACTTCAAAGTCAACCTCAGATACTTATTAGTTGAGTGACCTTAGGCAAGTCCCAACCTTTTTTGACTCACTTTCCTCCTCTATAAAATGAGCTAGAGAAGACAGTGACAAACCACTTCGGTAACTTTAACAAGAAAACTCCAAATGGGGTCATAAAGAGTCAAAAATGACTGAACAACAACAAAATGTTACATTGTATTTCCCAATTATTTTGTGGCACTGGGAGTTTTGGCTCCCAGTCAGGGAATTTAATACCTCTGGACAGTAGTCCAGGCATGGTAATCAACAAAAACAAATATGTAAGAAATCTACTAATTTGGCTAGAATGATGCACACATACAGGGGAGTAATATGTAACCAGTTTAGCATTGTTAGATTTAGATTTTGAAGCATTTTAAATGCAAGAAAAGACTGCATGACTTATCCTATTGGCAAAAATGAGTCATTGAAGCCATTTGATCAGAAACAATTACATTATCACATCCATGGTCTAGGAATATAAATTTGAGAACTGTATGGAAGATATATTAGAGACAGGAGAGACTAAAGGTTGATGTCTAATAAGGAAGCTGTTACCATCATCAAGGTGATAGGTGATAAGGAATGTACTTGGGTAGTAGATATGCAGGTAGAGAGTTGTCTGTATATGTGTGTGTGTGTGTGTGTGCGTGTGCATATGTATACACACATATCTATGTACATATATTTATATATCATACTTGTGTATGTGTATATATAGGTTATAGATGTAAACATGATTTTGTGTAGGTAGAAAAGAATAGGCAACTGCTTGGATATAGTAGATGAGAGAGTTTATGACAAAGATGATTTTATTGTTATGAGCTTATGTGACTAAAAGCATGATGTTATTTCCAAAAATGGGGAGGTTTGGAATGAGTACAGGTTTTTTATTCGTTTTTGTTTTTTGTTAGTTTTGGTTTTGGTGGGGTAGATAAAGAGTTCTGTTTTGGAACTGTTGAGTTTGAGATACCTATCTAACATCCAGGTAGACACAGAGAGCAAGTAGTTGAGAATGCAGGACTGGCATCAGGAATGAAGTGAGGTCTAGAATTAGAAGCATAGAGATAACAATTAGAGTCATGAAATCTAATGATATCACCACGAAAGGAAGTACAGGAGAGAGCTCTAGACCCACACACAAAGACAATATGGATTTGGATCAAAATTCAATACAAGGAAGGAGCAGTCATATATGTATGAAACTCTACTTGAACCCTTCCTGTGATTCAGCCATTTCAGTGGCATCTGACTTCTTGATCCACTTTGGAATTTTCCTGGCAAAGAAAATGGATTGATTTGCTATTTCCTTCTCTAGTTCATTTATAGATGAGGAAATTGAGCAAACAGTATTAAGTGACTTGCACAAAGTCACACAGCTACTAAGTGTCTAAGCCTGGATTTGAACTCAGTTCTTACTGACTACATAACTGAAATTCTCTCCACTGCATTATCTAGCTGCCCAGGACAATGGACATCATCTATCCAAATCTGTCACAGTTAAATCAAAATCTTCCAACTTCTAAGGGAGAAGGTTATAGGGTAAGTAATTTGAGAATAGAGACATACTTAGGTTAAGTAAGGAGTAGGAAAACCAGTGTAGGTATTGTTTTAGCCTTTCTTTGCAATCTTGGAATGTATAGCACAGTTCCTGCATAGTGACACCAAAACAAAGACATGTGTGCTCACCAATTGATTGAATGTGATCTAGAGGAGGTTGAACTTGAAAAGAAAGTCATATTTTGAATTTAGGGAGGATTATTTTTGAGAAACTGAGGAAAACTTAAAGGAAAACACCCTCCAGGTTCAGATTTTCTTTTTAGTTTCTTTTTTTTTTTTTTTTTATTATTAAATTTATTTATTTAACTTTTAACATTCATTTTCACAAAATTTTGGGTTACAAATTTTCTCCCCTTTTATCCCCTCCCCCCCCAAACACCAAGCATTCTAATTGCCCCTATGACCAATCTGCTCTCTCTTCTATCATCCCTCTCTGCCCTTGTCTCCATCTTCTCTTTTGTCCTGTAGGGGCAGATAGTTTCTATACCCCTTTACCTGTTTTTCTTATTTCCTAGTGGCAAGAACATTACTCAACAGTTGATCCTAACACTTTGAGTTCCAACTTCTCTTCCTCCCTCCCTCCCCACCCCTTCCCTTTGGAAGGCAAGCAATTCAATATAGGCCATATCTGTGTAGTTTTGCAAATGACTTCCATAATAGTTGTGTTGTATAGGACTAACTATATTTCCCTCCATCCTATCCTGTCCCCCATTACTTCTATTCTCTTTTGATCCTATCCCTCCCCATGAGTGTCGACCTCGAATTGCACTCTCCTCCTCATGCCCTGCCTTCTATCATCCCCCCCACCCTGCTTGTCCCCTTATCCCCCACTTTCCTGTATTGTGAGATAGGTTTTCCTACCAAAATGAGTGTGCACTTTATTCTTTTCTTTAGTGGAATGTGATGAGAGTAGACTTCATGTTTTTCTCTCACCTCCCCTCTAAGACTAATGAGTCTTTTGATTGCCTCTTTTATGAGAGATAATTTGCCCCATTCAATTTCTCCCTTTCTCTTCCCAATATATTTCTCTCTCACTGCTTGATTTCATTTTGTTTTAAAGATATGATCCCAACCTATTCAATTCACTCTGTGCACTCTGTCTCTATGTATGTGAGCGTGTGTGCATGTGTAATCCCACCCAGTACCCAGATACTGAAATGTTTCAAGAGTTACAAATATTGTCTTTCCATGTAGGAATGTAAACAGTTCAGCTTTAGTAAGTCCCTTATGACTTCACTTTGCTGTTCACCTTTTCATGGTTCTCTTCATTCCTGTGTTTGAAAGTCAAATTTTCTTTTCAGCTCTGGTCTTTTCATCAAGAATACTTGAAAATCCTCTATTTCATTGAAAGACCATTTTTTCCCCTGAAGTATTATAGTCAGTTTTGCTGGGTAGGTGATTCTTGGTTTTAGTCCTAGTTCCTTTGACTTCTGGAATATACTGTTCCATGCCCTTCGATCCCTTAATGTAGAGGCTGCTAGATCTTGTGTTATCCTGATTGTATTTCCACAATACTTGAATTGTTTCTTTCTAGCTGCCTGCAGTATTTTCTCCTTGACCTGGGAACTCTGGAATTTGGCCACAATGTTCCTAGGAGTTTCTCTTTTTGGATCTCTTTCAGGAGGTGTTCTGTGGATTCCTTGAATATTTATTTTGCCCTCTGGTTCTAGAATCTCAGGGCAGTTTTCCTTGATAATTTCATGAAGGATGATGTCTAGGCTCTTCTTTTGATCATGGCTTTCAGGTAGTCCCATAATTTTTAAATTGTCTCTCCTGGATCTATTTTCCAGGTCTGTTGTTTTTCCAATGAGATATTTCACATTATCTTCCATTTTTCCATTCTTCTCTCTTTGTTCTGTGATTTCTTGGTTTTGCATAAAGTCATTAGCCTCCATCTGTGCCATTCTAATTTTGAAAGAACTATTTTCTTCAGTGAGCTTTTGAATCTCCTTTTCCATTTGGCTAATTCTGCTTTTGAAAGCATTCTTCTCCTCATTGGCTTTTTGAACCTCTTTTGCCAATTGAGTTAGGCTAGTTTTTAAGGTGTTAATTTCTTCAACATTTTTTTGGGTCTCCCTTAGCAGGGAGCTGATCTGCTGTTCATGCTTTGACTTCATGTCTCTCATTTCTCTTCCCAGCTTTTCCTCCACCTCTCTAACTTGATTTTCAAAATTCTTTTTGAGCTCTTCCATGGCCTGAGCCCATTGGGTGGGCTGGGACACAGAAGCCTTGATTTCTGTGTCTTTGCCTGATGGTAAGCATTGTTCTTCCTCATCAGAAAGGAAGGGAGGAAATGCCTGTTCGCCAAGAAAGTAACCTTCTAGTCTTATTTCTTTTCCCTTTTCTGGGCATTTTCCCAGCCAGTGACTTGACCTCTGAATATTTTCCTCACACCCACCTCACCTCCTGATCCTCCCAGCCTGTGTTTGTGGTCTGGGATTCAAATGCTGCTTCCAGCCTCAGGGCTTTTGGCGGGGGCAGGGCTGCTATTCAGTATGAGATTATGATCTGGTGCTGAGATCAGGGCAGGGCCACCTCTCAGGCTCAGTTCCCTCAGGGGGTTTATGCGCAGACCTTCCGCAATGGATTCAGGCTCCTGCCCGCTTGGGGAGCCCCTGTCTGCAGCCGCCTCTCAGCTTCTACCTCCCGGGGGGGGGGGGGGGCCTGAATTATGGGGGCACCCCACTCCCCTCTTGACCCGCCAAAGAGACTCTCTCACCCACCCCTGTCACCTGTGGGTGGAGGGACTTGTGCGGCCGCTGGAGATCCCGTCCCTGAAGCCTGCTCGGATCTGTTTCTCTCGGTGCCGCAGCCGTGGCCGCAGCAGGTCTGGGCTGGGCTTTGTGTCTGCAGCGCGACGGACCTTTTGCGAGAGGTTTGCAGATCCCTCTGTGGGTGGAGGGACCCGTGTGGCCGCTGGAGATCCTGTCTGTGAAGCCTGCTCGGATCTTTTCCTCTCGGTGCCGCGGCTGCGGCAGGGCTGCACTCAGCTCCCAGTCCCGGCGCCCAGTCCGCAGCGCGAAGGACCCCCCGGCGAGAGGTTTGCAGGTCTCTCTGGAACAGAAATCTCCCTCGCTCCAATGTTCCGTGGCCTCTGGGTGCGGAATTCGCCGTGAGTTACTTCCCTGTAGCCATTCTATGGGTTGTGGGTTCAGAGCTATGTGTATGTGCGTCTTTCTACTCCGCCATCTTGGCTCCGCCCCCCTTCTTTCTAGTTTCTGAATGCAAAAGCAACAGGAGGAGGGAGAGAAGATGAGTAAAATTCTTGGCTTCCTTGAATGAGTGCTTCACTCTAACCAGATCTGCTCATTTGCTATTTACCCTCTCTGATATACATCTCTCGCATCTTTGGACTAGTTGATCACCATGCTGGACTGCTCTCCAGAGGTGTCAAACTCCCTGGTTGCCAAAATTTCCCAGCGCCACATGACCAAAAATATACTTTGAAAGAGATTTCAAGGGTTTTGGGAATAGGGAGAGTTTGCATTTTAGGGAGGACAAATTTAATATTTCTTGAAAACAAGTAAAATTAGAACTACATGAGTTGAAGGAGGCTAATGGCTCTATCTTAAAGAGGGGAAAGGATTAAGGAATAAGGTACTTGTGAAGAAGGAATCAGGGATTTTAAAAGATTTTAGATAAGTAAATAAATAAGTAAATTAATGAAACAAAAAGTTGGTGAGAAAAGAAAAAGGCCGCAAGGCATAATTATCAGGTTGTTGAGAGAAAGAAAAGTAAGATGGAAATTTCATGATCAAAAAAATCAGAGTGGGTCCTTTGAACATACTTCTTCATCCTTTAAAAAAAACTCTCAAAAAAAGTATGTGGTAAGTTTTAGCAAATGAGATGTATAAAATATGATGAAGACACTACAAAAAGAAAAAAGCTTAATGAAATAACATCAGAAAATTCCTTTTTATTGTTCCCAGGCTTTATCCCTCCTGAATCCAATAAGCAGCACAAGCAATCTCATATACACGTGTTTTGGAGATACATTTGGTATTATCTCACCTTTTCCTCTAGAATTATAGTTCTGTTAAACCCTCTTCTGCAACTTTTTCTTCCACCACCACCACCATTCCCTCACCCTATCACCTCCCCAACAGATAGAAAACATTGATTTGGCCTGGCCACAGAAGTGATGGGGAGGGAAACTTAATAATACAGAGCACACTTGTGAGACAGGGGATTTCATGTGCAAGTTTTATTCCACAGTGGTAGACAGAATAACCAAGACTCAGGAGCTGACTCCCACCATCTATGGCTGCAAGAAAAATATCAAGACAGTAAGGCTGATTATAAGCCTAGGTCTCGAGGAGATAAACCAACAATGTTTAAACCAGAAGAGTAGAGAAAAGACTGAGGGAAACCTATTCAGGCAGGAAGTGAGTAGAAAATGGTTCATAAACTATTAGAATCTCAACAAAAATGAGGAACAGTACAAAAGAATGGGTCTCTCAGTAATGAAATTCTGAAGTCATAAAGCCAAAAGAAACTCCACTGAGGATGAAAAATATCTTCAGCTACAGAGTAAACCAAAGTGAATGTACAAGGAACTCACAACCAACTCAGATTTCCCAGAGAAATGTATAGAAGATTACAGAGAAGACAGGTAACAGGATGAATATTGGAATGTGGCATAATAGTACTATAATAGTGTCAGAATGAAATGAACTTAATGAGAGATGACAAGAACAATAAAAGTGTAGGGTTATTTTTAGCTTAATTAGAAGAAAGAGGAGGTTCAAGGAAGTCACAGAACTGTAGCTTGGGAGGACAGTGGTAGGACAATGATGAATGACCACAAAGAGAAGGCAGCACTGCTTAGCTCTTGCTTGGATTCTGTTTTCTCAGCTAAGGAGAATAACCTTTTTCCAGAAAGACACAAAACACAAATGGCCAACAGGGAGCTGAGACACAAAATAACTAAGGAAATATGAGGAATGATTAGCTGTCCTTCAATTGTACTAATCTAGTCCAAATTAACTATGTGCTCAGATAAAGAACTAGAGGATATGATATCTGAGTTACTGTGAATTACACAAGAAAGGATGTGGAGAAAAGAGGAGGTACCACCTAATTGGAGGACAAATACCTCATTTATCAAATTAAAGAACACATGAGTGAGCTTGGAGTTTATGTAGCACAGTGGAAAGTTCAGTGATCTAGCAGTGAGAGGAATAGGGTTCAAATCCTGACTCTGATACTTACAACCTGGGTGAAATTGATGCTCCCTAGAAATCAGTTTCCTCATTTCTTAAATGGAAATGGAAGAGAAGGATTCTGAGTTTTCTTCTACCATTAGGTCTAAGTTTGAGTCTATGAGCTTGACTGTGATTCCTGGAAACATGTTGGAATCATTAAAAAGATGATTAATAAATGTCCAGAAAACGAAATCGTGGTAACAAAACATAAGCATGACTTCAAGAATAGGTAGACTATTTTATCCATGTAAACTCTGAGAATCCTCCTCCTATCTCCCAAAGACATTTCTAGAGCTACGCTATGTTTTCCCTCCAGGGTTAAATCCTAGTTACTGGAATAATTTTTCCCTCATTCATTGGAAGCTCTCCTTAAGGATAGTGAATCCATATCCTGCATGTCCTTAGCTTCTAATACATACCTTGTTTTTTTCTTCAGTCTACAGAGGATGTGGATGAGAAGGGAGAAAGTTCAAAACCCTCCATATACCTCAAAGATCACAAAATCCTCCTCCAGTCACAAGATAAAGGGATTGGGTAAGGAGAGGAGACCCAAGGCCCAAGTCAAGAGTTTTCCTTCCCCCAAAACATTTCCTCCTAAGGAGTATGTGCTGAAAAACCATGTTTGTTTAAACCTCAAGCAAGGGCTTGAATCTAACCAAAGGAAATTCAGTCAGTATAAATGTAAAGTTATAGTTGGATTAATAAAACCCAAATAAGCTTCATAATTACAGGACTGGAAAAGCATTTTTAGGTAGCAATTTATCTGAAAAAAGATCTGGGGTTGGAGTGGACTGCAGGCTCAATATAAGTCAGCAGAGTCATGTGGCAGCCAAAATAGCTAATGAGATCTTGTACAACATTATGATTGGCATAGCTTCCAGACATAATGAAATTATAACCCTTCTCTATTTTGTTCCTGTCAGACCAAATGTTGAATATTGTATCCAGTTCTGGGCACCAGTTAGGGAAAACCAGTTGCGGGGGAAAAGATGACAAATAGGAGATTATAAGAATAAAGCTAGTAAAGGGCCTACAGTCAGTGTTACATAAGGATCAGTTGAAGAAACTGAGGATATTCAGCCTAAAGAAGAGAATACACAGGGAGGACAAAATAATTATCTTCAAGCATTTGAAATGTAGTAATGCAGAAGGCAGGTTTGACTTCTACTTACAAAGCTGAGGAAATAAAATAGATTGTTCAGGGGTTGTCAGGAAAAACAAACAAACAAACAAACAAAAACCTTCTCAGCAATTAGAACTATTCAAAAGTGGAATGAGCTACATTGGAAGGTATGTCCTTGTTGTTCAATCACTTCTGTCATGTGTGACTCTTCATGAACTCATTTGGGGTTCTCCTGAAAAAGATACAGATGTGGTTTGCCATTTACTTCTCAAGCTCATTTTATGGATGAGAAAACTGGGGCAAACAGAATTAAGTGATTTGCCCAATATCCCAAAACTAACGTCTGAGGCTAGATTTGAACACAGAATCTTCCTGACTCCAAATCTGTGTTTAATGCACTAAGCCACCTAGCTACTTAGTAGATATAGGTCTCATCTCATTGGAGGTCTTCAAGCAAAAGGCCAAATGAGTAGATTCGTCTGAGTAGATAAGGGTTTGGATGTTAATAAAACATCCTATTCACCGTGCCTTTATGAGGTATCTATTGTAATTCTTATTCTCTCTCTTGCACTAGAGCAATAATCTAATCGGGCATCTTTTATTCAGTGTTACCCCATTTCAATTAGTCCTCCAATGAGCTACCAGAGTGATTTTTCAAAGTGCAGTTTGCATCATGTTATTAACAACCTATTCCATAAATTCCAGTGGCTCCTTGTTACCTCCAGGATCAAATATTATGCCTTTGTTTGACATGGTAAAACTCTTCATAACCTGGCCCCTTCTTACTTTTCTTTTCTCATATTATAACATATTCCTCTCCATAATCTCAATTATCCAGACACACTGGCCTACTTGCCCTTTCTTGAAGACACAGATCCATTTCTTTGACTTCACACTGTTTGCCCTCTGGGTCTGGAATGTTCTGTCCTCATCTCTATCATTTAACGACTCAGTTCAAATAGTATCTCCCCAATCTCCAGATGCTAATGTCTTCCCCTTTGACACTGTATTCCATTTAATCTGTCTAAATTTGGCATGTAATTAGAGAGAGAGAGATCTTGCCTCCCCATTAAATAGCAATTATATAGCAAGTTTTTTCTTTAGTCCAGGGACTATTTTATCTTTTTTTTTAATTCTCTCAGAGCCCGAACATAATAAGCACTTAATAAAATATTTGTTGACTGATTAACTCACATCTTCATTTTACAATTGAAATATAGAAATAGTGAGAGTCAAAGTAATATTTATGTCATTAAGCAATTATGGTCTGAGGCATGGTTCAAACCCAGATAACTGAACAATAAGCCCAACATTTTATCCATTATATCAGTGGTTTCAAACTTCAACAGGAACAGGGGCCACTAAAGGGGCCACAAACATAAGGATCCCTGTGGGTGCATATTCATCTAGAAAAATACTTAACATTATTTATGTTCTACTGCATTTTTACTTATTTTTTCAAATATTTTTCCACTATATTTATATATGATTTGGCCACACCATAATATTATATCTGTTTTGTTTGTTTGGCACTTCTATTTTATGCCACACTACTTATTGCAAAGAAAAAAATGTTTGCATCCAAAACAAATGGCTATTATTCACTAATTGCCTTTATGAATATTGCTGATGTAGGAAATGGGAATAAAGCAGATATTTCTCTCTCTTTTTAAGATATGTTTAATTAATATAGTACATTTTGATATTTAAAAAGATGCTGTTTTGCAAAACAAACTATTATTCTTTTTATACTGTAAAGTTCTTTTTACTTAATAAGGCTACCATTCCCCTCTTTAACAAGTACATGCTTTTAAAGCATGTTTTTTTTTTTAAATCAACAATTATTTAATGTTCCTTAGGGTAGAGAATAGTTCCCTAGTGAAAAATGGTCATAAGTTTTTGATTGATTCAATTTATTTTTATAAGTATCTTCCCATGTGGATTTATAATACTACTTATTATTAGCAAATGTTGGATTCATAATTCCTAAAAACACATTCATTTATATTATTTTCAAACAAGATCCCACTGAATCGTCTGTATAAAGCTAAAAGGCTTATTCAGACAAAATGTTAAAATAGTTAAATCTGTTAGGAATAGATCTTATTCTTTCCAGCACAAATATAGCTTTCATCTCCCAATGATATGAAAATCTTACTCCCTGGCTACATTTACTCTTTCATCTAACATTTTGATATGAATTGAAGTATTCTTCCAAATGTGCCATTTCCATTTCATAAGAGCACAGTTCTGTTGTTACCTCCCATATGTAATTACTAACATACCCAAGAGATTGTAACCTGAAGAAGGAACCTGGATTGTAACATTGGCATGAGGGATTAGACTTAGGATAGAAGAGAAGATTTATGTAATATTAGAATTTTTACGTTTTTGATTCACTTATGGCTAGTTTTACTTTCTAAGATTCAAACATAAAAGGATACTATCTATTATATTAAAGTGTCCATTTCATACTTTAAAAAAACCCAGAAATATAACTAATGTTCAAAGAATTTCTTGGAAGATAATAACAACATTGTTAATGAGTTTGGGATTCAGAGCACTAAAAATGGAGTAATCAGGGAAAGCTTCCCAAAGGAGGTGGCATCTGAGCTGAAGGAACATAAGAATTCTGAGAGTGAGAGATTAGGAAAGAGTGCATTTCTCTGTTGTGAAATAGTTTGTGTGAATACACTGATTTTGCAGTTAGAGTATTGATTTGGGGGAATAACTAGTAGTCCAAAATGTCAGAAACACAGATTGGTGATAAGGAATAGAAAGAAATAAAACTAAAATATATCTGGAAGACATATGATAGTGGAATTTTAATATCAGATTATTAGATAAAATATAATTAGAAATTAGAAAAAAATAAATTGAGAAGGGTAGAAAATACTCTGTAGCCTTTCTACTCTCTCTTTTGGAGCTTTCATCATTTTCCATGAGTTCAAGTAGCAGTTCTCTACTTGTATACCTGTTGGACACCTTGCAAACTTATATGTTCAGCTTTTATCTTTATCTTCATATAGGCATAGTTATCAAGAAGAGGTTTCTTCACCCATACCTGAAAAAGGAAATTCAGTGAGGATATTCCATTGATTGCCTTTCTTCTCCAGATGCTTTTTCACTTTTGAAACTTATCATTAGCTGAATATCCATAGAGAGAACACCTACTGTCTCTACATCTCAGTATCCTCACCAAAAAAATGAGGAAAGTTATCTGTGTGCATGTTATTTCTGAATGCTGTTTAATTACAATGACTTGCCTCTGATCTTGAGAAGTAATTAGAAAACATACTTTTTTTAATGCATAAAGGGACTAAAGGAGAAGAATGATGCATATGTTATCAATTTGACTTTGCCTAACTTTTCTATTTTCTTTTTCACAAGGGAAGACTCATGGCACATGGTTGGATAAAGCTATATCAGGAAATGATGGACATTTTTAAGGAAGATATAAATGAAATTTTAATAAGGAAAATTCATAAAACAATTGAAAAATACTTGTTGAATTGACCTAAATAAAAAGAGAAGAATCAAGATTTCTGCACAGAATCCTAGGAAATAATTTTGTTAAAGCAAAATAAGATAACTAATATCCAGTCAGGGAAACTGAGAAGTAGCAGTTCAGTAAATAGGAGAAACAGGAGATACCAATATCTTGAAAAACAAGGGCATGAATGAAGGAGGCAAGGGCAAGAAAGTAGGGAAAGAATCAAAGCTTTGGGGGTGAAATGAGCATGGTGCTAAATATATATATTTATTATATGTAATAAACATATTATATATATTTAGCAGTTAATTATATTTAGCAGTTAAAAATCATTTTTAACCTTGGAAAGAAAAAAATCACTTTAATGGTGTTTCCAATGAAAGATTGTGAGTTACTGAGAAATTACAAGGAAAGGAAGTAAAGTCAACAAATGTAGAAGATTATTTCAAGTCATTTAGCAATAGAAGAGAGACAAAAAAGATATTCTCAGAAGATGATCAGGTCAAATGAAGGATCTTGTTTATAAGGAAGGGTAACCCTGGGATTTTAAACAGTGTGGAAAGCCTATTATGTGCCCAAATGATTTAACAATGGAATGATTGAGGTGCACGCTCCTGGAGAACAAAGGAGTTGGTGGTATCAAGGTAAAAGAATAGCTAGATATGGAATAGTAAAGAAAAAGGAACCAACACTCACCTGGGTTCTACTTTCTCAGGGAAATAGTCTACAGAATCCTATGGTCATTCATTTAGAGTTAGGAGATATTTTTTGAAGCTATTGAGTCAAATACCTTCATTTTACAGATAAGAAACCTGAGGCAGAGAATTGAAGTGATTTGCCCAAGGTCACATAGCTTGAAAGTTTCTGAGACAACATTTAAAATAAGTTTGGTTTTTTTGTTTGTTTGTTTGTTTCTAATTCAAAGTCCAGATCTGAGGGACTGAAAATTTAACTGCTGATTCTCATGAGCTATTCCTTGTCCCCACAACCCCTGGCCCTATCCATTGTGTTTCATACTGATCAGAAAGAGAAGGTATGCATATCTATTGGAAAAGAAGAAATGAGAAGGGACTTGAGATTAGAGAAAAATTATTTTAAGCTTTAGTTTGGCAAAAGCATTAATACATTAAAAAAATCTATTTGACAAAAATTTTTGTGGCTCTATTTATAAGTGTTACTCAATGCTTTTTTTCCCCAAATCTTTGACATATTTGATTCATTCATTTTAGCAACCACTTAATATCTATTTATATCATGTACTGGTGATATTGAGGAGGAGAAAAGTAGTAGGAGGAACACTCTCAATTCTTAATAAAGATAATGAGACAAGCCATGCCTACACAAAACAAGTGGAGAATAACTACAAAGGCACATTTCCATAGGGAATGGAATTAGTTCTGGAAGGATTTACTTAATAACCCAAGAGGATTCATATTTGCCTATAATATACAAATGAAAAGACACCTATACAGATTGCTATGAAAAGGCTCCCTTACTCCAAAATGAAAACAAAAATCCAAAAAATCATGTTAAAAAAGTCATGTTAGTTTTTCTAGTAATTTGAAACAAGAGGTTAAAAAAACCCTATATTTACATAGTTCAAAAAGTAAAAAAAAAATTTTTAAAGTAGACATATATCTAAGTTCTCCTAAACTTTAATATGGTATCAAAGTTATGTTTATACTCATATTACCTTATGCAATCTTATAGGAAAAGGAATAATAATAGTTAAAATTTATATAGCACTTTCTATGTGCCAGGCATAGTGTTAAACTTTACAATTATTATCCCATTTGATCTCTAAAACAACTTAGGAGGTAGGTGCTATGATTATACCCATTTTACAGATGAGGAAACTGAGAACAATAGAAGTTAAATGACTTGCCAAGGATCACACAGACAGTGAGTGTCAACCTGTATTTGAACTCAGGTGTTCTGACTACAAACCCAGTATTTTATCTGTTGTGTTCTATAGCTGATATTTCTGCAGTGCCTGCCGTGCACTAAGTACTGTGCTAGGGACTTCTACAAATTGATATGGAAATTGTAATTCTCATTGGTGTAGAATTAACTCCACAAATCCTTGAAAATCAATGGCACCTGGCTCCTGAATGGAGTGAGTTTTATATTTCTCTTTTAAACCCCTTCAATTGCAAACACACATATGCATCTTACTTCTTGTACATAATATTCCAGTTATCTTTATTTATATGCTATAGCCCATTCACACTTTCATGTAATACCTCAATCTCTTTTTGTTCTGGGTGAATGGTCACACCGTTCACATTAGGAAGTATTTTAAGAAGTTCTATTCCTTAGCCTTACCCATATTAAATTATTTAATATTAAGTATGAAAATTGAGAGCCAGGATAACATAATGAACATAGAACTGGTTCAGAGTCAAGAAGACTTCAATTCTGGTCTCATCTCTGACACATGGTGGTTGTGTGACTCTGATCAAGTCACTTCGCCCCCTCTCAGTGCCTGATGCAAAACTCCAAGACTAAGATTCTAAGATATAGACAATTCCCTACACCATTGAAATCAGTGATATTGTTGTGTAAGTGTGCCACACAGAAGGATATATATATATTTGTGTATGACATTGAACATGGAACCAGGAATTCCTGAGTTAAACATATCTCAGACTCTTACAAGCTGTGTCACTTTGGGCAAGTCACTTAACCCCTATTTGCCTCAGTTTCTTCATATGTAAAATCGGAATAATAATAGCACCTACCTCCCAGGATGGCTGTGAGAATCAAAAAAGATATTAGTTGTAAAAAACTTAGCACAGTGCCTGGAGCACAGTAAAGTACAATGTAAATTGCTGTTATTATCGTCCTCATTGTAATCATTAATCATTGAGTATTTGTGTTAGTGTCGTAGCTCTCATTTCTAAATAAAGTGTTGATTCCTATTAGAAAGATAGTTATAATAGAAACTATCACAAACCCTCTCAACATAATCTTACCACCTTCAATTTCTTTACCCTATAATTCATTCTGTATACCATGAAATTATTTTTCTATAATTATTGTGATTAGTAATCTACAGTCTTCTTTCTTGGAGAGGTGAGAGAAGAGAGGGTATGACAGAGAATGGGAGGACAAGTAAAAAAGAGTAGAAAGAGACACATAAACGAGAAGGTCTAGGGAGGACAACCTATTCCACATTTGTCACTATCATAAATAAAAATGGCATTTTGGGAACCTGAATAAGACTCTTATATCTCAATTGAATTACGAATTCATCATCTTTTAAGTATGGATATGATTATTAAATTATATCTCTTACAATGCTTTCCATAGCACCACAAATTAGTAATAGCAGCAATAACTTATTGATGAGGATGTCTGAAAATTAAGGCTAAAAGTCTGCTTCCATTTTAAAAAATAACTGTGCATAGAATGGATATCACTGACAAATTATTATCAAAACATCATTATGTATGAGGAGTCATATGATAAAACTATAGCTTTTCTTCCTCTCAAAAATTCTTTAAACAGAAATCTGAGAAATAATGAGGATGACAAAGATGTCAGAGGTCATGGCAGTCAGAAAGAGATTTGAAAACCAGCAAAGTTATAGAAAGCAGATTGGTAGAGATAATTAAGCACTGAGACTTTTATTTCAGATTAATCTCACTTCTGCTTGCTTCATACTCATTAGTATATAGCAAGAATCAATATATTAAAATAATCTGGGCAGATTGTGAGAAGAGCATATCTAAACTGCTAGGATTTCAGAGGAGGAAACAGTTATGGAAAACAGATCATTTTTTTATTATTTTATTGATGCTTGCAGAGAAGTATGGACTAGTATTACTATCCTCAATTTACAGTGAAAGAAACTAAAGAAGACAGGTTAAATGACTTCCATAGTTTCAATACAGAAATTGTCTGAGGCTGGATTTGAACTTGGGTAATCTTGATTTCGGATTTAATGTTAAATCCCCCAAATGACCTAGCTGCCTCTAATCTAGATCAATAAGCTGAATTTATTAAAATGAAATTTAATCAGATAAATTTGCTACAAGATCAATATGAATCAATAATATCACACAGTAGCCATAAACAAACAAAATAATACCATGCAAAATTGTATGAAGACATCAAGGTGAAAAAGCCATTGGATTTGATAGAACTTTTGGACTCTACTTTAGTCAGGCCATACCTGCAATTTGAGGTTGATTTCTAGATAACACATTTTTTTTTTCAGTGTAACTGATCTACTAATATACATATAGAAAAAGGCACTCAGGAGGTGACAGAAAGATGGTAGAATAACAAAAGGCTTATAACAGACTTTCCCCCACCTCCTTCATAACTCCAAACACACACACACGCATGTATATGTATGTATGTGTGTGTTTCTATACATATATGTGTATATATATACATATATTCCTATACATACACAACACAGATCAAATTATGAAAGGGAAATAGAAGAAAAATAAGTACAATAAGTAATTTTAAAATAATATTTGGAATAAAGAGAAGATAAAAAATATTTTATCAAGACTACTATAGCAAAAGGAAAAACTAGGCATCATGGCAATAAGAAGTCCCAGATGCAGCACAGAGAGGCCTCAAATTGTATGCGGCACTGGAATAGGTATAAATAGCAGTTTATTACTCTATTCAAAGTCACAGAAAACAGTGTGGACCAAGGAAGAGATTTGTGCCTAAGGGTACCATTCTAGGACTAAGAATAGCTAGCCTGGAGATTGAACAAGGAACACGTCCAGAAACACACTGGAGCTGTGTGACTCAGACAAGAGGAGCTGAGCAGGGGTTCAAAATGAGCTTTCAGCCCAGAATGAAGACTCTAGAATAGCTACAGCATAAATCCCAAACCAAAAGGAAGGCTAATACTCTGAACCTGGAAAGCGTCTCTTAATGGTTGAATCTGGCAGAAGTCTACAGTCACTAAATGAGGCAAACACATAAGGCCTCTTTCAGATACAAGCCCAAATAAGGAAATTGCAGAGTTGAAGCTAGGGAACCATCAATTAAACTTTGGCCTGCATCAAGTCACTCTGTGAGTACTGAAAACTTACAGTCCATAGCCTAGGTTGGCTCTGAGATCCTAGAACAAAACAATACTCAAAAATCCCAAGAGAACAGCAGCAGACCTTCCTTCTAGAAGTATATAGTCCCTGGACCTAAAATAACATTCAATACCTGAAAGTAGGCTGGAGGCATGAGGGGGAAAAAAGGATCCCAAAATGAAAAGGTGTGTGACAAGTATGCTAAAGACACAAGGTACAAACTCACAAAAAGAGAATAACTCAAAACACCTTTAAAAAACTCAAGGAAAAATACAGGGGGGTAAAAATTCAACTTGAATTCTTAGAAAAGAATGAGTATTTTTAAAGAATTTAAGATGAATTTTTAATTAATAAACTGAGAGTACTAAACAAAAGATTTATTTAAAGAATGAAAGCTACAAATTAGGAAGAGAATAAGAAACAAAATCTTGCCCAACCAACAAACACTATCAAAATCAGCATGAACCAAATAGACACAAATAATTCCATGGGACAACAACAAAAATTAAGTCAAGGATTAAAAAAAAAGAAGAAAAAGTAGAAGGTATCATTGAAAACTAATTTACCTGGGAAATGGATCAAGTGAAAAAAATCATTAGACTACATGAAATATATGACGGGGGGAGGGAGGGGAAAGGGAAAGATCCTAGACACCAAATCATGCACACACCAAAGAAAACTGCCCAGATAGCTTAGAACCAGAGAAAAAGAGAAGACAGAAAGAATTTGCTAGTTACCTCCTGAAAGGAATGTTAAATGAAAACTTCTGGAGTGATATTAAACTTCTAAAACCTAAAGTTTTAAGATCAAATTAAATTTTTTGCAAATGAAATGAAAGAATGAATGTACCATGGAGAAACAGAATAACATTTGATTTAGCACTCACCATTATAAAGGAGTGAAAAGATTAGAATAAAGCATTCCAGTATGAAGAGAATATAGGTTCAAAATCAGGAATTATTTGTCCAGGAAAACTGAACGTAATTCTGTGATGGTTGAAAGGAGAATGGTTGTTGTTGTTTTTGTTATGTTGTGTTTGTCCTTCATTCTTGAAGAGGACCATGACATCTAGATGATGACAACTTTCAGTTGACTTTGATTTGAGTGAGGGAGGACTGTGCAAGGTCACCAACCTCACTTTTTTCTCCTGAGACATCTGGATCCCTTGCAATTAAATAGAAGACTTCCCAGAATTGCTGATTAAAAGACTGGAGCTTCTTAAAGACTATGAAGTAAAAACACAGAAATCAAGTGAAACAAAAATGTAAACATGAATTAATGATCACTAGTGATTAAACAAGGGAAAACTGTTTACACATTCCTCATGAACACTATTATAATCACAAAAGACAGTTGAATTACAGAAGGCCTGGGATTAGCCTTTATGTCTTGATTATTTTTAAAGAAGAATCAATAGAAAGGAAAATAGTAAATCACTGGGGAGTGGAAAGGGGAGAAGATAGGGGAAATTATCTTGCTAAATCATGGTACACAAGTAAATCTATACAAACAAAGATGAAGAGGAAGAAACTGACACAAAAATCACTTTCACTGTTAGTTATAAGAGGGAAGAATATTTCACTCAAAAGGGCAAGAGAGAAAAAGGGCCATAAGAGGGAAAATGGATCAATTAAAAGGATTATTCTTAAGCAAAACAAACTGTAAAGACACAAAAAAATATTTATACCCATTCTCTCTGTAGTGCCAAAGTATTGGAAACTGAGGTCGTATCTAACAGTTAGGGATACTGGATAAATAAGGTGTGAAATATAAGTGTGATGGAATCCTATTATGCTGTAAGAAATGATTAAGGGAATGTTTTGAGAAAAAAACTGGCATCTTCAATGAACTGATGTAGTGTGAAATAAGCAGAATTAGAACTATTTTTGAAAAGAAAGCAATGTAAGAACAAGCAAATATGAAGGATTTAGGAATGTTGAACAGTACAATGATCAACCACAATTCTAGATTTCAGAGGTCTCATGATAAAACATACTATCCATTTTCTCATAGAAGAGAGAGGGATTCAGAGTTCAGAATAAATATGGTTTTGGACATAACCAAAGTAGAAATTTGACTTGACTATACATGTTAGTAATAGGGTTGTTGTATTTTCTTCTTTTTTCTTGATTGAAAAGGGGGTAGGAGGGAACAAGGAAAAATTGTTTTTGATATCTACATATGTGTATCTCTAGATATAGCTAGAGATATAGATACATAAATGACAACCAGAAACATCAAATGTTTAAACCAAAGAGGAAAAGATTCCGTTGTAAGCAGAACTAATATCAATGGGTAGAAATTACAGAAAGAAATATTTTGGTAGGATGTAGGAAAACATTCTTAGCATTTTGGTTTGTCTCTACGTAGAAATTTTTTTTTTATTTTTGTCATTCACATTCCCTATTATTTTATATGCAACACATCTTGTTTTGGGGGGGGCGGGTTCTGGTTTTACTTCTATTTATAACTCGTGTCATCTAACATAATGTTTATGTGGGTGTGTGATAAATTATTTGTAACTATGCTTTCTTTTCCTCTTTTTCTGTTGTGGACCTAACCCTTTCACTTGATGGCTACAAGACCTCTAATTTAAAGGCCTAATTTAAGAAAAAAACCAAAGATAGGTAGCTCATCCCCAGAAGAATATTACAGCCTGGGAGTTGACCAAAAAAAAAAAACAAAACAACTTTTTTTTAATATCTACTCAACTTTTACTTAAATATGGAAAGTAATAAAGTACACAAAAAGGTTTCAACACCAGCAAATAAACAAAAATGATAATGTTAATGAAGAACAAAAAATTTCAAAGAGGTGATAAGCAAGGTTATTTTGATAAAGGATAGCTGATAGTAAGAATAGCTTTAGGACCAATTATCTTTTATTCTTCAAGCACTGATCTAGCAGAACTGTTATTTTATCTAGCAGCTGTCTTTCACTTTTAAGAAGGGTCATGCTTGGGAAAATTTTACCAAGTATTGCTTTTATTAGATCTTAAAGGGGTACTGCTGTGAGCCTGATTTATGGTCAGACCATGATGCAGTGCACCCTCTTCCAAACAGCACAAGTAGTTCCCATGTGTTCTAGCTTACACAATACAGAATCAGACAGAAAGAGATCACAAGTGCGAAATTGACATCTTAAAGAACTTCCATGAATTCACAGGATAGAAAAGTTTCCCATGTCTCCAGAAACTGACAATTATTTAATCAATTTGTTCTGACAATCCTTTTGCTTTTTTGCTACTGTCTTAGACACAGAACTGAGCAAATTTGATTGACCATGTATATTGATCTCTGCATTAAGTCTACCTTCCATAGAACCTAGTTTCTCTCATTTAGCAAGAATTAGTGGATCTGAAGAGAAACCAAAAATTATGATACTTCAAAAAATACCAGTATAGGTTAATGAGGAAAACAATGACAGAACCTGTCCATTAAGAGTTTATATCAGACAGTCTTATGGCACATAGGGAATAACTCCTCTATTTAGTATAAAATTAGAATATGCAATCAAATGAAAGAGCAGTACAGAGGGAGGGAAAGAAATGAAAGAAATAGAGTAAAGGAAGGATTGGGAGGGACAAGAGAGTGCAACGGGGCATTGAGGAAAATGTGGAGAGAAGGACAAAGTAGGGAGTGAGAGAAGAGAAGAGAGAAGAAAGGAGAAGAAAGGAAAAGGCAGAAGGAGGGATAAAAAGAGAAGGGCAAGAAGGAGGAAGAGGTAGAGACAGTTCTTTCATCTTTTGGAAGCAAAAAGTTCAAAATTACAAATCATAAAAGAAAATATATTCTTGATTTAGACTAATATTATCATCCTTACTTCGGTGGATAGATGGATTGCAAAAGTGAGAATAAGATAGTAGCATAGCCTGAAGAATCATAAAATTATTCAAACTCTTCGACTTGAGGTATTTTTTTATTGCTACATTAGAGTCACATTTATCTATCTGTCTGTCTGTCTGTTTAAATTTTCCCTGACTGAATCTGTAGTTCTTTCTTTGCTTGGAGCTGAGAACCACCTTAATTTCACTAGTTGTTACTCCTTCTTGGCTATGCATTTCCATTTTTTTTCCATATTGTTTCACAATTTTTGAATTTAAATGCAGATTAAACTATTGCTAAAGAAACAACAGAATCAATAGCTAATGCATTTTTTAAAGTGGTTCCTAGGCATTTTTTGTCTTGAACTGAAACAACTTAAAATGTTCACAGCACCAACTTTAATCAAGTGTAACTATAAACTACATAGAATTGAAAATGAAATGAGTATAAGACATTTCACACTTGAAGCAGTCAGACGATAATAAGTTTCCACCTGTTAACATATTAATAACAGTGTTAAAGAGCACAATGTGCCTGAGGTATTACAAGCCTATGCAATTTTACATCTGTCAAGAAGTGGTTTGCTTGTTAGCAACTGGTTAAAGTATCAAAAAATGAGTGAATACCATAGGGAAAATTGTTGCATAACAGGGAGAAAGGGATTCTTCATTGCTTTAGTTATATTATACAGCCTGGGAAAAAAGGAACATTGGACAGTATACAAAAAGGATTGGCCTCTGAAGCAGGAAGGAAGTAATCTATAGACATAGATCATTCCCATCTCTAATTTATTTGATTACTAAGTCATAATGTTGAATGGAGAATACACAGAGTGGGCAGTGCACACTAATTAAAAGAGGGCAAACATAACAACAGGAAAGGAAAAAAAAATGTTTTGATTGAGGCAATATGGCTTTTAAACAACATATATTCCAGATTCAACAGGAAACAGGTAACAAAATGAAAAAAAACGATTAATCTATTTTCTCCTCATGTGAGTCTCTTTACAGTGTACTTGTATTCTGAATCTGAAAAGATGAATATTAAAAATCAAAGTGTCAAATTTGACACTTTACACTGTATATCAACAGACTTTGTAAACTACTCAAGTCCAAATAAAGTTCAAGACCATGATAGATAATCAATGATGATTAATTTCTCCATTTTCAAGATATAATACAAAACTTAATGTGAGACAAATGAATCAGCAAGAAATTTGCAAAGAAAAACCAGATTACTTTCTTTGTTGCACTGTTCCTTATTAATTCTAATCAGACTGTTGCCTTTCATTAATGCACTTCAATATAAACTAATATTTTTGGCTGCTATGTCAGCCTGGTACATCAAAATGAGCTGTAATTTACAAAACCTTCCAAATGTTTTTTTAATGCAAACTACTGTTTAGACCATATTATACCTTTTGAAAAGATTTTTTAAATCTAAATATCTACCTCTAAATTTATTAATATTAATAATATTCATTTTGTTAGTTTAGATGAAGATTCTAGCTTTATACAAACATTTGAGATTCTAATTCTTTCAATGAATCTATTAACTAACTTTGCCTAGCTTATGTCCTTCATACATTTAAGAAGTAAAATAAATGATATTACTACAATGATTGCTACTGCTGCTTTAGCACTATGTACATTCTCTCAATTTTTAAAGATTGCAACCTAATCATTTCTTCTTGATCTTATGATTCTCTTGTCTGTGGTCTTCCACCAATTCTCCAGAATGGGCCCATTCAATGCATTGAGCTATAGGGCATGTCTACCTATTGTTCTCTAGAAATTCTATGACTTCCAGTATACGTTGGGCACTATCTTTCTGATTTCACTCTTTTTAAAAAAATATTAGTTTATTTATTTTACTCAATATTCATCTCCACAAGATTTTGAGTTCCAAACTTTTCCCCATCTTTTTCCTTCCCCAAATCTCAAGATAGCTTACACTTTGATTACTCCCTACCCCAATCTTCCTTCCCTTCCATCATACTATCCTCTCACTTTCTTGCAGGACAAGAAAGATTTCTGTACTCCATTGCAAGTACATCTTATTTCCCAGTTGCATGTAAAAAATTAACATTTTTTTAAATTTTTGGTTCCAAATTCTCTCCCTTCTTCCCTCCTCACCCACACTCATTGAGATGGAAAGTAATTCAATATAGGCTATACGTGTGCAGTTTTACAAAACACTTCCATAATAGCCATGTTGTGAAAGACTAATTATATTTTGCTCCATCCTGTCCCACCCACCCCCATTTGTTCTATTCTCTCCTTTGACATTGTTTCTTTTCTAGTGTTTGCTTCCAACTACCCCCTTCCTCAATATGTCCTGCCTTCTATCATCTCCCTTGTCCTCTTGCCTTTACTTGTCTGTAGGGTAAGACACTCAATTGAGTTTGTATGTTGTTCCCTCCTTAAAGTCCAATAATTCCCTCTCTTTTCTCCCCTCTTTCCCTATTGTAAAAGCTTTTTCTTGTCTCTTTCATGTGATCTTGTTTACCCCTTTTGATCTCTCCCTTTCTCCTCCCAATATATTCAATTCTCACAACTTAATTTAATGATTAGATACCATCCCTTCATATTCAACTCACCCTGTGCCCTCTGGATACACACACACACACACACACACACACACACACACACACACACACACACACACACTCACTCACTCACTCTCCAAATACCCTAAATACAGAGAAAGGTCTCATGAGCTCTAAATATCATCTTCCCATGTAGGAATGTAAAGAGTTCAACTTTAATAAGTCCTTTATGTTTTCCTTTTCCTGTTTACCTTTTCATGATTTTTGTATTTGAAAGTCAAATTTTCTATTCAGCTCTGGTTTTTCAACAAGAATGCTTGAAAGTCCTCTATTTCATTGAATATTCATTTTTCCCCTGAAGTACCATACTCAGTTTTGCTGGGTGAGTGACTTTAGGTTTTAATCCAGCTCTTTTGACCTCTGGGATATCATATTCCAAGTCCTCTGATCCCTTAATGTAGAAGTTGATAGACTTTGTGTTATCCAAATTACATTTTTTGGGTCTCCTTTAGCAAGCTGTTAACTCAGTTTTCATGATTTTCTTGCATCACTCTCATTTGTTTTCCCAATTTTTCTTCCACCTCTCCTACTCGATTTTCAAAATCCTTTTTGACCTCTTCCATGACCTGAGACCATTGCATATTTATTTTGGATGTTTAGGAAGCAGAAACCTGGACTTCTATGTCTTACCCTGATAGTACGTATTGTCCTTCCTCATCTGAATGGATGATAGAAAATACCTGCTCCCGTAGGAAGTAACCTCTTATAGTCTTATTTTTTTCCCTTTTTGGGGGCATTTTCCCAACAAATTACTTGATTTTTGAGTCCTTTGTCAAGAGTAGGGTATACTCTGGGAACCTGTAAGTTCTCAGTTCCTCCAAGATGGCACAGTCAAGGAAAAGGAGTTTACTCCCAGGCTAATATCTGAGATTTAGATCAGATGCTCAATTCCCCAAGGGTCTTTAAGCTGAGGGTTCCAACAATGTACACTGGCTGCTGGCAGCTGCTGCCACTCCCTGGAGCTGGGCCTAGGGGAGGACCCTAATCCCTTGTCACTGAGGTGAAAAAGCCCTCTCATTGATCTTTGAAACATCCTTTGGCACCTGTGGGTTGAGGGATCTGAGAACCTCAGCTGTTGCTGGTGATTCTATCCCCAAGGCCTGCTCCAGTCCTGCTCCTCCTGGTGCTGTGTGGCCAAGGCTGGGCTGTTCTCTGCTCCATGTCTAGTGCAACAGAATTTTCCCAGCAGCCTTCCAGGTCACCCTGGGCTGGAAATCTCCTCTACTCCATCATTCTATGGCTTCTGCTGCTCTAGAATTTGTTGAGAGTCATTCTTTACAGGTAATTTATGGGTTCTGGAGGAAGACCTAGAATATGTGCATCTTTCTACTATGCCATCTTGGCTCTGCCCCCCTTCCCTGATAATTTCTTGAAAGATGCTATCTAAGTTCTTTTTATTTTTATTTTGTCATGGCTTTCAGGTAGTCCAAAATTTTTTAATTTATCTCTCCTGTATCTATTTTTCAGGTCAGTGGTTTTTCCAATGAGATATTTCATGTTTTCTTCTATGTTTTTCATTCTTTTGGTTCTGTTTTATACTTTCTTGATTTCTCATAAAGTCATTAGTTTCCATTTGCTCCATTCTAATTTTTGAGGAATTATTTTCTTCAGTGAACATTTGGACCTCCTTTTCCATTTGGCCAATTCTTTTTAAGGCAATATTCTCCTCATTGCCTTTTTAGGCCCCTTTTGCCATTTTAGTTAGTCTATTTTTAAGGTATTATTTTCTTTAGTATTTTTTTATCTCCTTTAGCAAGCTGTTCACTCATTTTTCATAATTTTCTTGATTCATTCTCATTTCACTTCCCAATTTTTCCTTTACTTCTCTTACATGATTTTGATAATCCTTTTTGAGTTCTTCCATGGCCTGTGACCAAATCACATGTTTCTTGGAGGTTTTTGTTGCAGGAATTTTGACTTTTTTGCCTTCTTTTGGTTATATGTTTTGATCTTCTTTGTCACCAAAGTAAGATTTTATAGTCAGAGGCTTTTCATTTAATTTTTTTTTTTACTGTCTGCTCATTTTCTCAGCCCAATACTTGACTTTCTAGCTCTTTGTCAAGGTAGAACTCTGCTTCCCCTGGGGACAGGTGGCGTAATGTCCCAAACTTCAAGGGTTTTGTGCAGCTGTTTTCAGAGATACTTCTAGGGGCCTGTAATTTATAGTTCTTCCTAGGTGTTATGATCAAAGAAGAGGTGTTTACTCCTTTCCTGATCTGTACTGTGTTATGTGAGTGACCACAATTACTCTTTTCTGTCTTGGAACTATGAGAAGGGTTCTTCTCCACCCCAGCCACAAGCTCTGCCAAACCCCCACTCTCAGTCATCCCAGGACCACCATCCAGGACTGTGAAAGACATCCACGTATGGGCAAGGCAAGAGAATCCTACATCAGGATCCCTGGAATTGCCTTCAGATCAGCTCTTCAATCCCCACATCATCTGTGGGCTGGAAGCTCTGGAAGCAGCCACCTCTGCAAGACTGTGTCCCTCTTCCACTCAAGTCCAAAAGAGTTTTCCCATGAACCTTTGAAGCTGTCTTTGGCATATGGGGCTGAAAAGTTTGGGGACTGCCACAGCTGTCAATCCTTCAGTCCTCTGAGGTCTGCTCTGACCTCGTGTATGCTGATACTGTGTTCTGTTCCCAGCCCAGTGAGTTAGACCCCTCCTGTCAACTTTACAGCTTTTCTTGCGCTGGAAACTTGTTTTTCTCTATCACTTTGTGGGTTATGCATCTCTAGAATTAGTTTAGAGTCAGTTTTTACAGGCATTTGGAGGGATCTGTGGGATAGCTCCAGCAATTCTTTGCTTTTTTCCCTCCTTCACTCTTGCTACAGAGAAGACAACTTATTTGCTAATTTTTATCTCCTTACTATAATAAAAATTACTTCTTTATCAACAAAAAGACATAACTTAATTATGTACAACATGTGCTTCTCCACTACCCTTTAAATAACATGGAACCCTCATTTTTCAGAAACAATAGTATTCCATGGCTGAGCAATATAGAAGCATGAGAAAAATAATAATGCTAATAATATGGTCCTTTGTTTCAAGAAGATAGTTTGAGTCATTAAATTTACTTTGTGGTTCCCAGAGTCAATCTACCTTTCTTGATTTTTCTCCTGTCCAGTTCTGGACTTGGCTCTTCATCCATGTACAAGATCTGTCCAAGACATATGCATGGATGGAACAGACTGCTTATCTACCTGTAAATATAGCCTAGATAATAGTCCTCCTTCAACTACTTGATGTTATTTGTATAAACAGAGACTAACCTGTTTGGAGTAATTACAGATCTTATTTAGGAGGATCTGCAATGCTCAGAGTCTTGAGGCAATTATACAATGTTATCTACCAACAGGTACACGTGGAGAATCTCACCATTCCTCTTCCATTTGATCTCTGTACTGAATGCCCTGCATGACAGTCACAAAGGCCTTTGATGTGTATGCATTTACTGGGGTTTTTTTTTGCCTCACTAGATATTATTACAATTTATATATTCATAAAATGGATTTCTAATAGAATTATTCCAAATTTCTTGATAGCTATAACTCATATCTGAAAGCCAGTTAACTGGAAGAGATTATCTAGAGCTGAATTTTGGTCTGATATATTGAATTACTTTTTAGCAATCAAACAATTAGCAGAATAGAATCCTTTATTCTCTACACTATTCTGTCAGCTACATAAATCATTATCATAAATATTATTTAGAAATGAGAATTTAGGTGTGAAGGTCAGTAATTACAGTTATTCTCTTAATCCCACTTTAAAAAAAAAACTTTTAGCATCTGTACTATTTCCCTTTTATCAATTTTCAGAAAAAAATTGTCAACCCTCAATGCAATCAGAATTATTTTGCCTGTATTACAGACTTTTATTTTTTTTTATAATTTGTTTGGTTTGAAGATCTTAATCCACTGTTGTTTTTGTTTGTGAGGCTTTCCTCTTCCTCATTTAGAAGATGATACAATTCAAATCTGATGATTTCAGTGTCATTGAGAAAAAGAAATTTGATATAAAAATTTTAACCTCTCTTTTTTCACGTTTCATACTTCTATTCCCTTTTTCCTACTTTTATCTTTCAATGTTCTGGGATGATCTGTCTTTTCTTAAATTTTCTGCAGTATTGTTTTTATTTCTACTACTTCTTTCCTTGTAGAACAAAATTTTTTTTATTAATTTCCAATCACCCTTTTCTATAATATTTTACCAATTTTTATTCTTAACCATTGTGATCTTTTATTGTCATAACTCTTTTCTTGGTGAGGAGATTAATGCTTATTTATTTATCTGTATGTTTGTTTGTTTTGGCTGAAGTGGTTTAAGTTCCTTTGGTCCTCAAGTTCTGGTCATTGTACTATATTGTATTACATATATGTATGTGTAGACATATATATTATACATATTAAAACAACTGGAAAAAATAATAACAGAGATAATCTATATTGTTCTTTCTTGTTTTATCTATTTATGACTTTGAAGTAATAGCAACTCTTAAAAAAATAAAGCAGGTTGAATCTGTTTTGTTTGTGTATCATATTTTTCTCTCATTTATTTTCTTTGAATTTTTTCTCTCACACGTCAAAGATCTGTTTGTATAAAAATAACTATTTCCCCACAATATTATTTGCCTAGAGGTGAACACACAATTAATTCAGAGTTTTGGTTATATGATAATATCATTTGATGAATGCTATATACTTTGTTTACTGACTTTTTTCTGTAGAATAAAGCACATATTATATATAACGATAAAGTTGTAAAGATGTTTTCATGTAACCCTCACAATCAGTTGTGAAGAAAATCCATAAACAATTATGGGGGGGGGATGATTATAAAGTATAAGGCATTCGAAAAATGTGATGAACACATTTATAGAGACAGGGAATATGTAATGGCTGGTGAAGAGAATTATTCATACTCCTTGGTCCTATAGACTAAATAAGTAAATTGTCTAGTAACTTGAAAAAAGAGGTATTTAAAACTAAGAACATTTGCAGAGTGAGATCCCTGCAAGGCGGAGAAGTCTCTGTTACTTTTGCACTAAAAAACCAAGTCATATTGGCAGTAAACTTGTTCTCCTAAAAGGAGAAACTCTATCCAGCAGTTCGAGAGCATGCTTTATGAATTGAAAATATATACTCAAGATAAATTGGGATACAGAAAGACAGACATCTAAGGGTAGAAAAGTAATCGCAAAGCAAGTGACACATAGTAGAAGAAAAGAGAATCAACTCTGGAGAGATATATCCTTGGTAATTAAGAGGTTTTTTTTTTAGAGAAGACTACATAAAGAGAGAAAAATCTTTCAGGTCCTGAAATTCATGGGTTGTAAGATGTCTTGGCACATATATTCCCTATGTGTGTGTGTAATATGCATTGTGTATGCACATGTATATGTAAATGCAAATGCAGGTGTATGTATATTGTATATGTATGGGTATGTATGTACATATGTGCATAAAAGTATATTTGTATATATATATACATATATATATATGAATGTGTATATTTGTACCCCCTCTTTTCAAAAATGATGAATGTATTTCTAAGAGAATGCACTTCATGTTTGTAGCTACTGTATTTGATATACAATCTTGTCTTTGCTAATACCAAATTGCATCTCTTGGCTGACTGGTAATGGAAACAATATTTATAGGGGCTCATGAGCTAATGTTTTAAAAGGATGTTGCCACAAAAGTACACTGAGAACCTCCAAGAGTCACAAGAATTCTCACTTTTTAACTAATTTTGTATTTAATTCAGAGGATCTTAATCTGTTTTTTACATAATTTATCTATTCCATTTATGTTCAAGGATATACATTTAATGTATTTTTTTACATCATACTGTTTATGTTTATCTTGAGCATGGTGATACAGAAAGAACACCTGTCCAATGAAATTTTTTTTTGACTTTGTTTATGTGAAAAAACTTGACCAACTCTTTTCTGTATTTTTCCTAGAATATCTTGTGAACCACCCTTCTATTTGGTAGAAACTTTTTTTGGTTTCATTTACAATAGGAATATTAAGATTACTCAGAGAGATTTCCTTAAGTAGAAGCTTGATTGATTAATCAATTGGACAAGGATCTAATATTTAGCATTATTTTATATGTATATATATAGTTACAGTTAAAATTATAGTTATTATTTACAGATGGTCAAAATTTATATGATTCTTAACACCTTCTACTCCATTTTTTTCACCACTGTCACCATCCATGAAGAAGTGAATTAATTCTGATAGAGCTGTGAGCAAATATTATTATTTGATTTATAGGAAGAAGAATTGACATAAAAAAGATCCATCATCTAATGACTAGCTTATTGGTGGTGGTGTTCTCTGCTCTTGACACATGTGGTCACCAGAAAAGAAATATCATCTGTTCCCAGACTCTATTTGAATGCTACCAGACATTGTGCTCCATCAATGTAGCCCTTGAGGATAATGGGTCATCTCTGGTTCTAGGTATCATAAATTTTTAGGAATAATAATGATAACTGATATTTATGCAATGCTTTATAGTTTACCAAGTCATTGATGCCCTATTTAATTTATCTTATGTGTTTATCAGACTGACCATGTGAAATGGTATTCTGGACCTGACTCAGTATTTAGGTCTGATAGTAGAGAAAACAAAAATCAAACACTCTCAGGTCATTCAGCAAAAGGAATTTTACTGAGCTATAACATGAAAATAATTATCAGTGAGGATGTAATTGAGAACCTCTAGGGTTGATTCACCTAAGTGAAGTTCCCACCATGATCTACCAGCCAATCATGTCACAGACACTCTAGCTCCTTATAGCTACTTATTTTCAAGTGATGAGGAAGTGAAAGTATCAAGCTGAGTCCTTAATTCCCAGGGCAAACAAATTTTTAAGGATTGTTTCAACATATTTTAAGGGAAAAAAACAAGCTAGTCTACCTGCATGGAGTGGCAGGGGAATAGTTTAGGTTATTACCCTTAACATAAATACATTAATACTAATACATCAGGTATTAGAATTCTCATTTTACAAATCGTATTTTATTAAATGTAGATGGCTTAAATGTCTTGCTTATAATTACATAGCTAGGAAATGACAGAGGCAAGATAAAGTTGATGCTGGTGGCCCAAGGTCAGACTCTATCTACAATAGCATGTTACCTATCTTAACATATATATATTTTTTACATCCACGAATTTACAAAAAATGTTGACCAGAACAAGGGACAAAAAGTGAACCTCTTGGCATTCCAATAGCAATCTTCATCCAAGATGACATTTATCCATTATTCCACATTCTTTAGTAACTATCACTTAACCAATTTTTTATCTAATCATAATGTCTGACAATATACATCTTTCCATATCATCCACAAAGAAGCAATTAAAGATTGTAAAGCAACTTGTTAAAAATCAATGAGTTATTATACAATATTCTTCTGAATTACCAGTCTAATAATTTTGTCAAGAAAAGAAGCAATGTGACTTCCAGGGGTGGAGTCAAGATGGAAGAATGCCATCTGAACTATGCCAACATTTCTCTCCAGAACACTTTGAAATAACACCTAAATTGAATTATGGAGTGGGAGAGACAGCAAAAGATCACAGTGAGATATCCTTCTAGCCCAAGACAACTTAAAGCGTGACAAAAAAAGATCTGCAACATGGTGGTAGAGGCTGGCCCAATTCCCATGTGGATGAAACACCAGTTCTAAGATCAACAGCTTTAGATGCACTCAAGACAGAGATGGCAATGGTACTTGGCATCCAGTCAGAAAGGGATTTCAGGAGAAACCTGTGATAGCACTGAACCCGGGATTTGATGCTATTTGGCAACTCAATTACCTATATCCATGTCTGGGTCATAGATCAAGGCCAGAAAGGAACACTTTTAGCCAAGAGGAAGCCAGAGGAGTATCACCTTTGATTAGAAGGGATCAGGACCCCCAAGAATAATATCACTTCTTGTAGGAAGGAAAGAGGAGCCCTAAGGAGCAGCATCAATTGTAAATATAAGGTATTTAGTGAGACCCTTCCTGGGTAAGAATCAGAATGAAAACCAGGAGAGCAGTGACCACACCTCTCATCACAACATACCACCTTGAAAGTATCAAAAACTTCCAAACCCCTGGAATGAACTCTACACATAGCAGTGTGAGAAAGCTAGAAGTTGGTGGCACTACTCCTTCCTTCATGTTAAGAATAGAGTTCAAAATTTTAAAAAATGGGTAGAAAAATAATAAGCAATAAGAAAAGAAACTGAACATAATAATCTACTATGGTGACAGAGAATATCAAGGCATAAACTCAGAAGAAAATGAAATCAAAATAGCTATAAGTAAAGCCTCAAAAATGTTAATTAGAGATCCAAGCCCAGCAAAAGTTCTGGAAGAGATAAAATTATTTTTTAAAACAAAATACGAGTAAGAGCAGAAAAATTAGGTAAAGAAATGCAGGCAAAGGATGAAAAGTGTGAAAAGACAATTAACAGCTTAGCAAATCATTGCACAAAAATAATGAAGAAAATGACACTTAAAAATCATAATGGCTCAAACAGGAAAAAAGAATTACAAATATTCATTGATGAAAATAACTCTCTTATAAAGTAGAAAAGTAGAATTTTAAAATGGGGGGGGGGATGAAGGTGTAAAAACTCAATGAAGAAAATAATTCCAGAAAAATCAGAATTGGGGACTTAGAAGCCCAATAGCTCCATAAGACATCAAGAAACAACAAAACAAAGTCAAAAGAATGAAAATAAAAGTAATTTTTAAATATCCCATTAGGAAAAAAAAAGATGATGGAGGGGGCAAGATTGAGGAGAAATAATTTAAGAATTACTTAGAATTACAATCAGAGGAAGAACCTAAATATCATATTTCAAGAAATTAAAAAGGAAAATTGACTTGATATCCTGAAGCAGAGGGCAAAATAGAAATTGAAAGGACCCGCCAATAATCAATAAAAATTTTAGTTAAACTCCATAGCTTCCAAGTCAAAGTGACAATGATTAAAATAGTCAGATGGAAGTCATTTAAATACCACTGACCTACATTCAGGATCACACAAGATTTAGGAGCTACCATGTTAAGGGATAAAAGGACTTGGAGTATGATATTCTGGAAGGCAAAAGACTTGGATTTACAATCAAGAATAACCTCCCCATGAAAACTGAGTATAATCTTTTGAGTGTAACATGGATATTTAATGAAATAAAAGACTTTCAAGCATTCCTGATGAAAAGAACAGGCATGAAGAGAAAACTTTACTTTCAAATTAAAGACCCAAGAGAAGTACAAAAAGGTAAATATGAAAGAAAAATTAAAAGGGACTCAATAACTTTAAATAGTTTCCCTTTCAATATGGGAACATGATACATATAACATCTAATTACTTTATCATTATTAGGATAGTTAGAAGGATTTTACATAGAAAGAGTACACGAGAGTGGGTTGATTATATTGGAAGGATGTTTAAAAAAATGAGTAGGTAAAAAATGATGTTCCAGGAGAAGTGGGTAGCTAGAGGGAAAATGGGGCAAAATTATCTCACACAAAACACGTACACCAGAAACAGTATTTACAGTTGAGGAGACAATTATAGGGGAGGCAGAAAATGGTAGAATTTCACATTATAAAATCATTTAAAAAGGGAAAATATATACAATATACATATGCATGTGTGTATATATGCATATGTATACTTGTCCATGACATCCAAATGCTAGTGTAAACTTATTTTACCCAACAAGGAAATAAAAATGGAGGATAACAGAGAGGGTAGAATAATAAAAAAATAGTCATATGAAAGTCAGTGGTCAGAAGCAAAACAGAATTTTGAGAAAGAACGAGATAAAAAGAGGGAAGGGAGGATAAACAGAAGTAAATAGGATGGAGCAAAATCCACAGTTAGCAATCATAACTCAGAGTATGAATGGGATAAACTTGCACGTAAAATGGAAACAGAAAGCTGAATATATCATAAACCAGAATCCAACAATGTGTGGTTTACAAGAAATACATTTGAAACAGAGAGACATACACAGAATTCAAATAAGAGGCTGGAGCAGATTCTATTATGGTTGTGCTAATGTAAAAATGGCAGGAATAGCAATCATAATTTCAAATAAACCAAAAGCAAACATAGACCTAATTAAAAGGATGAGAAGGGAAACTACCTCTTGATAAAAGGAACCATGAATAATGAAGCAATATGAATACTAAACATATCCAAATTGTTAAAGGAAAAGTTAAATGAATTATAGGAGAAAATAATAAAAATATACTAGTGTAGGACCTCAAATTTCCTCTCTCAGAGTTGGATAATTATAATAATAAAATAAATAATAAAGTAATCAAGGAGATAAACAGAATCTTACAAGAGTTAATATGATAGACTGATGGAGAAAAATAAAAAGGAATAGAAAGGAATATTCCGTTTCCTTAGCTGTACATGACACCTTTATAAAAATTGACCATGTAATACCACAAAACAAAACAAAACACAAAAAGAAACCTCACAATCAAATGAAGAAAAGCAAAAATATTAAATGTACCCCTTTCAGATAATTACACAATAAAAATTACATTTAAGAAAGGGTCATAGAGTCACAGATTAAAAGTTGATTGAAAACTATATATATATATTTTTTCCCAATAAAACAATGTAGGAGACAAAGGAAGGACTTAAAGGCAAGAGAGAGTATAAGAGAAAAAAACTGATTAAGAGAGGCAGTGGCAAGAAGCAAACATACTGTTAAAGAGGGGGTGGGAAGACAAAGAAAAGTGTGAAGAAATAGGATTGTGACAAATACACAGTTACCAATTATAACTGTGAATATTAATGGGATGAATTCACCCACAAAAACAATAAATTAGGAGAGGATAACAAAGCGGATTAAAAAAATCAGAATCCAATAGCTTCTTCTTTACAACAAATACACTTTAAACAGAAAGATATACACACAGGGTTAAAATAAAGAGCTGGGCAGAATCTATTATACTTTAAATGCAGTTTTAAAAAATAGAGATAAAAATCATGATCTCATATAAAGTAAAAGCAAAAACAGAACTAATGCAAAGAGATAAATAATGAAACTGCATTTTTGTAAAAGGTATTATAAACAAGGAATTAATATTAATTCGAACATGTGTCTACCAAATGGTAATGAATTATAAATGCTTACAGGAATAGTTAGAAAATTAAGATACAATAGATTTCTAGAGAACAATGAAAATAAATTGGTATATTTATTTCTTATTTATGTCTGATACCTTTACAAAATTAAAAAAAAACCATATATATATATGCATATATAGGCATAAAAACCTCAGTAACAACCACAGAAATATTAAATTGATCTTTTTTCTGATTTTAATGCAGTAAAAATTAGATTTAATAAAGGGACTCTGAAGCATAGATTTAATATAAATTGGAAAGTAAATAGCATAATCTTAAAAAGGGTGGATCAAAGAACAAATCATAGAAATGATCAATAATTTAATTTAAGATAATGAGGTCAATGAGACAATATAACAAAATTTGTGGCATCCAGCCAAAGTCTTACTTAGGAGAAAATTTGTGTCTTTAAATACTTACATACATAAAAGAGGGAAAGAGCAGGTCAACAAATTAGGCAAAAAAATCATAGAAAAAAAAACAAATAAAAATGATAATTAATTACCAAGATAGAAATCCAGAAAAATTTAAGGAAGAATTTTTAACAAAATTAATGTATAAATAAAACTACCTGATTTTTTTTAAAAAAATGAACCAATAAAAGAAATGTCATTGAGTGATTTTTAAAAAATGAAAACAAAATTACTAGCACCAAAAATGAAAAAGATTAATTTACAATGAATAAGAAGTAAAGGAAATTATTAGGATCTGTTTTGCTCAACTATATAAGAGCAAAACTCATCATTTAAATGAAATGGATGAATATTTACAAACAAACATATATGCATATATACATTCTGATTTTCTGGGATAGATATAGATTTCCAGATAACCAGAATAGGAAATAGGAAATAGAACATTTAAGTAATCATATGAACATTTAACAGAGTTGTAGGATATAAGATAAACCCATACAACTCATTTGCATCTCTTCATATTAACAAGCAAAGCCAACTGGTATATCTATAAAGGGAAATCCCATTTAAAATAACTATGGTCTGCATGAAATTTTGGGAATTTATCTTCCAGTGCACACATATATGTGTAAATGCATATCCATATGCATACATATATGTGAATTATATGATATAATTACAAATGACTACAGAAATGCAGTTCTAAATAACTAGAGAAGTATTAATTGTCCATGAGTAAGCTAAGCCAATACAGTAAAAATGATGAAGCTAGCTAAATTGATTTATTTGCTCAGTGTTGTACCAATCCTACTACCAAAGTATTATATTACAGAGTAATGCAGGGGCAGGGGGAATCATTTGTGGGGAAGAAAAGGTCAAGAAAATCAAAGTAAACAATAAAAAGGAAAGAAAGGAGCCTAGTAGTGCCAAATATCAAACTGTATTACAAAGCTATAATCTATGAAACAATTTGGTAATGCATAAGCAATAGAGAGGTTGAGCAATAGAAAGATTAGTGCACAATATTAAAAGCAAATGAGCACTGTAAAATAATATTTGATAAATCCAAAGACCACAACTATTGAGGTAAGAACTCACTATTCAACAAAAACTATTGGGTAAATTAAAAATTAGTCTGGGGTCCTGAGAAGATTCTGGGAAGATTGTGGACTTGGTTAGAAAATTCCAAGCTCTCCAGAATTCCCTCACTAATAAGACAAAATAGTGCCTCAGAGCAAATATAAAGCAGTAAAAAATAAACAAGATTTGGGGCAGAATAGTGGTCATCCTGGGACAACAGAAGAAGACCTGAAGAAAAATACCACGGTTGAAGTTTGGTCCCTATGAAGAGTAAACACATTCAGGCTAGTTCCCCTGAAACAACAAGGAGCTAGCTTGGGACTAGCTAGGGATGTTTGAGCTGGGGAAGACTGAGTGAACCTCTGCTGATAAGGAATGCCAGCCACAGCTATGCTGTCAAGATGCAGTTCTGTGTGAGAAGGAACTCTAGTTCACTCATGTCCAGTGAGTGCAGAAGCAGTAGCATGGGGACTCTGATGGCTGTGGGTACTTACAGGAGGGCAGAATTCTTGGTTTTGGTTCCAAGCTACAGAGGAGAATTGAAAGAAGATGTGAGGCCAGAGGCACCATTTCCCCATACCCTGGGACTAGAGGTGAGTACAAAAAGTAAGCTCCTAAAAATTTAAAAAAAAAAATGAGCAGACAAAGGAGAAAAAAATCCCACCACAAAAAGTTATTATGGGAACAGAGAAGACCAGGGTTCATCCTCAGAGGAGGATACTGAAACAACAACAGTCAAAAAAAGCTACTCCTATACCAAAGAATAATGTCAAATGGTCACGGGCCCCAAAATAATTCAAGAACATGAAAAAAAAAAAACCTTTAAAAATCAAATGAGAGAGATTGAGGCATTTTTTAAAGGTGAACAATCCAAGAAAGAAAACAAGAAGATTTTGAGCTGAAAATCACCCAACTAGAAAAGGAGATCCAGAATCTTAAAGAAGAAATTGACTTCTTGAAAATTAGAACTAGTCAAGTGGAAGACAGTAAAGTTATATAAGAACAAGAAATAATAAAACAAAATATAAAGAATGAAAAAAATAGAAGAGAATGTGAGACATCTTATAAGAAAAATAAATGATCTGGAAAACAGATTAAAAATGAGAGAATATAAGAATGACAGGACTATCTGAAAGCTACAACTAAAAAAAAGAATCTTGATACAATAATACAAGAAATAGTTAAAGAAAATTACCCTGAAGCACTAGAACAAGAAGGGAAAGTAAAAATAGAAAAAAAAATCCACTGATCACCATCAAAAGAAGATTGTATGAGGAAATCCTAGGAATATAATAGACATATTCCAAAACCTCCAGTTCAAGGATAAACTATTACTAGCAACAACAACAAAAAATCCATTTAAATATAGTGGTGCCATAATTAGAATCATGCAAAACCTAGCAGCAGTTATGCTAAAAGACCACAGATCATGGAAAAAATACATATATATGTATACATATATACATATATGTGTGTGTATCCAAAGACTAATTGCAAGTGCCTCAATAAGAACAGATGCTTATCTTTTATTTGATGAAACATAAAATATATGTCTAAAATTCTTATTAGTAATTGGGTAGTTTCTAAGAAAGATTGGGAGAGAGGTGAGTATTATATTATTTTAAAAAGTAAAACCATTTAGGAACAGGTAAAATTACTAATTATTTTATATAACTGAGGTCTGAGAGCAAGAACTAACACAGAGGAATTAGATGGGGAGGAGGGCTGATAGTTCTGGAACCTGGGTTTAAAAGGGTAAAAGGATATAAAAGTCTTCTAAATTCAGAATGAAGTGAAAGGTAAAAGGATAGGGAGGGAGTAGAGAATAAATGAGGATTTCTAGAGGGAAGGGTGAAGATTAGGATAATGGGTAATAGAAGTATATTTAAATTAATGGGAATGGGACGATAAGGGAGGGATAGTTGAGAGGGTAGGTTAAGTAATAGGAGATAGAAGATATAGCAGATAGAAGCAAAGTAGAAATGTCAGGAAGGGTAGGAAATAAGAAATACACATAAATGCAAAATAAAGATCAGAAGAGTATTTGATTAAGGAAGAAAGTAGGGATAGTAATCATGATCCCAGACAAAGTAAGAACTAAAATAGATTTAATCATAAGAGAAACATTGGGAAACTACATTCTATGTCCTCCATATTAATCAATATTCTTTTGAGCTCTTTAAAATAACTAGACACTGTCAAGGATGGAATATTGCTGTGGTATAGGAAATGACAAGTTGGCAGACTTAGAAAAATACGAAATGGCTTGGACTTGTGAAAGGAGAGGTTAACCCTCAGAGAAACTGGACAAATAAACATAGTATGGTCTTGCATAGATGCATATGAACATATAAGGCTACATGAGTGTGTATATATGTGTGTATATATGTGCACATATACATATATAATCTCCACAGTTAATTGTACTTTCTTGAGAGGGGGTGAGGAAGGGGAAAAAAGAACAAAATAAAAAGTTCACAGCAGAGAACCAAAGAAAACTTAACAAGGAAGCAAAGAAAAGATGGACAGCTCTGAACACAAGTAGTATTTGCTACATAGGCTTTCTTGAAAGGGAAAATTATCACTGTATATTTTGAATCCTCTCATATTCTGCTATGAATAAGGCAATGCTTTTTTTTCTTATTTTGTATTTAAATTTTTGTATTTAAGTATAAAATAAGTTAAAAAAGAAATCAGATTGACAAAAATTATGTGTAGACATATACCTCACACAATAAACTAAGATTAGATCAAAATGAGAATATGACTTAAGCATAAAAATGACTTCATAACCAAAATAATGGATCAAAGAAGAAATTACCCATCTTATCTATGGATAGGGAAAGAGTCTGTGAATCTATAAGAGATTAGAATGGTTCTCAAAAGGTAAAATAAATGACTTTGATCACATAGTTTTGTTTTGTTTTTTTTTACCCAAACAAAACACATTAAGCTAAAATTATCATGGATCGGTAAATTGGAGAAATATTTAAATATTTGCAGCAATTTTTTCTAATAAAAGTCTCATGTTTAAAACATATATAAATGGAGTCAAATTTCCCAGAATAAGAACCTTCTGGAGAGTGATAAATGGTCAAAGAATATGAATAGGCAGTTTTCAGAGGAAGAAATCCAGCCTTTCAAAAATGAAATATAAAATTTTCTACATCACTAATACTTAGAGAAATGCAAATTAAATCAACTCTGTGGTGCCACTTTACACCCATCATTTTGGATAAGATTACAAAAAAGGAAAACGACATTCTAGAGGAGCTGTGGGAACATGGACACATTAACGTACTATTGGCAGAACTATGAATTAGTCTACAAGCTATTAAGGCTTACATACTCTTTTACTTAGATCCTGCAACTAAGTCTGTATCCAAAAATAAATCAAAGAAAAGGAAAAGGAAACATATGTACAAAAATTTTTACATCAACTCTGTGTGTGTGTTCGTGTGTGTGTGTGTGTGTGTGTGTGTGTGTCAGAGGCAGGGAGGCACAGATTTTGAATCTCAGTCTATAACCATCAACAAGGGAATGACTGAAAAAGTTATGGTGGTGAATGCAATATTATGTTGCTTAATAATTGGTAAAAGGAATCGTTTCAGAAAATCTGTGATGATTTATAGAAATTAATACAAAGTGAATTCAGCAGAACCAGAAGAGCAATTTATACAATAACAGCAATATTGAAAAAAAGAAAGTCAACTGTGAAAGAACAAGTAACTGATCAAAAGAGTTCCAACCACAATTCCAAAGGACCACTGATAAAAAAATACTATCTACTTCCTGAGAGATGATGAAATCAGTCCAGATTGAAGTATGTTAATTTGTTTTCATTCTTTCCTTCTTTCCTTCCTTCCTTCCTTCTTTCTTTCTTTCCTACCTTCTTTTCTTTCTTTATTTTCTTTGTTGGCTAACGAAGGAATTTTTTTTCAGTATGATACATTTTGTAATTACACATATTTTTATTCTTGTCTCCTCAGTGGGTGATGGAGTAAGGCAAGATGGAAAGAATAAGAATTGAAAATAAAATTTAAATAAAAATATAACTTTGGCCACCCTTTGCAGCTATCACTGTGAACCAGGAAAGCCATGATCATCGAATTTATGCCATGTCTGGAAACTTGGTTCACCAAATAATATGAACATTCTGTGTCCCACCTGGAACTTACTGGTAGTTTCATCGAGGCCTTGAATACTTTCCCCCATGAAGGAAATTTATTTATTTATTTATTCATTCATTCATTCATTTCATTCATTCATTTATTCTTAGTCCTTAGCAAGTTCTTATAATGAAGACAAGCTCTGGAAAGAGATGATATAGGTCATTCAGTGAAAAGGCAATTCAGCCTATTAGATACACCTAACAAATTAGAAGAGCTGGCAAAAAAACAAAATAAAATAAAACCCCCCAAAAAAGAAACTTTATCATGAGGGAAGAATCAGGATATAGAATCAACTAGTTAATTAGTTTTATGTAAATCAACCATGACAAAAGGAAGTTGTTCAAGAATGGGAAAAGCCTCAACTATTAACATCAAAAAAGGAGTGAAAGTCATGTCTATGAGGTTACTACTCTATCCTGATTCTTTTGCTGCCTGTCTGATCATTCCTTCTCCCTTCACCGGATGCTCATCTAAGTCATTTCAACTAAAGGCAAGTATCATCCACAGTTTGGTTCAGGGTCTTCTCCTCTTCTTCTATATTATTTTATATATGGATATCATCTCCTCCCATAGTTTCAATTAGCATTTCTAAGCTGATGATTCTCAGATATAATAATGCAGCCCTAACCTCTAAACTCCTATCTCTTACTGCCTTTTAGATATCTGAGACCAGACTTTCTATAGACATAATCAACTGGTCATGTCTGAAACTGAACTAATTTCATTATCTGTTCTCAGCAAAACTTCCCTCTTTCTGAACTTCTCTATTAATGTTGAAAGCATCACTATCCTTCCATCCAGTGAGTCTCATAATAGAGGTGTGATCTTGCACACACTCTTTCTTTGTCCCTATATCCTATCTATTGACAGGTCTTGGTAATTTTGACCTTTTCACATCTTCAAATACCTCTCCTTTTCTCTGCTAACACTGCCAAAAATCTGATATAGGCCCTCCTCAATTTTACCTGGACTGTTTGAAGAATCATTTGTTTTCCTTCCTTCAAATTTCACTCCACTCCAGTCTATCTTCCAAAATGAAGATATGACCACATCATGTCCTTATGCAACCTCCATGACCAAATATAAAAATTCACTGACATTCAAAGCACTTCATAAACTTGACAACTCCTCCTCTTCCAGTTTCCTTATGACCTGGTATACATTTTTATACCTCTGCAATCCAGTAACACTATCCTCCTTTCTGATTCTTTCACAGAAATTCCATATCTAAGTTCAAGTATTTTAACTGGATTCCTAGAATATTCTTCTTCCTCATCTCTACCTCGTGGATTCCCTGGCTTCCTTCAAGTCCCAGATAAAATACCATTTTCTTTGAGAATACTTTCCTTGTTCCTCTTAGTTATAGTTCCTTCCTTTTGCTAATTATCTCCAATTTTTAATAAATATATATATATATATATATGTACATACATATGGAAAGAGAGAGAATATAATATTGGCTAATATTTATATAGTGCTATTTGCCAGGCATTGACCTAAGAACTTTGCATTATAACTATATAAAAAAATCCCCTCTAACTCACTACTGACTGGAGAAATGCATATTAAAACAATTCTAAGCTACTACATCATACCTATTAGATTGATTGATAGGACAGAAAAGGAAAATGAAAAATTTTAGAGGGGATTACGAAAAATAAGAAATTAATGCACTGTTTGTGGAGTTGTAAACTGATTCAACCATTCTTTAGAGCAAATTGGAATTATTCTGAAAGACCTATAAAATCATGCATACCCTTTTACCTAGTAAAACCGCTACTAGGTCTGTATCCAAAGAAAGATTAAAAAAACCAAAAAAAGGAGAAGGACTCATATGTACAAAAATATTTATGCAGGTCTTTTCTGATGGTAAAGAATTAGAAATTGAGGAGATGTTCATCAATTAGGGAATGGCTGGACAAACTGTGGTACATGATTGTGATTGAATGCTATTGTGCTATAACAAAGGATAGCAAGATGTTCTCAGAAAAACCTGAAAAGAATTACATGAGCTGATGCAAAGTGAAATATGCTTTGTACAAAGTAACAGCAATATTATAAGATGATCAGATATGAATGACTTGGCTATTCTCAGAAATACAATGATCCAAGACAACATTGAAGGACTTATAATAAAAAATATTATCCATTACCAGAGAAAGAACTGATGGTGTTTGAATACAGACTGAAGAATACTTTCTTTTTTTCACTTTATTTTCTTGAGAGAATTTCTTTGCTTATGTTTTCTCTTACAATATAACTAATGTGGAAATGTTTTGCATTACTACATATGTATAACCTATAAAATTTTTTTTTACCTTCTTAATGTAGGGGGGTGGGAGGTGAGGAAGGAGGAAAGAAGAAAATTTAGATCTCAAATTTTTAAAATGAATACTAAAAAATTATTTTTATGCATACATGGTAAAAATAAAATATTTCAGAAATTCTTAAAAAATAAAAAAAAATTGAGGATGACAATAGTAGTGAGGTAATGAATCTGAGTGAGTAGTCAGTAACATGGAAGTTGAAAGAGAATAGGAACTGGGAGGGGATAATGTATTCTTTTTTGAACATGCTGACCTGGTGATGACTATGAGATATCAAGATCCATATCCAAGAGATAGGGGTAACATTTGGATATAGCAGTCTGATGATTATCTTTACAGAAATCATTGATTCCATGGGATTTGAAACAATATAACTGGAGATGCAATAGAGGGACAAGAGAAGAAGGCTCTGGGAAAAACCTCTGAGGATACTCATGGTTTCTCCACCTGATTTGCATAAAGTATAACAGAAGAGACTGAAAAGGAATGACCAAACAGGAGTCCACTTCCTGGAGCCAAGAGGGCAGAGTAAGAAATAAGTTGCCCTCATGCTCCCTTATTGACCTCTAAAAGCTCAGAAAATATTGTCCCAGGAAAAATGCTGGAACAGTGGAGCCAGCAGAAAGATGAGGCACAGCAGTCTTGTAATTCAAGAAACTTGGGGGATTAACAGGAAAGGCCTTTCTCACTCTATGGAAAGGGGAGCAGTACAGGATGGGAAGTGTCCCAGCAAGCCTGTAGCAAGCCCCACATCAGCAAACCAGGGGATGATCCTGAATCCTAAGGTGTTGGAGCAGTAAAGTATCAACACCAGGGACACCCCCCCCATACACACACACACACACACACACACACACACACACACACACACACACACACACACACACACACACCAGTGCATCAACACAGATAGAGGAAGCAGAAGACACCAATGCAAAATAAATATCATGTGTTCCAGGGTTCTCCAGCAGCCAAATCTCCCTGTGCATTAGCACAACTCCAGAAAGCACAGCTCAGGCTGGCAGACATCCTCTAGTAGCCAAACAATCAAGTGCTTTAAAGAAGTGCAGGTGAGAAAGCATCCCCCAGGGCCCAACTCCCCACTCCCACTGACAGAAATCCAGTGTTGCTGACCCCAGCTCACCATGTAAACTTCTAGACACCTACAGCCTCCAGCTGCCAGCACCTGAGGCCCCAACACACAAAGCCAATCACCAGGTCCCAGGTTGTCAGCACAAGAATCTTGGGTCAGTGTCCCCTCCACTCAAGCAGTAGAGATCAATTTTAAAAGTCAGAAAATATGCAAACACCATGAGCAAAAACGGGTAAACAGACAAGAGCCATAGATTCTTATTTCAGGGACAGGGAAGATCAAGTCACAGATTCAGACAAGAACAACATCAATATACACACATTTGAAACCTCAAAGGTGAATATGAACTGGTCTGATGCCCAAAAAAGCCTTCTTGGAAGAAATCAAGGATGATTTTAAAAGTCAAATAAAAGAGGTAGAAGAAAAATTGGGAAAAGAAATGAGAGGTATTCAAGGAAGAATCAATAGCTTGGAAAAGGAAAAAAAATGACTGCAAAAAATAACTCCTTAAAAGATACAAGTAGCCAAATTGTACACTGAAGAAAACAACTCCTTAAAATGTAGCATTGCCCAGATGGAAAAGGAGGCACAAAACTCACTGAAGAGAGGAATTCCTTAAAAAGTAAAATGAGCCAAATGGAAAGGACATACAAAATCTAATAGAAGAAAACAATTAGTTAAAAATTAGAACTGAGCAAGTAGAAGTTAATGACTCTGAGATATCAAGAATCAATCAAACAGAAACAAAGGAATGAAAAGATAGAAAAAATATTAACAGGAAAGAAAAAATATTATTTGTAAGGGCAAATTGTTTACAACCCTACAAGGGAAGATGATACTTGTAACTCTTGAGGACTGTATCATTATTATGACATTGAAAAGGGAGTGTACATAGACAGAGGGCATGTGTAGAAGTTGACTTTGATGGGATGATAAAAATCTGAGTGGTGAAAAGGGATTATACTGGGAGAAAAGGAAAGGATGAATCAGACAAGAGAAAATTACATCACATGAAAAGGTACAAAAAGCTATTACATTAGAAGGAAAGTAGGGAGAGAGACGAGCATTATTTGAATCTTCCTATCCTCAAATGTAGCTCAAAGAGGAAATAACATAATCAGTTAGGTATAGAAATCTAATTTACCCTATAAGAAGTTGGAGGGGAAAGGGGAAAGAAAAAGGAGTGGATAGAAGAGAGGAAAGAAGTAGTAAATGTCAAGGGGAAGAAACAGGAGGGGGTTGATAGAAGGGAAGGCAGACTGAGGGAGGTGCTGGTCAAAAACAAAATGCTAATGATGAGGGAAAGGGAGAAAGGAGAGAGAAAAGCATAAACAGTGGAAAAAATAGGTTGGAGAAAAATGACACACATAGTAATCATAATTGTGAATGTGAATGGCATGAACTCTCCAATAAAAGAGAAGTGGATAACAGAGTGGATTAAAAACCAGAATCTTACAATATGTGAAGTAGAGGGATACACACAGAGTAAAGGTAAAAGACTGGAGGAGAATATATTGTGCTTCAGTTGAAGTAACAAAAAACAAAACAAAACAGGGATAATGATGTTAATATCAGACAAAATAAAAGCAAAAATAGATCTAATTAAATTTGATTAAGAAGGAAACTATATTCTGCTAAAAGGTACCAAAGACAATGGAGCAATATCATTATTAATACATGTGCCTCAAGTAGTATAGCATTCAAATTCTTAGAGGAGAGTTTAAGGGAGTCACAGGAAGAAATAGACAACAAATCAATACTAGTGGGGGGACTTCATCTTGCCCCTCTCAAAACTAGACAAATCTAATTACAAAATAAACAAGAAAGAAGTTAAGGAGGTGAATAGAATTTCAGAAGTTAGATATGGATGATCTCTAGAGAAAACTGAATGGGGACAGAATACACCTTCTTCTCAGCAGTACATGGTACCTGCACAAAAACCAACCATGTATCAGGGCATAAAAATGTCACAATCCAATACAGAAAAGCAGAAATATTAAGTGCATCCTTTTCAGTTCATGATGCAACAAAAATTATATGTAAAAAAGGTCCATAGACATATAGACCAAAAATTAATTGGAAACTAAACAATCTAAACCTAAAGAATGAGAGCGTCAAACAAGAAATCATAGAAACAATCAATAACTTCATCAAAAAGAATGACAGTAATGAGACAACATACCAAAACTTATGGGATGCAGTGAAAGCGGTTCTTAAGGGAAGTTTAATAACTCTAAATGCCTACATGAATGAAACAGAGAAAGAAGAAATCAATAAATTGAGCATGCAACTAAAAAAGCTAGAAAAAGAACAAATTTAACATCCCCTATTAAATATTAAATTAGAAATTCTGAAAACCAAAGGAGAGATTAATAAAATTGAAATAAGAAAACTATTAAACTAATAAATGAAATTAAGGGCCAGTTTTATGGAAAACAATAAAATAGACAAACCTTTAGTTAATTTGATTTAAAAAAAGAAAGAATGAATGATCAGACAGATAGGAAGAGAACCGAGAGAGAGAGCTGTGTCATCAAAATTCAGGGGAGAGAGAGAGAGAGAGAGAGAGAGAGAGAGAGAGAGAGAGAGAGAGAGAGAGAGAGAGAGAGAGAGAGAGAGAGAGAGGATTATCCCGGAGGAAAAAGAAGTGATCAACAATATCATATATTGCAGAAAGATTAAGAAGCATGAGTGTTAAAAACATGTCATTAGATTTGACAACTAAATCAACCCACCTAGTCCCATTGCATTCTGAATCTCTTTGCTGTCCATTCTCTAAACCTCTTCATTTAAAATTACATTTATTTGACTTTCTATAGAATGTGTGTGTCTGCACATGACTCTTTCCAGTGTTATAGGAAAAATTCTCTTCTCTATCAAATGTGATAGTAAGGACTGCAGAATAAATCTTACACGATGCAAAAATCATAGAGGAAAAAAATTCTCAGTTTTACTATGATTATGCACAGGTTCAGGATTCAGAAAAATAATGATGAACCATGATTAGGATTCAAAACAAGCTGCTTATAGAGAAAAACAAAACTTTGTCACAGAGACAGATTTTTTTTTTAAATTTATAGTAATCTTTATGGCCTAAAGCCTTAAAGGTCACACAAACCCAGTCAAAAACGATTCATTATTGAAAGTTTCATTAAATTAAGATTAAACTAAGTTAGAACAAATTAGTAAACAGAATAACTTAAAGATTTAAACACAAACCTACATTTTAAAGAAGTCACAAAAGGCCAATTAAGAAGAAAGGATTTACATGTTACAAAGGCGGCCAAACTTCTGGAGACAGAGAAATATTTCCACAAGAAGCTAGGTAAATCACTTTGGGAGGTTAAAAAAAAAATGTTGTAGATGCTACATTCCCTTCCTCTTCTCTTTACTTCTTATCTCAGAAAGTTCAAAAGTCTTTTCTTAATACTATCTATGCCTCAGCTTTTTGCCAAGTGAGGCTATCATTAATAGGAAATAGGCTTCAGTTAGCCAGCTACCCCAGGTGGAATGGCATAATAACACTGAATAAAACGAAAACATATATACACAAACACACATATACATATATAATGTATCATGACTATCATCATCATATGGTATCTAGCTCTGAGTCTCTGTCTATGTCTATGGTCTTTCTTTCAAAGCAGAACAAACACTGATACTACTAAAAGATGATTATAGTATAGCATAGTATACTGCAGTATAGAATGAGAGTAAGTACCAGAAAAAAGGCCAATTTAGGGACAATTATTTTGCTTATCTGAAGAATTTACACTTTTTTCAGGAGACAGAAAATGTGGGAATTATTCTGGCCATGCTACTACCAATGTTCCCGGAATGAAAGTGTTCCTGTTATTCACTTATGTCCACTCTTTGTCACTTTATTGACCATAGCAAGCCAATATTCTCCATGGGTTTTCTTGACAAAGATACTTGCCATTTCTTTCTGCAGTGGATTAAGTCAAACAGAAGTTAAGTGACTTGCCCAGAATCACAGAGCTAGTAATTGCCAGAGGCCAGATTTGTACTCATTTCTTCCTGACTCCAGGTCCAGTACTCTATCCACTCAGACATCTAGGTGCCTCTAAAGTGGGGGAGGGGGTAATATCCTTTAACCAATGAAAGGAATGTCGGAGGGTCATACAGAGAAGAGTTTCTATTAAACAAAATCTCAACACCTGACACATTACTGAGGGTGTTTTAGAAAGCAATGAAAACATGAGCAATCTTTCTCAGTTGAAACTAATACAAGAGAGAAGCTAGAAAGTTGAATCTTGCATGCAGCACATGTAAGACTGAGGTACAACCGATTCTAAGAACAAAAGATGATCAATTTAGGGAAGAAGAGTGATCTAAGTAAAGTCAGAGACTAGATTCTGTTTACATTTTGTGAAGAAGTACATTAACTACTAAAACTTATTTTATTTTTTCCCTAACATTCATTATTTAACTCACAGCCTATTTTGTCAGAAAGGAAAACAAAACAAATTAAAAGCATAAGTAAAGTTCATGTACTTAAATCAGTTCCAACAAGAGCAAAGAAGCACTGCAAACTGGAATCTTTTTCTTTAGGTAATATGAAATGTCTGAGTATTCTCCAGTGGAACAAATTGTGGAATATGGGATCATAAAGGAAAAGACCTAAGTAGACTAAGAAGTGCCTCCAGGGATCTATCCCAAGATAGAGGCAATAGACAATATGTGTTCTAAATACTTTTGTCTACTACAGAGACAAAACCCTTGTTTCCTAATCGCAAAAATTACCTGGCCCTAATCCTCTCCAATCACTTATTTTTTTTTTTATTCTTTCTGGGAACTAGCTAGCTTTAATTTTTATTTATTTATTTTGCTGGCAGTATTTGAAGCAATATATATATATATATATATATATATATATATACACATATATATCTCTTTACCAGTAAGTCAAGAAAAATAATTTTCAATTGAGATTACTTACAAAATTCTTAGAATCTTCATTTTGTAATGACTGCAATTGGGACTAAATTGATCTTAGCTATTTCTAACATTATTCCTCATATATAAGGTTCCTTTTAATTAAATGATTTTATTCTTTAATTGGATTATGAGAATAATCTCTGAAAGTAACTCATACAGTTCTTATTTCAGTGGGTTTTTTTTGCCAAAATAAAATTATTTTCCTCCTGATCTTACTCAGACTAAAATGCTACATTAAAATCAATTTAACAATTCTTAAGCACCTACGATGGAGAATATTCCCTTTGTTCTGCCCATCCTCCTCTAACATACAGATGTATGAGTCCATTCTGGGAGTGAAGAATGACAGAGTAAGCACATCTAAAATTTGGAAGTAACCAAGAATGTGAAAGGCTCCTAGGGTATTTAAAGACAGTGAAAAAAGAAAAGGCATAATAGCCATTGGAAGTCAATCCGTTGTCCTAGATCTGTTTCCTACATGACTGAGAGCAGGACTATATTCCCTGGGCAGAGCTGACTCAGAGTTGGATCTGTGGACAGAGCTAAAATGCCAACAGGGATTTTGCTTGGGGGAAGAATCAACTTCCCATTCAAATTTCTTATGGAAGAATCTTAGCTGTTCTCCACAGGATTTGAAATTAGGCACCCAAATTGTGTTTCTTTCATCTCCTAAGTTAGGGGGCCTGCTTAAGGGGGTGGGTAGAAAAAGATTAGAGTATAAGCTTCCTGAGCATTTACTTTCCTAAAGAAGGAAAAAAGAAATATTTGTCTCTCTCTTATTTTGGAAAAGAGTCATGACTCCCCAGTTCAAACAGAACTTATTTCTTTTCTTCTATCAAGAAACTACATATGGTGAATTCATGCTTATTTAGCTATACTGCACTGAAGGACAGGTCAATAGAAATTTCCAGTGAGTAAAGGTAAGGTGAAGTGTTTTAACTGAAAAAATTGGCAGATGCAAAATGTTTATAAAAATTTGTAAGTATCTTTGAATAGTATCTATTAATTATGCAAGGATAGAACCTAGTAGTTAAATGTTGGATAAAGGGAAGTATTCCTTCCCTTTTTTCATCCAGAATCAATCATTTATTTTTATTTTTTTTTCTCTCTTTCCTGTTAAGCCCCTCTTCATGATCTTCTTACCCCTTAACAGGCACAAATATCTGTTGTTGATAGAATTCATTTTGTTTATAAATAATCACTTTCAGAATCTAATATGATCTTATAAACTCACCCTGATATGTCTTGGCCCTCTGATTGGAGATCTGGCCAGTAAAGCATTAAACTCCTCCCAAAACTTTCCTTTATATAAAGGTGATAACCTTCTGAGCAACTCCATTTTCCATAAATGGTTCTGCTTGGCTTGAAATCCATGGAATAACAAGGGTTTTCAAGTTAAAAAGTCCCACTTTCAGGTACTTCCTAGTGGCCACTAGTGGAGCCTTTTGCTCCATCTCCCTTTCAGTTTCTATTTCTATATTGTCTTCTTCCCCATTAGATTGTAAGCTGCTTAAGGATACGATCTATCTTTCTTTTTCTCATTTGTGTCCGCTGCACTCAGCACAGCTCCAGACACACAATTAGCACTTAATTGGATTTAGTTTATTGAATGTATCCTCCCTCTTATCTTCCCTCTTCCTAAGTTCCTTTCTTTTATATATATATATATATATATATATATATATATATATATATATATATATATATATATATATATATATATATATATATATATATATATATACTCAAATCTCTGTCTCTCCTTCTCCCTTACCCTCTCCCTCTTCCTCTTCACCTCTCTCTCCCTCTTTCTCTCTCTCCCTCTCCATCTCCCTCTCCCTCTCATTGTGTGTGTGTGTATGTGTTCTTTACTCACATTTGACCAAATCAGATGAAAGTGAGGATTATGTCACACTCACTCTGCTCCTCCTCTTTTTGGAAGCAACAGTTAAAGTGGCAGATGATTCCCCCATTAGAATGTAAACCATCTTTATTTATTCTCTTCTGGTTGCTTGATCCTATTTAGCTCTTTATTTTTTCTCTTGATGCCTATCTTTACATTTCAAAGTTTCTTCTGAGTTCTATTCTTTACACCAACAATGCTTAGAAATACCTTATTCCATTAAATGTCTATTTTTTCCCTTTGTAGGAATATGCTCCTTTTTCCTAGGTGAATTTTTTCTTGATTGTAAGCTTATATACTTTGCCTTTTGGAATTTCATATTCCAAGCTTTCTGATTTTCAAAGTGGTAGATACTAAATCTTATGTGAGCCTGACTATGACTCCTTAATACTTGACATTGTTTTTTTCTTGCTGCTTACAGGCTTACAGTGTTTGTTTGTTTGTTTGTTTTTGTTTTTCTAAACTAGAGTCTCTGGACTCTGTCCATAATATTTGTTGGAGTTTTCATTTGAGGGGTTCTTTCAGGCAGAGATCATTGGCTTCTTACTGTTTTCACTTTGCCTCATGGATCTACTATACCTGGATAGTCTCTCTCTCTCTCTCTCTCTCTCTCTCTCTCTCTCTCTCTCTCTCCTCCCTCCCTCCCTCCCTCCCTCTCTCTCTCTCTCTCTCTCTCTCTCTCCCTCCCTCCCCCCCCCCCCTCTCTCTCTCTCTCTCTTCATAGCTTTCACATAGTCCAATGATTCTTAAATTCCCTCTTTAGTTTATTTTCTAGGTTAGTAATTTTTTGGATGGCATACCTTATATTTTGTTCTTTTTCTGCTTCTGGTCCTATCTTTTGACTTTCTTATTGACTCATAGAGCCATTCATTTCTATTTCATCCATTATAATTTCCAAGGAAACTGTTGCTTAGGTGAAATGTGTTTACACATTATATTAAAGTAAAAAATATTTTGTCAAGTCATTCCTCCATAACCCCCTTTTTCTCTGTTTTTCTCTTTTACTTACTTCATGCATATCATTTTTATCTCAAATAAAATCCATATTTCTTCCAGGAATTATAACCAACTTTGTGTCCAACCTGTGCTTTTGATTCAGGCTTTGCTTATAGATATTTTGGAGTCATCATTTTCCACTGAGTTTATATTTTGGACATCCTTGTTACCATGGTAATTATTCATGGTGTAATTATTCTTTATTATTTTAATTCATTTTCCAAATTCTAATTAAAGACTTCACATTTTGCATTAAGTTGAGTTCCTATGTACTTCTGGATAGAATTCCTGAGCCATATTTAGTCTTGTTTAGTATTATTTTGAGTTCTGATGCTGCATTATTAAGTTCGGGTCTACTTAAGTAAAGCCTATAGATTGCTTTAATTCTACGCATTTTCCCAGAAACTCTTATTCTGAATGACTTTTTGAGGCACTTTTTTTTCTCTTTTTTAATTAGTCCCCATAAAAATTATTTTCTGAAAAACCCTGAGTTTTCATTACTCTCTTAATTGATGCCACTTCTGCAATTTTCTTATTATTTTCATTTATATGCTTAACTGTTGATGTCTATTGCATTGTTATATACATTGTGGAAATAATTTAAGCTTAAATGAATAGTATGAATATCAAATCTTTGAAGGACAAGCATGAAGCATTTAAACTGAATCTCCATGAACTTTTTACATTAGGAATGCCAACTGGCACTGTAGGCAAAGCTCCTGAGGAAACTATTTATGTCACTGAATAATTTGAGGAAATGTGAAGTGCTTGTTAAACATTACAAGGAGGAAGAAAAAGCCCTATCAGTGGTCTGCAAATTATTTGAATTGGTAACACAGCTGAGTATTATTAGAAAGATAATATACATCAAAACATTTTTAGCAGCACTTTTTGTTGTAAAAAATGGAGACAAAATAGTTTCCTGTCAAATGGGGAATGGTTAAACAAATTGTGATAGATTGATATAATGGAATATTACTGTTCTGTGAGAAATAATGAACATGATGAATGTTGAGTCACATGAAAATACTTAACTTATATAAATTGACACAATTGAAGTAAGCAGAAATGAGAAAGCAATGTATACAAAGACCACAACTCTGTAAATGGAAAGAATGACAACAAGAAAAAAATAGAAAGTAGATCAGCAAAACCATAATAACTAAGCTTGACTCCAAATAAAAGTTATAACAAGACATCCTTCTACTCTGTGGTAGAGATGATAGACTATATGCACAGAAAAAAAAGGCTCTTTTCCCCCACAATATGTTGGTAAGCTTTGAAAACGTTTTCACTTTAAAAAAAAAATTATACGTAATGATTTCCCTGTATAATGAAAAATGTTGTTAGCATAAAAACAAACTATTGATAAAAATGTGTTTAAAATATTCAAAATTAAATTTGGTAAAAATGTTTAAATTAGCTAGTGGATATCTCATAGGTGAAAGGAAAAGAAAGAAAAGTAAAGATTTCCATGCAAAAGAAGGCAGTCTATAGACTGTGAAATGCACATAAGAGAAAGATGATGTTTGGAAATGTAGAATAAGTTAAATACCAGGCATTTCAAACACTACTGTGACAAGTTATAATTGTTCTTCATAGAATTATCACATCTTATTCTAACTCTCTGAAGACTTCAATATTGCCAATCACTTTCTATGTATGACTTTCATAGTACCACTAATTTTTGATTTCCCTACTTGTCTAAATATTTTTAGTCTCTTTCAACAAATTACCATCTTTCTCATCTTTATTGTCCACGAGTGTCCCCCAAGTTTCTATCTCAGACTTCTTTTCCTCATTTCTACCTCTATTTCCTTAATGAACTACCTCATCAATTCCCATGAATACCTATAACATTTCTAAGCAGATGTCTCAAGTTTACATATTCAGCCCTCATTTCTCTTCCGTGTTGCATTTTTATGTGTCCAAAGTGCCAGCTGGCCAATTCTATCTGAATTTCCACTGGTACCTCAAATTCAAAATATCTAGCAGTGAATTAATTACATTTCCCCCTAAATCAAACTTTCTTCCAAATGCCTGACATATAGTAAGTGACTAACACTTGTTAACTTCCCTATTTTCATTGAATTCACAATAATTCTGTCACCTAGGTTCTACTTAAATTTATTTGTGTTCTGATTTAGCCATTTTACATTTGCAAATGAAGTATTTATTAGCAATTTTGCTTTTGTCAGTGATTTCTAATAGATACATGGATATTTAAAGTTCTGCATCACTACCGTATCAACTATTTTTCAGGTCTGTGATATACTTTTTTGGCATATTGTATATGAAGAATATTTTTTCTTTAATATATTTTATTTTCCCCAATTATATCCCTGTCCCCTACCTCTTTCCTTAGGTAGTAAGCAATCAGATTTAGGGTATACATGTACATAATACATTTTCATATTAGTCATTTTGTGCAAGAAGAATTAAACTAAATAAAAAAGGAGTGAAAACAAGTGAAAAATAGTATACTTCACTCTGTATTCAAAAAACATCAGTTCTTTCTTTGGAGGTGGCTAGTATTCTTCAACTTTATTCATTCAGGTTTGTATTAGATCATTGTATTACTGAGAATAGCAAAGTTATTCACAATTCTTTATCACACAATACTGCTGTTACTCTGTACAATGTTCTTCTAGTTCTCCTGACTTCACTCAGCAACAGTTCATGTAAATCTTTCCAGTTTTTTTTTCCTGAAATCATCCTGCTTGTCATTTCTTATAGCACAATCATATTCCATGACAATCATATACCACAGCATGTTTAGCCATTCCCCAACTGATGGGCTTCCCTTCAATTTTCAATAATTAACACAAAAAGAGCTGCTATAAATATTTTTGTACAAATAAATTCTTTTCCTTTTTCTATATAACTTTGGGATATGGACCTAATAGTGGTATTCCTGGATCAAAGAGTATGCACAGTTCTATAGCCCTTTAAGCATAGTTTCAAATTGCTCTCCAGAATGGTAAGTTTACGTTTCCATCAACAGTGCATCAGTTTCCCAATTTTCCCACATGCCCTCCAACATCCCCCATTTTCCTTTTTTTGTCAGTTTGTTAGGTGTGAGGTGGTACTTCAGAGCTTTGTAATTTTCATGTTACTAATCAGTAAAAATGCATAACATTTTTTCATATGACTTTAGATAGATTTTATTTCTTTTGTCTGAAAACTGCTGGTTCATATCCTTTCATCATTTATCATCTGGGGAATGACTTGTATTTTTTAAAAATTCACTTTGTTCTCTATATTTTGAGAAATGAAGCTTTCCTCAGAGACACATGTTGCAAAAATTTCTCCTAGTTTTCTGGTTTCCTTTTAATTTTGTTTCCATTATCTTTGTTCATATAAAAACTTTTGAATTTTATATAATCAAAATAATATATTTTATATTCTGTAATGTCTATAGTTTTAGCCCTAAAATCTTCCCTTATCTATAGATATGATAAGCTATTCCATGCTCTCCTAATTTGGTTATGGTATCACCTTATATGTGTAACTCATGTACCCTTTTAGACCTTATGCTGGTATGTGGTGTGAAATGTTTATCTATATTTGTTTTCTGCCATACTATTTTCCAGTTTGTTCAGCAGTTTTTGTCAAATAAAGAGGTTTTGCTTCAAAAGCTTTGATCTTTGAGTTTATCATGTACTAGAACTAGAATACTATGGTTGTTTAGGTGCCATGTACTGTGGAGAAAAAGGTATATTCTTTTCTATTTCCACTTGATTTTTTTCCCCACAAGTCTATAATATTTAACTTTTCCAGAAATTTATTCACCTCCTTAACTTTTTTTTCTTGTATTTTTTATTGCATTTATTTAGTTCTGAGAGGGGAAAGTGAGGTCCTCAACTTGTATAGTTTTATTGTCTATTTCCTCCTGCAACTCATTCAGCTTCTCCCTCAAAAATTTAGATGTTATACCATTTGGTCCATACATGTTTAATGTTGACATTACTTCATGGTCTAGGGTGCCTAGATAGAGTTTCCTTTCTTGTCAGCAAGATATAGTTTCCTTCCTTATCTTTCTAAAAGTTAGATGTTTTTGCTTTTTTCTGGGATCATGATTGTTTCCTCTGCATTCTTTGCTTCAGCTGAACCATAATAAATTCTGCTGTACCCTCTTAACTGTACTCTGTGTGTGTATCTATGTTTCAAATGTGTTTCTCATTAACACCATTTTGCTGAATTCTGGCTATTAATCCATCCTACTGTCTGGTTTTGCTTTTTGTGTGAGTCACTCTATTCATATTTATAACTAAATGTTTATCCCTCCATGCTATTTTCCCCTCATTTTTAACCCCTCTTTGTGAAGGTAATTTAAATGGAAAATATTTCATATTCATTAATAGGCCCATGTAACATTCCTGGGTCACATGGAAGCCTGAGTTACATGAGTTCGAGTCACACAGAGACTGTGGTGGGAGGAGTTTGCTGAACGGGTGGAACAAGAAGAGGCAGACCCAGAGCAGAGTGGAGAAGAAGTTAGTCTTGAGAGCAGTCAGAGCTAGGAAGGATGTAGACAAACAGGAAGCTGGCTAGTGTGAGTCACTGTGATTTTGTTTAAGGTAATCTGCTTGTGATTTGTTTAATGGAGCTCGTTTGTGGGAAACCTTGCAGGGGGAAGGCTTAAGGATGGTGGTGTCCTCTGCATTGTTATTGCTGTAATGAATTTGAGTCTGAATAAATGTTTTGGTTCTGCCCTCCAGTTGGAGAATCTGTGAAATTTCACCCTTCAGAATCGTACAGCGATACTCACGGCTGCTGTGGGTGCTGTGAATATCGCATTGGCACTACCAATGGTGATGGGGATGGGACTGAGAAACATCAGGCCAATATTTGGAGGCAGAAAAGCAGAGGAGACAGAGGAAGGAAGAAATGGACATTCCAAGGAGGGATAATTTGCCTTGTTCCTCCCTTGCAAGAGAATGGGCTAAAGGCACAGGGCTTTGTGAAAACTGGGAGCTGAGGCTACAGAACAGAGAACTCAGAGACTTAGAAAGGTATTTGCAGGGAATACCAATAGAGCCAGGGAAAGAAATACCAGAGGTTTAGAAGCTCGGCCTTGCTAACAAGCTATGAAATTATATGTAAAAGCAGAGATAAACTGCTAGAAGAGAAGGCTGAGATGGAAAGGGAGTTGACTGGTTTGCAGGAGAAGCTTTTTATCCTGCAGCGTTCAAATTATCTTTTAGTAGAAGTCAGAGAATTTCAGACGTGGAAGAAAAAGCTGTTGTTGGTTTGGTTCACAGGAGGTGAAAAGTTAAGAAAGTGAATGCAGCCCTTGCACAAGCTGGGCTTAATTGAGAATGAAACAAATGATGAGGCTGAGGTATGGCCAATACTAAGAAAGAAGCACAAGAATCAGGGGGCCCCCACAGCTTTTGGGGAGGCAATTGAAGATTTTACTCAGCAGAAGGTCACAGATATTTTGAGTTGTTTCACCCAAAGGATGGGAGAATAGTTAGTACCCTGGATGGTTAGAATCAGTGGAAAAGACAAAATTTCTAGAGATGAGAGTAAATAGCCTGCAGATTCAGTCAGAATAAATTGACAAGAAAGGAATTATTTACTGCTTTACTGAGATCAAGGGTAGATTTTGCAAAAAAAAAAAAAAAAGGTGGCATTCCAACTAATGAACTATGTAAAATGTATCAAGGAAAGAGGCTTGATTTTAGACTGAGCAAGGAGGTAGGAGCTTCGCCTGCAGATCATTTTGAAACATTGTATCCAGGTTCATTACACCTGTGGGGAGAATGTGGGGGGATTGGCTAGGTCTCAGTTCAGATTAAAGAAAGTATACCTCTAGCCTGAATGATGACCCCAGGACTGCAAATTAGATAACAGTAAACAAAAGTGAATGAGCCAGAAGCATGGCTGACCCTATATCTGCCCTGCTTCTGGTTATTGTCTCCTTGTTTCTTTTTTAGTTTTTTTATCTGTTCACCTTGTTTGTCAGATTTGTTTTCTGCAGGCTCAATACCCTCCACCTGCACATGGCTGATTGCTTAAGCCAGATGTCACCCCCCTTTCCAATGTGATGTGTCATCTCTGGACCTGAAATTGACCAAACTGCAGATGCCAGCTAAAGAACTGATCTCTCAAATGGCACCTGTTGGGGCAAGGACAGCTCTATGTCCAACCTCAGCAGGAAATAATTATGGAAGAAGAGACCTTTGGCCCTTATCCCAAGATTTTGGGCCCCATTCATTTGAGGGGGGAGTGATAGAGTGCTTGTACTCAGGCCTAACCCTAGATATTGTTTTATGTGCTCATCTTGTGTGATCCCTGTTATATTGTTGTGAAGTTCTGTCGACACCACTTGCCTAATGTTGTTTTATATGCTTATTTTCTGTTATCCCTGTTACAGTTCTGTTGATAGTGGGGCCTCCCTGTTGCCTTCTCCTATGTATGAGATTTTGCTGGATTGCTATGGAAACAGAGTCTGCTAGCTGGCCCTAGGGGTGGGATTTTATGGAGTATCTGCCACAGAAGAAGGGACCCTGCTTCTGGGTAGCTATGGAAATAGGGCCTCTCTGCTGGATGGCCCCAAGGGGATTTTCTCCCTATTGGCAGGCTGGTTAGCAATAAGGTCATGTCTGCTTGGTGGTTTGTCCTGGGGTGGGGCCTTACTGTGCTGCATAGACCGCTGGTTTGCCTAGGGGATGGCTGGTTTGCGAGAGGTCTAACTGGTGGATTACCCCAGGCTTAGAGTCTTGCTTTAGGATTCCTGCTGTGAGGCTGGCTGCTGTTGCTCTTGGACCTCACTCCTCTCCCATCCCTCCTGTGCTGGCAAGCTCCTTCCTTGTTTCTAGATTAATTGTGAGGTGATTATCAAATTGCTTGGAGGGGAATTTGGGATTAATCCAAACATTTTCTTCCTCATTCCCCCATCTTGGCACCTGAAGGGATTTAGTCATTTTTAATGGCCTTTCTATGTTGAGTTTGGATTGTGAAATAGTATTTCTACTATTTAAATGTGAGATATTTTATATTTTATCCTCACGATCACTGAATTTTTGGCATTTCATATGAGAGAAAATCAGGAACTATTCATATATAGTTGTAATAAGCAAATCATTTAGCTTCTTAATAAACATGTTAAAAAGTTTCTTTTAGACCATTTATGTTCAATGTACATTTCTGTTTTAAAAAGACTACAGTTACCTGGTTGATTTGGGGACAATTTCCCTGATTTTTTATATGAATCTGAAATTCATGACTTTTAAAATATTTAAGACTTACTTACTTTGGAAAGGTATCATAGTAAAGTGAAGATTAAGTCCAATTTGGAATCAGAGGATCCTGGTTCTGCTATTTTACAAAATGGGTTTAATTCAGGTTACTTGATATCTCTAGGCCTCATTTTCTTCATCTATCAAATGATGTAGTTGAATTAGGTATGTTTTAATATTCCTTTGAGATTTAAATTTAAGATTCTGTGATCCCCTGACTTCCAGTGACTGAAATATCCATCTTATTAAGTCCCTAATATTTTAGAAAAAAAAAGATATTGTTTCAGTTTGCTATGGGACTATGATTTGTTAAGACAGATTTTAGTAAATGTGATATTTTTCAGACATTCTTCTCTTTAAAGATTAAACTATTCCCCAAAAGATGTTATTCCAGAACTTTAAGTTCATATGTGTATGAATAATAAAAACAGATCCAATCTGTCATCTATTATAATTTTGACAAATTTATCTTCTCATGTTGAGTAACTAGGCACCATACTCTATTACTCCAAAAGAAAGATAATTTCACCCAGAAACTGAGTGTTGGCTCATGATTTTTTTTATTTTAAATTTAAAAAATGTACTCTGAACTTAAACATCAAAAAGAGCATTCCACATATGCAGCAGAACACAAAAGATAAATTTATATGGAGTAATCAATTTTCAGTTCTTATCACTTTTAAAGTATGAAATAAATTCTACGCAGTACTTTCAAAACTGTTGCCTTCCTCTATGTTTCCTTCTGTTCTTTCTTATATATTAAAAAAAAATCCATGCCATTCTTCTTGTTTTTTCTTTTTTGCTTCAGTATTTCTAAACTTCCCTTATCTATCAATTTAAAATGAGAGGGAAAAAAAGAAAGAAAAAAAGCAACTTCTCACGGATAAGCATAACCAAGCAAGGTAAATTTATAACATGGATATTTCCAGAAATGTATTTCTCTTTTGGTACTTTGAACATTTTACTTTCCTTTCAGGACACAGGTAATATTGGCCCACTGGAAATATAGCGAATTATTGTACTGATCAGTGTTAAGTCTTTCAAAATTGTTTTTGTTTGTTTTCGATTTTGGTCGTTGTTTAAATCATTCTCCTGGTTGTTCCCATTTTACTCTGCATTACAGATACCATCCAGGAATATTTTTAATCAATTCCTTCACCATTTCTTATGCCACAATAATGCTGTATTATATTCATGCAGCATAATTTGCACAGGCATTCTGTTATTGATGGACAATCTCCATAGATTCTAGCTCTTTCTTTTCTATTTTTACTACCACCTTCTGGTTCATGAAGTATGATTTGCTTTTGCCTGTTCTCTCTCTCATATTATCCTCTCAACCCAATTCCCATTTTGGCTTATTTCCCTGGCATTTTAAAAATTGATTTCTATAATAAATTGTGTGTATACTCAGCTTTCATTTGATCTATTCTGATACCCGTAAAGTACACAGCTGATGCTTTATTCCTCCTCCACTTTCTCCATGTTATATAATTTTCTTCTAATTACCCTAGTTATGATCAATAATAACTTCTAATCTCCTTTTGTTCCTTTCTTCTTTAGTTCTTTCCTCTAAATCTTTCTTCCCCATTAATATCCATAGGTTTTCTGTTTTTTCTCATTTACCTCCCACAATATGCTGAGAAGAAAAAAGATAGATTCTAAAGGAATATTTGTTTCCTTTCTATCAAAATGTGATATTTATGTGTGTATAAATTATATACTATATTAGAGTGAAATATATTCTCAAATAAATTCACTTTTGTAGTTTCTTTGAATTCTCAGTTTTTCTTGTGAATATTTGAGGAGATAGGCAATCTGGTAGCCATCTTATTTGGAAGCATTTGATCCATGTTTAACATGGGCAAATGCCATTTTGTATTAACCAGATATTCAAACTGCAAAGCTGCTTTAAAACACATGCAAAATAAGACTTCCTTATTCTTTTCGCCAAAATTAAAATTTTATCAGTTTCTAATTTCTTCTGATATATCACTGACATCCTTTCCCTCTTAGTTTTATATTTCTCTTCTTTTAATTTTTAAAATTTATTTAGTTTTAGTTTTCAACATTCACTTCCACAATATTTTGATTTCAAAATTTTCTCCCCATCTCTCCTCTCCACCCACCCCAAGACAGTATGCATTCTGATTACCCCACTCGCCAATCTGTCCTCCCTTCTATCTCACCCCTCCCCTTCTCTTATCCCCATCCCCTCTATTCTCTTGTAGGGCAAGATAGATTTCTATACCTTATTGCCTGTATGTCTTATTTCCCAGTTGCATGTAAAAACAATTTTTTCACATCTGTTTTTAAAACTTCGAGTTCCAACTTCTCTCCCATCCTCTCTCCTCACCTATCTCCATTGACAAGTCAAGCAGTTTGATATAGGTTATATATGTGTAGTCATGCAAAACGCTTCCATAACAATCATTGTGAAAGACTAACTATAATTCCCTCCATCCTATCTGTGCCCCCCAGTTTATTCTATTCTTGTTTCTGATCCTGTCCCTCCTCAAAAGTGTTTACTTCTAATTAAGCCCTCTTGCCATTTGCCCTCTCTTCTACCATCCTATAATAGCCCCATTTCCCACTTATCCCCTTCTTCCTTACTATGCTTTAGGGTAAGAGAGATTTTCATACCCAACTGAATGTGCATGTTATACCATTCTAAAGTCAAATCCGAAAAGAGTAAGGTACACTCTTTCCCTCTCATCTCACCCATCTTCTCCTCCATTGTAAAAGCATTTTCTTGCCTATTTTATGTGGGAGACAACTTACCCCATCCCATTTCTCTCTTTCACCTTCTACCAATAGATTCCCCTCTCATTCCTTAATTTAATTTTTTTATTGTTTGACAATTTAATGATTTTACTTATTTAAGTTTTCAACATTGATGTCACAAAATTTTGAGTTCCAAATTTTCTCCCCATCTCTCCCCACTACTACAAAATGCCAAGAATTCTGATTACCCTTTCCACCATTTTGCCCTCCCTTCTACCATCCCTTCCTTCCCTTATCCCCATCTTTTCTTTTGTCCTGTAGGGCAAGATAAATTTCTATACCCCATTACCTGTATTTCTTATTTCCCAGTTGCATGCAAAAACAATTCTCAATATGTGATCCTAAAACTTTGAGTTCCAACTTGTCTTCCTTCCTCCCTCCCCATCCATCCCCACTGGGAAGGCAAGCAATTCAATATAGGCTATATATGTGTGGTTTTGCAAATGACTTCCATAATAGTCATGTTCTATAAGACTATATTTCCCTCCATCCAATTCTGCCCCTCATTTCTTCTATTTTCTTTTGACCTTGTCCCTCCCCAAAAGTACTGATGTCTAATTTCTCCCACCTCCCATTTGCCCTCCCTTCCATCATCACAGCCCACCCTGCTTATCCCCTTCTCCTCTACTTTCCTGTAGTGTAAAATAGGTTTTCATACCAAATTGAGTATGTTATTCCTTCCTTGAGCCAAATGTGATGAGAGTAAGCTTCAGTTTTACCCTCTCACCTTCCCCCTTTTCCCCTCCATTGAAAAAGCTTTTTCTTGCCTCTTTTATGAGAGATAATTTGTCTCATTCCATTTCTCTTTTTCCTCCCAATATATTCCTCTCTTACCCCTTAATTTTATTATTTAAAATATGATCCCTCCCTATTCACTTGGGCCCTCTCTCTCTCCGTGTGTGTGTGTGTGTGTGTGTGTGTGTGTGTATGTGAGTGTCTGTGTCTGTGTGTCTCTGTCTGTGTATAATCTCACCAACTAGCCAGAAATTGAGAAAAGTTTCAAGACTTACAAATATTATCTTTCCATGTAGGAATGTAAATAGTTCAACTTTAGTAAGTCCCTTATGATTTCTCTTTCCTGTTTACCTTTTCATGCTTCTCTTGATTCTTGTGTTTGAAAGTCAAATTTTCTTTTCAGTTCTGGTCTATTCATCAGGAATGCTCGAAAGTCCTCTATTTTATTGAATGACCATTTTTTCCCCTGAGGTATTATACTCAGTTTTGCTGGGCAGGTGATTCTTGGTTTTAATCCTAGTTCTTTTGACTTCTGGAATATCATATTCCATGCCCTTCGATCACTTATGGTAGAAGCTGCTAGATCTTGTGTAATCCTGATTGTACTTCCACAATACTCCAACTGTTTCCTTCTAGCTGTTTGTAATATTTTCTCCTTGATCTGGGAACTCTGGAATTTGGCTACAATGTTCCTAGGAGTCTCTCTTTTTGGATATCTTTCAGGAAGTGATAGGTGGATTTTTTAAATATTTATTTTGCTCTCTGATTCTAGAATATCAGGCAGTTTTGCTTGATAATTTCATGCAAGATCATGTCTAGGCTCTTTTTTTGGTCATGGCTTTCAGGTAGTCCCATAGTCTATGCTTTTGCTCTGCCATCTTAACTCTGCCCCCTGTATTTCAAAATACAAACTGAATGATTTATGTCCAAATACAAACTGAAATTCTGAAATTCAGTAGTAAGCATTCTTTTATAAACTTCTGATAGAAGTAATTTCAGTTAATTAAAAATAATGAACATTGGCAGAATCCACCATAGCAGAGCAGAACAGTAATGGTCCTAAGCAGAATGAAGCAGAAGCAGCAGTGCAGATTCTCAAAGATAACAGTGCAAGATTGGAGTCCAGGAGAACTGAGTGAGAGAGAAATGCAGGCCACCCAGTAACAGAAGCAGCCACTCCTGAATATTAGCCTACATATTATATGTTTGAAAGTCACCTACTTGAACTCTGAATAGCCAAGATGGTAGAGCAAACATTTAAGTGCTTTGACCCTCCCCTTGTTGACATATAAAAACCCAGAGAATATTTCTCCAGGAAAAACTTCTGGAATAATGGAATCAGCATAAGGGGCACAGCAGTATCTCAGCTCAGGAGGCTAGGGAGATTAACAAGAAGAATACCTCTTGCTGTGGCTGAAGAGGACCAGTGCAGGACCTGATGCATCCCAGCAGGCCTCACCTCAGCAGGTCAGGAGGAGATCCTGAGCCACAGAGTGGTGGAGTCCATACGTGAAAACACCAGGACACCAGTGTGCCATAACACAGGCAAGGGAAATGTGCAAACACTAGTGCACATGGGGGTTCACCAGATGCTGAGCCTGCCTGTGCTCTAATTTAGCCCTAGGGGAGGAGGAGAACTCCTGTGGCCAGACCACCCCTCCCCCATACTACATGCAGTGAGCTTCAGTGTTACCCTGGGGAAATTCAGAAAGATTTCGCCTGGATTGAGGTTTGGCCCACACTAGCCATCTCAGCACCAGGTAAGCTACAGAATTATAGAGCTTCTACCTGAAAGAAGTAGAAGTCACAACATACAAAGCCAGTAACCAAGACTCTAGTTTTCAGCATAAGACACATGGGATAGAGGCCCCTATTCCCCAGAAACAGAGATCTGCATTAACAGCCAAGGAAAAGGCAGTCAGGAAGAGCAAGAAGCAAATCAGAAAAGCAAATACCATAAATCTTACTATGGTGTCAGAGAAGACCAAAATACAAATTCAGAAGAGTTCAGCAGGGACAACATACCCACAGCTGAAACCTCAAAAGGACTAGAAACAGTTCTCAAGACCAAACAGCATTCTTGGAAGATCTTAAGGATTTTAAAAGCCAAATTAGAGAGGTAGAAGAAAAATTGGTTAATGAATAAAAAAATACAATTGATAAAATGAAAACAAAAAAGAATTCACTGAACAGAATTTGCTTTACTTAAAAGTAAAATGGGCTAAATGGATAAGGAAGCACAAAACCTAACTGGGAAAATTGAACAAATAGAAGAGGAAGTACAAAAGCTAACTGAAGAAAACAATTTATTAAAAATTAGAATTGGATAAGAAGAAGTTAATGATTCTATGAGACCTCATGAATCAGTCAAACAAAATCTAAAGAATACTAAAATAGAAGGAAATGTAAAATATATCATTGAAAAACAACTGATCTGGAAAATAGATCCAGGTAAGAATTGCTGGTCTACTGGAAAGCCATGATAGAAAAGGAACTTGGACAATATTTTCCAAGAAATCATCAAAGAAAACTGCTCCAAGTTGCTAGATGCCAAGGGCAAAAATAGTCAAATAAAGAATGTACTGATCACCTCCTGAAAGAGATCCCAAATTGAAAATGCCAAGGAATATTGCTGCCAAATTACAGAACTATCAAGTCAAGGAAAAAATACTTCAAGCAGCCAGAAAGAAACAATTCAAATGTCAAGGGACTACAGTCAGGATCACACAGCATCTTGTTTCTACATTAAAAGATCAGAGAGATTGGAATATGATATTTCATAAGGCAAACGCACTTGGACTACAACCAAGAATCAATTACCCAACAAAATTCAGCATAATATTTCAGGAAGGAGATGGAAATTCAGTGAAATAAGGGATTTCTAGAACTTCCTGATGAAAAGACCAGAGTTCAGTGGAAAATTTGATCTTCAAATACAAGACTCAAGAGAGACATATAAAGGTGAACAAGGAAAAAAGAAAAAGAAAAAAAAAAACCTTGTTATTCAATATAAACAAACTGTTTACATCACTATATGGGAGTGTCATATTTGTTAGTCTTGAGAATTAATATTTATTATGACATGTCAAAGGGATATACATGTGTATACATTAACTGATGCAATGATAAAAAACATAATTAAAGGGTGCAAAGTGATGTTAATGGGAGAAGAGAAAAGGAGGAGGCAGAAACCAATAAATTACATCACAGGAAAAGGCATAAAATCCTATTATAGTATAGGAAAAGAGAGGAGGGATATGACCATTGCTTGAGCTTTACCCTTATCAGATTTAGTTCGAGGAGGAAACAGCCTTCCTTAAAAGAATAAGTAGTGTCTACCTAAAACCATCAGCAAGAATTATATGTAATAGGGATAAATTAAATGCATGTCCAACATTATTGGGCATGAAATAAGGATGTCCATTATCACCACTGTTACTCAATATGGTACTAGAAATGTTAGTTTTAGCTAAAAGAGAAGAAAAGGAAATTGAAGGAATTAGAACAGGCTAGGAAGAAACTAAACTATCACACTTTGCAGACAATATGATGATATATTTAGGTAATCCTAGAGAATCAATTATAAAACTAGTTGAAATAAACAACTTTAGAAAAATTGCAGGATACAAAATAAACCTTCTTTATCTCTTTCTGAATAAAAATTTGGCAACTGATGTAGATGAAACTACGTGGTTTTCTAAAAAAGTGATTCTAAGTTTCAGGGATCACCAACTTGAGAGGGCTGAACGTGGAATAGCTAAAAATTCTGACTGTAGATTCTGGAACCCTGGGTTGGTATTCTGGTTTGCTACTTAACAGCTGTGTTACTATGAGTAAATCAGAAAGGAGGAAAGAGACTTAGAGAAGTTAAATAAAGGATTTAAATTGGAGCCAGAGATGGGGGCGGGGGAATAAAATAATGGTTGTGTGTCAGACATCTACTTTAATTTGGAGCATTTTTCTTGAGATTTTCCCAACTGGAGGATGACTGATGTAACCTGTATGACTGGGTGAAAGGTGAAATGGAATCAAGTGCTTTAACAAAAATTCTTCATTCCTTCTTTGATTATTTCAGGACTAATGGATAGAGAGGAGGAGAACATGGGGAGGCAAAAATGAGAGAAGAAAAAGATATAGTCAGAAAGAGAAAGAGAGACAGAAAGGGTGAGGGGAAAGTCCTTGAAAGTGGCAAACATATAGAAAAGTATGACCCCTCCCCCCCCCAAAAAAGTCCCTGGTTTCCAACTTGATGCCAAAGAAATTTAGGGAATTTCCCCTTTTTTAGATAACACCTTCTTTCTTGGTTGCGCAGAGATCTTAAATCACTCCCTTTTAAATATTTTTTTTCCAACGTGTCCTTATCAACAGTCAACCAATTTCTTTTTGTTTTCTGCTTGTATAAATGGGTTTACTCTCTATTTATTATTTATGTATTGTATTATATTTTGCCTAACTAGCTTTTAGTGGGAAGAAGCAAAGTATATGAGTGGTAGTTTAAGGTACCCTCTTCCTTAAGATATTATGCCTGTAAAGTGGCGTTTTAAACCTAACAAACCTATGCTTTATATCACCAATACTTAGTAGAAGCAGACAGATTTAATTCTATTCCAATATCCCACTTTTTCTTAGGGGGATGAAATGATCAGCTTCAATATCCCTTTCTCTGCCTCTCTCAAGGTATAAATCACAGTCTTCCTTGAAAAGAGGTAGTTAAGATCCTAGATATTTCTTTCTATGCCTCTCTTCAATCTATCTTTCCATACATTTAAACATCTCAAATAAATATATAAATCTTATCTAAGTATAATTTGCATTACACATGTGGTAAAACTTGTAAAGAAACTACTGTTTAATCCTGAAAGCACTAACGATGGAAGTATCCTTAGATGCCACCTAGTCCAACTTGGTCATTTTGTAGATGCAGAAGTTGAAGTCCAAATATTTAAAGTGACTTGTCTAAGGTGACAAAAGTAACAAGAATTAGTGACAGAATTTGAACATACGTTGTATGGATCCAGAGTCTTGGTTTTTTCCATTGTAATATGTTGCCTCTCTAGTACTGTGAGTAGTAGTAGTATTAGTATTTTTTGTTGTCTCTCTAGCACAATAAGGAGTAGTAGTAATATTTTTTTTTCCTAAAAATTTCCCAAGTTTCCCAGTTCTCATAAATCAGTGTCTTAGTTTCTCAATTTTCTGGGATTATCCACATTACCAAGTAGTCCTGTCATTGATCTGGATTATGTCAGTGTCATATATGTGTGTCAAATATCACACAGTCTCTTAAGGCTTGAAAAATACAGAGTAATAATGGATAGTTGTTTCCAGTATAATTAATTATATTTTGGTCACATATCTTATTTCGTTCTCTCTGGTTGGTAGTTTAACCACGTTCTTTAAGGTTTTACCTGTTGATACTAAGCAGTAGTCCTTTGACAATCTAGGGTCAGCTGTTTATAGAATACATTCTTTGACCATTCAAATAATCAATACCCATGACTAAAGAAAAGTCACGGCGCAGCCCCGCCTCCTCGCGCAGAGGCTCGCCCGCGGCGCTTCTGGCCTGCTCGGCCTGGTCCTGAGTTCTCCCTCCCCGCCTCTACGGCTGCGGCTCCGGCTTCGCTGCCGTCCTCCCTGACTCCTGGTCGGGGCTCTCTCCCGGGGCTCCGCCTTAGGGCCCGCACCCGCGCCATGCGCTCCTGCCACTTTTCAGCCCCACCGCGAGCAGCAACGCCGGGAGCCCCACGCCGCCGGACAGCGCCAGGGCCGCTATCTTTCGTGCTGACTTAAGGAAGCGCGCCGGCGTCGGCTCTGCGTCATCAGCGGACGCCAGAAGGGGCGTGGCTCCGGCCCTCGCAGGCGCACTGACATGGAGGCGGCGGCGGGCACTGCCCTTAGTGTACAAGGTGCAAAACCACTGCCAGACAGCATGCTTCTACCGGGACCTGCGAGGGGTGAAGATCCTGCGGCATGGGGAGTTCGAGGAAGGCTGCAAAGCTTCCTGCCATGGGGCCTCATGACGGGCAATGGAGTAAAAGCATGGTGGGCTATGGGCCTGAAGACAATCACTTTGCCCTGGAGCTGACCTACGATTGCAGCTTTGGTGACTACCGGCTCGGCAGTGACTTCCAGGGCCTCACCCTGATCTCCAGTCAGGCTGGCTCTAATGCCAGGACGTCGGAGCGGCCGCTCCCTGAGGTTTCTGAGGGCGTTTTCAAAACTGAAGCCCAGAAGGATATAAGTTCTTTTTAAAGAGCCACGGTCACCCCCATCAGACCCAGTGCTGAAAGTGACCTTGGCCGGGTCTGACCTGTGCATGTCCCTCCACTACTGGTCAGACCTGCTGGGGAAGAGAGTTTATGAGAAGGATGAAGAGCAGCAGAGGGCTTTGCTGGGCTATGCAGACAACCAGTGCAAGCTGGGGCTGCAGGCCATCAAGGGAGCAGTGGATCATGGGACAGACTTTGGGAGGGTGGCCTTCTCCTGCCGGAAGAAAGAGTTACCAGACATGGAAGCATTGATGAAAAAGGAGAACCAGAAGATTCTGAACGCCCTGCTTAGCCTGGACACACCCGGGAAAGCAGCAGTCCAAGTGGTTATTCTGGCCGACCCAGATGGATATGAAATTTGTTTCTTGGGAGATGAAGGATTTTGAGAACTTTACAAGATGAATCCAAATGGGAACAAGTTGTTGGATGATTCAACGCCAGCAGACAAAAATGATGAATGGTTTGCTAAAAACAAAATACAGAATGCTGGATAACGGAAGACATCATTTAAATAAAGACTTCTGATGTTCATCCTGATTTCCATCCAGCACTAGAAACGGTTTTCTCAAGGACTCTCATTCTTTGGGGAACCCAGGGTCAAAGCCTACAATTTGCCTTTTGGGAGAGAGAAAACAGTCTTAATGAAATTTAAACTCTAGATCTTTGAAGACATCTGCTTTCATATGTCCACCATTTTGATGAGCACTTTACCAACTGATCCATATGTGTTACTGGTGGGACAGGATTTGCCAGTACTTTAGGAATAGATTTTCCCCAAGAACTGGAGCAGACACCCATCTGAGCAGATACTCTTAAGGCAGATGTTAGGGCCTGCTGATAGAACTCTGTCACATTTACTGAAATGTCAAGTCATATTCTTAAGCAACAAAATACATAGATTGACTACCTCAAAAGAATACCAAAATAACAAGCTGCTGTTAAGTAGAAGACCCCTAAGTGGAAGGTGGAGAGGTATGAAGAATTTTCAACCTTGAAGCTAAAGCTCGGGTGATTTGGTCTCTCTTCCTCTTCACTTTTCAAACTTAAAGCAGCAGTGGGTTAATTACCTTAGTAAAGAGGCTAGAATGAGACTGGGAAGGGCTGATTCTGAAAAGGCCAATCACACACTCACATGGTGAGATTTAAACTGTGAGCCCTTACACCCCATCCAGAGCTGGAATTTTAAGAAAAAACCCTGACCAAATACCACCTTAACTCTACTTTTGAATATTAATAACCTTGGGAAGATTTTCACTCATGTCTGCAACTTCTAATGTACATTTCAAATGAATTACAGAATTGTAATCTTGAAGCTATCTGAGCATTCAGAAAGCAGTGGAGAATTAGGCTTTTTCTAGGAGAAAAGATTGTACATTTTCTTCTTTCCCAGTGTTTAATACTCAATCTAAGGTGATTTGATATTTCTTCTGCTTAATGATTAGATTACATTTTCTGTGGGTAAAAGAATTGTTTACATAGACCTTGAATTATCAAATAAATTTCCTTCTCAGTTAAAAAAAAAAAAAAGAAGAGTCAAGAAAATGGTTGGAAAATTAGAAAAAAGCAGAAAAATGTATACTAACTATATAACATTACCATGGTGACAACGAAGAGCAAAGCACTATCTCAGAAGAAAACAAAGCCAACATCCAAAGTCTCAAACGAAAAAAAATATGAATTTGTTTCAGGCCATGGAAAAGATCAAGAAGAATTTTAAAAATCAAGAGAGATGGAGGAAAAATTGGGAAGAAAAGTTTAATTGCAAGAAAATAATGAAAAAAGGTCAATAGTTGGAAAAGGGGGCACAAAAGATTGTAAAGAAAACAACACTTTCAAAAGCAGAATATACCAAATGGTAAAAGAAACTCAAAAATCCAATACTGAGAAGAATGACTTGAAAAGCAGAATTGGCCAAATGAAAAAAAAAAAAGACATACAAAAATTCACTAAAGAAAACTCGTTTAAAAGTAGAATTAGCCAAACTAAAAACAAAAGGAGTAACCCACTGAAGAAAAACCCTTTTAAAAGCAGAGTTGGACAAAGAGAAAAGGAGGTAGAAAAGCTCACTGATAAAAATAATTCCTTAAAAATTAGTATCCACCTAGTGCAAGCTAATGACTTTATGAGACATCAAGAAACAATAAAACAAGAGATAGTCTAAAATAAAAGCAGCTTCTGAATTTGTTTTAGGTAAATAAACTCTGGCAAATAGACTAGTCAAAGATGGGATACATCTGAACTACTAAGAACTCAAGAAGGAATGCAAGTGGAATGTATGAAATTGTATCACTACTTTATTCTGTTTGTTTTCCTTCCTCCAGATAATGTCAGCTAAAGGCAGATGTTATCCAAGATTCTGTCATGGGACCTCCTCTCTCATCTTTCTATACTAGTTCATTTAGGGAATCACATCTGCTCCCATGATTTCAATTATCACCTCTAAGTTGATGCATCTCAGATCTACTTATTCATCCATGAATTCTAGACTCAAATTTCTCACTGCCTTTCAGATATCTCAAGCTGAGTGTTCCACAGACATCTTCAATTTCACATATGCAGCAGTGAACTCTCCCTCCTTCTGACATTTCTATTACTTTTGAAAGTACCATTCCATTATAATCTAGGTGTTATCCTGTACCCTACTCATATCGAGTCTATTGCAGATACCTATTGATAACTTGTTGATTAATCTCCCTGCCTCAAATTTTGCTGCACTCTAATCTATTATCTACTTAATTATCAATTAAAATCTTCTAAAAGAATTGATTTCTCCATGTCATTTTACTGTTCAATAAACTCTAGGGGCTCACTGTCACCTGTTGGATCAAATAATATATCCTCTATTTGGCCTCCAAATCTATATCTAGCCTATTCCAATTTTTTGAGTCTTCCCCATAATATATTCTATGATCCAATAGTACTGACCTTTTTATGTTCATTCCACAAGACACTCATCTTTAGACTCTGGGAATTTTTATTTGTTGTTGCCCATACCTAGAAATCTCTCTTTCTTCATCTCCTGTCTTCCTATCTTCACTGGCTTCTTTCAAATATCAGCCAAAATCTCACTTTCATTAGGAAGCCTATAATGAAAGGTGTAATGCTATTAATTATCTCTACTAATTTTCTCCAATTTATTATGTATATATTTTGTTTCAAAAGAATTACTTTCGTTTTTTTGCTCCCACATTTGACTCTTAGATGCTTAAAAGTACAAACTGTCTTTTGCCTTTAAATATTAAAAATTTAACATAGTACCTGGCACATACTGAGCATTTAATAAATGTTTGTTGACTAATTTACCGTTATACTTATATAAACATTTATATACTTACATGTAGTTCAGATGAAATTATTTTAAAGATTTTTCAAGTGAAAGGAGTAACTACCTTGTTTTGTTATCCCCCTCCCTTTTAATTTTTCCTGTGATTACAAAATACAACAGGAAATAAATTTAAGATACTCCTTTTTACAAGTAAAGCCAGTAAAGCTGTATTAAGGCTTCCCAGTGTTAGCACTGAAAGAACAATTCAATATAAAGAATGAGCTAATTTACTGTATTATTCACTGAAAAAAATTAGGTTTTAAATTTCTTTATTGATTATAGTCAACATTTTCTGAACAGGTATTTCATTTCTTTTCTATATATATAATATTACACCATACTTCTACAATATAATGCCTTTCTGTGTTTTCTTGAGAATCAGAGGCTATTTCTCTAAATGTTTTATTGTAAAGCATTTTTCAGCTCCATATATTGGTATATGTAAAGACATACACATACACACACCACAATACAACACTCTCAACTCTGCATGTTCAACAGGGATATTATAAAGCCAGGTTAGCCAACAATGTTTGCAAATGAAAATAAAATCTGGAGTTGGTCTCTTATTTCTACCACTTCCTAAGGAAAGAAAATAGTCTTTGTTCCAGGAGATACAAAAATAGCAAATGCTCCTATAAGGAAAATACTGCAATTCTCTAATAAATAACAAAATATATCCTGTTAGACAATATTCATTTTCAAAGACAATCATGTAGCTCCAGGCCACAGTTCCAAAGAACTTAGCTGACAAAGTTCTCTATATAAAAGAACTTTTTACAATGTAATAGTATTGCAATTGAAAAAAATATATTTTAAGCTATAATCTAGCACAAAATCACTGACAAAGCACAACACCTTATTCAGAGAATTTCTATTAAACATCTGGACATATCATTTAGTTTCAAAAACTCTGTGTTCTATTTCATGAAACTCAAATGAATTGTTTATCTTTTAAAGAATCATGTGGGTCAATTATACTGCCAGAGTTGCATATTTTAATTGGTATTGAGAATAGGAGCCTAAAGTATTACCCATGATTCTCATTCTTCAGAAGGATTTACGTAAACAAAAGCATATTATATCTTTTCCCAGGACTATTTATGAATTTTATCTTTTAAAATGCAATTTTCATTTCATAGATTATGCTTTCTGTTGAAAAAAAATTTGTTTCCTTTATACTGGAGAAATGTGTCCATAACGTTCTATTATGTGTTAATGCTCTGGCATATTAAAAATATTCTGTACTAAATTAAAACCAAATTATTTTGTGAAGGGAAATGCGACCAAAACTAGACCCTAAAAATTGTAGTAATAACCTCAGTGTATGGTTGTCATGGAGTACTGCTGTGCTATGAGAAATGATGAGTTCAATTATATTAGAAAGGCATGAAAAAACTTGCATGAAATGATGAAGAGCAAAGTGAGAAGAACCAAGAAAACATTGTATAGAGTAACAGCAATATTGTTTGAACAACTTTGAGTAACTAAGTCATTTTGACAATTATAACTGCACACATTAAAAATAAAGAACATATGAAGAAAGATATCTACAGGTAGAGAAAGAACAGATAGATAGATTATATGTAAGGAATAATCATACACGTGTGTATGGGGAGGGGTGTACACATACATATATTTGTGTTTAATGATAACCATCTCTAGGGTGGGATGTGGGAAGAGAAAGCAATTTACATGAAAACTTTGTTGTATATTTGGAGGGAATAGCAAATTGTAAAAGGTAGATCTGCAGTTTCATGTGCAATCATCTTTTTTATTATGCTATATTATGGAAATGCTTATTTTGTGAATCGAAATGAAATAAAAATGAAAATACTATGTAATAGTATGTTCTTACATATAAGAGTGGGGCTATGTCTATAACATTAATATTAGAAGACTTTATTCTTCCCTGTTGGAGAAAGGGATAGATACTACAAAACAATTAACTTCCTTTATTGAATATACATACATGTGCATATACATATATACATATTCATGTGTATACATACACATACACCAGAAACACTATAGCAAAATAGAATACTTTGGGGGGAATAATTTTTCAATCGTGTAATATTATTTGTCTAAAGATCATTTCTATATTTCTTAACTTTTATAATCTTAATTTTTTTTCAAGCCCAAAGTATAAGGAACATGTTTTTTTGAGATACTGCTTTCCTTTTAAAAAGTAAATGTCCATACTCAAGATATAATAAAATGGTTTAAAATGTTCTTTTCCAATATCTTCTGTGATTATTAACAATTATTTTAGGTGGACTTTAAATCATGCTAAAGTATGATAGGAATCCTATGGACATAAGATATAGCATACACTTGAATACTAAAATACCTCATTACAATGAATGTTATCATGCTGCTAAAAGAAGCAATAATGATTTGTCATTTACTAGGAAGCATTCCCTAGACATCTTAAGTTGTTCCTTCCTTTGGCAATTTATTTTAATTTAGCAATCAAGACAACTCTTGCCCTTAAAAAGTTTACCCTCTAATGGAGGAAGATATCAGATAAAGAGGCACTAGAAAGCAAGGTGTTCAGGAGAGGGAATAATTACATATTGATATGGAAGCCTGTTAACTTAAAAGATAAGACGAAAGCTTCTCCATCACACCAGAGTAGCTCAGAAATAGAATACAAATTTCTGATGGGTTGGGGATGATTTCTCTGCTATGTGAAAAGAAACAGGGAGTTGGAATTATTTTTGTTGGGGAAGCATGGGATGATTAGATTTTTAAGTTTTTTTTTTCCTTAATGAAGTCATGTCTTTATTAGTTTGACAGTGTTAATATAATAATGACATATTCCCCAGACCTTTTGAAGGCAATCATTGCAATAAACTCACCTGTTTTTAATATTAAATCGTTAGAGGAAAAGAAACTTAATTATCTAAAATTCTGCTCCCAAAGGTGATGTACTTTTTCAAGGGGTTTGAAAGAGGTCAATGTTATGCTGAACCATGAATTATGTGAACTCAAGGTATTTTGTTGTTACGTTAATATTTTAATTCTTACATGTTTATGTATGATGTACTTCCATTTAGAGTATGGGGCACAGAAATTCACTTTTTTTTTAAACTTTTAGTACACTTAAAAAGTTTTTTCCTCATGATCTTTTTATTTTTAAATTTTTTGGCAAATCATGGAGGACCATGACCTCAGAAAGATCTAATTGCAAGTGATTTGGACATTTGGTAAATAGGAGAGTTGAGAGCATTGTGGCAGAGAGGTATTAAGCATTGGATTCAGAATCAACAGTACTAGTAATCATTCTTGCTTCATCCATTTTTCCTACTGTTTAACCCTGTGTTGTTACTTAACCTCTTTTACCTTCTATATCTGCATATATAAAATGAGAATAGTAATAGAACTTGCTTCAAAGGGTTGGGGTTGAGGAAAAAATGAGATTACATGTGTAAAATATTTTACAAATTTTAAGTGCCATATACATTTATCCCTTCCATATCATGACTTTCCCTAAATATTGCAGGTTGGCAAAATATATTAAATGGGAATTCTGTGGAAGCCACAGATGACATGCAAGGTCCAGCAGACAAGACAGAAAAAGTTTAGCTACTCAAAAATACCTAAAATATAAGTATAGTATTGCATAATATCAACATATTTTATCTTTTAATACTTTAGTAATTCCAACTTTTTCCCTGATAGGAAGGGGGGCAGAAATTTTTATGAGGTAGAAGAGATAATTGTAAATACTAACTGGGTTTATAAGTATGTGATAGCATATCATAAAGAATAATTTTAATGTGAGTACTGGTTTTTAAAAAAGCAAACAGAACATGAAATAAAAATATGGGGAGGAAGTAGGTGAGTCAAATAACAAGAGTGAGGAATAACTGAAGGACCAATAATCTAAAATATAGAAAATATGATAAGATTCTGAGGAGTTCCTGCGATGCTTTGGGTATATTCTTTACTGAAGATTTATAGAAGAACACAAAACTCACAGCCCATAAAGAGCCATTAACAATGTTAGATAGTCTGAACCACTATAGGGAATATCCATATAAATAAAATCATCAATCCATTAAGCTTTTATTAAGCATATATTAAGCATTTAACTATACGTTGGACACATTGCTAAGTGGCAGGGATACAAATACAAGAAAACAAGTCAGTCAATGCTTTCAAAGAGGTCATATTCTAATAGAAAAATTAAGAGATCTTTGCAAAACACCTGAAGTAGAAAAAAAGAAAGAGTTTTGAAGTAAGACTTTACTTAATTGTATAATTAGGAGGAAGAAAGGAGAAAAAACAGTCGGGGAGGGTGGGAGGTTAGAGAAAGAACAGGAGAGACTTCTACTGAAACAAGGGAAATGTCATAATACAAAAATTACACAGGAAAAAGACATATCAAAGAAAAGGATATGAAAAGCTGGATGTGATTAAAATGTGTTTTAAATTGTCACCACTTTGTTCTTAGATCCTTCTGAGAAATGTTAAAGCTCTGTTTGAAAGTAGCATATTGTTCTACATACATTTAGTAGCACATGATCTACTAATTTCTCCTTCTCCTTATTTTTTTTTAATACCCTAAACTAAAACCTTCATTTCATTAAATATTTCACCCTCATACTATTTTGTTACTGGCTCTGAAATAACAGGCACAATATTAGACCTTAATGTATAAAGATGTTATAAATAAAAATGTAAATGGTTTCTGGGGCTGCTTCTGATTTCATGGGACTTGCACTTATGTGGTACTTTTGTGAAGAGATTTAAACCAGCAGATAAAAGCAGCACATATATGCATGTGTTCAAGCAGCTGTACACAGAAGCAGTGTATTGCATCAAAATTGACACCTGTAAAGTCACCAAGTTTTTTTCTTCTCCCCAACTGAATTTATATGCATAGGTTTGATGCTATTTTTGTGATGAATGATTCTTAAGAGATTTCAACTACTAAAGATAAAAAGAGTCTAATGGCACTTGAATCCAGAATGCTATTTGAAAATATATGTAAAAGTGGATTATTCTTATTACCCTTGCATGACTTGAAGAAAAATATTAAGTATGTCCATTATATTAAATATATTTATTTTTATATTTTTAGTTCAGTGCTTGGGAGATAAAATGTGATTTATATGTCAACGTGACACTATGTTGATAATTTAAAAGCAAACAATACGTTAAAAAGTGGAAACAAACATTTGTGTACTTTTAATGGTATTTCCTCACATTATGATATTCTGTCTCTTTAAGTGACTTTTCTTCTAAAAATCCCATAAGGTTGGTAGTCCAAACAATATCACTCCTGTTTTATGTGTGAAGACCCAGAGTTTCTGAGTGGCTTAGTTGAATATTGCAACACATGCAATCAATAATGGAACTCCAAACCTATTGCTTTTTGTACGACACCTAGGAGAACCTCACATATACCTCACATAGTTATGATACAATATATGTAATTCTATGCCATCATTCAAAAGCTGTCTATTGTGGAAAAATTACAAAATACAGTTTATACTTAAATTGAACTGATTTCTAAAATATAAACCAATGTAATTCTAAAGTGCAATGATTCATAATCAAATATTGCTTTCAAAGACCATTCACAAGTTTGTCACCCATATGTAATGATGTCATAAATAGTAGGAAACCGAACATATATATATATATGTATATATATAGATAGATAGATAGATAGATAGATAGATAGATAGATAGATAGATAGATATACATATAGATATATAGATATTTACATGTCTATATCGATAAATATTGATATAGACAGACAGACAGACAGATAGATAGATAGACAGACAGACAGACAGACAGACAGACAGACAGATAGATAGATAGATAGATAGATAGATAGATAGATATGAAGGATTGCAAAAAGTCTCTTTTAAGAACTTTGGAATTGACTTGTGATATGGGAAACACCGGCACAGAACTGCTCAGCATAGCATACCCTCATCAGAGAAGGTGCTGTGCTCTGTAAGCAAAGCAGAATTGAAGTAGTTCAAAAGAAATGCTAGATGCACAAATTTAGAGAATCAGTTTCACATATTCAAATAGACTATTTGTGCCTGACTTGTGGTAGAACATTCTCAGGTTTCACTGATCTGATAGCCACAGTTGGCCAGACTCTAACTTGACTCTTAACATAGTGATATTATTTTGGTCTTCTTTGAGAATTGACAACAACCAATCAGAAAGAAACAAGTATTTAAGTACCTACTTTGGCAAATATTCTAACAGCTTTACAAAAAATTCTCTTATTCAATCCTTACAAAACCTCTGCGAGGTAGGTATAATTATTATCTTATTTCCCCCTGCCACTTGCACTTGAGGAAAATGAAGTAGAAATCAGTTAAACCACTCATTCAGAATCACATAACCGTGTGTGTTCATCCTTCTTTGCTGAAGAGGACCATGCCATGAAAGAAATAATGACATGACTTGCACTTGACTTTGTTTTGAGGGAGGGAGGGCTGTGCAGGTCACCAGCCTCACTTCTCCTCCAGAGCCATCTGAATCCAGTGACCAGATATTCATCAGGATGACTGGAGATGACCCAGGATGAGGGAATTGGGGTTAAGTGACTTGCCCAAGGTCACACAGCTAGTGAGTGTCAAGTGTTTGAGATGAGATTTGAACTCAGGTCCTTCTGGCTCCTGCACTGGTGCTCTATCCACTGTACCACCTGGCTGCAAAGAGTCACATAACTATTTAACCATCTGAAGAAGCATTTGAACTGAAGTCTTTAGATTCCAGGCTCATCACTGAATCCTCTATATTATCATCTCTCTCTCTCTCTCATCATCCTTCTTTATACATAACCCTTCTATTCTGGGATTACTATGTGTCAAGCACTATACAAAACAATGGGATTACAAAGTCAAAAGAAAAGACAGTTTCTGCACTAAAGGAATGTACATACATTCCAATGAGGCAACAACATAAATGAGGAGGGGAAATTGCTATCAAGGAATATCAATTTACCCTCTCCTTTCCCTTAGATAATTAAAGGGATGATAAGAGGGCCCATAGAGTAGATTGATAATGATCCAGGAACAGTAGTAGTGATGACCTGATCACCAGGGCTGGGGAGTGGTGGGATGTGAATAAAAGGAGGTATGCCTATAGAATGGAGAAGCAATTGGTCAGGATCAATAAATAAACATTTCTGAAGTGCCTACTATCTACCAGGCACTGTGTTAAATGCTATCTTCTCTCACATTTTATTTCCTAGAATGACAGTTATCTAACTGGTCATATTATGGCTGCTAAAGAACAATAAAGAAAGGTCCTGGTCTTTGTAACCACAGTCACTTTAAAATATTGGGACAAGCAGAACAATTATTGAAGCAAATTGATTTTTAAATATTGGTTACCTCAGCAATTCCCTGCCTTTGATTAAAAGAACTATTGCCTTTTGTTTTTAACCATATTAGATGTAAATTACATTAGGCCCATAAAAAACCATTCTGACGCTAGTTATGGAATGTAAATGAATTGTTCACTAAGTGATCTTGATCAAACATTTTCATTGATAAATAATAACAATAGTACCAGTTTTCTCCAAACCAATCTCCAAATGTGGAGGTAACTGTTCTACTATGGTTACTGTCGTAAATGAACAATATGGAAAACATTTCAAGGCTTCACAAATTGTAATTGCTTAGTTACATTCAGGGCATCTAGGTGGTGCAGCAGATTGAGTGCTAGGCAGGAATCAGTAAGATATGAGTTCAAATTCTGCCTGGTTGTGTGAATCTGGGAAAGTCACCTAACCCTGTTTGTCTCAGATTCCTCAACTACTACAATGCCTTTGCCAAGAAAGACCCAAATGGGTCACAAAGAGTCAGACATGATTAAAACAACTGAACAAAATGTTACATTAAAGTTGAAGAGCTCATGTAAAAATGTCCTGGTTGTTTTCGTTTTTAAGCTATTTTTGTCCTTATATAAATAATTGCTTCTGGAAAGGGATTTGGTTGATATTGTTTTAACCTTTTCTGCTTTCTTCTCTCTCAATTTTTTAGTTTGTTTCTCCTGTCACAGGGAGAGAGATGACAAAGATCTAGTTGGACTTCTACTCTAACATTTTAGATTTGACAAAGTAAAAGAGGTTAACTGAGGTCAACTGATGGAAACGTGACAGACCGAAGAGTTGAAGAGATAACTATTTAGACTAGTCACTGCACAGACTTTGAGAGATAACCATCAGCACTGATCAATACAGCAAAGCAATACCACAAGAGTTAAAACATACTGGAGCAGCTTTAAAAAAATCAATCATTCTCTTTCTCTCCAACAAACTACTTGCAAGATTATATTTGGGTCCATGTCATTCAGGCTTTTTAAATCACTATGTTTCCTTAAACCTTATATCATAACCATCTATTTGCTTTCTTTCCTCTCTTTTACACACATGAAAGCTAATCATAAGCCCTCACAACACTGTGCTCAACTAGACGCTAGCATATACTAGCAAAATTCTGATCAAAATGTGTATTATTTTTAAAATGGTGGTGGTGAATTTAGATTTTAAAATGAAAAGCATATATTTGACACACACGTACATGTACACAAATATATACATGTACACATTAAACTGGATCTCAGATTGCACTGGTATAGAAAATTCCTAGTAAAGATTTTTATTAATAAAATATATATATATATATATACTTTCCAACTCAGAGTCTATGGTATGTGGGGGTGGGGTTACTGAAAGGTTAAGTGACCTTTTTCAAGGTCACACCATCAATATTTATCAAAAGCTGTATTTGAAGCCAGGTTTTCATGACCTTGAGACTGACTTTCAATCTAAGGTATTGTGAAATTGAAAAATTGAAATCCTACTTTATTCTCTACTACTTAATAATTGTTGATTGAGAATTGTATCTAATCAGTACTTAAGAATTTGTTTGATTTAAGAAGACAGTTTAACTTCTTCACATTAGATTCTATAATTCTATAAAATTCTATAAGATAGTTTGATTTCTTTATAGGAGTTTTCCTCCCTATTTCTCTGGGTTCAAGCATGTACTTAATCTATCTTACTCCAGAAGGAAGGAAGGAAGATCAGTCAACATGACCATAAGATATTCCACTTGATTTTAAGTCTAGCACTGGACCACTCTGGTGTAGAGGGCTGCCCAGCATAGTACTTTCCAGAAGATGTTAATCAACTCTATGTTTTTCTCTTCCATAAACTTGGGAAAACTGTCACACATTAAGTCAGCATGATTATGTCAAATCTAAACCCAACCTATACCATTAACAACTGTATAAAAGATTGTTTTCTCTGTACTATTATATTCCTGGCCACTGTCGAGTTTGGGATCTCATTTTGTTGCAGTTGCTACTCTTGCTAACAAAGTGATCATGCTCAGAATTTGTGCTTCAGATTATCTCATTTGCAGACACATTTCTTACAGTATAATATATCTCATAAGAATTACATATTGATAACACATGTCTAGCTATTGATTACTATAGTAAGAGGAGAATGAAACAACTTGAACAAATAAATTTACACATAATAATGAAGGCAGTGTGGTATAGCCCACAAAGAGATGATCTCAAAATCAAGAACTGACCTAAAATCCAAATTATGACTAATTCTGGCCATATGAATCTTGACAGATTGGCTAACTTCTCAATATTCTAGGTACTTCTCTAAAACTGAAACTTGGTAATAAGATGTTTCTATCCATTGGTAGAGGAATTTTCCTTTTCTGGGATTTGCCATTTCTAATCAAATCACAGCTCTAGGCCCTATCTATAATCACAAAATAATTAATGGTCATTCAGTAAAACTATTACTCAGGTAATATAACAGTATGAAACATTTCAATAGCATCTTTATATAGAACTAAACTTAATTTATATATTACAATATGCTACATGAAAGAGTAACTAGTGTAAGTCATATAAGAAGAGAATACTGAACTTGGTTTTGCAAGAAGCAATGGGTATGGATCATTTGAGAATAGACAAAAAAGGCTGATTCAGTTTAAAAGAAAATATAAAATGGACATGAAAATAAGTTATTTATAGGTAGTGGCTAGCATTATTTTTTGCTGAGATAGAGAAGGTATAAATTGATGATGATGGGACAAAGTCAAGATAGGAGAGCAACCGCACAGACTTTCTAGAATACTGCCCCCAAACCCAGCCAAATACCTGTAAAAATGGCTCTAGACAAATTGTGGAGATGCAAAATCCACAGAATGATGGAGTGAAGCAAATATCCAGCCCAAGACAGCCTAGAAGGTCTCCAGGAAGCATTTATCACACCATTGTAGGAGCAGAGTGCAGTCCAGTGTGGGCTGCAAGTACACAAAGGTGACCTGAGTAGGCCTTGGGGATATTCAATCTCTCATAGGTGTGGTGATTTCCAGACTTCATGACCCCAAAACCGTGAGGATAAATTGTAAGGTGAGTGGGAAAAGCCTGTGGGACTAGTGCAGGAAAGTGGAGTGGTCCAGCCCCAGTCCTAGGGCAGTTGAGGGGAGAGGGGGCTGAGGAACCCATAGCAGTCACAGCACCAGCAGGGGCAGCTGCAACCACCGTTTCTGGAGCTCTAGGTCCACAGACTGTGGGGGGAATTGAGGGGCTGACAATATACCCCCCATCCCCACTGGAAGCAGAAAACTACCTTGACAAAGAGCTCAAAAGTCAAGAAAATGACTGGGGAAATGAGCAAAAACTGGAAAAAGAATCAGACTATAGAATCTTACTTTGGTGACAAGGAAGACCAAAGCATGCAAACAGAAAAAAAAAAAAGTCAAAGCTCCTCCATCCAAAGCCTCCAAGAAAAATATGAATTGGTCTTGGGCCATGGAAGAGCTCAAAAAGGATTTTGAAAATCAAATAAGAGAAATGGAGCAAAAATGGGGAAGGAAAATGAGAGTGATGCAAGAAAAGCATGAAAAACAAGTCAACAACTTACTAAAGGAGACCCCCCAAAATGCTAGACAAAACCAAATGACAAAAACATCCAAAGAGCCAATGATGAGGAGATTGCCCAAAAAGCAAAACTGGCCAGATGGAAAAGGAGATCCAAAAGCTTACTTTAATTCCTTAAAGATTAGAATGGAGCAGATGGAAGTTAATGACTTAATGAAAAATCAAGAAATTATAAATAAAACCAAAAGAATGAAAAAAATAGCAGACAATATTGAAATGTCTCATTGGAAAAACAGCTGACCTTGAAAATAGAACCAGAAGAAAAAATTTAAAAATTACGGGACTACCTGAAAGCCATGATCAATAAAAGAGCCTAGACATCATCTTTCATGAAATTATCAAGGGAAACTGCCCTGACATTCTAGAACCAGAGGGCAAAATAAATATTGAAAGAATCCATTGATCACCTCCTGAAAGAGATCCAAAAAGAAAAAAAAACTCCTAGGAATATTGTAACTAAATTCCAGAGTTCCCAGGTCAAGGAAAAAATATTCCAAGCAGCCTGAAAGAAACAATTCAGTATTGTGGAAATACAATCAGGATAGCACAAGATCTAGCAGCTTCTACATTACGGGATCAAAGGATTTGGAATATGATATTCCAGAAGTCAAAGCAGCTAGGATTAAAACCAAGAATCACCTACCCAGCAAAACTGAGTATAATACTTCAGGGGAAAAATGTAATTTCAATGAAATAGAGGACTTTCAAGCATTCTTGATGAAAGGACCAGAACTGAAGAGAAAATTTGACTTTCAAACACAAGCAGCAGAGAAGCATGAAAAGATAAACATGAAAGAGAAATTATAAAGGACTTACTAAAGTTGAACTGTTTACATTCCTACATGGAAAGATAGTATTTGTAACTCTTGAGACTTTTCTCAGTAATTGGGTATTTGGAGGGATTATATACATATGGACAGAGGGCACAGGGTGAGTTGAATAAGAAAGAATGATATCTAAAATAATAAAATTAAGGGGTGAGAGAGGAATATATTGGAAGGAGAGGGAGAAATGAAATAGGGCAAATTATCTCTCATAAAAAAGGCACTAAAAACTTTTTCACTGGAGGGGAAGAAGGGGAGGTGAGAGGGGAAAAGTGAAGCTTACTCTCATCACATTTGACTTAAGGAGGGAATAACATGCACACTCAATTTGGTATGAGAATCTATCTTACACTACAGGAAAGTTGGGGAGAAGGGGATAAGGGGGGGAATTTAGGATGATAATAGACAGAAGCACAAATGGGAGGAGGGGGTAATCAGAAGTAAACACTTTTGAGGAGGGATAGGGTCAAAAGAGAGAATAGAATAACACTCTTTGCTGCTTGAAATGAATATGTTTATTTAGTACGGTGAATGTGCTATTTCTCCAGTAGAATTTAAGCTCTTTGAGGGAAAGAGATTATGTCTAATGACCAGCACAATGTTGTGAACATATTTGGTGCTTAATAAATGTTTGATAATGGAATTAATGTAATTGATTTTTTTCCCATTTTCGAATAGTTCATTCTCTTGCGTTTTATAACAACACATTTTTCAGGTTCTCTTCTCTCTTTCACTATCCTTTCTTTTGTGGACTTGTCTTCTTCCTATACATTAAATCTATGCTTTTACAAACTTCATTCTCTGGCCCACTACTTTTCTTCATCTAGTTCCTTCCTAAGAAAACTAATCTATTCTTGGGACCTTAACATTTCCCATAACCAAAAAATAAATAGAAGGATCAATCTGATCTTCAGCTGATGTCAACTTTCCTCCTACATGAATTGAGGTACCAGAAAATAACATACATCAGAAGTGATGAAAATGCCTTGTGAAACTCTCAAGAAATTCCAAAGGTAAAGAGTATCTTAGATATGTTAGAGGACTATCTGGTCAACAAGTTTCCAGTAGTAATAGTAATTTTGTTTTCCTTCCTTTTACTTTTATTTTTAAATATATTTTGTTTTTATTGATCAAGCATTTACTTTTTCTTCATCTCACCTCTCTCCTTCCCACCCAACCCCCCCAAAAAGGAAAACAAAACTCTTGTACAAAATATGCATAGCTAAGCAGAACAAATTTCCTATTTTGTTGTCTCCAAAAAAAAACTGTACCTGTTATTCACATCCTACATTGATTATGGCTTCATTCTCCCTATCAGTCCATCACATCTCTGTGAGGAAGTTAGTAGGATTTTCTATTACCAGTGTTTTGGAATTGTGAATGATCATTGTGTTGATTAGAGTTCTTAAATTTTCCAAAGGTTTGCTTTAACATTGTTGATGTTATAGTTTAAATTGCTCTCCTGTTTCACATCCTTTCATTTGGCATTAATTCATAAAATTCACACATAGTTACTCTGAAAAAATTTTTATTTATTTCTTGCAAACTGCATTACATCTAGGATTACATTATAACTAGATATCATAATTTGTTCCCCAATCCTCTAATTGATTAACATTACTCTAGATTCCAGTTTTTGCCACCACACACATTAAGAAAGAATTGTTCTAAAGTTGTATACATATAAGCCCTTTTCTTCCTTCTTTTGTCTCATTGAGGCATAGGTGTATCTGTGTAGTTGCTGGGTCACTGTTTAGCAACTTTTTTGACGCAGTTTCAAACAGTTTTCTAGAATGGTTTTACCAAGTCCCAATTCCAGCAAGAATACATTTATATGCCTATTTGTTTTTGCATTCCTTCCAACATTTGTGATTTTTTCATTTTAATAAATTTTCCACTCTAATGGGTGTGAAGAGGAAATGCAGAGTTACCTTAATTTGCATTTCTCTAATTGTCAGCAACTTGATTTTCTTTTTTCATATGATTAAAGATAGCTTGGATTTTTTCCCTTTGGAACTGCTAGATCATATTCTTTGAGCATTCATCAATTGGAATCCATGCTATTATAAATAACATGTAAAATCAGTTGCATAAAATCAGGTAGCTTCATAATCATCTTTTTTTAATTCCACAAATTCCACAAAGCTCAATTTTGATTACCTTAAAATATGAAAATTAATGAAAATAATGAAATGTTTCTAAATCAAAGAGTAGTACAAAACATCAGGAAAGCAACATTAGAAATATTATGAATCTTATTTTAAATTTGTTTTTTTTTAATTGTACCAACAAAACCAATGCAATCAAGATTAGAAGAAAGTACAAACCTGGAATTTTTTACATCAAGTATCTCTGATAAAGTCCTTATTTCTCAAATATATAGAGAACTGAGGGAACTTTATGAAAATACAATTAATTCCCCAATTGATAAGTAGTCAAAGGATATGATCAGAGAGTTTTCAGATGAAGAAATCAAAAATATCTACACTCATATAAAAAAAAAAACTATTGATTAGAGAAATGCAAACTAAAATAACTCTGTAATACCAGGTCACACTTATCAAATTAATTAATATGAGAGAAATGGAAAATCTTGGAGAAGATGTAGGAAAATTTGGACAATAATACACTGTTACTGGAATTGTGAACTCATCCAACCACTCTGAAGGGCAATTTGGAACTATGCCCAAAGAGTAAACTGTGCATATCCCTTGATCCAGCAATACCCCACCTAGACCTATATCCCAAAGAGATCATAAAAAATGGAAAAGGATATACAAGTACAAAAAAAATATTTATAGCACCTTCTTTTGTCATGGAAAAGAATTAGAAATTGAGAGCATGCCCATCAGTTGGGGAATGGCTAAATGAGTATCGTGCTATACAAAATGACAAACAGGATGGTTTCAGAAAAATGTAGAAAGTTTTACAAAAACTGATGCAAAGTGAACTGAACAAAACTAGAAGAACACTGTATAAAGTAACAACAAGATTGTGTGATGATAAACTAAGACTAACTTTGCACTTCTAAGCCATAAAATGAGTCAGGGCAATTCCAAGAGAATCATGATAGAAAATTCTATTCACATCCAAAGAAAGAACTGAAGTAGCCCAAATAAAGTTAAAATCTGCAATTTTCACTTTAATTTTTTTTCATATTTTCCCCTTTTGTTGTGTTTCTTCTTATACGATATGACAAATATTGAAAACGTGTCTTACATGATTGCACATATATAATTTACATCAAATTAATTACTGTGTCAGGAAAGGGGGGGGGGGAAGACCAGAGGTAGATAATTTGGAAATCAAAATTTTATTAAAAAATGCTGAAAATGGCCTTTGCATGTAATTGGAAAAAATAAAGTACTACTAAAAAGAGAAAAAGACAAGAAATGTTATCAATCAATGATTCATCAAACATTTATTGTGTCTAAAATGTGTTGACATTGTACTAACTTCTAATGCTATGAAGACAAAAGCAAGAGATGATAATGTCAAATTGAAATGAGAAAGATATAAATCATAAACACTATGGGATGATTCAAATGGTCTCAACAGTATTCTCAACTAGATATTTTTTTTCTTTAGTATTTCCAGACTTAACCTCCTTTATGATTACCTTTCCCCAACTCTCTTGGGTACCTTCATCATGTCTCTCTTCCTACTAATTAGAGACATAGGAAAGGAGCTGAAACTTGTCCATAGGATTAATCTAGTATTTTAGTAATAGTTTATAACTCCAAGAATAAGGAACTTTTTTTGGCATGGAGAAAATGTCTTTCTTTTTTTTTAAATTTATTTGTTTTCAGTTTTCAACAATCACTTCCACATGTTTTAGATTTACTCCCCATTCTTCCCCACTGCCTCCCCAAGATGGCATGAAATTTGATATGGATTCTATTAATACATTCTTATTAAACATATTTTCACATTACTCATGTTGCATAGAAGATTAAAAGAGCTGCCATAAATATTTTTGTGCCTGTATGTGCTTTTCCCATTTTTATTAACTCTTTGGGATGCAGCCCAAGAACTGATAAAGCTGGGTCAAAGAGTATGGGCATTTTATCATATGATTATAGATAACTTTAATTTTTTCCTCTGAAAACTGCATGTTCATATTCTTTGACCATTTATCAATTGGGGAATGACTTGTATTCTTATGAATTTGACTGAGTACTCTATATATTTTAGAAATGAGGCTTTTATTACAGACACCACTTGTTTTCTCTTCCCTCCTAATCTTGGTTGCTTTGGCTTTGTTTATGCAAAAACTTTTCAAGTTAATGTAATCAAAATTGTCCATTTTGCATTGCATAATTTCCTCTGTCTCTTGTTTGGTCATAAATTTCTCCATGAATCTGACAAACTATACTTTGCTCCTTTAAGTTGTTTATAGTATCAGCCTTTACATCTATGTTGTGTAGCCATTTTGATTTTATTTTGGTGTATGGTGTCAGGCATTAGTTTATACCATTTCTGTCACACTACTATTTAGTTTTCCAGGCAGTTTTTGTCATAGAGTGAGTTCTGATGCCAGAAGCTGGGCTCCTTGGGATTATCAAACACCAGACTGCTATAATCATTGACTAGTTTGTCTTAAGTACCTAATCTATTCCACTGACCTACCCCTCTATTTCTAAGCCAGTACCAAAAGGTTTTGATGACTGCTGCTTTATAATACATTTGAGATCTGGTAAGGCTAAGCCACCTCCCTAATATTTCTTCTCATTGGTTACTTTGATATTCTGAACCTTTTGTTCTTCCAGATGTATTTTGATATTACTTTTCTAGATCTAGAAAATAATTTTCTAGTAGTTTGATTGGTATGATATTGAATAAATAAATAGGTAGAATTGTCATTTTTTATTGTATTAGCTTGGCCTACCAGCTGATATTTTTCGAATTAATTAGATCTGACTTTATTCGTGAGAAAAGTGTTTTGTAATTTGTTCATGTAGTCCCTGAGTCCCTGGTAGATTCCCAGATATTTTATAGTGTTAACCATAATTTTAAATGTGATTTTCTCTTTCTGTCTCTTGCTGTTGGACTTTGTTAGTAATATATAGAAATACAAATGATTTGTGTAGGATCATTTTGTATCCTGCAAGTTTGCCAAATTTGTTTATTATTTCAAGTAGTATTTTCCTTGGTTCTCTAGGATTGTCTAAGTGTATCGTCATATCATCTGCAATGAGTGATAACTTAGTTTCTTCTATACCTGTTCTAATTCCTTCAACTTCTTTTTCTTCTATTATTACCAAAGCTAACATTTCTAACACCATATTGCATAACATTAATAATGGCCATCCTTGTTTCACCCCTGATCTTACTGGAAGTACATCCAGCTTATCCCCATCATATATTTACATACTTGCTGGTGGTTTTAGGTAGGTGTGACTTATTAATTTAAGGAAGGCTCTATTTATTCCTATGATTTTCAGTGCTTTCAATAGGAATGGGTGTTGTATTTTGTCCAAAACTTTTTCTGCATCTATTGAGATAATGAGATAGTTTCTGTTAGTTTTGTCATTGATATGGTCAATAATGCTGATAGTTTTCCTAATACTGAACCAGCCATGCATTCCTGGTATAAATCCTACTTGATCATAGTGTATTATTCTCATGATAAGTTGCTGCAATTTTTTGCTAAAATCTTATTTAAAATTTTTGCATCTATATTCATTAGGGAAACTGGTATATAATTTTCTTCCCTGTTTTCACTTTCATAAAAAGAAATTAGTAGGACTCCTTCAATATTCCAAAATAGTCTATATAGTATTGTAATTAACTGTTCTTTAAATGCTTGATAAAATTCACTTGTAAATCCATGTGGCCCTGGAGATCTTTTTCTAGGAATTTCATTGATGGTTTTTTCAATTTATTTTTCTTAGATGGGGTTATTAAAATATTTTAAATCCTCTTCTGTTAATCTGGGCAATTTACATTTTTAAAATATTCATTTCACTTAAATTGTCAAATTTATGGGCATACAATTGAGCAAAGTAATTTCTAATTATTGATTTAATTTCTTCTTCATTGGAGGTGAGTTCACCCTTTTAATTTTTTATTTTGATAATTTGATTTTCTTTTTTTCAAATTGACCACATATTTATCAATTTTGTCTTTTTTTTTTTACAAAATCAACTCATTTTTATTTATTACTTAAATAGTTTTCTTAATTTCAATTTTATTAACCTCTCTGTTGGGTTTCAGTATTTCTAATTTGTTATTTACTTGCTGGATTTTCAGTTTGTTCTTTTTCTACCTTTTACAGTTGCCTGCCCAATTCATTGATCTGCTCTTTCTATATTTTATTCAGGAAAGCATTCAAAGATATAAACCTCCCCACTAAGAACTACTTTCACTGCATTCCATAAATTCTGATAGGTTTTCTTATTATTATCATTCTCTTGAATGAAGTTACTGATTGTTTCTATGATTTGTCGTTTAATCCACTCATTCTTAATTAGTTTCCAATTAATTTTTGGTTTATCTTTCCATGGCCCTTTGTATTATATAATTTTTATTGCATCATGATCTGAAAAAGATTCATTGACTATCTCTGCCTTTCTGCACTAGATTGCAAAGTTTATATGATATAGTACATGGTTAATTTTTGTGTATGTGCATCTACTGCTGAGAAATAAAGTATATTCCTTTCTATTCCAGTTCAATTTTCTCCACATATGTATCACATCTACCTTATATAGAATTCTAGTCACCTCCTTATCTTCTTTCTTGTTTATTTTGAGGTTAGATTTATCATGTTCATAGAGGGGGAGGTTGTGGTCCCCCACTAGCATAATTCTGCTTTCTGTTTCTTCCAGTAACTCCCTTAACTTATTGTCTAAGAATCTGGATGCTATATCATTAACTGCATATATGTTTAGTAATGATATCATTTCATTGTCTGTGGTGCCTTTTAGCAGGATATAGTTTCCTTCCTTATCTCTTTTGATTAGATGTATTTTTGCTTTTCCTTTGTCTGAGATTAGGAGTGCTACCCCTGCTTTTTTTTTTTTTTTTTTTGTATCAGCTGAAGCATAATATATTCTGCTCCAATCTTTTACCTTTACCCTATGTATATTCCCCTCTTTCAAATGTGTTTCTTGTAAACAACATATTGTAGGATTATGGCATCTGCTAGCCACCTCCATTTTATGGGAGAGTTAATCCCATTCATATTCACAGTTATGATTACTATCTGTGTCTTTGTCTCCATTCTATTCCCCTCCCCCTCCATTTATGCTTTTAGTTCTCCATTCTCCCTTCCCCTCCTCCAAAGAGTTTTACTTTTGACCACCAGCTCCCTAAATCTTCCCTCCTTTCTATCAGCACCCTTTCCTTTTATTTCCCTTTTCCCTTATTATTTCTTCCTTGCCTTTTAAACCTCACCTTCTTTTCTTTCCCCTTGCCCCTCCTACTACCTGAAGGGCAAGTTAGATTTCTACACTTAAATGAATATGTTGTTGACTCCTTGAACCTAATCTGATGAGAGTAAAACTTAAACAATGTTCATCTCCCTCCCCTCTTTCCATCTACTATAATATGTCTTTGTGCCTCTTCCTGTGACATAATTTATCTTTTCCTGACTCCTCCTTTTCTCTTTTCCAATTACAATCCCTTCACACCCTTTCATTATGGTTTTTGTCATTACATCAGTTAAATTATACACACTCCCTCTATGTATATCCCTTTTACATGTCATAATGAAAACATGATTCTCAAGATTGCAAAGTATAATGTTCGCATATAGGAATGTGCATTTAGGGTTAGCCCTAGTTTGCCCATATTGAATAAGAAAGGTTTTTTTTTTTCCTTATTTTCTTGGTTTACCTTTTTATGCCTCCCTTGCATCTTGTTTTTGAAGATCAAATTTTCTATTGAGCTTTTGCTTTTTCATCAGGAAAGTCTGGAAATCTCCTTATTTCATTAAATGTCTATCTCCTTACCTGAAAGATTATGTTCAGTTTGGTTGGGTAATTGATCTTTGGTTGTAGGCCAAGCTTGTTTGCTGTATGGAACATCATATTCAAATCCCTCTGATCTTTTAATGTAGAAGCTGTAATATCCTGTGTGATCCTAACTGCAGTTCCTTCATATTTTAATTTTTTTCTTTCTGTTTACTTGCAGTATTTTCTCCTTAACTTAATAGTTCTGGAATTTGGCAACAATATTTCTTAGCATTTTCAATTTGGGATCTCTTTCAGGAGGTGATCTGTGGCTTCTTTATTTGACTGTTTTCCCTCTGCATCTAGGACCTCAAGGCCATTTTCCTTGATGTTTTCTTAGAAGATATTGTCCAGGCTCTTTTCTTTTCATCATGGCTTTCCAGTAGGCCAGTGATTCTTAGATTTTCTCTCCTGGACCTATTTTCTGGACCAGTTGTTTTTCAATGAGATAGTTTACATTTTCTTCTATTATATTATTCTTTAGATTTTGTTTCAGTGATTGTTGATATCTCATGCAGTCATTAGCTTCTTCTTGCCCAGTTCTAATTTTTAATAAATTATTTTCTTCAGTTAGCTTTTGTATGTCCTTTGTCCAATTTTCCCAATTAGATTTTGTGCTTCTTTATCCATTTGGCCCATTTTACTTTTAAAGTAGGCATCCTCTTCAGTCAATTCTTTTTCTTTTGTTTTGTCAATTATATTTTTTCTAATTATTGGCCAGTTTTTCTTCTACTTCTATAATTTGACTGTTGAAATCCCCTTGAGCTCTTCCAAGAATGCTTTTTGGTCTTGAGATCAGTTCATATTCCCTTTTATGATTTCAGATGTGGGTATATTGTCAGTGCTTTCCTCTTCTGAGTTCATATTTTGGTCTTTGTCACCATAGTAAAATTCTACGGTCTTTGCTTTTCCGAGTTTCTTCTTGCTGATGGTGATTGCCTTTTTCCTGGCTTTTAAAGTGGATCTCTTCTCCTGGGCTCTGGGGCTGGGGGCTCTGTCCCACATTTCTTGTGCTGAAAACTTGAGTCCTGGTTACTGATTTTGTGTGTCGTGGCTTCTGATTCTTTCAGGTAGAAACTAAATGATGCTGCAGCTTACATGTTGCAGAGCTGGCTGGTGTGTGTAAGGCAGAGGCCAAGTGAAGTCTTTCTGAGATTCCCTATGATTACACTGAAGTTCACTATATGAGGTGTCACACAGGAGTTCTCTTCTTCCCCTAAGGGTGAGTTAGAGCACTAACAGTCTCAGCATCTGGTGAACCCCTATCTGCACTGGTGTTTACCCAGTTCCCCTGGTTGTGCTCAGGCACATTTGTGGTCCTGCTATTGGCACTTATAGGCTCCACCCTGCCTGGGGCTCAGGATCTCCTCCTTACCTGCTGAGGTGAGGCCTGATGAAATGCCTCATGTTCTTCACTGGTCCCCTTCAGCTACAACAAGGGGTACTCTCCTCCTCAATCTCCCTGTTCTCCTGAGCTGAGAGACTACTGTGACCCTCCTGCTAATTCCACCATTTCAGGATTTTTCTGGGGAAATATTCTCTGGGAGGTTCAAGGTGAACAAAGGGAGGGTGTGAGCACTTACACTTTATTGTGTCATCTTGACTCCTAGAAATTCATGTAGGTGACTTTCAAACATTTAATCTGTGGCTGATATATTCTCAGGAGTGACTGCTGTTGTTACTGGGAGTCCTGCATTTCTCTCTCACTCAGTTATGCACAACTCTTGTACTGATGAGTTTGAGAATCTACACTGCTGCTTCTGTTTCAGTATGCCCAGGGCCATTCCCATTCCACTCTATGTCTGAGTCTATACTGGTGCAGCCCACATGCTCTGCACACCCCCAGCTCTGTGTAATAGATCTTTCCCATCGACCTTTTAAGTGGTCATAGGCTGGATGTCTACCACGCTCTGTCTCCTAGTGGATTCTGTCACTCTAAAATTTGTTCAGATTCACTTTTTAGAGGTATCTGAAGTAATTTGTGGAACAGCTCAGGATCATCACTGCTTTCACTATGCCATCTTGGCTTTACCCCTCCCACCCTACTTTTTTATAGGCTAATTGAATAAATTTGAAAACAAGCCCTAGAATCCTCAAAATTTATATGCATACCATCCTGTGAAGAAATTATGTTTGTTTTTCTTTCCAAGGTTTTGCTTATCACATTCTCCCTATGCAAAAATTGCCACTTTTTCTGCAACCCTTCAAATCTTATTCATCTTTCAGTGTCCATCTCCAGTCTCATCTCCTTCATAAGCTTTACACCCCATTGATCTCTCCCTTCTCTGAATTGTTATAACAAAAAACTGTTTATGAAATTTATTTTTAAATAAAATACTTAGCTGTGTGACATTCTTAAACTGCTGAATATATGCAGACTTTATTTTATTTGCTCAGTTAAATGATAAATTCCTGGATACTAGAAATCACATTTTTTTTCCTCCTTTTCTCTCTTTCCTTTCTATCTCTCTTCCCTCCCTCCCCCCTCCCTCCCTCCCTCCCTCTCTCCCTCCCTCCCTCCCTCCCTTCCTTCCTTCCTTCCTTCCTTCCTTCCTTCCTTCCTTCCTTCCTTCCTTCCTTCCTTCCTTCCTTCCTTCCTTCCTTCCTTCCTTCCTTCTCACTCCTCAGTACTTGGGGCAAATGTTATACACTTGTTAAATGAAAAAAAAATTAATTTCAATCTTCAGTCAAAGGATGAAGGAGTCATGAGCCTTGCTGTCATTCCAGAAAATATACCATATACACAATGACTTATTTCACTTATCTGCAATTCTAGTCCTAGTCTTCCCCATGGGCTGAATGTAATGCATAATGTCCTTTCTACTCCTATGATTCTATTATTACACCTGGTTAGTTTTTTATATACTCTGACTTTTCCTGCTTAACTATATTAAGGGTTAAGAATCACAAGAATCTCATAAAAACATTTTTAAAAGGAATAGAAATTATTCTTCTTCAGCAAAGGAAAAAAAATCATTTTCTATATATGAATAAAAAAAAATCCTGCAGTCCCCTTTTACCCAATAATTCATCTATCATTTTCCCAAATGCTATATAAGGCCGCTGATGCATGATTTGTAATCTATGGAACTGCCATTATTCATTTTGTAAGGCTGTGTTGCCTACTCTTAGCTATGGCATTACACAAATTGAGATTTTCCTTGGACTCTATTAGGAAAATATGTTATCTCATGTCGATAGAATTAAGGATACAGCTTTCTTGTTCCCATTTGTTTCCTTTTTCCATGACTATTCAAGTACTTACATGTAAGCTTTGCTTTTCATTTTCTAGCTAATTTTCCTTAACCTAGTCTCAGGTAAGTTTTTTTTTAATTTTATTGGAAATTATTAGACATTTCATTATCTTTATTAAATCAAGAAATATTCCTTGAGAGTCAAAAGGGACAAAGTATAAAGGCTTTATCATGAAATTAGGAAGACCTTGGTTCAAACTCTTCCTTTTTTCCCCATTTTTTTAAGATTTAAATTTATTTATTTATTTAATTTTAGTTTTCAACATTCATTTCCACAACATTTTGTGTTTCAAATTTTTTTCTCATTTTTTCTCTCCCCCCATCCCTATATGACAGGCATTCTGATTATTCCTTCCCCCAGTCTGCCCTCTCTCTTTTCTACCACCCTCCCCCTGCTTCCTCTTTACTGTCTTGAAAGGCAAGGTAGAACTCTATACCCCATTGCATGTATATCTTATTTCAGAATTGCATGTAGACACAATTTTTTAAACTTTTTTTTTTTAAAACTGAGTTCCAAATTCCCTTCTTCCATCCCTACCCAACTTCATTGAGAATGTAAGCAAATCAATATAGGATATATGTGTGAAGTTATGCAAAACACTTTCATAATGATCATGTTGTGAAAGACTGACTGTATTTCCCTCCTTCCTACCCTCCCTCCTCCATTATTCCATTTTCTCCTTTGACCCTGTCCTTTTTCAAAAGTATTTGCTTCTGACCACCCTCTTCTCAAATCAGTCTTTCCTTCTATCATCCCTACATCTTATGCCCTTCCTCTCTACTTTCCTGTAGGGCAAGATACCCAATTGAATGTATATTTTATTCCCTCCTTAAGCCAAATCTGATGAGTGTAAGGTTCACTCATTCCTACTCACCTCCCACCTCTTCTCCTTTATTGTAAAATCTTTTTCTTGCCTCTTTTATGTGAGATAACTTACCCCATTCTATCTCTTCCTTTCTCCTTCTCCCAATATATTCCCCTCTCATGCCTTAATTTCATTTTTTGATAGCATCCCTTCATATTCAACCACCCTGTGCCATCTATCTCTCTATCTCTCTATCTATCTACCTACCTACCTACCTACCTATCTATCCATCCATTTATCTCCTCCAACAACCTAATACTGAGAAAGATCTCATGAGTTAGAAATATTATCTTTTCATGTAGGACTGAGAACACCAACTTTAATAAGTGTCTTATGATTTCTCTTTCCTGCTTACCTTTTCATGCTTCTTTTGATTCTTATATTTGAAAGTCAGATTTTCTATTCAGCTCTGATCTTTTCATCAAGAATACTATTTCATTGAAATTCCATTTTCCTCCTGAAGGATTAAACTCAGTTTTGCTGGGTAAAGGATTCTTGGTTTTAATCCTGGCTCCTCTAACCTCTAGAATATCAGATTCCAAGCACTTCAGTGTAGAATCTGCTGGATCTTGTGTTATCATATTTGTATTTCCACAATATTAGAATTGTTTCTTTCTGGATGCTTGCAATATTTTCTCCTTGACCTGGGAACTCTGGAATTTTGTTACAATATTCCTAGGAGTTTCTCTTTTAAGATCTCTTTCCAGAGGTGATTGGTGGATTCTTTTCATTTTTATTTTACCCTCTGGTTCTAGAATACCAGGGCTGCTTTCCTTGATAATTTCTTGAAAGAGGATGTCTAGGCTCTTTTTTTGATCATGCCTGTCAGGAAGTCCAGTAATTTTTAAATTATCTCTCCTGGATCTATTTTCCAGGTCAGTGATTTTTCCAGTGAGCTATTTCACAGGTCTTCTATTTCTTTTTCATTCTTTTGGTACTGTTTTATAATTTCTTGATTTCTCATAAAGTCATTAGCTTCTGTTTGATTCATTCTAATTTTAAAGTAATTGTTTCCTTCAGTGAGCTTTGGAACCACATTTTCCATTTGGCCTATTGTGCTTTTTAAGGCATTCTTCTCCTCATTAGCTTTTTGAACTTCTTTTGCCATTTGGGTTAGTCTATTTTTTAAGGTCTTATTTTGTTCAGTATTTTTGGGTCTCCTTTAGCAAGCTGTTGACTTGTTTTTCTTGGTTTTCTTGCATCACTCTCATTTCTCTTTCCAATTTTTCCTCTGCTTCTCTTACTTGATTATCAAAATCCTTTTTGAGCTCCTCCATGGACCCTAACCAATTCATATTCCTCTTAGAGATTTTTGATGTAGGAGATTTGTTATCTTCTTCTGGTTGTATATTTTGATCTTCTCTCTCTCCAAAGTAAGATTCCATAGTCCAAACTCTTTTAAGGTGTTTACTTATCTTCCCAGTCAAATATTTGATGTTCTAATTCTTTTTCAAGGTAGGACTGTGCTTCCAGTGGGGGTAGGGGTGGGTGTACTATCCCAGTCTTCAGGGATTTTTATCAGCTGTTTGATCCCCCCTGTCTGTGGACCCAGAGCTCTGGAAGCAGCCTCTTGTGCTGCTACTGCTGCTGCTGGCTGCCCTGGTTCTGTGACCTACCTGACCAGACCACACACTCCTCTTTCATCCAAGTCCCACAGGATTTTCCCACTGAACTTTTTGGCATTTGTGGGTTGACAAGTCTGGAAACTTCTACAGCTGCCAATGATTCAGTCACCTGAGGCATGCTCTGGCCCAACTGTGCTGGTATAGCCCATACCAGACTGATCTCCACTTCCTGCTCTGTATGAAAGACCCTTCCTGTCGACTTTCCAGGTTGTCTTGGGCTGGTGATTTGTTTCACTCTGTCATTTTGTTGGTTCTGTAGCTCTAGAATTTGTTTATTGTCATTTTTTACAGGTATTTGGAGGGCTTTTGGGCAGAGTTCAGGGAAGTTCCTGCTTTAGATTCACCATTTTGACTCCACCTCCCAAACCCTGTTTTTAATATTAGTAGTAGTATAAACACAGGCAAGGAAAGATAGGTGATATAATGAATGGAACATCAGGCTTGCAATAAGAAAGATTTGTGTCCAAATCTGGCCTTAGGCCCTTACTAGCTGTGTAATCTTGGACAAGATATTTAATTCAGTTTGCCTCAATTTCCTTTCCTGTAAAATAAGCTGGAGAAGGAAATACTAAAGCACTCCAGTATCTTTGCCAGGAAAACCCCAAAAAAGGCTTACAAAGAGTCAGACACGACTAAAAATAACTGGATAACAACACAGAAGGCAAGTCACTTAACTTCTTACAGCAAAGTTGCAGCTATATAATCCAAAGAGAGATTTTTCTCACTGACAGTTCCCTACCTTAATAAAATCATTGTCCAGGAATTAAAAAAAAAAAGGAAGGGGAGGATGATTATTTAGTATAGGTGCTCCATCACACTGCATGCAATGATTGGAGGCTGAAAATAATTAGAAGAGATGATAACTGGATACTCAAAAGAATTTGGGAAGATAAAGCTTACACATATCAATGAGTTGGCATGGATTTGCTTTGATGATGTTTAAAGTCGATAATCACGTAAAGGTATGTTTGTATTTATTTATAGTTAGAATTTAAAGGAATTATTTCAGCTATGTGATTATCAATGTTGAATACTTGGTATGTAAGAATTTATTGTATAGTGCACAAAAAAGGAAGGGGGAAAAGGCTGAAGCTCTAAAAGAGAAAAGGAAGATAAAGATGCTACAAAAATATAGAAAAAAATATCAGCAATAAAAAGGCAATTTCTAATCTTCACTGAAAAATGAAAGATCATTATATTCTCAATGATATATGTGCTTGAGCCCTGTTATAAGTTTAATGAATATCTAAATTTCAAAGAAAAGATTCCAAAGTCTCAGAAGGAGCATTTGGACACACCAGAAAGCATTCACCCAATTATTCTTGTCTCTATATACTTAGTTACATAGCATTACTATATACGATTGATGTCTAATAGTACTGTAACATAATACACAGCATTGGAAATGCTCTAAAGAAAATACTTGGTAAGGACAGATTAAACAGAAATTATATTTTCTACAATACTTAGAAGATGAAATTTCTGCCATTTAATAAATTGATGACAAAATTGGAAATAAACCTTTGCTGGTTTGAATTGGAATGCAATTTCAACTTAAATATTTTCTTTCCTTATTCTCGCAGAAACTACCATAACCCATTACCTTATTACTTTAACTGAGAATGCCAGACAATGATTCTGTGTGTGTGTGCGTGTATAGTAAACCAATTAGCACCTTCTACAATTCTACACATAGCATAATACTGAAAACTTATAAAATCTGGTTTATTTTAAGTGAGCTGTCTGATATGCAATATGCAATTAAATAGAACTTTCACTTATATAATTTTGCATAAAAGAAAAAAAGATGAATCAAATACTCATACTAGAAATTGATTGAATTATAGTTAAAATGTGTATCATTTAAAAAATGCTTTTATTGCTTCTTTAGATGAAAATACATTTTGTCAAGAAGATAATTCAACATCTACATTCAAAAGGAGATTTTCTTTTCTTTTTTTTTCTTTCTGGTAATAACAAGGTGCCCTTTAAGCTTCCAATTTCTTAGTTGAAAAGTACAGCTGTGTTGTTAATCATGCATTGATTTGTTGTCTTTAAACCCACCAAGCTGTTTCAGTTATTTACAGTTAGTATTAAGTAAGTTATATCCATTAAGTGTTGCAGATGGAGGCTATTAGAGCAATCCACTATGGGAAGTGGCATTTGGTAATGGAAAAAGATGGACATTTCAAAAGGGTATTTTCATGGAAAATAGGAATATATAACATGTGATGTGTATATATATATCTGTTTGTGGGCAGTCTTTATGAAATGTTTCTGTCTCTTCCAGAAACCATCAGGCAATACCTAGAGTCATAAGTGTTGCTAGGTGGTGTACTGAAAAGAGTTAATCAGTCAAAAAACATTTATTAGGTGTCTACTATGTGCTGGTCACTAAGCTAAGAGCTGGGGATGCAAAAAAAAAAAAAAAAGGCAATTGACAGTCCTTGCACTCAAGAAACTCAGTGTGGGGAAAGACAATACATTAGAAAAGATATCTGAAATTTGAAAGGAGAGGGAAAAAAGGAGAGAGAAAGTAACCAGTGGGGAAACATGATGAAATTCTATAAAGCAGTCCTGTATGAGGTGTCTGTCTTTGGTTCTCTCCTTAGAGGATCTAGGAGGAACTCTCCAATGTCCTCTACCCTCTCCAAATGGAGGGAGTCAGGGGTCCAAGGAGCAGTGGGTACTGAGGAACTGTGAGTTTCAGAACTGATTTGATCTTGCCAGAAGATTAAGTCTTAAAAGGCTTAGGAGTCACAAAGACCTAGATTTGAAATCTATTCTCAAATAACTATACACTGGGTGATCCTTGACAAGACATTTAACCTCAAGTGATTATTTGCTTATCCTGGATATGACATTTTTATTCTTATTTATTTACATATTGTTCTCCCCCAACCCTTAGCTCCTTGAGAGCACAGCTATCTTTTCCTTTTTTTTTTAACACATAGTGCCTGGCACATAGTAGGTGCTTAATAAATGTTTATTAACTATATAACTGAGTTTACTCAAATGTAAAATTAAGATAATAATAGCATCTACATCACACAGTTGCTCTGAGAATCAAGTGAGATAAAACATATAAAGCACTTGATAAACTTTAAAAAAGCACTATATTAAATTTACCTATTAGCTATCACAACAATGATGACTACTATTATTTCATATAGATGTATAGCTACATTTATATGGCTCGTAAATAGGAGGAAATAGGAAACTTCCCAGAACATCTAAATACTGGCAACAAAGCACTTATCAATGGAATCAACAGGTCATCACTAGAAAGGAACAAAAACATAAAAAAAAAACATATTTCACACACACACACACACACACACACACACATATATATATATATATATATATATATGTATGTATATATATATATATATATATATATATATATATATACATACATATATATATATATATATATATATATATATACTCTTTTGCCATACAGACCTAGTAGTGGTATTGCTAGGTCGAAGGGTATGCATGACTTTCCGCATAGTTCCAAACTGTTCTACAGAATGGTTAAATCAGTTTACAGCTCCACTAACAGTGCATTCAAGTCTCATTTTCCCCACATTGCCTCCAGTATTTGTCATTTATCTTTTCTCTCCTATTAGTCAATCTAATATGTATAGGTACTATCTTAGAATTGCTTTGATTTGCATTTCTCCAATAAATAATGAGTTAATTTTTTCATATGGTTATAGCTTTATTAACTCATCTGAAAACTGATCATATTTTTTATCATTTATCAATTGATGAATGGCTTTTATTTTTATACATTTGACTCAGTTCTCTATGTGTTTGAGAACTGAGATCTTTATCAGAGAAACGTGCTTCAAATTTTTTTCACATTTACTATTGCTGGCTTCATTTCCCACCATTCTATAACCTCCTATTTTATTTTATTATCTTTCTCCTTTCACCCCATCCCTCCTCAAAAGTGTTTTGCTTCTGACTATCACCTCCCCCAATCTGCCCAGCCTTCTATCACTGTTCCCCTTTTTCTCATCTGCTTCCCCTCCTAATTTCCTGTAAGGTAACATAAATTTATATACCCCATTTTATGTGTATGCCATTCCATCTTTGAGCCAGTTCTAATAAAAACAACATTCACTCACTCCCCCTCACTCCACTACCACCATCCCTTCCACTGTAACACCTTTCTCTTGCCTCTTTTATGTGAAATAATTTACCCTATTTTATCTCTCCTTTTCTCTTTCTCCAACACATTCGTCTTATCCCATAATTTTTGTTTTTAGATATCATACCTTCATATTCCACTCACACCTATGCCCTCTATGTATACTCCTTATAACTACCCTAATAACGAGAAAGGTCTTATGAGTTACAAATATAATCCTCCTATGTAGGAATGTAAACAGTTTTAAATTGTTAAATCCCTTATGATTTCTCTTTCCTGTTTATTTTTTATGCTTGCCTTGAGTCTTGCTTTTCCTATTCAAATCCGGTCTTTTCTTTTTTAAAAAAAATCAATTAGTTTATTTGTTTTTAGTTTTCAATAATCACTTCCATAAGTTTTAAATTTTCTGTTGCTTTCTTCCCTCTCCTTCCCTGAAATAGCATGCAATATTTTATGGGTTCTATATACACAATCTTATTAAATACATTTTCACATTAGTCATGTTGTGGAGCAGAATTAAAATGAAGGGAAAAACCAAACTAAAATCAACACAGAAAATAGTCTACTTCATTCTGCATTCCAATTCTATACTCCTTTTCCTGTATGTGGATGGCATTTTGCATTGAGTCCTTTGGGAATGCTTTAGGTCCTTGCATTGCTATGAAAGGCTAAGTCTATCATAAATAGTCCTTGCACAATTGTGGCTGTTACTGTGTATAATGTTCTCCTGGTTCTCCTAGTTTCACTCAGAATCAGTTCATATAAGTCTTTCCAAGTTTTTCTGAGGTCTGCCTGTCTGTCATTTCTCATAGTACAATAGTATTCCATTACATTTATATACCACCACTTGTTCAGCTATCCCCAATTGATGGGTATTCCCTCAATTTCTAGTTCTTGGACACAACAAAACGACCTTCTATAAATATTTTCTTATGTCTGGGACATTTTCCCATTTTTTGTGATCTTCTTCCCTAGAAGTGATATTGCTGGGTCAAAGAGTATGCTCATTTTTATAGACTTTTGGTCATAGTTCCAAACTGCTCTCCAGAATGGTTGGAATAGCTCACAGCTCCACCAACAATGAATTAGTGTTCTAACTCTCCCACATCTCCAACATTTATCATCTTCCTGTTTTGTCATGTTAACCAATGTGATAGGTGAGGATGTGGTACCTCAGAGTAGTTTAGATTTGCATCTCTCTAATCAACAGTGAATGTAATTACTAAATAGTAACTGTTTCTCTTTTACCCAGGAACCACAAGTGTGTTCTCCTCCCAGTTTGATTTTGTTATTGTTGTTATTTTTTATTTTCCTAAAAGGGGCTATCTTTTGAGTAACTACTTAAAGAGGCCTATTCATTGAATGGGTGTATCTCACTTATAGTGAGAGTCTGATAAGACCTTAGCCTAAAATGACCAAGGTGCCTTATTGTATTCTGCAAGTCATGTCATCATCTTGATGTCATAGTCCTCTTTGAGAATGAAGTACAACACAACCAGTGATTTAGAACACTTTTTCATGTGACTATAGATAGCTTTAATTTCTTCCTCTGAAAACTGCCTGTTCATGTCCTTTGGCCGTTTATCAGCAAATTGGGGAATGACTTGTATTCCTGTAAATTTGACTCAGTTTTATGTATATTTTTGAAATCAGGTCTTTAGCACAGACACTAGTTGCAAAAATTCTTTGCCAGTTTTCTGCTTCCCTCCTTGCAAGCTTTCTGCTTCCCTCCTAGCTCTGGTCTTTTCATCAAGAATGCGTGAAAGTACTCTATTTCATTGAATATCCAGTTTTTCTCCCTGAGGTATTATACTCAGTTTTGTTGGATAAGTGATTCTTGGTCTTAATTCTAGCTCCTCTGACCTCCAGAATATCATATTACAATAACTTCAACCCCTTAATGTAGAAGCTGTTAGATGTTGTGTTGTTCTGATTGTGTTTCCACAGTATACGAATAGTTTCTTTCTAGTTGGGCAGGCAATATTTTCTCCTTAATCTGGGAACTGGGGAATTTGGCTACAATATTCCTAGGGGATTTCCCTTTATGATCTCCTTCCAGAGGTGATCGGTGGATTCTTTCCAATTCTTTTTACCCTCTCGTTCTAGAATATCAGTATAGTTATCCTTAATATGTTTTTAGAAGATCATATCTAGGCTATTTTTTATCATGGCTTTCAGGAAGTCCAATAATTTTAAAATTATTTTTCCTGTATCTATTTTCCAGGTCAATTTTTTTTCCAGTGAGATATTTCACAGAGTCTTCTATTTTTTTTTATTCTTTTGGTTTTGCTTTACTATTTTTTGATCTCATAGTCATTAGCTTCCATTTGCTCTGTCCTATTTTTTAAGGAATTATTTCCTTCAATGAGCTTTTGGGTCTCCTTTTTCATTTGACCAATTCTGATGTTTTTACGTACTTTTCTCCTCATTTTCTTTTTAAACCCCTTTTGCCATTTGGCATAGTCTAGTTTTTAAGGTTTTATTTTCAGTATTTTTTGTCTCCTTTATGAAGCTATTGACTCTTTTTTCACTAGTATCTTAGGATCACTCTCATTTCTCCACCAAATTTTTCCCCTACCTTTCTTACTTTATTTTCAAAATCCTTTTTGAGCTCTTCCATGGCCAGAGACCAATTCATATTTCTCTTGGATGCTTGTGATGGCAAGCAAAATAGGATCTTTTGCTGTTTCTGTTTTAGCATAATTAAGTGTCCCTGATTGAATCTTGCTTTTATCACCCAAGAGTCTTTTTAAAATATATATTTATTTATTTTTAGTTTTCAACATTCATTTACACAACATTTTGATTTCCAAATTTTCCCCAATCTCTCCCCACTTCCACTCACCTCAAGACAGCATGCATTCTGATTACTCCTTCCCCCAGTGTGCCCTCCTTTGTCTTATTCATATCCCCTCTATTTTCTTATAGGACAAGATACATTTCTGTACCCCATTGCTTGTATATCTTATTTCCCAGTTGTATGTAAAAACAATTTTCAACATTCATTTTTAAAACTCTGAGTTTCAAATTCTCTCCCTTCCTTCCTCCCCACCCATCTCCACTGAGAAGGCAAGCAATTTGATATATGTTGTACATGTGGTTATGCAAAGATTTCCATAAAAGTCATATTCTGAAAGACTAACTATATTTAGCTCCATTCTATCCTGCCCCCCATTTATTCTACTTTCTCTTTTGACCCTATCCCTCCTCAAAAGTGTTTACTTTTAATTACTGCCTCTTCCCATTTGCCCTCCCATCTATTATTTCCCATAAGCCCTCCCCCACTTATGCCATTCTCCCCGACATTCCTGGAGTGCAATATAAATTTTCATAGCAAATTAAGTGTGCATGTTATTCCCACCTTAAGCCAAATGTGATGAGAGTAAAGTTCACTTTTTCCCTATTACCTCCCCCCTTCTTCTCTTCCATTGAAAAACTTTTTCTTTCCTCTTTTATGTGAGAGATAATTTGCCACATTCTATTTCTCCCTTTCTTCTCCCAATATATTCCTCTCTCACCCCTTAATTTTATTGTTTTAGATATTATCCCTTCCTATTCAACTCACTCTGTGCCCTCAGTCTATATGTATATAATCTCTCCAATTACCCAAATACTGAGAAAAGTCTCAAGAGTTACAAATATAATCTTTCCATGTAGGAATGTAAACAGTTCAATTTTAGTAAGCTTCTTATGATTTCTCTTTCCTGTTTACCTTTCCATGATTCTCTTGATTCTTGTGTTTAAAAGTCAAATTTCCTATTCAGCTCTGGTCTTTTCATCAAGAATGCTTGAAAGTCTTGTATTTCATTGAATAACCATTTTTTCCCCTGAAGTATTACATTCAGTTTTGCTGAGTATGTGATTAGTGATTTTGATTCTAGTTCCTCTGACTTCTGGAATATCATATTCCAAGCCATTCAATCCCTTAATGTAGAAGCTGCTAGATCTTGTATCATACTGATTGTATTTCTTTCTGGCTGCTTGCACTATTTTCTCCCTGATCTTGGAGCTCTGGAATTTGGCTACAATATTCCCACAAGTTTTCCCTTTGGGATGTCTTTAAGGTGATTGGTGGATTCTTCTCATATCTATTTTACCCTCTGGTTCTAGAATATCAGGGCAATTTTCCTTTATAATTTCTTGAGAGATGATGCATATGCTCTTTTTTTGATCATGGCATTCAGATAGTCCCATGATTTTTAAATTGTGCCTTCTGGATCTATGTTCTAGGTCAGTCAGTATGTTTTCATTCCTTTAGTTTTGTTTTATAATTTCTTGATTTTTCATAAACTCATTAGCTTCCATCTGCTCCACTGTAATCTTTACAGAATTATTTTCTTCAGTGAGCTTTTGGACCTCTTTTTCCATCTGGCCAATTCTGCTTCTTAGGGTATTCTTCTTTTCATTGGCTTTTTGGCTCTCTTTTCTCTACCCAATTTTTGCTCTACTTCTCTTACTTGATTTTCAAAATCCTTTTTGAGTTCTTCCATGGCCTGAGACCGGTTCATAGTATTCTTGGTGGCTTTGGATTGAGGAGCTTTGACTTTGTTGTCTTCTGTTTGCATATTTTGGCTTTTTTGTCACCAAAGTAAGCTTCCATAGTCTGGTTCTTATCCGTTTTTTGCTCATTTCCCCAGGCATTTACTTGATTTTTGAGCTCTTTGTCAAGGTAGATCTCTGCTTCCAGTGGGGGTGGGGTGTATACTGTCACTCAATTTCATCCCTCAAATCTGTGGATCTAGACCTCTAAAAACAGTCACTGCTGCTGCTGTGGCCACTATTGGGTTCCTCCACTCCCTTCCCCCTCCAGTGCCCTAGGGCTGTGGCTGGACCACTCCACTCTCCCACACTGGTTCCACAGTCTTTTTCCACCCTCTTTCTAATTTGTCCTCACCATTTTGGGGTAGTAAAGATCAGAAACCACCAGAGATGCCAGTGATTCAGTCCCCCCAAGGCCTGCTCAGGTCCCATGTGTGTCTGCACAAACCTAACTGGAATGCACTCTCTTTTTAGCCTGGTGCGATAAACACTTCCTGTCAACCTTCCACACAGTCTTTGGCTGGAGATGTGCTTCACTCCATCATTTTGTGGGCTCTGCAGCTACAGAATATGTTTAGAGTCATTTTTTACAGATATTTGTCTGGGCTTGGGGACAGTGCTGTAGAAACTGCTTGCTGTTAATCTGCCATCTTGACACTACCCCCTAACCAAGAGTCTTTACTAGAAATCAAGCACAGAAATAAAAGCTTTTTTAGCTAGAAACAGTGTATATATTCCTACTGTTAATTATTTTAAAGTGATTAAAGATCTCCCCACCCATTAATGGACCTGCCCATTATGGGGAGTTTGATTAGGAAAGATTTGCAGGAAGGCTCATCTCTTTTGTTAAGTTTCTAATTAGGGTGTATCTCTATATAGGTAAAGGAAATAGATTGTCCTGTGACAATCACAGCTGGGGTGGGGTGGGGGGAACGGTTCTTTCTCTTGGACAATTCTGGCAATATTCTTGCTACAGGAGTCACTAAAAGGCTCATCCTTCACGTGGAAGATGATCATCTACCTGAAAGCCAGTGTGGCTTAAGAAAGCCGAAAAAAGTCAGTATGGTATTTGCTGCCCTACAACTGCAGGAGAAATGCCAGGAGCAGAACAGTGGTCTGTATTCACTGTTTGTAGATCTGACAAAGGTCTTTGATACTGTTAGTCGTGAGGGCTTATGGAAAATTATATCAAAATTTGGTTGCCCAGAGAAGTTCATTGTCAATTTCATGACGACATGCTTGACCATGTTCTGCATAGAGGACAATGCTCTCATGCCTTCCCTGTCACCAATGGAGCGAAACAGGGCTGTGTGCTTCTTCCCATGCTTTTTAGCATGATGTTTTCAGCTACACTGTGAAATGATTTTCATGAGGATGAATATGGCATCAAGGTCGGTTACCATACTGTTGGTAAATACTTCAATCTGAAAAGGCTATAAGCCAAGACCAAAGTGGTGAGAATATTGGCACATGATTTTCTGTTTGCAGATGATTGCGCACTCAATGTAGCCTCTGAAACTGAGATACAACAAAGTATGAATCAATTCACCGCTGTCTGTGCTAATTTTGGCCTAACAATTAACACCAAAAAACACAGTTGCCCCATCAGCCAACAGCACAGTATCCATACGTGGAACTATCAGTTACAACAAATAGAGAAATTTTGAATGCTGTAGATAAGTTTACTTACCTTGGTAGCATACATTCCATGGATATACACATTGATAATGAAGTTGGTGCACACATTACCAGAGCTAGCTCAGTGCTGGGAGGCTCCAAAGAAAATTATGGGAAAGAAGAAGTATTATACTGACTACCAAACTCAAGGTCTACAGAGCCATTGTGCTGTTCTCATGGTTGTATGCCTGGGAAACATGGACAATCTACCAGTGCCATGCCAGGAAACTGAATTGCTTCCATTTGAACTGTCTTAGGAAGATTCTGAAGATCACTTGGCAGTGATAAGTGACCAGACACTGAGGTCCTTACTTGAACTAAACTGCCAAGCATTCAAACTATGCTTCGGAGAGCACAACTCTGATGGGCGGGCCACATTGTTCAAATGTAAAACGTACACTTGCCAAAAAAACTATTTTATGGAGAACTCACGGGGGGCAGGTGATCACTTGGGGGTGAGAAGAGACAATACAAGTACACTCTCAAGGTCTCTCTCAAGAAGTTTGGAATTGATTGTGTGACATGGGAGACACTGGCACAGGTTCACTCAGCATGGCATGCCCACATCAGAAAAGGTGTTATGCTCTATGAGCAAAGCAGAATTGAAACAGCTCAAAGAAAACATAGGATGAGCAAATTTAAAGTATCCACCCCAAATGTTCCCATAGACTATCTGTGCCCAATCTGTGGTAGAGCATTCCAAGTTTGTATTGGTCTGATCAGACACAGTCAGATACATTGAAATTTGACTTTATCATAGTGATGTCATTTTAGTCTTCTTTGAGGACAAAGAACAACAACCAAAACCAAACAACTATGGTCCCATAGTTGGATCTGTGTGTTGATCTATGATGTATGTATTGCTTATGTCAGAGATTTGGAAGTATTCCTGTTCATTTTGATTTCTCTGTATTTTCTCTGAAGTTCAGGGTGCTGACTTTTTCCCCTGAACTAAGTGAATTACATGTGGTTGATTAAAAGTGTTTGTTGACCATTCAAAAGTTGCCTTTCCTTTTAGAAAAGCACATCAAAAAACCTGTGATAGCAGAACCCCTGTGTATTTCGGGGTGCTTACTGTTATAAGGCTTTGGATGTATGAGTACTGACTTTGTTGTCTACTTCTGAGTGTGTGCTTTGATCTCCCTTGTAACCACAGTAAATTTCAATAGGGTTTTTTTTCTTTGTTTCCTCATTTTCCCAACCTATTAGTTGACTTTTATCTCTTTGCAAAAATCCCTCCCAAGATCTACTCCTGGTTTGCTGAGGCCAGGGCTGTGCTGACACAGCTTGTTGTGGACTGTGCTCCACTCTCAGCCAGGTGTGACTGACCTTTCCTGATGATCTTCTAAGTTGTTTTTGGCATCTGTGCACTGAGAGGTCTGGAAAAAGCCAGTACTGTCAGTGATTTAGCCATGCAGAGGCCAGCTCATAGTTTGTTGGGGCCAAGTCTGTGCTGGCACAACTTTGCACTGGGCTGTGCTCCTCCCTCAGCCTGGTGCAACAGACATTTCCTGCCAACCTTTCAAGTTGTCTTGGGGTGGAGATTTGTTTCATTCCATCTTGCTGTGGGTTCTGCTGCTTTTGAATTTTTTAGAGCAATTTTTAAAAGTGCTTGAGGGAGAGCTCTGGCAAGTCCCTGCCTTTACTCTGACATCTTGGCTCCACCTATAACCATATCACTTTTTAAAATGATGTTAAACACTGGGGAAAGGGTAAGCAGTTGTATACAGAAAGCTGATGGATCTCTACTGGGAAGAGAAAGGAGGAAGAAAACTTAGCACTGTCTTTCCAGTTGCTAGACCTGGAATAAATGAAGTTTAGAAATCTCTGAAAGTATCACCATAGTTTTTCTTTCTTCTGTCTTCCTTTCCCCTATTATTATCTTTCTAAACATATTTGCTTCTGTTTCCATACTTTTCAATGTTTTATGAAGCAAACACATAAAAGTAGTTAATTGCCAGAAATGATTTGTCATGTTTGTTCTTCATTTTTTTATTTTATTAAATTTATTTATTTTCAGTTTTCAACATTCACTTTCACAAGATTTTGAATTTCAAATTTCCTCCATCTCTCCCCTCAGCCCACCTCAGAACAGCATGCATTCATATTACCCTTCTTCCAATATACCCTCCATTCTATCACCCACCCCTTCTTTCATGCTTTCCCTTCTATTTTCCTGTAGAGAAAGATTTCTATAACCACTTGCCTATATATATATATATATGTATATATATATATACATATATATATAAATATATGTACATATGCATATATTATATATATATAATGTCCCAGTTGCATGTAAAAACAATTTTTAACATTCATTTTTAAAGCTTTGATTTCCACATTCTCTCCCTTCTTTCCACCCCACACACCCTTATTCACAAGGCAGCAATTCAGCGTAAATTAAGCATGTGTCATCTTGCAAAACACTTCCGTAACACTCATGCTGAAAAAGACTATATTTTCCTGTATCCTGTCCTACCCTCCACTTATTCTATTCTCTCCTTTGACTTGTCCCTCCACAAAAGTGTTTGCCTTTAACTACCCCTTTCCCCAATCTGCTGTCTTTTCTGTGATCCCCCCTTTCTTATCCCTTTCTCCACTATTTCCCTTCCCTTCCCTTCCCTTCTCTTCCCTTCCCCTCTTTTCAGCAATCAGTGGATTCTTTCCATTTCTATTTTACCCTCTGATTGTGGAATATCAGGGTAGTTTTCCTTGATAATTTCTTGAAAGATGATGTATAGGCTCCTTTTTGATCATGCCTTTTAGGTGGTCCCATAATTTTTAAATTGTCTCTCTTGGATCTATTTTCTAGGTCAGTGGTTTTTCCAATGACATATTTCATGTTGTCTTCTATCTTTTCATTCTTTTGGTTCTGTTTTATAATTTCTTGATGTCTTTTAAAGTCATTAACTTCCATTTGCTCTATTATAATTTTTAAGAAATTATTTTCTTCAGTGAACTTTTGGACCTCCTGTTCCATTTTTCCCATTCATCTTTTTAAAGCATTCTTTTCCTCATTGGATTTTTTGTGCCTCTTTTGCCATTTGTGTTAGTCTAATTTTAAAGTTGTTATTGTCTTTTGCATTTTGGGGGGGGTCTCCTTTATCAAGCCATTGACTCATTTTTCATGATTTTCTTGCATCACTCTCATTTATCTTCCAAATTTTTCCTCTACTTTTCTTACCTGTTTCTCAAAATCCTTTGTGATCACTTCCATGGCATGAGACCAATTCATATTTTTCTTGGAGGCCTTGGATGCAGGAGTTTTGACTTTGTTGTCTTCTTCTGGTTGTATGTTTTGATGTTCTTTATCACCAAGGATGTAAGTATATACATTTTCATCAAGAAAGTAAGATTCTATAGTCTGATTTTTTCAATTTGCTCATTTCCTCAGTCAATTGTTTGACTTTGAGTTCTTTGTTAAGGGGAAGGTTTACTGCCCCAAGCTTCATATGTTTTGTGCAGCTGTTTTCAGGGATATTTCTAGGGACCTGTAAATTTTCAGTTCTTCCAAAGTGGTATGATGCAAGGAGAGGTGTTTACTCTTCTCATGGCCTGTGCTCTGGTCTGTGAGCAACCACCAGCACTCTTTTTTGCCTTTGAACTGTAAGGAATATTCCCTCTCCACTGCTGCTACAAGCTACTCCATACCAGAACTCTTCCTCACCCCAGGACTGCCACCCAACACTGAGACCCAGATCAGCTGCTCAATTCCCTAACCTTCTGTAGGCCAAGAGCTCCAGAAGCAGCCACCACTGTGGCAGTTGCTACCACTGCCCTGGGACTGGGGCTAGGGCTGGAGCTACAGTCAGACCATGTTCCTCTCTCAACTAGGTGAGAAACTTTTCCCACTGACCTCCAACGTTGTCTTTGGTGTTTGTGATTTGAGAAGGTTGGAAACCACTGTAGCTGCCAGTGATTCACTTCCCTAGAGCCTACTTATGTCCTGTTCGTGCTGGCATGGCCCACACTGGACTGTACTTTGTTCCCAGTTTGGTGTGATAGACACTTCCTGTCTGCCTTCCAGGTTGTTTTGGGCTGGAAATTTGCTTCATTCTATCATTTTGTGGATTCTACTGTTCTAGAATTTGTTGAGAGTCATTTTCTACTAGTCTTTTAAAGGGTCTGGAGTAGAGCTCAAACAGCTCCTTGCTTCTGCTCCACCAATTTTGGCTTCATCTCCATCCTTCATTTTTGAAGGGGACCATGATATTAGGGAAATAATAACATGACTTGCAGTTGACTCTGAGTTGACTGAGGGAGGGCTCTGAAAGATCATCAGCTCCCTTTCTCCTCCAGAGCCATCTGGGATGAGTGTGGAAATGAGTAAACCACACCAACACCATGTTGTAACTAAATGCTGGATCTAGCTCAGTTGCCTTTCAATGCAATTATGGATCTAATCTAATCCAAATTCCTTCCCGTGAGAAAACTTTTTTCAACTGTGGGAACTGCATGATTGGGAAATAGGACCACCTCTTACCACTGTTTAGAGACCCTTAACTAAAGATCTAGGTTATGCTGACCAGAAACTCAGTCAGATTCAAAAATTGAGTCAAGGAATTTTCTCACAATTGCGTATCTCAAGCAACCCAAATGTATTTCCTGAAAAATGGCCCTATACTGGTCAATCAGTTACTGTTTCCATGCTCCTCTGATTATATATACAAATTTACTGGGAATGGGACATCTCTTTTTTCTGAATTCAATCAACTCTACCTGTTTATTTTGTTTCTCTCTACTTGGAAAGTCCCTAATCCCTCAGCCAATTAGAAATTAGATTACCTGGTGTTGCATTATTTCCCTTTAATTAACTGGCCTTATTTGATTAATTGTTTTTAATGTATAAAAGTCTATCTTCCCACATATTTAGTATCCAGGCCTAAGCTGAGGAGATCTAATCCTGGTTTGTTGGGCAATTGGCATGCATTTTTTGCATGCATACTATATTAGTAAGCACCCCAACATACACAAGGGAGTCTGCTATCACAGGTTCTTAGTAGATGCACATTCATAAAAGGAAAACAACTTTCAAGGGGTTAACAATCACTTTAATCAAGCACATGTATCATTCCTTTAACCAAGTACATATATCATTCAGTTAGTTCAGGGGAATCAAAACCCTAAATTTCAGAGATAATGCAGAGAAATCAAAAGATAAACATACATGGCTTCCTCTGCCTGAATTCAAAAGACAGTTGGGGTCACTGTCTGACCATAGTTACCATAGAGGGAATCACTGGTGTCTGGGTTTTCAAAGCAGACGACATCTTTAAAGTGGCTTCCCAGAGTACTTGTCTGGCCAAACAAACACTTCCAGTCAGTAAACCCCAAGGTAATCAATAGACATGACTTCCTCTGCCTGACCATAATTCAACAGACAGGTACAACTGTCTGACCTTAGTTACCAGAGAGGGAATCACTGACATCTGGGTTTTCAAAGCTGGGGGGCTCCTTAAAGTGTCTTCCCAGAGTCCTCATTTGGCCCTCAAACTTTCTTATAAAAACTAAGCCTTAAAGTAAAAACTCACCCTCAGAGTATTTATACACTTTTTAGAGCCAGTGGGCATAACCCTATGACCCAGTGCTTCAAATGGAAAAAAAAAGATACTTGAGACCCTCCTACAAAATAGCTCCCCTAATCAAGTTTCCCCCAATGGGCCAGCCCTTCAGTGGGTGGAAAGATCTTCTTTAATTACATCATTCAATCAAAGGAACTTTTAGTAAAACAAAAACAGCATAAGATTCTAATTTGATTGCTATTACATATACTTAGAAGATTGAACCTTTGTTTTCAATTTAATTCTTTCATAGTTTGGAAATTGAAATGTAGAATTTTAAAACATTTTATATTTAAATAAGATGCTTATATTTTATAGTGATGATAACAGCTATAGTTTATATATTTTGTACATATATAAACTCATTTGTTCCTCACACTGAAAATAATAGTAGACTGTATCATTATTCTCAGTTTACAGATGAGGAAACTGAGATTGAAAAATATTAAGCAACATGCCCATGGACAAAAAGCTGGATTTTAACTTAGGTCTTCAACCCTCCAAGTTGAGTACTCTTCTCTGTTTTGCTAACTAGCTGCCTATCAATCTATCTGTCTGTCTGTCTGTCTATCCAGCCTCTATCCATCTATCCATCATCAATTTATCAACTATATCTGCTTTCTGAGAATCAGGGAATCTAAATGGAAAAAAAAAAGTTAGTTACAAGAAGGTTGTATGTATATTTCATGATCAATAACCTGGCCTATGTGACCCATGAAGGAAAAGAAAAATGTAAGAGGTCCCTTAGCTCTGTAATCCATTTCTATTTTTATAGTGATGTTGACAGAATGGAGGTCAACAGGTTATAGGGTGCTAGGAATCACATGAGCTATAAGAGCTGTAAAAATTAATAGTTAGTACACTAGACTTATGTCCATGTTGAATAATCAACAAATAGGTATAAATATTATTTTGGGAACTGAATTGTATCAATCTTGTATCCTTACTATAAATAAAATTAGAAAACGAAGGAGCAGCTAAAAAAAGTGATGTCTCACCTGTTCTGCTCAGAAAAACAAGTAAAGGACTTGTTACAATGAGTTTTATTTTGTGTGCTAAAGCAAAAAAGCATTATCATTTAATCTGGTATTCAGTCATCTTGTTCTTCATTGTTCAAATAAATATTGGCAAAATATGTTGAAAATAAAGCATATGCAATGATATTACATTGATTATAAAATGGCAAGAAGCTTTGAAGGGATAAATTAGTTTCAAGAAATCTTAGTGATAGATTCAAATAAGGAAAATCATCCTAACGACATGTAAATACAAAACTGAAAGGAGGAACAAAAGGCAGGTTAAAAAATGTAAAACTTCTGTAAAGATGTTTAATATAATAATTGGAACTACTGTATTTGGAGTCACCACATTTCACAAGAAGAGTGTAGTGCAGACATCTGAACTTTAACATCATCATTCTGCTTGTGCTGTCTGACAAATTTTAAATGGCACTAAAAATAAATTTAAAAAAAAAACAGCTGGACTAGCCTAAATAGATATAAAGGAGGCCTATGCTTTCACTAATAAAATTTTAAGAACATTTAAGGATTGAATTTTATGTGACCTTTAAGAAGAAGTGATGGAAAAGGCACAGGGAACAATCTTAGACTTCATTTTTACCAAAATAAGGTGATCAGGGGGGCGGAGCCAAGATGGCAGAGTAGAAAGATGCACATATGCTACTTCTGAACCCACTGCCCATAAAATACCTGTGAAGAAAAGAACCACCGGCGAATTTTGGAGCAACAGAAGCCACAGAACGGAGCGGACGAGATTTCTGCTCCAGAGAGCCTGAAAACCTCTCGCAGAGGGTCCCTCGTGCCCTGGACCAGAGCAGAGCCCAGCCCTGCCTCGGCTGCGCAGCGCCGAGGGGAGAAGATCCGAGCAGGCTTCAGGGACAGGATCGCCAGCAGCCACGTGGGTTCCTCCACCCACAGGTGATGGGGGTTGGTGAGAGGGTCTCTTTGGCAGGTCGAGAGGGGAGCAGGGTGCCCCCATGACTCGGGCCCCCTCGGGGGGCAGTGGCGGAGGCAGGAGCAGACCAGGGCTCCCCAAGCAGGCAGGACCCTGGATCCATTGTTGAAGGTCTCTGCATAAACCCCCTGAGGGAACTGAGCCCGTGAGGCAGCCCTGCCCTGAGCACCTAAACTTAATCTCACACTGAACAGCAGCCCTGCCCCTGCCCAAAGCCCTGGGGCTGGGAAGCAGCATTTGATTCTCAGACCCCAAGTGCTGGCTGGGCAGATCTGGAGGTGAGGTGGGGATGGAGAGGATACTCAGAAGTCAAGTCACTGGCTGGGAAAATGCCCAGAAAAGGGAAAAAAAATAAGACTATAGAAGGTTATTTTCTTGGTGAACAGGCATTTCCTCTCTTCCTTTCTGATGAGGAAGAACATTGCTTACCATCAGGAAAAAAGGCTGAAGTCAAGGCTTCTGTATCCCAGCCCACCCAATGGGCTCAGGCCATGGAAGAGCTCAAAAAGGATTTTGAAAATCAAGTTAGAGAGGTGAAGGAAAAACTGGGAAGAGAATTGAGTGACATGCAAGCAAAGCATGAAAAACAAGTAAACAACCTGCTAAAGGAGACCCAAAAAAATGCTGAAGAAAATAACACCTTGAAAAATAGGCTAACTCAATTGGCAAAAGAGGTTCAAAAAGCCAATGAGGAGAAGAATGCTTTTAAAAGCAGAATTAGCCAAATGGAAAAGGAGGTTCAAAAGCTCACTGAAGAAAATAATTCTTTCAAAATTAGAATGGAACAGATGGAGGCTAATGACTTTATGAGAAATCAAGAAATCACAAAACAAAACCAAAAGAATGAAAAAATGGAAGATAATGTGAAATATCTCATTGGAAAAACAACTGACCTGGAAAATAGATCCAGGAGAGACAATTTAAAAATTATGGGCCTACCTGAAAGCCATGATCAAAAAAAGAGCCTAGACATCATCCTTCATGAAATTATCAAGGAAAACTGCCCTGAGATTCTAGAACCAGAGGGCAAAATAAGTATTCAACGAATCCACAGATCACCGCCTGAAAGAGATCCAAAAAGAGAAACTCCTAGGAACATTGTGGCCAAATTCCAGAGTTCCCAGGTCAAGAAGAAAATATTGCAAGCAGCTAGAAAGAAACAATTCAAGTATTGTGGAAGTACAATCAGGATAACACAAGATCTAGCAGCTTCCACATTAAGGGATCGAAGGGCGTGGAATAGGATATTCCAGAAGTCAAAGGAACTAGGACTAAAACCAAGAATCACCTACCCAGCAAAACTGAGTATAATACTTCAGGGAAAAAATTGGTCTTTCAATGAAATAGAGGACTTTCAAGCATTCTTGATGAAAAGACCAGAGCTGAAAAGAAAATTTGACTTTCAAACACAAGAATGAAGAGAAGCATGAAAAAGTTAATAGCAAAGAGAAGTCATAAGGGACTTTACTAAAGTTGAACTGTTTACATTCCTACATGGAAAGACAATATTTGTAACTCTTGAAACTATTCAGTATCTGGGTACTGGGTGGGATTACACACACACACACATGCACACACACATAGAGACAGAGTGAATTGAAGAGGATGGGATCATATCTTAAAAAAATGAAATCAAGCAGTGAGAGAGAAATATATTGGGAGGAGAAAGGGAGAAATGGAATGGAGCAAATTATCTCTCAGAAAAGAGGGAAGCAAAAGACTTATTAGTGGAGGGATAAAGAGGGGAGGTGAGAGAAAAACATGAAGTTTACTCTCATCACATTCCACTAAAGGAAGGAATAAAATGCACACTCATTTTGGTATGAAAACCTATCTTACAATACAGGAAAGTGGGGGATAAGGAGATAAGCAGGGTGGGGGGGGATGATGGAAGGGAGAGCATGGGGAGGAGGGAGCAATTTGAAGTCAACACTCATGGGGAGGGACAGGATCAAAAGAGAGAACAGAAGTAATGGGGGACAGGATAGGATGGAGGGAAATATAATTAGTTCTCACACAACACTACTATTATGGAAGTCACTTGCAAAACTACACAAATTTGGCCTATATTGAATTGCTTGCCTTCCAAAGGGAAGGGGTGGGGAGGGAGGGAGGGCAGATTGGAAGACAGGGGCAATTAGAACGCTCGGTGTTTTGGGGTGGGGGGAGGGGACAAAAGGGGAGAAAATGTGGAACCCAAAATTTTGTGAAAATGAATATTAAAAGTTAAATAAATAAATAAATTTAAAAAATAAGGTGATCAAGAAAATATCAGTAATTGATGATTTATGTGCTTATTTTCCCATATATACAAATTTTTAAAAAATTTTATGAGGAGAACCCACACAACCACCAACAGAATCCTTCATGAAGATATTAGAAAGTAGTAGGTGGGCTTTTGTAAATGATATTCCACAGTAGATAAGAGCTTTAAATCACTCAATTGTCTGAAAGATAATTCTTGTGTAGAGAGCACAAGAGCTTACTGTACTTACTGCTTCTCAGCTTTAAATTGGTAGAGCATAATGTTACTTTAAAAGCTCTTCTCCAATGAGATATCTCCAATATATATATATATATATAGATATATATATATATAGATATATATCTATATATCTATATATATATATATATCTATATATATATATATGTCAAAATCATGCAAGCAGCCTTGAAAAGTGAAATATTTCAGTTCATTCAAAGACTCTCTGGTTATGGACACTAAATAAATCTTGAATAATAAAGATGTTTTTTGTTTGCTTCTGCAATTTAAGATGTTCAGCTCAGATTCCAAATAAAAGGGTTTTTTGTTTTGTTTTGTTTTTTATAGATGGTGAGGTACTCTGTATATTCTTTTTTTGCAGATGATAAGCTACTGATTGTATCAAGATCCAGAATACAGAACCACATCTAAAATGAGATCCAGTATGTGTGTGTATGAGGAAGTGGTCAAAATTGGTCATGCAGTGTGTGCATATATGTATCTGTATACATGTATATACATGCATATATATGTGTGCATACAGACACATACATACATATACAATTCATATATGCTTTCTGCATGTATATATAATACATAATTCATACACAGATACACAGAATCTTGGACAGATGTCTCAAAGTATAGTGAATGAGATATGATGAAGACAAGGAGGATGGACTAGATTTCTTTTTAAAAATTAGATGATTCTTTTATTCATGTTAATCTTTCCCTGAAATAAAGAATGTTCCATTTTTTAGACATTATTTTAGATTCAGTGGTATTATTTGGCCCTAAGTTATGTAAATCATTTAGTTTTTCTAGATTTGAAATTGAGTGTCGCCTAATGGGCAAAGGAGAGGTACATGGTAGACATGAACTAGCTATATAACAAATAATGAGAAATGTTATAAAAATTTCATCAGATAAATCCGCAACTGGAAAAAAGTAGATGAAGTATTCATTTGGCAAGATAGGGGCAATAGATGGACAGTGGGATTGATCTATTAGTACAATAAAAATGTCATGAGAGTATGATGGTTTCTACTCTTTACCAATAATAAATTTGCTAATTGTTCTGTGGTAGATTTGAGTGAAGATATTGAGAATAAAGACAAGTTAGTTAGTCAGAATTAAGATCCGGAGAGGGGTAGTGATTTCCATCATTGAAAGGTGTACTCAACTCAGTGAGATCACAGATCCTCTGGAGTGCTGTAGTATGATTGAAAGTGTTTATATTATCTTTTACAACTGAATGTAATATAGCCTGTCAATTTTTTGTATGGTTAAGGATTTCCCCCCTACTCATAACTTTCAATGTGTGACCTATTTTTCTTGCTTCTCTTCAATAGTGTTCTTATTTATATTTAAGTAATTTATCTATTTGAAATATTTGATGAAATAAGTATTATAAAGATGCATTTTTTGTGAATTTACTTTGCAATTTTCTAGTTATTCTTATTAAAACAATTTTCCTATTAATTTATGACCTGAGATTTATCAATCAACTGTTACACCTTCCCTTCGCAGTCTTATTTGGTTTATAATACTACTCTATTAATTTTTTAACATAGCACCAATGTTTTCGTAAGTAATACTTGGCAGTAAATCTAGGGTTATGATAGGTTCAAACCCTTCTCCTTACTACTTTCATTTTTATTACACTTAATTTAATTCAGCATTATTCAGTGCATAATATGTGTAAGTAATGTTTTGATATTCTTCACATGTTTTCTTTTGCAGATGAATTCTACACTTATTTAATTCTATAATGCTTCCTTTGGTAATCTGATATTATTAGAATGTTATTTTTAAAAAAAACAATATTTTTCTAGCCCAGCCATACGCAAAAATTCATTCTCTTTTTAGCTCTTTTATTTCCGTAAAATGTGTTTTATAGCTCTTTCTGATTTCCCTTAATGTTAATGCCTTCTCTCTGTTGATATATTTCATTTGACCTAATTTTATCTTACATACACATAGTTTTGTGCATGTTGTCACTTCCATTTGACCATGATCTCCTTTTTAATTTGCTTTCTTTGTATCTCCAGTGGTTAACATAACATGTCACATAGTTGGAGCTTAATAAATGCAATGCTCATTGATTGATTGACTTTAACATCAGCTTCTGTGGCTTGCTGAAGCAATTGCAAGATTTAAATGTAGTGGCTTTCACTTCCAATTTCACTCAGTAAATGCACTTTTATCTATATGTAGGTAGGTACACTTTCAGTTCATTTGAAATTGGAAAGGAGATTAAAATTCTATAGAAATAAGGTAAAATGAGCCAAGTGAATTATGAACTTTAATAGCATTAAATCATACTATTTGACATATAATACCTATGTGACCATGGACACATGGCTTCTCAGTGCCTGAGGCAACTCTCTAAAACTACAAGTTGTAATTCAGTGTAAGATCTGCATTAGTGGACAGAGCTTTTACAAGTGGTGATGGATGAATTATTGAAATCCTAAATCTAATTTTGCACCCCCCCCCCCAGTCACCATACCTAAACAAACATAAATAAATAAATAGAAGCTAAGAGAGGCAGAGAAAGAATTAGGCCATCCAAGTACATGTATTTGAAGAGCAAAAGAGAAGCAATTGATGAATTCACAGGTCTGGATCCCTCATCCTCCTGCCAGCAATCAACCACAAACAATTTTTTTTAAACACACCCTTAGTTAGATAGAAAACTGATCCAAGAAAGGAAAGGCTTAGAGTCGAATGGAGGAGACATGGACGATTCCATCATTGCGTATTCAAAGAAAGGATCTAAGAAGAAACTGATGAACTATGTCACATTTGAAGTTAGTTGAGTTAATTAATAGATTAGGACCTGGATAACATTCTTTAGAGCTAATACAGATGATCCTGTGAGTATGAAATATATATATATATATATATATATATATATATATATATATATATGTTTTCTTTGTAGGATGCAAGTGATTCAGATATCTCTCAGAATCCTACTTTGTAGGTCAGTTGGGTATTTTTTAAAAATTGCCTGTCTAAGCAACAAACAGCAGGCCCCATGTAAGTTTCTTTTTTAAAAAATTAAATTATTTTATTTGTTTTCAGTGTTTGCCAATCATTTCCACATCTTAGACTTTGTTCCTCTCCCTTCCCCTCATTTCCCCCTCCCTCCTAACTCCCTCCCTGAGACAGTATACAATCTTATATAGATTCTACACGTACATTCATATTAAATACATGCAGCATAGAAGAATTAAAATGAATGGGAGAAACCATAAAACAAAACAAAACGTAATGCAAAAGAAAATGATCAGTTTCTATCTGCAATCCAATTCCATAGTTCTTTCTCTGGATATGGAAGGCATTTTGCCTCAAGAGTTCATTAGAAATTTTTTAAGTCTGTGGATTTCAAAGAAGTACTAAGTCTACCAGAAAAATTCCTTGAACACTGTGGTTGTTGCTGTGTACACAGTTCTTCTAGTTCTGCTCCTTTCACTCAGCATCAGTTCATGTAAGCCTTTCCAGGTTTCTCTGAATTCTTCCTGTTCATTGTTTCTCATAGGACAACAGTATTCCATTACACTCATATACCACAACTTGTTCAGCAATTCCCCAATTGATGGGCATCCCCTTGATTTCCAGTTTTTGGCTAACACAAAAAGAGCTGCTATAAATATTTCTGTACATGTGGGATCCTTTCTCATTTCTATGATCTCTTTGGGATAGAGTCCCAGAAGTGATATCACTGCGTCAAAGGGTATGTACATATTTGAAGCCCTAGGGGCACCATTCCAAATTACTCTCCAGAATAGCTGGATCAACTTACAGCTCCACCAACAATGAATTGGTGTCCAACTCTCCCACATCTTCTCCAACATTTAACATTCTCCTGTTCTGTCATGTTAGCCAATCTCATAGGTGTGATGTGATACCTCAGAGTTGCTTTGATTTGCATTTCTCTAATTTTCGATTTAGAGACTTAGAGGATTTTTTCATATGACTATAGATAGATTTAATTTCTTCCTCTGAAAACTTCCTGTTCTTATTTTTTGACCATTTGTCAATTGGGGAATGACTTGTGTTCTTGTACATTTGACTCAGTTCACTATATATTTTAGAAATGAGGACTTTATCACAGACACTAGTTGCAAAAATTCTTTCCCAGTTTTCGGGTTCCCTCCTAATCTTGGCTACATTGGTTTTGTTTGTGAAAAAACTTTTCAATTTAATGTAATCAAAATTATTCATTTTGCACTTCATAACGTTCTCTATCTCTTGTTTGGTCATAAATTTCACCATTCTCCATAAATCTGACAAATACCCTATTCCTTGCTCCCTGAATTTATTTATAGTATCAATCTTTACACCCAGATCATATATCTATTTGAACTTTATTCTTGTGTATGGTGTCAGGCATTGGTCTGTGCCAAGTTTCCACCACACTGTTATCGAGTTTTCCCAGCAATTTTTGTCAAACAGTGAGTTCTTATCCCAGAAGCTGGGATCCTTGGGTTTATCAAACAGTAGATTGCTATATTCATTGACTATTGTGTCTTGAGTACCCAACCTATTCCACTGGTGTACTCCTATGTTTCTTAGCCAGTACTAAGTGGTTTTGATGATTTCTGCTTTGTAATGCAATTTGAGATCTGGTAGGGATAGGCCACCTTCTCTAGTATTTCTTTTCATTAGTTCCCTTGATATTCTGAATCTTCTGTTCTTCTAGATGAATTTTGATATTATTTTTTCTAGCTTTAGAAAATAGTTATCTGGTAGTTTAATTGGTATGGCACTGAATAAAATAATTAATTTGGCGAATATTTTTATTTTATTACCTCAGACTACCCATGAGCAACTAATGTTTTTCCACTTATTTAGATCTGACTTTATGTGTGTGAAAAATGTTTTGTAATTGTGTTCACTGGGTTTATTTTGGCAGGTAGATACCCAGATATTTTATAATGTCTACCGTAGCTATAAATGGGATTTCTCTTTCTGTCTCATGCTGTTGGGCTTTGTTAGTTAGTAATATATAGTAACAGAGATTATTTATCTGGGTTTATTTTGTAACCTGCAACTTTACCAAAGTTGTTTATTATTTCAAGTATTTTTTTACTTGATTCTCTGGGATTTTCTAAGTATGTCATCATATCATCTGCAGAGAGTGACAACTTAGTTCCTTCTTTGCCTATTCTAATCCCTTCAATTTCTTTTTCTTCTCTTATTGCTATAGCTAGCATTTCTAATACCATATTGAAAAACAGTGGTGAAAATGGACACCCTTGTTTCACCTCTGATCTTATTGGAAATGCATCTAGCTAGTCCCTATTGCATATAATGTTTGCTGATGGTTTTAGGTAGATACTGCTTATTATTTTATGGAGTGTTCCATTTATTCCTATGCTTTTCAGTGTTTTAAGTAGGAATGGGTGTTGTATTTTGTCAAAAGATTTTTCTGCATTTATTGAGATAATCATGTGGTTTCTTTTAGTTTGTTGTTGATATGATCAATAATGCTAATAGTTTTTCTAATATTGAACCAGCCCTGACATACCTGATCATAATGTATTATTCTCGTGATAAGTTATTGTATTTTTTTTGCTAATATTTTCTTTAAAATTTTGCATCTATATTCATTAGAGAATTTGGTCTATAATATTCTTTCTCTGTATTGGCTCTTCCTGGTTTAGGTATCAGAACCATATATGTATCAAAAACAGAATTTGGGAGGACTCCTTCTGGGGCAATTTCTCCAAATAATCTATATAGCATTGGAATTAACTGTCCTTTAAATGTTTGATAGAATTCAATTGTATATCCATCTGTCCCTGGAGATTTTTTTCCTAGAAGTTCATTGGAAGTTTATTCAATTTATTTTTCTGAAATGGGGTTGTTTATGTATTCAACTTCCTTTTCAGTTAATCTGGGCAATTTATATATTTTTTAAAAAATAATCATCCATCTCATTTAGATTGTCAAATTTGTGGGCATATGGTTAGGCAAATAATTTCTAATTATTGTTTTAATTTCCTGCTCATTAGAGGTTAATTCACCCTTTTAATTTTTGATATTGGTATTTTGGTTTTCTTCTTTCTTTTATTTCATCAAATGAACCAAAGCTTTATCCATTTTATTGTTTTTTTCATAAACCCAACCTTAGTTTTATTTATTAGTTCAATACCTTTCTTAATTTCAATTTTATTAATCTCTCCTTTGATTTTTATTATTTCTAATTTGGTATTAACTTGGGGATTTTCAATTTGTTCTTTTTTGAACTTTTTCAGCTGCATGCCCAATTCATTGATCTCTTCATTCTCTATTTTATTCATGTGGGCATTCATAGATACAAAATTTTCCCTAAGAACTGCCTTTGCAATATACCATAAGATTTGGTAGGTTGTCTCATTATTGTCATTTTCTTGAACGAAGTCGTTGATTGTTTCTAGAATTTGTTGTTTAACCCACTCATTCTTTAGGATTAGATTATTTATTTTCCAATTACTTTTTGGTTTATATTTTCATGGCCTTTGATTACATATAATTTTTATTACATTATAATCTGAGAAGGATGAATTGACTATCTCTGCCTTTCTGCACTGGATTGTGAGTTTTTATGGCCTAGTACATGGTTAATTTTTGTATATGTGCTATGTACTGCTGAGAAAAAGATATATTCCTTTCCATCCCTATTCAATTTTCTCCAGAGATTTATTATATCTACATTATCCAGAGATTTATTCACCTCCTTAACTTTTTTCTTGTTTATTTTGAGGTCATATTTATCAAGGTCATACAGGGGGAGGTTGAGGTCCCCCACTAGTATAGTTTTGCTATCTATTTCTTCCCATAACTCCCTTAATTTCTCCTCTAAGAATGTGGATGCTATACCACTTGGAGTATATATGTTTAGTTATGAAATTTCTGTGTTGTCTATGATGCCTTTTAGCAGGATATAGTTTCCTTCCTTATCTCTTTTGATTAGATCCATTTCTGCATTTGCTTTGTCTGAGATTAGGATTGCTACCCTTCCTTTTTTTACATCACCTGAAGCACAATATATTCTGCCCCAATCTTTCACCTTTATCTTGTGTGTATGCCCTCATTTCAAATGTGTTTCTTATAAACAACATATTGCTGGATTATGGTTTTAATTCATTCTGCTATCCATTCCCATTTTATGGGAGAGTTCATCCCATTCACATTCATAGTTATAATTACTACCTGTGTCTTTCCCTCCATCTTCTTTCCCTTGTACCCCTCTTTATGCTTTTAGTTCTCCCTTCCTCTTCCCCTCCACAACAGAGTTTTAATTTTGTCGACCTCCTCCCTCAGGCTTCCCTCTCTTCTGTCAGCCCAACTCCCTTTTAATCCCCTTTTTCCTTATTACTTCTTCCTTCCCTTTCAGCCTCCAATCCCTTTTCTTTTTCTTTCCCCTCCAACTGCCTATAGAGTTAGTTGTATTTCCATACTTAACTGAGTTTGTTGTTCTCTCCTTGAACCAAATCAGATGACAGTAACTCTCAAACAATGCTCATCTCCCTCCCTTCTTTCTCTCTACTGTAATATACTTTGTGTCTCCTCCTGTGATGTAATTTACCTTTTTCTGACTCCTCCTTTTCACATCTCCCATTACAATCCCTTTGCACTCTTAAATCACATTTTTATAATGACATCATATACTTTATACCACTTCCTCTATCAACATATATCCCTTTTGTATATCATAATAAACATTCAATTCTTAAAGATTAACAAGTGTCATCTTCCCTTATAGGGACATGAACAGTTTGCCCATATTGAGCAACAAGTTTGTTTTTTTTTTCCCCTGTTTACCTTTTTATGCCTCTCTTAAGACCTGCATTTGAAGATCCAATTTTCTATTGAGTTCTGGCCTTTTCATTAAGAAGGTCTGGAAATCCCTTATTTCACTGAATGTCCATCTTGTTGCATTTAATATTATACTCAAATTTGTAGGGTAATTAATCCTTGGTTGTAGTCCCAGCTCCTTTGTCTTATAGAATATCGTATTTCAATTCCTTCAGTCTTTTAATGTAGAAGTTGCAAAGACCTGTGTGATACTGACTGTAGCTCCTCCATATTTGAATTGTTTCTTTCTGGCTGCCTGCAGTATTTTCTCTTTCACTTGATACTTCTGGAATTTGACAACAATGTTTCTTGGTGTTTTTAGTTCAGGAGGTGAATGGTGGATTCTTCTGATGATTATTTTGCCCTCTGGATCTAGGACTTCTGGGCAATTTTCCTTGATGATTTCTTGGATGATATTGTCCAGGCCCTTTTTTTCATCATGACTTCGTGGTATACCAATGATCCTTAGATTTTTCTCTCCTGGATCCATTTTCCAGGTCAGTTGTTTTACCAAGTAGATATTTTACATTTTCTTCTATCTCTTCATTCTTTAGATTCTGTTTGACTGATTCTTGATGCTCATAGAGTCATTAGCTTCTACTTGCCCAATTCAAATTTTTATCATATTGTTTTCTTCAGTTAAACTTTGCATCTCCTTTTCCATCTGTCCAATTTTTCCTTTAAAGAAGTTATTTTCTCGAATTAACTTTTGCACTTCCAGGGTGGAGCCAAGGTGGTGGAGTAGAAAGATGTATATACTCTAGCTCTTCCCCCACAGCCCACAAAATACCTGTAAAGAAAGGCTCTCAACAAATTCTAGAGCAGCTAAAGTCACAGAACAATGGAGTGGAGGAGACTTCCAACCCAGGGTGACCTGGAAGGCCAAGGGCAAAGGTATGTTGCACTAGATGCGGAGCGGAACCAACTCAGCCTTGACTACGCAGTGCAGGGAGGAGGACTAGAGTAGACCTCAGGGGCAGAATCCCCAGTAGCAGCAGTGGCAGCTCACAGATCTCTCAACCCACAGGCATCAAAGGTCAGTGAGAGGGCTTTTTCAGCTGGCCAAGAAGAGAACAGGGTCTCCTCCTCATCCCCCCCATAGCTCTGGCCCCAGGCAGTGGTGTCAGAGGCCTCAGTAGGTGGTGGCAGCTCCCACTGCAGGCAGAAGCCAACACCCATTGTTAGGGGCCTCACTGTAAAGACCCAGGGGGAACTGAGCAGCTGAGTGGTGGCTCTGCCCCTATCTAAAGCCCCTGGCAGAATTGTGCAACTAATCACCTCAGTCCTGAGTGCTGGCATGGTGGAACTGGAGGTGAGGAGAGGAAATTCTACTGCTTGCAGATTCTGGATACAGAAGTTTCTGGTTGCTCCTAGATCAGTGTGGAGGCTTGATTTTGCCACCTTAGAGGAACTGACATCTTTCAGAGTATACTGTACTCTTGAGAAAGAACCCAAAAATCAAGTAACAAGTTGGGGAAAATGCCCAAAAGATGGAGAAAAAAAATAAGACTATAGAAGATTACTTTCTTGGTGAACAGGTATCTTCTCCCATACTTCTGCTTGAGGAATAACAATGCTTACCACCAGGGAAAGACAAAAAGTCAAGGCTTCTGAATCCCAAACATGAAAAATAAGTATTCAATGGTCTCAGGTCATGGAAGAGCTCCAAAAGGATTTTGAAAATCAATTTTGAAGGAAATACTGGGAAGAGAAATGAGAGAGATGCAAGAAAATCATGAAAAGTGAGTCAACAGCTTACTAAAGGAGACCCAAAAAAATGCAGAAGAAAATAACACCTTTAAAAGTAGACTAACTCAATTGGCAAAAGAGGCTCAAAAAGCCAATGGAGAGAAGAATGCTTCAAAAAGCACAATTAACCAAATGGAAAAGGAGGTTCAAAAGCTCACTGAAGAAAACAGTCCTTTAAAAATTAGAATGAAACAGATGGGAGCTAATGACTTTATAAGAAACCAAGAAATGACAAAATAAAAGACAAAAAGAATGAAAAAAATGGAAGATAATGTGAAATACCTCATTGGAAAAACAACTGACCTGGAAAATTGATCCAGGAGAGACAATTTAAAAATTATGGGACTACCTGAAAGCCATGATCAAAAAAAGAGCCTAGCCATCATCTTTCATGAAATTATCAAGGAAAACTGCCCTGAGATTCTAGAGCCAGAGGGGAAAATAGATATTGAAAGAATCCACTGATCACCTCCTGAAAGAGATCCAATAAGAGAAACTCCTAGGAATATTGTAGCCAAATTACAGTTACCAGGTCAAGGAGAAAATATTATAACTAGCTAGAAAGAAACAATTTGTGTATTGTAGAAGTACAATCAGGATAACACAAGATCTACCATCTTCTACATTAAGGGTTGGAAGGGTGTGGAATATGATATTCCAGAATTCAAAGGAACTAGGATTAAAACCAAGAATCACCTCCCCAGCAAAACTGAGTATAATACTTCAGGGGGCAAATGATCTTTCAATGAAATACAGGACTTTCAATAATTCTTGATGAAAAGACCAGAGCTGAAAAGAAAATTTGACTTTCAAACATAAGAATCAAGAGAAGTATGAAAAGGTAAACAGGAAAGAGAAATCATAAGGGACTTACTAAAGTTGAACTGTTTACATTCCTACATGGAAAGATAATATTTGTAACTCTTGAAACTTTTCTCAGTATCTGGGTAGTTGGTGGGATTATGCACACACACACACACACACACACACACACACACACATATATATATATATAGAGAGAGAGAGAGAGCACATGTACAGGGTAAAGTGAATGGGAAAGGATCATATATAAAAGAATAAAATTAAGGGGTGAGAGAAGAATGTATTGGGAGGAGAAAGGGATAAGTGGAATGGGGTAAATTATCTCTCATAAAAGAGGTAAAAAACAGTCTTTTCAATGAAGGGAAAAAGAGGAAGGAGAGAAGGAAAAAGTGAAGCTTATTCTCATTACATTTGGCTCAAGGAAGGAATAATAATACTCCATTTGATAAGAAAACCTATCTTACAATACAGGAAAGTAGCAGAGAAGGGGATAAGCAGGGTGGGGGAGATGATGGAAGGGAGTGCAAATGGGAGGAGGGAGCAATTAGAAGTAAACACTCTTGGGGAGGGATAAGGTCAAAAGAGAAAATAGAAGTAGTGGGGGGTAGGATAGGATAGAGGGAAATATAGTTAGTCTTATACAACATGACTATTATGGAAGTCACTTGCAAAACTAAAAATATGGAATCTATATTGAATTGCTTGCCTTCTCAGTGGGGATGGATGGGGAGAGAGGAAGGAAGAGAAGTTGGAACTCAAATTTTAGGAACAAATATTGAGTATTGTTCCTGCATACAACAGAGAAATAAGAAATACAGTTAATGGGGTATAGAAATGCATCTTGCTATACAGGACAAAAGACAAGATGGAGATAAGGGAAAGGAGGGATGATAGGGAGGAGGGCAAATTGGTGGAAGGGGTAATCAGAATGCTTGGCATTTTGTGGTAGGGGGAGGGGATAGATGGGGAGAAAATTTGGAATTCAAAATTTTGTGGAAATGAATGTTGATAACTTAAAATAAATAAATTAATAAAAAATAAATAAAGAACAATTCAAAAATTTTGTACTTCCTTTTCCATTTGTCCAATTTTCGTTTTAAATTATTCTGTGATTTCTTTTTTCCTGTTTTTTAAAATCATTGGTCAGATTGTCTTCTACTTCTCTAATTTGACTTTTAAAATCCTTCCCGAGCTCTTTGAAGAATGCTCTTTTTGCTTCAGACCCATTCATATTCCCTTCTGAAGTTCAGATGTGAGTGTAGTCTAAATGATGACCTCATTGGCATTTGTGTTTTGATCCTTGTCCCCAAAGAAAGATTCTATTGTCTTTTCTGCTTTGCTTCTTACTCATGATAATCACCCTTCCCTGGCTTTTAAAGTAGATCTCTTTGTCTGGGGCACAGGAGGCTCTGTCCCACAGTTCTTGTGCCTAAAACTTGAGGCTTTGTGTGTTGTGGTCTCTGATTCTTTCAGTTAGAAGCTAAAATGTTGCAGCTTACCTGGTGCTGAGCTGGCTGGTGTTAGAAAGCAGAGGTCAGGTAAGGTCTTTTTGGGTTTCCCTGGAGTTATCCTGTGATGAGTGTGGGGTAGGGGTGCTCTGGCCAGAGGAGGTACCCTCTGATGAGCTTGACCATAGGCAACCTCAGTGGTTGGCGATCATGTCTGCTCTTGTGTCTTCCTGATTCTCCTGGGGTGCTGAGGCATGCCTGAGGTTCTGGTATTGGTGCTTGTGGACTTCATCCCCTTTGGGCACAGGATTTTCTCCTGGTTTGCTGAGGTGGGCTGTCTGGGACAGTTCTGGTCCTGCACTGGTCCCCTTCAGTCACAGAAAGAGGGACTCTCCTTAGTGATTTTCCTAGCCTCATGGGCTAAGAGACTGTTTACCATTTCTGCTGATCCCACTGTACCCGAGTTTTTCCCAGGGATATATTCTCTGGGCTTTTTAAAGTCAACAAGGGGAGGGAGATAGCAATTACCAATCACTCTACCATCTTGGCTCCCAGAACTGGAAATCCTCTGTATAAGTTTCTAGGATTTAGAATTTTCACAAGCATTAGGGCAAGGAAATTATCAATGTAATAGGAATAAGACAGGAAAGAAAGAGGGAAGAAGGAAGAGGCCCTGTCAATCTATCAATAGGATGGCAGCAGAAAGGGAGTAGTAAAAACGAAGGAGATAAAAGTAAGCGAGAACATTTTTGCAACACCAGCTGACGTTTCCCTCAAGTCACACTCAGTCTGAAAACCATGAGATATTTTCCTCACCTGGGAATAAAGAGAAAATTTTTAAAAAGCTTGATAGGGTATTCTTTGCCATTTTCCACCAAACTTCAAGCACACCAAATCCCTAAAGTCGATGCAAGCTAAGATAACACACTAACCTCCAGATTACAGTATGTTTTTGTTTTGTTTTGTTTTATAGATTACCTCATGTTTTCCCAATTTCCTACCCTTTTACTTGGCTTTTAATATTTTTTGTTATGTCACTGAACTCTATTTGGGTGTACCATTATTCTCCAACCCTAGGAATTTGCTTTGCTATAATTTTCTCTTTTATATAATCGAAATTTCTTTTGAATGGTCCAATGAGAGTTCAAATTTTATTCTAAATCCCTTCTTTTAATAATTTTACTAGAGATTACAACCATTCCCAAGGGTTTTTGGCCAGGATATTCTTTTTATTCAACTTTCTTTTTGGTAGTTATTTTAGGAATTATCCTATTTCAAAATTTTCTCCTACAATATTCTTATCTCATAGCATCAATTCATTGTACTAGGAATTTTGGTTAATGGTTTCTTGAATAACTTTCCCCCTGCTCATCAAGCACATTTCATCCCATTTCCCTCTAGTTATAACAGTCATTCATATCATTGTGTTTTGTTTTGTTTTGTTTTTATTACATGTCTTTCCATTTTGAGTTGATTGGAGAAATAGGTTTATCATGAACCTCTTAATGTTTCATTTTTAACAGATTTGCTAACTATTCTCTGTCATGACACCCAAAAATGTATTTTTCCATTTACCATAATAAATTACTCCCAAACACAACCCTCCAATGCATTATCTGATACCTGTAAGTTCTCTGCTGAAAGGTTAGTCCTCAAAAGCATTCGGGAACTTTCACAATTTAGGATCACAGAATTAGCAGTGGAAGGCACCTCTGAGTTAGGTCATGACTCCAATCCTTCACGTTCTAAATGAAGAAATTTCAGACCCAAAGAAGTGAAATGACTTGCTGAAGGTGACACATGGAAGTAGCAGAGATGGAATTCTAACTCAGGACCTGTGGTCAAATGTCTTTCTCTGCACCTCAGATTCTTAAACCCAATTGTTATTTCAGCCTACTCATTCTGGCCTTTCCTAAATTTTAGTTTACTTGGTCACTCATCAAAATTAAGTAGGATAATGCTGGAAAAAAGGTAGTATTAGTCGTAACAGCAATTATGATGATAATGATGTAAAAACAACATAATAATTGTTTTATTCCTGGAATGATTATATTTAATGTGCATTTCCCCCACTCATTGACCCCAGTGAATTATTCCCAAACCAAAAAAGTAAGCTTTTTTCTTTCTCTGTATGGTGACAAGAAAATTTCTTCCAAAGTTGAACTCTTTTCACTGAAGCTTGGATACACTACTGATTACTGGAGGAAGATATTGTCACCTGAAGCAGGACACCCATTTTGTTCTATTTGTCAATATCCTTCCTGTGGGTTTGATGAGACACTCCAAAGAGGCCCAATGGCAGTACTATTCTCTAAATTTAGGTTAGGGTACATGAGCAGGAAGATAAGTTTCTCTATTATCGCTTTTCACTTGAGCCTCAGAAGACAGGTAATGATGGAAGGGAGCCATAAAACAAACCCCCAAACATTTCATTGTCAATTTTTTAATACCTCGTTTTGATAAGTAACAAAGCACTCTGATAAAAAAAAAGAAAGTACACTTAGGAATTCCTCTAATCTCTTTAAAGTTTTTCAATAGTTCTAAATTAAATCCCTTTCACCCTTATCTCTTTATCCATCAGAAAATCCAGAGGGTATTTGGATTCAGACATCCATTGCACCAAAGATCTTTCATTACACAACACAAATAAGCACTTTTATTGAACAAGAACCCAATTACTTAACCTAGCTTCAGGTTTCATTCTACCCAGCTGCTTCCACCTTGACATAGGCCTACTAATCTTTTCTGACGGACATTGCTACATATCAGTTCTGATACACAGAGATGATTCCTAACCTTCCTTGCAGAGAACCACTGATTAAATAAACTGAGATGCCCATCTCAGCTTCCTTGGACCAATGAATAACAATGAGAAAACAGACTTGTAGATATAGACCTTGTCCTTCATGATTTTAAGCTATATTCAAAAATGAAAGAAAAAAAGGGGAGAATTTAGATGGAAAATAACGAAATTATATGTGTCTGTATTTAACATGCCACTTCTATGATAATATAGTATTTTTTCTAGTTTTTGCTTAACTTAAAATCCTTTTAAAAAAAGCTTTAAATGATTATTATAACCCTTACCTATCAGAAATGATAAAAAAAAAAGCTAGATAGCAAAAAAATCCTGAGTTGAAGTATAGGGTCATTGTGATAAGATATTACTTCAATGCCCATCTCCAAACACATTAATTTATTTTGAAGGCTCATTATTACTTTCTATAGACTAAGTTGCCATGTATGGCTGCCTTCTACTGAATAGAATTTCACTTGCATTTCTTTGTTACTATGCATGGTATAGTTAATAAAAGACATATTAAGAAAGAAAGCATGGATTTATATTTCTAAGACAAGAAATTTCATTACAAAGATCATTGTTCTTCAGAGGATGTGTAAAGAGCAGTTTACAACATGGTAGCACAGGAAATTAGTTTTAGTTTGAGAGGGCTTAGGTTCAAATGTTGTACTGTTATTTGTAATTTTATGAGCTTTGTAAATTGGACAAATCTGCTTAACCTCACTGGGCCTGAGATACCTCATATATGCAACAACAGGGCTGGACTAAATAATTTCTCTGGTTATCCACAGCTCTAAATTTATAACTGAGGATATATACAGAATTTATGCCGAGGATATGTACAAAATTATGAGCCCACAAGTATTTGTACTTACAGCAATCTAAAGCTCAGAGGATGAAGTAGGTAAGTGTCCAGATAAATAGTAAATGTGTCTCACAACTGAAATGAAAGCACTACCAAAAAAAAAAAAAACAGTGGAACTTACAAAATTGAAATGACAGTTGAAGAGTAACATTATTTTCTTCATAGCATGAACATGTCTTACAATTACTCTACCTAACTCACTTTTCTAAGAAACGATTCTCAGAGAAATACGGGAAGACTTATGTGAAATCTGTAACTTTGAAAAGAAGAATAATACATGCAATGACTACAATAATGAAAACAACATTGAAGGAAACTGAATAACTATACGTTTCATTGACTAACCTACAGAAGAAATTAGGAAGCATCTCCCTCTTTTCAATAGTCACAGGGGCTTTTGTTTCTCAGTATCGCATACATTGTCAGATATGGTCAGTATTTTGGTTTTATCTATCATCCTTCCTTAACAAGGGAGGGTACATTATGTCTCAGTAATGGGCTATCTGGAAATGACTGTGATATGAAAAAAATCAATAAAATTAGCTGTTAAGAAATAATATAGAAAAAAGAATTTTTCATGCAGGTTCATTAGAGACAGTAATGCAAGAAGGGTAAAAATGGGGAAACTTAAAAAGATATGGGTAGACTTCTTTCCTTCAACCAGTTTAAAACAAATTAATGTTAATAGTGCAATAGAGCATTTCAGAAAATAAAAGATGAAAAGGTGCAAATTAATAAATACAAAGGTTTTTGTTTAAAGATCAAAATTTGTGAAGTAGTAGCTAATTTATTTTTAAGAGAAGAAAATTGAAATCAAAATTGAGAAATGAGTAGTGAAAAGAGAGAAAATGTTATATAACTTTGTGTAGAGATACATATAAAGTTACATGCAAGTATATGTAACCATATATGCATAGATAAGAAAATTGCATATACATACATATATCCATATTAATAATGATGCAAGCTCATTATTCAAAAAATGATGGATATGTCAGTTTACCAATGAAATCACAGATACATACACAACAACAACAAATGATTATGATATAGCTTAAGGGTGCAGAGACTCCAAACTATTGAAGTATATGACAGTCATCTGGAAAGAATTTACAGACTCAAGCAATCTTCAAGTCTTCTAGCTCCTAAAGGAGCTTACAGTTTCTGTACCTTACAGGCATCATCCACTACTGGAAACCTTGGGGAGGGGTTGAGTGCAGCATCTTCTAAGGGTGTGTTTTTAGTCTGTTATGTATGTAACAAGATAGCCTCTGGAGTTAGCATCTAGAGCTTGATCTCTCAGTTGCATAAGGTAACTATGGGAATCAGTATATGATAGTTCTGCTGGTACAAGAGAGTCCTGGACATACAAGGGAAATTCTACAGAGGTCAGTTCATTCTTCTAACATGATTTAGAAGTCTAAAGGTTTGCCTCATAGAGGCTCACTTATGAGTTATTGACATAGATACAGTTTTTGAGCTGGGGAGAGATATGGTCCTAGGGCTGGGGTCCAAGTACCTCACCAGTTACACACACACATACATACACACACACACACACACACACACACACACACACACACACACACACACACCTTAAGAAAATCAATTAACAAATAAAACAAAAAGAGGAGAGAAATATTTTAGCAAATTATCTGGATACAAAATAATTCCACAAAATTCAATAACATTTCTTACATATTACTAGAAAAATGTTAGGGAAATATGGATTTAAAAATAGAAATACTATTTAAAACCACTACAAATCAGCATGTTCTTCTATCTATATGTACCAAGATACTACCTGTCTGTCTGTTATTGTTATTGTTCAGTCACTTCAGTTTTGTCTGATTCTTTCTGACCACATTAGAGGTATTCTTGGGAAAAATACTGGAGCCGTTTATCATTTCCTTCCCTTTCACTTTGCAGATGAGGAACTGAAGCAAACAGGGTTAAGTAACTTACCCAGGGTCACACAGTAAGTAACTATCCAAGGCCAGATTTAACTCATGTCTTCCTGACTCTATGCCCAGCACCCAATCTAGTGCACCACTTAGCTGCCCCCCCCCACGCACACCTGTATATGTGTGTATATCTATATACATATATTTATATACATGTGTGAGAAATGATTATTACTGATCAAAATCTTGGGGAGATTTGGAGCTCCTCCCTTTCTTCCAAAGTCCTGACTTTAAGTGAAAGACATTACTGATAATGAGATTGCATTAACTCTCCTGATCTTCGACAGACCCCACCCAAGCTTCCACGGAATTTATTCTGTGGTGAGGAAACTTGGGTGGACACAGATCCTTTTGTTCTGATAGCCCAAAGCTGCTGGTGGTCTGAGTATAGAGTTATTTTTGGCTTGATGTCACTTTTAGCCCTTGATTAAACACCTAAAGGTATATAAACTGTGAGCCTCCACCTCCATGATTATTTTTGTTTTAAGAGAGGGAGAGAAATATTTCTCTTTTTATTAATATCCTCTGGCATTATTAATAAAATGATTAAATTACCCAGGATCTCTTGAACCTTTTTAAATGTCACAAGTGTGCTTACTGGGTGAAAGATGAAAGAGCTAAGAGATTGGAAATATACTGATTGTTCCTGGTTATTCTGTTCTAAAGACAACAATACTAGCCAAATGAATCTATTAAGCAATCAACAAGTGTTTATTGAGGCACTGTGCTAGGTATTAGGTCTGAAGGTATAAAGAATGAAATAATCCCTACAGCAAAATAATTGATATTGCAAGTCAGGAAACAAGTGCATATATACATATACGTATGTATATGTATACATATATATGTATGTGCATATGCATATGTAACACAAATACAGAATGAATGAAAAGAATTAAATACAATTTAGCTAAATATAAGGAAGGTTAGGTCCCAAGGCACTAGCAGTTGGGGTTTGAGATAAGGCTTCATCCAAAATATGGTGCTTCATCAATGTCTTAAAATGAAGATTGATTATATGAGGACAGATTTAATGACAATGAATTCCTGGCCTTTGTAATGATCGCTACAAACACACTGAGATGTATTTAATATAATTCAATTAAAACATCAATGAGCAGCTTCATAGTTTACTAAATTCACATGGTACATTAAAAAGTCAAAAATATAATTTTTAAAGTAGAAATAAAAGGGGAAAATGTAATTACTGGAATATAAATTATTTTCCAAAGCAAATTTAAACTTAACATTTCAGATACAACCTCTGTTCCCCTCCCCTCTCACCAAAAAAAAAAAAATATGAGTTTCTTTTTAAACTTCTCTATTCATGTTGAGGATACTAATATTTTAGTTACTTAGGTTTTTAATCTCAGAGTCATCTGAGTCATCCTTCATAATTTCCTCTCTTTCTCCCTATCTCACCTACCACCTCCTTTTCCTCAACTGACTGATTAATCACTTGTCAAGTCTTATTGATTCTACCTCATCCATATTTCTACCTTTTGTCCTCTTTCTACTTGCACTGTTATAATATTATTTTAGGCAATCATCTCTGATTTGTGCTACTATGATAGTCATCTAATTTGTGTTCCTACATTCAGTCTCTCCCTTCCTTAATTCATTATCCACAGATTACACAATTATCTTCCTACAAGACACAAACTCCCTAACCTCGGATTTTATCCCTTTATAATTTGTTCCTCCCTATCTTTCAGATATATTTAATGCAACTCTACATTCCAAATAAACCAGACTAATATTTTTTTCTCAAAGAAGATATTCCATTTCCTTTCTCCATAATACATGCTAGCCATCCTTCATTCCTAGAATGTACTCCTCCATAATCTTTTCTTAAGAAACAATCTTTCCCCAAGACTCAGACTGAGCACCAACTACTCCATGGGGCTTCTGCCTAGTTATCAGTGTACTCTCCATATCCATATTTCCTTGTATCATCATCATTTGATTGCACACTATATATTTTCTAAGGAGAAGGGAAGGAACTGTTTTATTTTGTTTTTGTATCCAACATTAACATTAAGCCTTGCATAAAGTAGGTCCTTAATATGTTTGTTGAATTAAATCAAAGGAGAGACTGAAAAATTCTTACCAGATAAATAGAAATGTAAATAGGTAAAATATATAAGATAATATTCAGAACATACACTTCAGTATAGTCTTCACTATATCTAAGAACACAAAGAATTTGGGAGGAAGTCATTGTTTAATCAAAAATTGCTGGGGAAACTAAATAGGACTTTGACAGGAAATGAGATTCTTGCCACAGTAAATTCAAAATGTATCAATGATCTAAATATATAAAGACATACCATAATAAAACAGATAATGGAAGGTTATATCTTTGACAACTATGGTGGGGATTCTTACTTATCTATGATGATTTCAGATATAAAGAACTAGAGGACCTCCTATTGAAAGAACCTAATAAATAGATACATATAAAACCAGTTGTGCATTGAATTCAACAGTTCTACTGAATTCCATGACCACCCATAATACACAACTATTGATTCTGCTTTATGAACAAAGAGAACAAAATATTTGTGGAGTGTAGTGTGAGGAAATTTGCTGGTTATGTTTATTTGATAGAAGTATGATTTATGTCATCAGCGTGTAGATTAATTATGACGGCTTTTAAAAATTCTTGGCTAATAAAGCCACAGATAATGAAGTTGGCAGAAGAGATCATTTTCTTGAGTTTTCAAGGTCAATATGTCAATTAAGATTGGGGGCTAATTCATTAGAGAAAAAAATGAACATGCTGAGCAATGGGAGATTGCAAGTATGGTATATCAAACATCTGTATTGACTTCTGACAGCCTGAAGTGCCATGCTTTGTAAAGTGATTTACAGGGATAAATTACTTTTTAGCTAATTTGACAAAGATGAAAACTTAATAAAAATGCATAACATAGGCACTAAAATGATTGCACAATACAGAATAATATGCTACAGTATATTGTGTCAGCCTGACCAAGAAAGTACACAAGCTTTCTTCTGTTAGAATGTAAAACATTTTTAGAAGCTTCATAACTTACTTCAGGGTACCTTATAGTAAACACACATACACATACACATACATACGTATATATATATACACACATATATACATATATATATATATATATATACACATATATATATATTTTTTTTTCAAAATTGACTCACCTTTTATCACAATGTTACTTAATCCCCGGAGAATGAATTTCAAAATACAGGAAGAAAATAAAGAAGATAAAAATGAATAGAAATTTTTCTCCATTTTATACTATCAGAGCTTATAACACAATGATTAGTGGTAACTCATGATCCTAAATCTGGTTTCAAAAGTCAATAACTTTTTATACATTGGCATGATGCCTCACACATGTGTTACATATCTTATGAAACATGTTCTCCATCAAGGTACTTCAGTCTAAAGGATTTAAAGCATTGAGGTACAAGTCAAGCTTCACAGAGTAATCAGAGTAAAAGACAAGAGTGAAGGATACAATGTTATCCATTAGTTGACATCTTTATAAAACAACTTAGCAAATAATGTTTTTTGCCAAAATTAAGGAGGAGGAGGAGGAGAGGGACGAAGGGAAGAAGAAGAAGAAGGACAAGGAGAAGAAGGACAAGGAGAAAAAGAAGGAGAAGGAGGAGGAGAAGAAGAAGAAGTAGAAGTAGAAGAAACAAAAGAATTTATGCTAGGGAAATGAATGGTATATAAAGATTTTGAAACATAAAGTGATTGTAACATATAAAGTGATTGATATAAAATTGTGATTATATAAAGTCCAGTGGTGCTGACCAGAAGTAATCCAAGGCTGTGGCTAGGAGCAAAGAGGAGTAAACACAAACTCAGTGTGTACGGTACCATAAGGGTCAAGAATATTTTGGGGACTGCATGGCTAGGGACCCTAACTGATGCTTGCAGGGGAGAGAAATACCTGATGGTGAGCCCCTGGACAGAATTCAGAAAATAAGACTGTGAAGGACCTGAGGTGTAGGGCAACATTACCCAAAATTTGGTGTTAAAACCAGATTATAGTAACAAACTGCTAAAATAAAATAAAACAAAATAAAAATGAGTAAGTAAAGGAAAAAGAAGCTGACCATAGATAGCTGCATTAGTATACAAGAAAATCTGGGTTCGTCTTCACAGAATGATAGTGAAGTTAAAGAGAAAAGCTGCTCCTACACTTTATAAAGCACAACATCTAATGATCACATGCCCAAAAGAGTTCATGTAAGAACTTAAAAAGGAATTAAAAAATCAAATAAGTGATCGAAGAAAAAATAAGGAAAAAAAAAAGCAATCCAAGAAAATTATGAAATAAAAGATAACCAATTGAGGAAAAGAGACCCAAAATCTTAAGGAAGAAAATAATTCCTTGAAAACTAGAACTGGGCAAGCAGTACTGAATGACATAAGACACCAAGAAATAATAAAACTAGAAAAACCAGAAGAGGATCTGAAACATCTAATTAGAAAAACAACTGATCTGGAAAATAGATGGGGGAGAGAGAATACAAGAATTTTCAGATTGCCTGAAAGTTATGAGCAATAAAAGAATCTGGACACAATATTTTAAGAAAGTATTCAGGAAAATTGACATGAAGTTCTGGAACAAGAGGGTTAAATATAAATGGGAAAAAAAGTCACTAGTTCACCACCTTAAAGAGATTGCAGAAGAAAAATTTGTAGGAATATTATAGCCAAATTTCAAAACTCCCAATTCTAGGAGAAAATATTGCAAGCAACAAGAAAAAGGAAATAAATACTGTGGAAGTACAGTCAGGATTTCATAAGACCTAACAAATTCTATTCTAAAAGATCATAGGTCTTGGAACATTATATTTAGAAGAGCAAAACAACTGGGGTTGTGTCTAAGAGTTAACTTACCCAACAGAGCTGAATATAATCTTGAACAAAAAAAAAAAATAGGACATTTGATGAACTGAAAGTCTTCCAGGTATTTGTAACAAAAAGATCAGAATTCAATTGTATAATTGATATAAAAAAATCCAGTAGAAAACATTAAATTATAAAGGATTCAATTAAGCTCAGACTGTTTACTTATTATGTATATGACAATGTTGTCAGTATTCTTAAAACTAGCATCATTTCTAAGGCAGTTTGGGAGAAAGTTTAGGCCTGAGTTGTGTATGATGGAGTAATACTAAAGAAAAAAAAGGGTAGGAAAAGGTAAAAGAGAGTAATTATATCATTAAAATGCAACATGAATGGAAAAACTAATACAGAGGAAGCAGGTGGGGAAGAGGACTGGTAATGTTCATCTGGAAAGCTGTATAAGTCTTTTGAGCATGTAGAGACATGAGAATACTGGGGAAAGGGTGCGGGGTTGTGTGGATTCAGATTTGGGAAGGTGGGGGAGGCTTTGAGGGGTGTGTCTATTAGGATTGTGGCAGTATGCCAGAGAATGGGGACTTGGAAGGGTGAATGAAGGGGGTGGGAAGGTGGGGGGGGGAGATAACAGGGATAGGGTAAAAGAAGAGAGGCTGAAAAAGAAAATAGTGACTAAAAATAAGATGGAGGGAAATTCACAAATAGTAATTGTGATTTTGATTATAAATGGGATGTTTACAGCAACTGTCTTTGTGGTGGCAAAAAACTGGAAATTGCAGTGATCCCCATCAACTGGGGAATGACTCAACAAGTTGTAATGTATGGTTGTGATGGAACACTATTGTGCTATAAGAAATGCTGAGCTCAATGAGGAATGTAAAGACTGACACAAAAAGATGAAGAGTGAAGCAAGAACAACCAAGAGGACATTGTATAGAGTAATAACCATATCGTTTTTAAAATGACTTTGAAAGACTAAGTGATCACTTTGTGGTAACTTTATTGTATGTATGGAGGGAATAGCAACCTGTTCATGGCAGATTTTCAGTTTCATGTGAAATCATTTTTCTTCCTATTCTACTATGTTATGGAAATGTTTGTCATTTCTTAAATCAAGAATAAAAAAGAAGACTGTGCACTGCACTGTACAATGTGTGTTACTGAGAAAGGATGGACGGATACATTTCTTCTAACCTGGTAAAATGTGTAATATGCTTATTTAATTCAATAAATTAAGTTAAATTCTACTAGTATTATTAACAATATTAGCAAGATGAATAAGTCAAGACTTGACAATTCATGAAGCAAATTCACTAATAATAATAGTAATAATCTTACCTTCCTATAGTGAATACAGTTTAAGGACTTCCCTCTCAATGTATGATACAATACCATAAATATTTAAGTGCCTGCTGTGTTCCAGGCTAATTGGTAATTGATAGGGATACAATTAAGAAAAAGAAAGCCGTCCCTCATCCTCAAGAAGCTTACAATAAAATGAGTGAAGATAATACAAAAAAAGAGTTGAGAAGGAGAAAGGGGTGCCAGAAGGAACCCAGTGCACGGGCACTATGATGATGGTGGAGTTGAAACCAAATGGAGCAGTTAGTGGCATATGAAATGATTACTGGGATTCTGAGCTGTCTCTAAAACAAGGCTCAAAATGGAAGAAGGTATGAGGTGCAAGAGCTGAAAAGCAGAAGTTAAGTAGCATGAGTGGTCCATTGTCATTGCTTTAGGTACAGATCTCCTGATTCCAAGCCTCATGGTCCTTTAATAATGCCCTAATATAAGAGTGATCAAGTGTTATTCTCTTGGTAGTTCTTTTAGGACAATTGATGGGACCTGGGGTCAAGAGATAAGTATTCTAGTACTTATTAGCTACCATCTTCAAAAGTATGTAAAACTCCATTTATTTTTCTTTAAAATGCAAATAATAATCTTTTTTGTTACCTCATAAGAAGAATTTGCTCTTATATAGTCTTTTAAGGTCCACAAAACATTTTATTTGCATCATCATATCCTCGCAATAGCCCTGAAAAAGGTTTTACTATTATTTTACAAATCAAGAAATTGAAAGTTCATAATATTAAGTGACTTGCCTAGGGGGTTACACAGTGAGAATCTGAGGTCAAATTCAAACCAGATCTTTCTGACTTCCAAGTCAGGATTCACTATCCACTATATCAGATTGTGTGGGTCAGAGACCACCAACTCAAATAAAAATCAGAGACTTGTCAAGGTAGAAGCAAAGCAATAAGATTTTATTATGATCTCATGAGAAAGCGCATCTCCTCTCTGACAGGTAGTCAGGACAGTGAGGCAATTACAGAAGGCAAAAATAGAGATTACAAAGCCCTAAAGCAGATCCTACCCTCCCTGGTGGCCTTTTACTCCCATTGGCTGGGAGGCAGGCTCACAGTCTAAATGTGACAGTCTACCCTGTGAATATGGGACAAGGAAGCAGTGGAATAACCAACAGAAAACTAAAATAATGTTAACCTTATTTGGCAGGCATGATGTTGATGTGGCAACCCAAGGGGGTTGTGTTGTGGCAACCCAGATGGGGGGTTTAAGTTTCATCTTCCCAAAAGTCACATGATTTCTGGGAAACTGAAACTTAGCTCTAACCCTCTACTAAAAGCCTTTTGTTAAGCACTGAGAAGTCTTCACTAACTTCATTCCTTTCAAAATTGTCTATCTGACAGTAATGTGAAGAGTAAATACTTTGTAAAAGAGAAAACAACTTTGTAAATATGAGGTGAGGATTCTTGGATTTTTTTTTTCTTTTGGTATTATCATTTTACATGAGTTCAACTCTTAGTTCAAGATCATTTTTTTCCCCTCTTAATAAGATACTATGCTAAAAGTTTGAACTGAGGTGATTAAAATGAAGTAGGGAGAAAATGGATAAAATCAACCTTTTATTAGTGGATTATAATAATTTTTTAAAACCCTTAAAAATGGCTGGCATGTCTGTAACTTTGAAATGGTGTTTGAAAATTTCTCAAAATGAAATAAACTCAAAAGAACTTCCAGGTTACCTTTCATTTACCTAGTTCTTAGCATCATGTGCAAAAAGTACTTGATCTCAAGTCCTTGCCCTATAATAGAGGGTCCCAAGTTAAATTCTAACAGGATAGGAAGGAGATAAAATATCAGAGAATTCTAGTCTCAGGAAAAAGAATGAATTTTTATGTATAACAGATTATGTAAAATATTTAATGTTTTTTTTTGCTATCATTGGGAAATTATGGTTGTATGTATATGTGTGTATACACATACATATATATCAATAATTTTTTTCATTGATTCTCATTTTGACAGTATTGTTTCATGGAACTTAGTTTGAGAAAAAAAATAAATTCAATTACTCTCCAATGGTTGTAAAACAGAAGTAGGAAAACATCAATATAATTTAAATGGCTTCTATTCCAGCTTGAATTGCACATTTCCACTATTATTGCTCTCTTTCTTAAGCAATATGGAGTAGTGACTAGAGGGTCATTCTCGAAATCAAAAAGATCCAAGTTCAAAACTTGCCTCTGGTACACACTAGCAATTTGATTCTGGACAAGTCATGTAACCCATCAGTGCTCTAAGCACCTCTCTAAAACTGTAAATTGTACAAAAGATACTGACACACTGGTGAAGGCACTTTCTTCACAATGGATTTAACTATACCAATGACATTACAGTTTCATTTCCAATCCTTTCTGAAAAGTGCTCTGGGAGAAAGTGGTAGAATTTTTACTGACCTATTTTTACGTTCCTTTTTTTGTTCCCCTTCTCCTCATTAAGGAACATTTACAACAGTGATGGAAAAATTGAGTATATGGATCAATTATTATTATTCTACCATAAAAGTTTTGTACCAGAAAGCCAAGTAAAGCCATGCATTTTCTAACACTTACAATATGATTTGTTGTTCTTCAGGAATGACATTTAGATCTGCCTTGTGAAACTGAAAGAAAAGTAATATCACTTTCTGCTTCTTTGCATCTGTACCATTCATTTAGAACATAGGTAATTATTTACTTAAGTTAAGAGTTAAATAGAGAGGAACAGATAAAAAGATAATAACTCTCATATATTTATTTCTCTGGCCAAAACTTGCAACAATTGTTCATTCAGCACACCAGAGATGCACTACTGCTGAGTGGAATGAATGATTCAGGATTCCTTTGGTAATGAATAATTCACATGGATAGTGTCATATAACACATTTGCAGGATTTCATGGCTCCAAAAATATTTTTTAAAAGTACAATACATAGAAAAATGTCCCCATATTCTATTTTTGCCATAATGTTGCAAATTTATGAAATTTAAATGTAACATGGAAAGATTTCTTCAGCTTTTAAAATTATGATGACCAATTAGGGGTTTATTGTATTATCAAATCAAAATTTTAGATGGGGAAAAATTTTGAAAACTGTGGTAATACTCATTCTTTAAAATTGGAAAGTTTGTTCAACCTACTTTCCAGATTGGGAAAGTGATTCTAACAAATTGTATATGATCTAGAAGACTGAGAAATTTCATTGATATGTATAAAACAATTTAATATTTAGAAGCAAAAAGTACTCACAGAGGACAAAGCAAAATATAAATGATTTCTAAGAGAAGTGTAGAATTCTAATAGTCTTTTTGTGACTTTTTTTGGTAAAAACCACTGAAGTAAGCCAGCTGCTTGTTTAATGTTTATCAGAAGAATAGGAGTTTGGGGCCATGACTAGCTTTATGTAATATTATAAAAGCAGACTGATTAGGATTTTTTAATTGTCTTTATTACTCATCTACCTATTAAAAGAAGAAGAAGATATGCAAAGCACATTAGTCATCAGCATCCTTTTTTCTCATTCTATCAAATAATGCACATCTAGGAAAATCTAGAAAGTTGATGTAAAACAAGATATGAATAACATATAACATAACATATGAATAGGGGAAATTCAACTATTTTACATTAGGTTTTTGTTATTGTTGTCTTCATTTTGGGGTGATAGTGCCAATGTGATACTCACAGCACCTACCGTGGCTATGAATATGCTAGCACAATTCTGAATCACTAAATACAACAGACTCTCCACAAGGAAGACATAGTCAAAACATTTATTCAAATACCAGAAAGCCAAATTCCAACACCAGAAAGTCAAATCCATCATAATACCAAAGACATCTGCATACCATAACAATGCAGAGGGCAACACCAGCCCCAAGCTTTCCCTCTGTTAGGCTTCCCACAAAACAGCTCCCTTAAATCACAAACCAGATACCTTAAACAAAATCACAAACAAGCTCTCTCACTCACCCTAGCCAGCTGCCCTTCCCAGCTCTGATTGTTCTCTGACAAACTTCCCCTCAGCTCTGCTCTACGCTTCCTCTTCCATGCAACTTAGACTCATATGGCTCAGGCTTTCATGTGACTTAAGTAGGTCACATGGGCCTCTTAATAATGTATGGGAAAGATCTTTGCATTAATAGCAAAACTACTTTAACAATAATCAAAAATGCATTATCAATATAGTGGTATATTTTTGTTTTGTTCTATTTTTGGTCTGAAATTCTAAATTAATAAATTATAGCACAGAAACTCTTCTACCAGATATATACTGACAACTAATCTCCCAGGACTTTGGACATGCACCAAGAGACAGTGGTTCAACTGATAGGTGAGAGGAGGCATCATTATATCATTGACCTCAAAGGACAAGTGGGCCTCTTCCCGTTTTTTGGATTTGTGGGAACAAGAATAACAGAAAAAATGGAAGAGATCCATGACAGGAAGGTAATCTTTGAAAGAAAACTGGAAATGTGAGACTTTACAAAACTTAGAGTACAGGGAGTCAAGATTTACAGTTCCTGGAAGCACTTCAACACTTGGGACAATCCATAGACTATTAAAATCGATCTGTGAGCATTTGTTCTCTTTTGTAGAGACAAACATTGGAGAATTTCTCTAATAGAGAGTAACCTTGTCCTCACTTGTTTTCTCTAATCTCTGTTCCTTTACCTCTACCTCAGAAATCTGGATGAAAGGAAAATATATAACCACTGCCTAAGTGACCACAATACAGAAATTTTTCCACCTTAAAACTTATGATATTGTTGTTGGGCTTTTTGTTGTTGTGGTCATTGTGGTGGTGATGGTGGTGGTGGTAGGTAAAGCAATAGGGAAAGGTCACATTGCTGTGGGAAATTGCATTAAAAGATAACTACCTTGTTTGTCCATGTTAGTTATTTTCTCTGAACGAATTTAGATTGATCAAAGAAAAATCCCAGAATGGAGAAAATCTAAATAACTGAAATATTTATCATATATAATATAAATATATTTATACATATATAATATCATATATAATACAAATATATTTATTTGTATTTCATATTTATCAAATATAATACAAATTAACACTTCCAGAGCATATTGTTGGTATAGGGTTAAATGAGCCAGGCATTAAGAGGGATGACATTTTACTAATGAGAGAAAGCCAATAATCTTTAAAATATAATACTACAAGAAGAATGTAGGAAGTGATAAAGCTGAGATAGCTGCTGCATTTCTTCCTTTTATCCTGAAAGCCAAAATGAAGATTGAAGGAAGATCACAGGATTATTATGAGATTAAGAATAAGACTTGAGAGAACCTCCAGGGCCATTGAGTTCAACCTTATTACTTTCCACAGTTAGAAATTAAGGCCCAAAGAAGTTAAGTGACTTGATGACACTGGAACTAAATAAAAGAACCAGGATTTGAACATGGGTTTTGAGACTACAAATCCAGGTCACTTTTGAGTACAGCACACTGCCTCCTTTTACCATTCCAGTGCTTCTGAAGAGGAATAAACAGTAGGAAGTCTTCAACTACAACAAAAGGGGCTTGGAGTAAGTTATATAAGTAAGCATACCCAGTGGGTCTCTGGCTCAGTGGATGACTGACTGCTCAGCTGGAAATGCTTGGCAATATTATATGATGATTACCTTTATTATTTTTGAGAATTGCCTTAGGGCATGGAGATGTTAAGTAACTTGCCTATGTTCACTAGTAGCATATATAAAAAGCAGAATTCAAACCAACTCTTCATGATTCCAAGGCCATACCTCCAGCCATTGTATAGCCCTCAATCTCAGTAAGTCCACATTGTGAAAACAGGATGGAATCTTTCAAAAAATTTGGTGAACTTAATATGTTTATGTTAATATTAAGGTTTTCATTTGCAACACTGAGTCAGGTTTTCCCTTTGGGTTAGACTATGCAAGCAACTAGCAGCTTAACATTTCATGATTATTAATTTTCTGACATGTATGGACAAAAGCGAGAATGAGGTGTTTACAAGACACTTTCATCTAACCAAAACAAAATCTTCTGTAGTTATAATTAAAATAGTACATCTAAGAGGGCACATCATCGAAAAAAAAAACTTTCTCTAGATTTTCTGCAGGACTTCAATCTTGCTCTCATAATTTGCATTTCTCTTTTAAACCATTTAGGAACATAATGTTGTGGTCCCATATTTTCCTCAAATTCTACAGGACAGTATACCTCATCAAGTGTTAGATCTTATCTTTTTTTGCAGTATTTATTTGCAAATGTCTAACCTCATTTACTAGAACTGGAGGCTGTTATTATATTTCCTCTTGATTTATCTGTTTATATTCAAGGTGTTTGAGATTTTTCTTGAAATATTTGGTACTTCAAATTCCTCCCTCCTTTCCTTCTTACTCACTTCTTGACTGCTTCCTTTCTGATTGTGGTTTCCTTGGGGGTCCCAGCCTCCTCTCACACTGGGAAATAAATGGTTCACCAGCCTAGATCTCTTCCCCAACTGACTTTTGGGTTGTCAAAACTGGTGCCAGGTGGATGCTGTGCTTTTTCTCTCAAGCTTTCTGCAGTGCTACACAGCTCCTCACATGAACAGTGTCCAATTTTGAGGACTTATTCCAATCTCTATATTCATTAGTTTTCTTGTCTAACACCAGCACTTTAAACCTTGATTTCCTTGAAACTGTAGTATCTGTTTTCTGTTTAACAGCAGTTCGTAGCTTTGCAGCAGTGGTACTACCAGGTTGTATCCAGTGGCAGTGTTTTGTTCCTGAATGACTGCGGCAAAACTGGTTGAGGAGGAATGAGCAAAATTCCACATCCTGGAGCTGGGATACCCCTGGCACTGGAAATAAAGAGGGAGGGATAGTGCATAAGGGTTGGTTTTTATGTAAGCTTGTGTGATATTGACTTCATTAGTGTTTCTTTGTTGCTTTAGTGTGAGATGCAGGGAAAGGGGTGAGTGAGCTCAGATCCAGTGAGCATCAGTTTCTGTTTTCTTGTTGTTTTAAATTATTTCTTGGATTCTGGGTGTCTAAGATCATGAAAACAGCTGAAGTTGCTTTATCTTTGGTAAATCATTTCCATTTTGGAGAAGTTTATGAGATTTTAGGGATCAGAGAAATCTCACCTGCCATCTTCTTGTATTATCCATACATAGCATACTTCAACAAATTTCTTTAAAAAGGGATCTGCACTAAGTGGTTCCTCTTGTCTCCTTTTCCTTGCTTCTAAATAACTTTTTTTAATCTTTCAATTAAAACTATTCTCTTCCAAAGGACCTGCCTAATCATGTCACCTATTCTATACACACACTTTCAAATTCCTGTGACTCCTTCTCACCTTTAGGATACAGTATAAATTCCTGTTTTCACTTGATTTACTCTTTTATACAAGGTACTTCCTTCTCACATCTTCTTATATAGTACTCCTATCTACATTTGATGGCCCAGCTTTGCTGGTCTGCTTGTGTAATAGCAAGCAAAGTAGGATCTTTTGTTCTTTTTGTTTTAGACGATCAAGAGCCTCTGATTGAAACTTGCCTTTGAATAACTGAGATTCTTTAGCTAGAAAGAGTGTGTGTGTGTGTGTGTGTGTGTGTGTGTGTGTGTTGAAGAAAGTGTTTTAACCAATCAGACATGTGCAAATGGGCTCTAGCCAATCAGATGATATTAAGAACTGCATAAAAAGAGAGCCAGAGCTGAGAGAAGCATACAGGAAGAAAGCTAGCATTGAGAAGAAGAGAGCTGAGAAGAGACCTCTGATAGGCAGGGAAGAATCCTGTCTACTGATCTGTGTTGATTTTTCAGACAGAAATCCTGTCTGTTGGTCTTTCTGAGTGAATTGAGATAACAGTTCTGCTGTTGTGTGATAGCATTTTTGTTGTGCTGTTGAGTTTTGTTTTCCTAGAGACAGAAGCTGTGGAGTGGAGCAGTGTCCATCAGCTGAGACATAGAGCAGGAGCAGAGCCAGGAGCAGAGTGATACCTAGGGGGAAGTTGGGAGTGCTCAGCCCACAGAGCAAGAGCCATGGGACTTGGAAGCCAACCTTGAGTTAAGATGAAACAGGATTTTATTTAGACACTTGATATTGATTAAGAATGTTCTTAAAGTGACCTAGGGGTTAATGATGTGGCACTTTGATAAAGAATACTTGGATACTTGATATTGACTGAATGATGTTTTACTTAAGGTCATTGCTATTGTTATGAGATATATACTGATTTGAATGATGTGTTTTACCTAAAGATGTTGCTATGAATATCATGCTTTAGTATATTGAAAAAATGCTTAGTTTGTTGCGGAATCACAAAGTTCATTATGCTATGTGATTAGACCTTTGAAATCATTCACTGCAGCAGTCCTCAGGTGTACGGCAGCCCATAACTGACTTTACAGCTTGCTACTATTCAAAGATGACATTCCATCTACTATCTCTATAATTTTGAACTCATTGTCCTCAATACCTTGAATATATTCCAATCTTACCTCCAATTCCTGACTTTTCTGCTTTATTTTACAATTCAGCTTTTGCCATCCTTCTTACCAACCTCTTCCAGTTTCTATTGTGTATAAAAAACCAACTCATAAACATTTTGTATAAAAAAGAAACAACATATTGCAAATTAGCTGAGCTGCTGAAAACAAATACTATCACAGAAACCATAACCTTACTGACATTTTGGGAATTGTATTCTAGGAGTGTTTTTATGAATATTTTTAAGAAAGAGATATCAGAAGGAATGGAGCTAAGTCAACTGGGAATTTGGAGACTCTCCTGTTTTTCACATCTAAAGAGAGACTGACACCATGTACTGGATTGCTGCTGCTGAGGTTGAAGAGTGAGTGCATTGCTACAATTACTTAGATCATTTTGGTGAGATAAACTAAGTGATCTTTAGGAGACAATCTACTTCTCTTAACTCCAAGTTGGAAAGGTAGTAGTTCCCATTAACCTTCCTATTGTTCTGTGTTCTTTCATTTGCATTTGGGTTCCCGCTTTTATATGAAGAAAGCAAACAAATGCTGATCCTTGTAGAGAGGTTAGTGTTAGCAGCCCAGATTTTGGCTGAGACTTGGAGAAAGGTGAAAGTTCAGAGAGGGAATAAAACAATATTCTATCTCAGAATGAAACAGAAGGAGGTGGCAAAGACAATGATTTTCTTTTTCACTCTAATAGTATTTTATTTTTCCCCCAATTATATATCAAGATAATTTTTAACATTCATTTTCATATGATTTTGTGTTCCAAATCTTTTTCCCTTTCTCCTTACCCTCCCCTCTTCCTAAAATGGTAGACAATTCTATATTGATTATGCATGTACTATCAAGTCACATTTGCAAAAGAAGAAACCAATAAAAAACACATTTAAAAGAATTAAGTGAAAAAGTAAGCTTCAATCTGCATTCAGAGTCCATCAGTTCTTAATATGGATGTGGATAGCATTTTCCTTTGTGAGTCCTTTGTAAATATCTTGGATCTGTGTTGCTGAGAAGAACTCAGTCATTCATAGTTGATCATCACTAATGTTGCTGAAACTATATACAATATTTTCCTAATTCTGGTCTTTTTACTTTGCATAAGTTCCTACAAATATGCCGAGATTTTCCTGAAGTCTGTCTGTTCATCATTTCTTATTGCACTATTGCATTATAAGGGGCAGCTAGGTGATGCAGTGGCTAGAGCACCAGAGCAGAAGTCAGGAAGAGCTGAATTTAAATCTCACCTCAGACACCTGACACTCACTAACTGTGTGACCTTGGGCAAGTCACTTAATCCCAATTGCCTCATCCTGGGTCATCTCTATGACCCTGATGAATATCTGGTCACTAGGTTCAGATGGCTCTGGAGGAGAAGTGAGGCTGATGACCTGCACAGCCCTCCTTCACTCAAAAACAAAGTCAACTGCAAGTCATGTCATTATTTCTCTGATGGCATGGTCTTCTTTAGCAACAAAGGACGAACACATTGCATTATATTAATATAATCCAGCTTGTTCAGACTTTCCCCAACTGATAGGCATCCCCTCAATTTTCAATATTTTGTCAGCATGAAAAGGGCTGCTATAACTATTTTTGCACATGTAGGTTCTTTATTTTTCATATGATCTCTATGGGATATAGACCTAGCAGTGGTATTGCTGGATCAAATGGTATGCATAGTTTTATAGCCCTTTGGGCATAGTTCCAAATTGGTCTCCAGAATGGTTGAATCAATTCACAACTGTACCAACAATGCATTAATATCTCAATTTTCCCACATCCTCTCCAATACTTATTATTTTTCTTTTTTTTGTCATATTAGCCAATCTAATGGGTATGAGGTAATACTTCAGAATTGTTTTTATTTTCATTTGTCTAATCAAAAGTCATTTATAGCACTTCTTCATATGCCTATAGATAACTTTGATTTCTTCATCTAAAGATACTCTTTGACCATTTATCAATTGGGAAGTGGTTTGTATTCTTACAAATTTGACTCAGTTCTCCATATATTTGAGAAATGGGACCTTTGTCAGAGACACTTGCTATAAAGACTGTTTCCCAGATTTCTACTTTCCTTCCAATCTTATTTGCATTGGTTTTGTTTGTGCAAAAGCTTTTTAATTTAATATAATCAAATGATCTATTTTCCATTTCATAATACTATCTCTTGTTTGGTCATGAACCTGTAACTCACTTAACTTCTCTTTTAAGGATTTGGATGCTATACCCCTGGGTGCATAAATAAATGTTTAGTATTAATAGACAATGAAGTAATATATGCTACTCTCTCTATATATAGAGTTCCCTTCCTTGTCTCTTTTAATTTGGTTCATTATTTTTGCTTTGTATGAGATCAGGATTGCCACCCCTTTTTGTTTTGCTTTTTCTTTCAGCTGAAGCATAAAAATTCTGCTCTAGCCCTTTGCCTTTACTCTGTGTCTCTTTGCTTCAAATGTGTTTCTTGTAAATAACGTATTATAGGATTCTGGTTTTTGATCCACTCTGCTATCCATTTCTTTTGCATGGAAGATTTCATTCTACCTCTTTCTTCCTTCTGTACCTAGTATCCTCTGTTCTCTCATACCTTAATTATTGTTATGTCATTCTGTCAAATTTACCTTATATCTGTTCTCTCTACATACATCTGTTCTGGCTATACTTACTAGTGATATTTTTAAGAATTACAAGTATCTTCCTATGCAGGGATGTAAACCATTTGGTTCCATTGAATTCATTATGTTTTCTTTTCCTTTTTTAGGCTTCCCTTGCATCTTGACAATGGAGATTATTTTTTTTCAGTTATGGTCTCCTTATGAATGCTTAAAATCCTTTTATTTCATCAAATGACCATTGTCTTCCCTTGGAATATTATACTTAATTTCACTGGATAGCTGGTTGTTGTTTGTAGTCCTAGCTCTTTTGTTTTCAAGATTATCATATTCCATGACCTTTGATTCTTTAATGTTGCAGCTGTTAGGTCCTATGTAATACTGATTGTGACTCCCTAACATATGAATTATTTCTTTCTGGCCATTTGCAATTTTTTTTTTTTACAGAATCTAATAGTTCTGTCATTTAGCTATAATTCTCCTTGAGTTTTTTTATATTGGGATTTCTTTCCAGAAGTGATTGGTGAATTCTTTCAATGCCTATTTTGCCCTCTCATATCAGGATCTCAGGGCAGTGTTCCTTGATAATTTCTTGAAAGATGTTGCTGAGGCCCTCCTTTTAATTATGTCTTGGGGTAGTTCAATAATTATTACAATGTCTCGCATGGATTTATTTGCTAGGTCAGTTGTTTTTCCAATGAGGTATTTTACATTTTCTTCTTTTTTTTCCTTCTTTTGAATTTGTTTGATTGATTCTTGATGTCTCATAGAGTCATTAGCTTCCATTTGCCCAATTTGAACTTTTAAGGTATTATATTTAAGGTATTTTTAAGGTATTATTTATTTAAGGTATTATTTAAGGTATTATTATAAGGTATTAAGGTTTTTATACTTCCTTTTCTATTTGGCCAATTATACTTTGTAAGCAGTTTTCTTTTTCTAAGCTGCTGACTTCATTATTCTCTTGCATCACTCTCATGTCTTTTCCACATTTTCTTCTACTTCTCTTATATGATTTTTAAGCTTCTTTTTGAGCTCTTCCATGAGTCTTTTCTGGCTTGAGAGCACATTGCATTTTTTATTTATTTTTTGTCCATAGGTGCTTTGACATTTTTGTCCTCCTCTGAGTTTGTGCCTTGATCTTCCCTATCACCATAATAACTTACTTTCTCTTTTAAGATTTTTTTTGTTGTGTTTTGCTCATTTGGGTGGGGGGAGGGGTAGTGCTTTTTACTTTTTAATTTGAGCTCTGATCACAAAGTGGAAGGGGCACTGCTTTAGGATTCTTGTGCCAGGGATTGATGGCCCTGATTGTTTACTTGGTGCTGCACTAATGTTGCCTGAGGCCCAGGGGGACCCTCCGGTCTGGTGCTGTTCTGAGGGATTGGGGTGGGCAGGGGTGTCCTTACCTGATCCAGGGTCCTAGTGGTGGTGTCTGGTATGTGCTGAGAGCTGGTGAGTTTTTCTGTGTTTGCTTGGGATACACTGAAGCGTATGTTGATCAGGCCTTGGGAAGCTGCTTTTTTGTGTCAGGTTACACTGAATAGCAGGGTGGTCCTGTTTGATACCTGTTTGCTTACGCACCAGTAGGGCTGGTTGTCTACCTGTTTGCCTGGGGTTCTACAGAAGCATGTACAGAAGCATGTTCCAGTGCTAGCACTGGAAGATGCCTGTTTTCTCTGGCTTTGCTGAAGTACATGGAGGTCCATCAGCAGGAGTATGCCTATTTTCCTGGGGCTATACTGAAGCAGGATGGTTCTCATAGCTGGAGTCTACTGGTTACCCTGGCTATGCTGAGGCACCTGGGGGGTCCTGGTGTTGGTCTTTGCCTGTCTCATCACACTATCGCTCAGGATCTCCCACTGGTTTTCTGGTGTAGGGCTTGCTGCTGGCTTGCTGGGATGCTTCTTGTCCTGTAAAGCATTCCCTTTTTACCTGCGTGAGACAAACCTTTCTTGCAGATTTTCCAGATTTCTTAGTTGGGCTAAACGATTGTTTTACGTTGTTTTTTGCTGGTTCCACTGTTCCCGGATTTGTTTTGAGTCACTAATTTATGATTGTTTGGAGGTAAATATGGGAGAGTTATGGCAATTTACTGATTACTCTCCACCTCACTCCCCCCAACTCCTAGAAGTACAATTAGTGATTTTCAACTAAAAATCAAACACACTTTGGAAACAAGATGGGATAGAGTCCCACGACAACTCAAGTTATTGAGCAAAATATATTTTAATCAGAAAGTGATTGATAACTCAAAGTGATTATTTTTAAAGTTACAGACAGAATACATTTTTGAGTCAGCCTGGACCTGGTTAAGTGGTAGGAGTGAGTGGGAACTGTTCAATATCATCTTGACAGGTTATGTCTCCTTGGGGGTTCTTTGTTAGGACTCATAAGACAATTATCTCTTTTCTAATACATTCCCCAGTGTTAGTTTCCCATTACCATTATTACAGGCAGTAGAATTTGAAAGCATAACTATTATAATACTTTAATTTCCTGTGGTTACAGATTTATACCAATTTATACCAATTGAGTAGTTAATCTCAACCAGTGGCATTCTTTAAACAATTCAGCTTCTGTGACATCAACTGAGTGTTCCTTCAACTTTACAGAATAAAAACTCTCTCATTTCTACATCTCCCATCACTCACTATCACTTAACCATATATTTACTTTCAAATATATTTTGTATACACTTATAAATGTATTCTCCCTCAACTACCATTAGAAAGGAAGCTCTTTGAAGGCATGGACTATTTAAGTTTTGCCTCTGTATCCCATCATTATGCAAAGTATATGGCATGTAGTAGGCAGAAATTTAACACTAAACTTCCAAGCATTCAAACTCTGCTTCAGAGAGTGCAACTCTGATGGGCTGGCCACATTGCTTGAATGCAAAATGTACACCTGCCAAAAAGACTGTTTTATGGAGAACTCACACAGGACATGCAATCACATGGTGGTCAGGAGAAGAAATACAAGGACATTCTCAAGGTCTCTCTCAACACTTTTGGAATTGATTGTGTGACGTGGGAGACATTGGCATAGGACCACTCAGGATAGCATACCCATATCAGAGAAGGTGCTGTGCTCTATAGTAAAGCAGAATTGAAACAGCTCAAAAGAAACACAGGATGCACAAATTTAGAGCATCTACCCCAAATGTTTACACAAATGTTTATTTGTGTCCCATCTGTGAAGAATATTCTGAGTTCGCATTGGTCTGGTTAGCCACAGACAGACACATTGAAACTTGACTCCAAGCATAGTATTGTTATTTTGGTCCTTTTGGAACAAAGGACAACAACCAATGTGAAAATATGTTTACATGATTGCCCACATATAAACTACATCAGAATGCTTCCTGTCTTGAAGAAGGGGGAGGGGAGGGAGAAAGGGAAAAAAATTAAAACTCAAAATCTTATAAAAAATCAAGTGTTGAAAACTACACGTAGTTGGAAAAAAATAAAATAATATTTACAAAAAATGCTCACACTCTAATAGGTGAGATAATGTCAATAAATGAACATATACAAACATATATAGATACTAGGTTAAAAGGTATCTCAGAGACGAATAAACTAATGGCTAGGGATCTTGGACTGAACACTTATACAAAAGAGGATATGAAATGAATCTTGAATGAAGTCAAGGAAATAAAAAAAAAGCAAGGTGTACATAATGAGGAAAAATATTCCAAATGTGAGGGATAGCCAGTTTAAATGTACAAGAGAGAGGAGAGGAGAAGGATAACTCTGGTAGGTTCTATCAAGGGTTAAGTGATCTAGGTCTAGAGACCTTGTAACAGACTACTTGTTGGATGAGTAAAATAGGTTTAGTTCAAAGAGACCCTAAGTTGGTGACATGGTGAAAAAAAAATTGGTGTCATTCTTTCTCAAAGACCAAAGAAGGTATTGTAAAGATACGTGATCTATGTCACTAAAAGTAGGACCACTGCCAAAATTAGAGACAGAGGCAGACAGATAGAGAGAGAGAGAGAGAGAGAGAGAGAGAGAGAGAGAGAGAGAGAGAGAGAGAGAGAGAGAGAGAGAGAGTCAATGACTGAAACAAATGTATATAGTAAGGGAGAGATAAAAAGAATGAAGGAATGGTAAAAAGAAAAAGTTGGAAAGGTTAAAGAATTTTGATGTTACGTTGCTCTGAGAGTTAAGGGTAAGAGAATCACTCTCACAAATATCCTTTCCTTTTGCTTTTAATCTGCAGATCTTAAGAGACACAAAATTTGATAATTACTAAATAAAATAGAGAAGTTACCCAGGTAGGGAGACTGAAAACAAATTTGCACTTAAAAGGAAGTAATTAGTAAGCAGGATAGTGTCAGACAAGCTGCAAACCTATGAAGAAATATCAATCCTTTATTTAAGAAATTTCTGTTTATCACAGTTCAGAAAAAACACAACCTTCAAAAGCATCTATAAATTTTCAAAAGTATTTAAATGAAGTTTATAATATGTAAGGACATGAAAATTAATCCAGCTAATATTTTTTTTCCTTTAAAAAGTTGAAAATCAAAACTAACTGGTCTTAGTATGATTTATATCAAATGACTTATTCTAAACAGTATCCATGATATTAACAAGCAGAAATTTTACCCTGAAAGTCTCAAAGCAACATTGCACATATGAATTGAATTGTTGCATGATATATGGTAACCAGTTTCACTGGTTTGAAATATATGATAAGAAAATAAAACCTAATACTGGATCTCAGATATGCCTGAGATTAATGGAATTATATTATCAAGTTCAAATGCCTTCATATCTCTACTAGTTCTTACATTTTCACTGCCCTGTTCTATTTCACAATTTTAGTTCAAAGCAAATAGAAAGTGCAATCCATTTTCTCTGTTTATGTCTGTCTCTTTCTCTCTCCCTCTCCTTCCTCCAACATGCTCCCCCTCCCTTTCTCTCTCTTTCTAACATGCTCAATTTCTCAAGGATACTTGCGTTAGTGGAGCACTATAATCCTCTCTCTGATAAATATACTGTTTAGAGTTTACCAATGATAGTGTTCTTCAAGGTTAAATGCTTAACAATGTAATCATACTAGGATAGGTTCTTCTGAAGCATGTCCCTGTTGAGGAATGTCTATTTTTCATGCAATCCATATATATATATATATATATATATATATATATATATATATATATATTTACACTATGCAATTGTACCTACGAACACTGAGGAAAATACTGTTTGACACAAAGAGTGAGTTGTAAAAAACATGATCCTGACAGAGTTGTTACTTTTCTTTGTATTATGCTAAATATTATCAATCATATGTCAACATGTTGAAAACCAATAACTTTCATTGATGTGAGAATCCTATCCACTGATACCTTTAGTAACTTGCTTATATCAAAAGACTTGACATGTTGACTTGGGCTTACAAAGGTGAAATTACTTGCTCACAGTCATGAAGCTAACTTATAAAGAAGGGATTTGAACCTAAGCCTTCCCTATTCAAAGTTTAGCCTTCTTTTCACAATGCCATGTAAGCATAATTTCTTTAGTTTCAAGAAAGACAAGAAATAAGAAGGAAAGTATTATTCATGAAGAAAATGTCTTTAGTTCATTAAGAATTTATTAAATATTAATTTCATTGTTCCTAGAATAGGAGAATTGATGTGGATCTTTAATTTAATTTAAATGTGAAACTTCAGAATGAAGTTCATTGATCTATATCTGAATTGTTTCTACAACTTAAAGTTTTATTGGGTTCATCTGTGTACTGAGGTTAAATGACTTGCTTAGGGATAGATTTCAAGTATGCATCAGATCATAGACTTGATCCAGGTTTTTCTAGCTCCAACTCTCTGTCCACTAATATGATTACACATTTAAACATTGATCATTCAAAGGATTTGAACAGGGAGTTTTCAGATGAAGAAATTAAAGCTGTCTATAATCATATGAAGAAATGCACTAAATCACAGTTGATTAGAGAAATGCAAATTAAAATAACTCTGAGGTACCACATCACAACTATCACACAGAAAATGAAAATGATAAATTTTGAAAAAGATGTAGAAAAATTGTAACACTAATTCATTGTTGGTAGAGTTATAAACTGATGCAATAATTTCAATTCTCCATTCTGAAGAGCATTTGGAACTATGCACAAAGGGAAACCAAACTATGCATAGCCTTTGATCCAGCAATACCACTGAGGTCTTTATCCAAAGAGATTAAAAAAAAGAAAAAAAATAACACATTTACAAAACATATTTAGAGCTTCTCTTTTAGTGGTAGCCAAGAATTGGAAATTGAGAGGAAGCCCAATAATTGGGAATAGTTGAACAAACTGGGGTATGTGAATGTATTGGAAGTCTGTAACGCTATAAGAAATGATGATAAAATAGATTTCAGAAAAAAAAAAACTTGGAAAAACATGGAAGAACAGATGCTGAGTGAAATAGGCAGAATGAGGAGAACATTGTACACAACCAAAGCAACATTGTGTGATGATTAACTATGATAGACTTAGCTCTCCTCAGGAATACAATGATCCAAGACACTTCCAAAAGGTGGATGATGGAAAATGCTAACCACATCCACAGAAAGAACAGTGTAGTCTGAATGCATATTGAAGCATATTATTTTCATTTTATTTTCTTTCTTGTGTTTTTTTTCTACTCTTAAGATTCTTCTTTCATGATATGACTAATACGGAAATATATTTAAAGTGATTGTACACGTAAAACCTATATCAGATTACTTCCTCTCTTGGAAGGGGTTGATGGAGGGAGAAACATTTGGAATTGCACATTTTACAAAATGAATGTTGAAAACTATCTTCACATGTAATTGGAAAATAAAATAAAATACTATTAAGGAAAAGAAAAAAGAAAAAACTGATTCAGTTCATTTCAGTTTATACTACATGTCTACTATGTATTGGAGTACAATGAGAAAAGGACAGAGAACACAAAGAAAAAGATAAAAATAAAGTCCTCATCTGTTTAGAAGTTATAATATACAAATAGTTCACTTAATGTACATGATATTTTTGAAATTGCATTGATAATCCTGTACCATGATCAGTAGTCACAGAAAAAACCTCAATCTTTCATACATTTTAAGCATATTATATTTTTCCAGACTTATTACAATTTCCATTAAATATTTTAATAAATGAATTGAAGCTTAATCATCTTTTTTTTTCCCATTAGGGAAAAATGCAAATTATTTTTGTACTTGAATGTTTGATTGCTTGGTGTTGTTTTTTTTACATAAATATATCACATTTCTTAATTGCAATTACATGTAATTAAATTCTGTCAATGTTTAACACAAAAAAAATTTATCTTCAAAATTGCTAAATCTAGAGGTATTCCTGCTATTTCTGAGCTAAACAGGACTTTGTGTTTCTGTTATTGTACTTTAGCATTCTATCTTGTCTCTGTATCTATCTGTTTTATTTCACATAATAGACAATAGTTTCTATAAACTACAGTTCTTTTTTCCCCATGTTTTTAGCACAGTGTCTTGCACAAAAAGAAACTACCTACATTGTAGGTGTCAGCAAACCATCCCTTCTCTGACACTTGTTACTGGAATTTCCATTAAACAGTCACTTAACTTCTTCAAGTACCCATGTCTATGTATTTCTCTCCTGATAGAATATAAACACCTTGAGGGTGAGGAATGTTTATTTAAATTTCTTCTTTAACTTTCTTCATTTCTTCAACAATTAGCATGCTTCCTAACATACTTGCTAACATGGTTGTTGTGAGACAAGATTTTTGAAAACCTTAAAATACCATATAAATATGAGGCTTATTATTTTATAAATGTTTAGTAAAAACTTTTGAGCCATAATGATAAAACCAAAATATTATAAATAATGAAGTGATGACATTTTTCACCAGATTCACCCAGGAAATATGAAATCCTGGGCATTTTACCAAATGATATTGGATTTAGTACGTTGCCTTTCAAAATATCCTATGAAAAACTAGAGAACCAGGATTTTTGCAAAAATAAAAAATCTTCCAGTTTTTGTCAAGTAAAGATTGCATCCTTTTGATCATAATTAATTTGGTAGCTTTTTTTCCTGCCTCTTCTCAAAGTAAGAAAATAGCAGCAGCAGTTATGTTTTTCCATGTATTTTTGGGCTATCAAGAAAACTTTCATCAACTGTTTGCTTCAAAATTTCTTCTATGGCCAGGTAGTACAAAGCTATGAATCCAACATATAAACCCGTGTAGGTTTTTATTTCCTCCTTGTTATTGCAAAAGGCTCTCAAGCTTAATTAAAGTCAATAGAGAAATTAAAAGCTTAATGAGAGCAAGAATCCTCCAAGTGTGTTCATGCTGTTATCAGCCTGTGATGTTGCAAAAGATAGGATTATGATTTCATCGCCTGAAAGACCAAGAGGAGAGAATGGATTATGAAGAGAGTTGTGAAAAACCTCCTGGTGAGAAAAGTCTCCTAGTGAAAAACTGTTGAGTTTAATTAAGTCAATGGAGAAATTAAATACAAAAGGGATTGCCTCAGACCAGAAACCCCCAGAGTCTAAATTAAAGATGGGTAAGTTTGTTTGAAAATAAAGCAGAACGTGATCTTAAGCTCATCAAGGTACAAGAAACTTTTAGGAAAAGAAAAAAAAAGAATCCAGAAAATTATTTGGTTTTCTCCTAACCTCTACTGTTTCTTAAATCAATACCTTTTTTTAAAAGGAAAGAGTTTTAGATAGTCAACAAATACATACACTTAATAGAAGTATGTCGAGTTTGTTTGTCTGGAAGTTAATGAAAAACTACTGAGGGGCAGATTTTGTATTCACTTATGGAATAAATGGAAGGCAGTTTAGGAGAAATTAGAATTTTTATAATATGACATAAAAGGCTCTAAATGTAACCTAAATATAGTAAGTTATTTTTTTTTTAAAGAAAAGAATAGAAGGAGGCATTTTACAAAGTTTTGTCTACAGTGTAGGGATGACTGACAACCAAATAAAATACTTCAGTAAAGTAAAAAGAAATCATTTCAATGTGTATTTGTATTTATTAATTTATAATATTAAACTTTCACAGAACAAAATTAATGATATTCAACATAAAGAGAAATATTTCAGTGAGAAAAAAATTATTCTCATAAAATGTCCTTGATACAAATAGCTAAAATTTGTATAGAACTTTGAAGTTAATACATGTTACCTATATTATCTCATTGGATCCTAACCACAACTGTGTTAGCAGGTTGATATTATTATTTCCATTTTATAGACATGAAAACTGAACCTGAGTTAAGCCAATGGCTTAGGGTCACATAGGTCACATAGGGTCACACAAACTCAAGTCTTTAAGATTCCAAATCCAATTCTCTGTTTACTGAAATTCTAAGAAATGTAGGGAATAGATTCAAATTTATGTAACTGAATCATTCTCCAATACATGGTTAAAAGGTATAAATCCTCCCCCAAAATTTTTAAAAGGATTGTAAGTTCCCATATGAAAAGATTGCACACTTTTTCTAACAAATGAGAAACAGACAAAAACAATTATGAAGTATTATTTTCCAAACTTCAAATGACAAAAATCATAAAATCTGGAGATGGATGAGTTGGATGGACTATGAATTAGATCAAACATTTGGTAAAACAATTTAGAATTAAAAAAATAACAACTAAATGCTTCATACCTATTCATCTATCAGCCTTTTTTTAAAGGAATATTCGCTAAGAAAGTTATGGAACATTATTAAATTTTAAGAAGTAATGACTACGAAGAATAGAAAAATATGAAAATTTGTATGTGTTAAGAGGGAGTAAGTTTAGAGAAATCAGGGGAACAACAATATAAATAAATGACTATGGCATGAACAAAAATTATGCAACAAGTCAGTTAATCACTGATTAGTGGAAATGATAAGTTGTCATGATGGAGAACTGATGATGATCATGGGGACCTTCATGATCCCCAGTCTTCCAGTTGATATGGCATCCCCCTACCCCTGCCAAGAAGAAAAAAAGACTACTTTGTATAGAATCTGTATTAAGTTCAGTGTATATATGCTGTTTCTCTCCTTTACAATACTAAGTTCCTCGAGGCAAGAAATTGATTTTTATTTTTGTATCCTCAGTACCTAGCTTAATGCCTGACATCTAATAGGTGTTTAATTAATGCTTATTGATCAAATGTTGAAACATATCTTCTTTCTCTCATTGAGAGTCAAGGTACTACACATGAACAATATGGTATATGCTGTCAGATCACTTCTGTGCAAATATGTTTTTCTTTGTTATAGAGGAAAGCTTTAGCTTTAGCATTTAAAGGGAAATGACTGGTTCAGGGAAAAAGAAAAAAATAAATTTGTAAATTTTTTTAAAAATTAGATTAAAAAAAAATATTCACTTAACTAGAAACTTAAAATTTTAATTCCAGTCTCAACTCAATCGGAAATCTCAGCAACTTTCTTGAAAAAAAATAGTTCTATAATCACAACAAACTGCCTAACCTAATCATTTTTGTATTGTTTTATGTTTGTCTTAAACTGTTATCACAACCCAAACCTATTAATTTTCTTGTTGTGACTTGCCCTTCTTTAAAAATTTTTACCGGGTTCTCTGGTCACCATTTCTTTGGAGGAAAAATGACCTCAGTTTTATGAGTCTTTGAACATTATTCTTGAATTGAAAAGGTATAAGAGGGTAGATTTTTTCACTGGTTATTTTTCCAGTGTTCTCAAATTTTAATCACACTTTACACATTCCATTTCCCCTGTATTGGTTACAATTTAAAACCTTTCCACAAACCCACAGCTTTTAACCGATTGAAACCTTGTAGAAAATGTACCAAATGTTGATCCTGTTGTCTAATATCAGATCTAAAAATAACTTGTTTATTCAATTTATTCATCTATAAAATGAGGAGATTGGAATATGTATCTCTTCCAGCTCTAAATCTGGTAGAAGTATTTTTCTATCTAAATAGTATGGTAGGTACAGTGGAAAGAACACCAACTCTGAAGTCAAAGGACATACATTTTAATTTTCCCTCTGCCATTTGCTACCTAGGTGACTTGGAAAAAGTAAAATAAAAAAAATTATTTATAATCTCTAGATTTCCATTTCCTCATTTATAAACTGAGTAGGGTAGACTAGATGATGTTTGAGTTCCCTTTGAACATTTGAGCTATCACCTAATGATCCCTAGACCATAGAAACATTACTGATTTCTTTTTCTCATTTTATTTTCAATGACATTACAATGGAAAAAAGTAGGGAATTATACGTCCGAGTTTCTGGGTTATATATGAAATTCTTGAAAAAATGCTGTACATAGTTGGGGTTCAGTTATTTATTCTCCCTCTCCTTGCCAGACTATCAGAAGAATGAATGGTAGAAGATGGAAGATTTTATACTCCTAGAAAGATGAGTTTTCATTTAAAAACAGTGTTATTTAGAGCTTAGATTTTATGTATACTCTTATCCCAGGTACCATTTGATAGGTCACACTTCATCTGATAGATCTTTCTTCCCTTTTGTACCACCTATGTTTCAAGATAGACAGAATGTCCCAAAAGCCAAGAATTTTGGAAGAACCTGGATATACATATTTATACAGACATATGAGTGTATATGTACACATACATATACATATATATGTACACACATATGTATATAGAATTTCTTATTCCATCTCTCAGTTTTCTTGAAAACATTCCCTTCCATATGGTGATCAGGATAGACAATATTTATTCTTTCTCAGCTCAAGGTGAGATGGCTACAGGCATACTGCCAGGACTGCATCATGCTTACCCCATGAGAGAAATGCAAATTATTGATGGATGCAGTAAAATGTCTTGCAGATTCAGTGTCCCATGCTTTGTGCAAGGAAGTTTTATTTCTTTGGGGAAGTATTGGTGCCCACATTCTTTATAAGTCACCATGTAAATATGTGCCTGGTACCCACTTTGGAACACAGGATACAAGGTTAACTGTTCATATATCATAATAAAAACCTGAGAGAGTTACAACATCAAATGAAAGCTTAGGTGTTTTTTTTTTGTTTTTTTTCTTCTGAAAACCACAGATAGACTCAAGGAGTCAGTCAGCAATCTCTCAGCCCTAGTAATTCAAGGTAAGATTCTCACCATTAAAAATAAAATGCAGGATTTTAATTATCCTTGATTTCCCATCTCCCTCTCCCCCCAACAAGCTAATTCTTGTGCTGTGAGGACTCTACATGGTTCATTCAGAATGAAGAGGATAAAAAAAATCTTGTTTTTAAAATGATGTAATGATTCAGAATTTATAGGTCATATGGTACTTAGCTTAGATGTTAAAAGCCTTGAAAGAATAGGACACAAGCTTTTTAAAAAAAATACTGATATTAAAAAAAATATAACTTAAGAACAGCTTTAAAAGACTGTGAATCTAGAGCCATATCTTCAATGGCAAATATTAGTTCAATTTTGAAATATCCTTTAGTTTTGATAGTAAAATCTGTATCTCATTCCCTGAGTCCTACATAACAAGCCACAATATTACCAATATACATAAAGATCTCCAGCAATTCATCTAAGATGTGTATATATATATATATACATATATATATATGTATATATATATATACGTATATATATATTCAAAACTTTCCTCCCTATGCGTTAAGTCAAACCAAAACTAGTTGTGGCTTGCTTAACTGGAATACCGAAATTCAGCAGCCTGCATGTTGTTAATATAAGGTCCTATTCCTTCAAATAATAGTGATTTAAGATAATACTATACATTTCCTAAAAACAAGCTTCCTCAATTTTGTGATGTTACATAATTTCTGTAACTATGGTACCTGACAGGTGGATAGCACTTTAAGTCTGGAAATATTTTGAGCATTACAATAACCTTGGAAGTGAATCACAACTGACAGTGATATATCATAGTAATGTTTGAAAATTTCTTTATATTCAGTCTCGGTATATGGAGTTACAGTCAGGAAATGAAATAAATACATGTCCTTTAAAGTAAAGTACTAAATAATTATTTTTTTAATAAAGGAAAAAAAAATAAACATTAATTTATTCGTTATTTCAAAATTTAACTGAGTCTCACAACAATCTTGTACTACTACTGGCATTACCGAACCCTTTATGCAGATGACAAAATTGAGTATTTTCTTTGCATATATGTCATAATCTCATATTTCACTGAAACACAGAATTTCCAGTTAAAAAAAATTGTAGGAGATCCTATTGAGCTATAAACATTGTAGAATCACAGCGACTTTAGAACTACATCGACTACAGCAATCTGCAGTTTGGCTGAAAACTTGCCTCAACCAATTCTGAGAGAAGGTTTATAATGAGATGGTTGACTATCAGGTAATAGTATTTTTGGTGCTGCATTAGATCTCAAAAATAGACTTACTAATGTGCATCCTGGCTCACAGAGTGAGGAGCACATCCATGGAATCAATCCTTTAAAAATATTGAAGTATTAGAGGATTCTGGGAAAATGGTGAAACAAATCACAAAATTGCAAGTTCTTCAAGTTTCTCCCCTGCCCCCCCACCCAAAATAGAGACAAAATAGCACCTTAGGGAGAACAAAGTGTTGGCAAAAATAAATAGGAATAGGGACACAACAGCGGTCTTCCTGCAACAATTTGAGAAGATCAGAAGAAAAATCACAGGACGAAGTTTCTTTCCCATGAAGAATAAGGACCTCCAGGCTAGGGTCCTCTTTAACAACAAGCCACCAGCCCTTTTAAATAGCAAGCAGCAAAGCCTGGTTTTGGTTGAGAGGCTGCCTTAGCCCCAGCAACAGGAACTTCTCACCTGGATAGTGAGAGGATTTGGCCTTCTGAGTCAGGGGAAGATGGAGGGAACCTCTGCTGACAAGGAATGCCCAGCTGTGCTGTGAAGAACAACCAGGTGAGAAAGAAAGAGCACACACCTGGTGAGTGTAAAAGCAGTGGGGCAGAAAGCCCCTGGCTACGTGTACTTACAGGAGGTTAGAGATTCACTTTGGCTCCAGGTTAGAGGGGAGAAATGAAGATCTGGGGCAACAGGCACCATTTTTCATACACCAGGGCTAGAGGTGACTACAAAAATGAAGATATTACCACAAAAATACTCAGAATCCAATCATAAGAAGCTATTATGGGAATATAGAAAACTGGGATTCATTTTCAGAGGAGGATATTGAAGTAAAGAAACCCCCAAAAGTAACACCAAATGGTCACCTGACCCAAAAGAATCCATACAAGATCTTAAAAAAGATTTTAAAAATAAATGACAGCTGTGGAGGAAAAAAAATAAGAATAATCCAAGAAAAACAGGAAGATTATAAAAGGAAAAGTCAAGCAATTAGAAAAGGAGATACAAAATCTTTATGAAGAAGATGAAACCTTGAAAATTAGAATTGGGCAAGATGAAGCCAGTGAAATTATAAGACATCAAGAAATAATTCAACAAAATATGAATAATGGGAAAAAAAGAAGAGAAAGCAGAACATCTTATAAGAAAGATGACAGATCTGGAGAACAGATCAACAAGAGAAAACATAAAAATAATCAGACTAACTGAAAGCTATGATCAAAAAAAGAATCAATACAATAATAAAATAATTAAAGAAAAATGTCCTGAGGCATCACTTAAAAGAGACTCTATGAGGAAAACTCATAGGAATATTATAGTCAAATTCCAAAAACCTCAACAAGAATAATTTAAATACGACAGTGGCGCAATAAGAATCACATAAGACCTAGTAGTGGAGATATAAAAGGACCACAGGTCTTGGAATACTCTATATTGAAGAGCAAAAAACTGGAACTCTGGCAGAAAAATATCATACCCAGGAAAGTTAAGCCTAATCCTGAAGGAAAAAAAAAGACATCTGATCAATTGTCAGACTTTCAAGACTTTGTTAAAATAAAATAAAAAAAAACCCGAAGGTAATAGAATATTTGACATACAAGAGTCAAGAGAAACATAAGGTACATACCAAAGCGTGATTACAAGAGATTCAATAAGGACAGACCATTTACTTTTTAAATATGTAAAAGGCAAAATGTATGTCTAAGATCTTTATTAATAATTGGGTACCTCATAAGAAAGATTGGGATAAACCTGAGTGTGATATGAATTTAAAAAGTAAAACCATTTAGAAACAGCAACAAAGAGTAATTATTTTATACAAATGAGGTACAAGAGGAAGACACAGAGGGAATTAGATGGGGGGGAGAGGTGGTAGTTCTGGTAACCTACTTTCATCTCAAATGGGTTTAAGAGGGAACAATACATATATATTTAGAAGAGTACAAAAGTCTTCTAAATTCAGAAGAAATAAAATGGTAAGGGGACAGGGAGGGGGAGAGGACAAGTAAGGGATCTTTAGAGGGGAGGGTGAGGAAATAGGTTATAAGGGGCTATAGAAGGGTGTTTAGATTTTTGGGAATGGGAGGAAAGGGGAGGGACCATTATAGGAGGGTAGGCAAGTAATAGGAGGGCAAGGTAGCAGGTAGAAGTAAAGTAGAAGAGGCAGGAGGGATAGGAAACATGAGATATGCTTAAACAAAAGCAAAGATCAGTAATAGAATTTCTTTGGGAAAAGTATATGTCTACATATGTATGTATGTATATATATATATATATATATATACACATATATGTGTGTGTGTGTGTGTGTGTGTGCATGTATACACCATAGCTATAGTCAATTGCAGCCTTCTGGGGAGATTGACAGGAGGGAAAAACAGAACAAAGTATAGTGCACAGTAGAGAAAAAAAGAAAACTTGCAAGGAAACAAAGAAAAGATGGACAGTTCTCAATACAACATGTACCATATATCATACAGGGTTTCTTGAAATGAAAATTCATTATTACATATTTTGAATCCTCTCTTATGTTCTACTATGTACATGGCATGCTTTTTTTTCCTTCTTACTTTGTATTTAAGTTCCAATATTTAAATTTATGATACATTTTTTGTTTCTTTTCTCTACTGTGTATTTGTATTCTAGTATTTGAGTCTAAAATAAAATTTAAAAAATATACTGAAGCATTATTCTAAATTTTTTCATCTACTTGCACAGTAAGCACCCCAATATACACAGAGGGGGCTGCTATCACAGGTTCTTTGATCTGCTTTTCTAAAAGGAAAGGCAGCTTTTGAAAGGTTAACAATCACTTTAATAAAGTACATTTATCATTCAGTAAGTTAAGAGAGAAAAGTCAGCACCCTGAACTTCAGAGAAAATACAGAGAAATCTAAGATCAACAGACATGGCTCCCTCTGTCTGACCATAACCAATACGTACATCACAATTTAACAGACAGGTCCAACTGTCTGACCATAGTTACCAGAGAGAGAAGCACCAACATCTGAGTTTTCAGAGGGGGAGGGAGCTTCTTCGCAGCTTTCCAGAGCCCTCCTCTGGCCAAATAAACACTTCCAGCCAGTAAGCATCAAAGTATAACCTCACCCTCTGAATATTTATATACTTTTCAGAGCCAGAGGGCATGATCCTCTGACTCACTGCCTCAATAGAAAAAACAAAAAGTGTTTGATACTCTCCTACAAAACAGTTCCCCTAATCAAGCTTCCCTCTCAATGGACAGACCCATCAATGGGTGGGGAAGATCTTCTTTAATCACACAAATAGAGGCATCATACTTCTTGATTATACTAAAACAAAAACAGCAAAAGATCTCACTTTGCTTGGCCTCATACTAGTTTAATTGTTTCATCAACTCAGATTGACCAATTTGATCTTCAATGTTCCCAGGCCCTAGAGTAGGGTTGGCAAACACAATGTTTCTGAAAATCAGCTAGCACAAGCAGATAACCATTTATAAACCATGTCTTAAAAGTAGTTGTACTAGACAAATAATAAAAGGCGTATCTTGTGTAGTAGAATAAGCAAAGGTCAAGGAATTATGATATATAGCAGAGTCCTGGTTCTGCATGATTTAAATAGTTGTGTGATCTTGGACAAATAATTTAGTTTCTCTGCAACTCAGTTTCCTGGTATGAAAAATAGGAAATTGCAATACCTAAAACCTATTCTACTCTAAAATTCAACATCTATGATTATATAGGGCAGGTAGGCGTTCCAGTGAAGAGACCCCTGGGCTGGGAATCAAGAGGACTTGAATTCAAATCTACTCTCAGGCAGTTTAAGAGCTAAGCGACCCAGGGCAAGTAACTTGACTTCTCCTAACCTCAGTTTCCTCTTCTGTAAAATTAGAATAATAATATCACCCACCTCCCAGGTTTGTAGTGAGGATCAAATGAGATATGTGTAAAGTGTTTTGTAAACCCTAAAGTGCTATATAAAAGCTAGTATGATTATTGTGTATATATGTATATGTTCATACATGAGTAGATACAATGTGCATGCATGTGTTATGTATTGCTCACAATACGTTATTCTTTTCTCTATCATTTAGTAATTACTATTATTCTATAATCCATCTTTTCCTCTCCCTTGTCAGACCCCATTTCTCTGTCTAGTTCACAAGGCATGGAGGAGTGATGTGATCATTCCTACATCCAGGGCATTTCCTAGCTAACCAATTTAAGTCAGATCCTTGCTTCTATTTAGTGATAATAGAGAAGCAGCTTGAGGTAGATAGGCCCTCCCCAGAGAGAACAACTCTGCCCTGTTCTGTCCTGTCTCCTTATAAAAATTAGAGGTGATTCAGTCTCCAAGGAGGAGACCCAAAGCGGGGGCAAAGGAGGGGGGGGAATCTAATTTGGATGGTTTTGCTTTGGTAGCTAAGATTTCTATAGGGAGTTGGGTCCCACAAACCACTTAATATTCCCAATTACCAGAGAGGCATGGTTAGCCACATATGAAGGCCAACCCACCTTTCCTAGATGTAGCCAACTGTGACATTTCCTAACCATCTAGAATTCCCTCTTTCCTGTCTCTCATACTTTGGTGGGGTGGAAGGGTCTTTGGCCTTTGCTGAGGTGGCTAGGGTGACTAGCACTTTACTAAAAGTTATAGTGTCGCTGTTAATAAATTTTTATCTTGCCTGAAAAGGCTTGCTTCAATTTACCTCAGTTTTATTTTTACTTGCCACTTTATCAAGCCACATTTTGGGGGCCAAATTAAAGAATTAAAATAAGAGAAAAAGCAAAGAAGTTCCTACACTTTAGTCTAATATTTTGTTTTTAAAAATATTTCACTCCCAGCTTGTTTTACTTTTATTTTTAGTTTTTGAATTTAAGAAAAACATCTATTTCCATTACATGACTTTCTCTTTGCCTTCTTTTTTTCACTTTAAAAATCTATCCTGTTTCTCTCTTTTCTCATTCTATCTCCTAATGTCATTCATCTTCCTTAGGGGCTTATCCTGCAAAACCACAGACTCTTCTACTTCAGATTATATATCTGTTCTTGAATATTCTCTACAATCTACCTAACAAAAGGTTATTTAGAATGCTTGAAGAGCTATATTAAGAAGGAAACCACCACTTCCCAAGTTAACCAAAGGCACTTCAGGATAAGACTTGTTAGGATGTTGTGTTTTGTTTTCCCTTACATCAACCTTTAATCTACATCTCTATAGCTTTTATTCATTGTGCCTAGTTCTGTTTTCTGGAGCCAAACAAAACAATATTATTCCTTTTTTATATGAGAGATCTTCAAATGCCTGGAAGATGGTCTGGAGATCATGTCCCTCCTAAAATGTCTCTTTTCCCAAACTGGGGTTAAATAACCCCATTTCCTTCAATCAATTCTATGAAATGAGATTGAGGCCTTCCAGCATCCTGGTCAATCTCCTTTGTAAACTTTCCAGTTGATCAATGGCCTTCCTAAATATGCTATCTAGAATTAGCCATAATACCACAGAAATAGTCTGATCAGGGCAGTGTACAGTTAGGACTGCAAAAGTTGATTTGTGGAGGCTGAATTCAAGATTTTATCATTTTTATCTTTGCATTCTCACCCTAGGTCATCTAAATACTTAACCAATATTATGTTGAATTTTGAAAGTAAGAGTTAATTTTTAAAAAAAAAATTTTCATTTCTAAAATTTCCTACCACCATCCTATTTCTTTCGTTGTAATCTCTCTTTTGCAGATCTCTTTACCCCCTCTCTCTCTCTCTTTGACTCCAATCTCCTCTCCCATATCCCTTCATTTCATCAATGAATTTTGTTCAATATAATCGGAGTATCAACTACAGAATTGGGTTTGTGGGATAGAAAAAAATTCATAACTAAATATTAATATAACCATAGACAAAAATGTACATGTATATGTATAATGTGTGTATACATACATGTGCACACATAAATATACATATACTATATATATATATACACATAATAAATGTGTGTGTGTATGTCTGTGTGTGGAGAGAGGGAGAGAGAGAGAGAGTGAGTCCAAAGAGGTTACAAAAGTTAACCCAGTAAATTAATGACTAACCTATAACTATAGTTTGCAACTCTTGACTGAAAGGACAATTGTATTTCCATTGTCTTTTACTAAATTAATGATTTGAAAAAAATAATAATGGTAATAAAAATAATAGTTAACATTTATATAGTGGCTTGTTTTAAATAGCACTTTGAATATCTTATCTCATTTCATTCTCATAACCCTCTGAGGAAGGCCCTATTATTATGTTCATTTTACAAATGCAGAAATTAAGGCACAGAGAGGTTAAAAGTCGTATTCAGATTTGTATAATTAGTATCTGAGGTTGAATTGGAATTTAGGCTTTCCCCACTCCAAGTTCTGTGCTCTGCTCCTTGCACTATCTAACTGTGATCCCCTTATGTACACAAAAGTACAAGATATCTGTCCCTGTTTCTCTTCCCCAACCACTTCCGATGTGTATTGGTGGCAACATATTTTACTTGGTTTTATAGGACTGATTTCTAAGAGTTTCCCATACCTGCTACTCTGTCACCATCTTCACTCTGACATATAGGCATTAGCTTTCCCTAAAAGATGACAAATCTATAATCAGGATGTGGTTGGATACTGCCTCCATTAATATGGTTTCCTAGTACCTTCTGGATGCATTGCTAGGCATCCTGATCACCTAAGGACATTAAAAACTCCCATTCATGTGGAATACAAAGAAAAGAAATGGGAGAAAAGAAAGGAAAAAGGAGAGGGGAAGGGATATGTATTAATTTGAAATGTCTCCAAAATAAGCTAAAATGTCATAATGGCAACTTGATTTCACATTGTATATTTTTTGTACTGTTTGACTTTACACTTATACTCTGAGACTTTATATTTAAATTTGTATCCCTTCCCTGCATTTGATGGATGTGTGACACCATCAGAGTCATCACACCCATAGGTGCTGACCAGAAGCATTTCAATATGGAGACAAAGGACCAGTGACTATAGAATTTAAGAGCCACTGGATCCTTGTTGCATATTTTTGTCATATTAGGGCTAGATCAACCTCCTCATTTTAACTGTTCAATGACCTATGCGTAACTTCTTTTGTCCCAGCATTAAACCCAAACTAACAGTAAGGCACGTCTAAAACCTGGGCACAAGATTAAATCACACTAATTCAAAGCAAAACTCTCCAATGATGTCTCAGTTGAACAGTTTTTCCAAAATAAGAACTTAATTCAAATGAGTCTCACACTCCAAACAGTTCACTGTATTATTAGACTATGCCCACAGAAAAAGGAAATAATTCATTTTAACAACTTAGCAAGTTGATGAGTAATTGGATCTGTCTTCTGAGTCCCAACTGACAAATTCTAAATCGTCTTGCTGCTATATCTGTATGAGAAAAATAAGCCCAAGAGAATATTTCCCGTAGAAATGATTACATGTACAAGAATAGGAATATGAATTTTTTCTTTAGTGTAACAACACTTTAAATCAGGGTATCCCCTGGAATGACAATACATGTTTTTCTTATATAGGGATTTTCTTAGTTAAAAATAGACATTAAATATATCACTAAATCTCACCTCAGGTTTTTATTTTTCTTTAAAATAGTATAGGTGATTTGTTGATTGTAACTTATTTAAAATTATTTTATGTGCTGTTACTTTTAAGTTTTGGAAGGAAGCAAGGAAGGGAGAGAGAAAGAAAGGGTGGGAGGAAGGGAAAGAAGGAAAGGAAGGAATGAAGAAAAGAAGGAAGGAAGGAGGGAAAGGAGGAAAGAGGGAAAGAAGTGAAAAAGAAGAGAAAAAGAAAGGAAAGGAAGGATGGAATTAAGGAGAAAGTAAATGAAGGAAGGATGGAAAGAAGGAAGGAAGAAGAGAAAGAAGAAAGGAGGAAAGAAGGGAGGGAGGAAGAAGGAAGGAAAATAACAAAAGGAGAAAGGGAAAGAAGGAAGGAAGGAATAAAGGAAGGAAGGAGAGAAGGAAAGGAGGAAAGAGGGAAAGAAGCAAGGAGGAAGAGAGTGAAGTAAGAGAGAGAGGGAGGAAGGAAGGAAGGAAGGAAGGAAGGAAGGAAGGAAGGAAGGAAGGAAGGAAGGAAGGAAGGAAGGAAGGAAGGAAGGGAGGGAGGGAGGGAAGCAAAGATATAAGGCTTTTTCCTAAGGTTGTTCAATCTATATTTTTTTAAAGTGAGATTAAAATTTGGGGGGATTCTGATAACAGGTTAACTTCTGTTTCTTAAATGATAATTTTCCAAGTACTTTTCTACCTTCAAAATACTGTGATATAGTGTGTAGAATGAGCATTATTACTCCAAACTTAGAGAGAAGTCATAAGCTTAGAGAAGTTATCACTTGGCAAAATCATGCATTTATTAAGAGCTTGAGGAGAGACTATAAAATATGTGTAGTCTAGTCCTACCCTCTCCTTTTCCAGATAAATATACTGAAGCTCTGAGAGCTTAAGTGGCATACTTAAAGTTACAGAGAGTAAATGGCAAAGCCAGGATTTCACATGCAGAATACAGGTCCAACTGTATTTTCATTGTATAATATGGTGTATAATATGTTATTATTCTGGATCATGACTACACGATGCCAAAGTTTTCATCCACAGACAATACAGTTTTAAACATTAAATTATAATATAATTAAATAGTAGTGAGTCTTTATCTTCAATGATGAAAGTAATGAATGTTTATGGAAAAGAATAATTTAGAGTAAATCACAGGGTCTAAACAAGGTTCACCTCCAGAATTTTGGGACAAGGGCAGAAAATGGAAACTAAGTCAAATAAAATTTATATAATCAGGATGATATTTACCAAGTACAGAGGTAACTCATTGTAAATATGCTATTCATAACACTAAAGATTTTTCTCAAATCTCATGTAGTAGAGAGAGAAGGAAAGAAAGTGAGAGAGAGGAACTTTGAGGCCAGGAGAAGAAGGAGAGGAAAAGGAAGGGGAGCCTTAATTTAAATTGTACCTAAAGTAAGATGTGATAAACATTATTCACTTTTACACATTTTTTTTTACACAAGACTTGCCGTTCATACCAATTTCATTTTATATTTATTTTATTTAACCCAATGCTCTAGCTTCTCAAGATTCTTCTGGACCCTCACTCTGTAATCTAATAACTATGCGTCCAAAATTTATGTCATCTCCAAATTTGCTAAGCTTTAATCCAAGTAATTGATAAAAAATTGTAAATAGCACAGGACCAAACACAGAGCTTTGAAGTACTCCAATTGAGACTACCTGTCATATTTCACGCTGAACCATCAACAGCCCCTCTTTAAATCAAGCCATCCAACAATTCCTAGTGCCTAGAGCAGTATTATCATCCAAACCACAGTCTTCTAAAAATGGTATAAAATACTTTTTGAAAATATTGCTAAATTCAAAGTAATCTATATCTATGATGTCCCTCTTATCTATTGGTTAAGTAATCCTCTCTCTCCCCCCTGCCACCAAAAAAAAGTGATGATTACCTGGCATGATCTACTCTATTACATTTTCCCTTCCAAGATGTTTATGATCCCTACATTGAATCACCTCTTCTAGAACTTTCCATGGAGTCAATGTTAAAGTCACTGACACATAGTTGGCACATTTTATTCTATCACCTCTTCTTTTTTCTTAATCAGGATGCTGTACCTCCAGTTATGTAGTACATCTGTTTTCCACAGTCTTTCATGTGACAGTGGCCTAAAAAGCACAACTAGTCATTCTTTCAGGACTGCAGAATATAGTTCAGCTAAAACAGTGACTTGAATTCCTCAAGGGCAACTAGGGGATCTCTTACTATCACCTTAATTATCTTGGGTATCAACTCACTCTATTAATTTTTGTCCTGTCATTTCAAGGGTAAATGCAATTCTCTTTGGCAGAGAAAACAAAAGAAAAAAAAGAATCGAGCAGCTCTGTCTTCACTTTGTTGACAATTTTACTTTTCCATCAACCCCAAAGGTCTCCTTGCTACTTTGATCTTCATTTTCCTTCCAATATTTCTTTTAAGAATAATTTCCCCATTTTTGTTGTCCTTAGTTTCCTTCCTTTAGTTTGTTATGAGTTTTAACATTTTGTACATTATTTTACTGAACATTGTCATACTCATATTTATACGCTGTTACTTGGTGTTGCTCCCTTTTCACTGTACTATTCCTTAAAAAAACTAAGTTGATTGGAAAGTCTCATGTGTATCCACACTGATCTTTAGAAAAAACATATTTGTTTTACTCTTTGGAATATTTTCCTTTGTGTCTTCAGAATTTCATTCTTAAACATCTCCCCACCCATATGAATTGACTTCAGTTGCAATATTAGAATCAATCTATCCTCTTCTTGAATACTTGGAAATATGATTTCCAAAAATCTAGAATTATTATCAGACTATGGCCACATTGCCCTCCTTCTACGACACCTTCAAATGGGTGATCACTTCCCTCTCTCAAATTTCATCAGTTCAACTCCTACAAGTTTTTCCTGGCTAATAAGAATAAGATACAGAATAGAATTTAACAGAGAAAGTGAAACAGAGATAGAAATATAGAGAGATATATACAGAACTCTAGCAGATGTCTGGATGACTGAATCCTTCCATCATTACTACATCTTGTGTCTTTGTCAAGCTTGGAATCTGTTTCCCAAACTCCTCATCTATTTTCTTTTTCTCTGTGAGTATTTTATAGAACAACACAATAACAAAATCCACTTTTATTTCTCTCTTTATTGACTTCCCCCACATAGTCTCTGGCATGCTTCCCTCTCTGATTCATATCACCTTCTTAATAAAACCTATTTATACCTTCCCTTTCTCAGTATGATAAGCTCTCAAGATTTCAGTCATTATTTCTATTAAGAAGACTTTCAAACCTACATATATAACCTTTGTCTCTTTCTTGATCTCTAATTCTAGATCACCAAATGTATGGTAAGTATCTCTATTCAAATGCTCCATCAGCATCTCAAACTAGACATATACAAAATAGCACTTATCAATAACTCCTTCTCATATAATCCTTTCATTTGCCTATTTCTTTCCAGGGCATCACTGTCTTCTAATCACCCAAGTTCCCACTTCAAATTCATTACTGAATCTTTACTCTTCCTCATTCTCTCCAATATCCATTTAGTTTCTGAGTCCTATTAATCTTCACTTCACAAAATCCCTCCCTTCCCCATGTTATACCTAATCCTCTGCCACCTGTACTATCACAATAGCCTCCTATTTGAATTTCCTTTCCCTTTCCATCTCCAATCCAACTTCCACAGAGCTACCAAAATAATAAGATAAAGTAAGAGTTCTCTTTTTTTCTGGTCTCAGGACACCTACATTGAAACATTATTGAGTATTCCAAAGAACTTTTGTTTATGTGTGTTCTGTATGTGGATAATTACTGTTTTAGGAATTCAAACTAATAAAAATATTATAATGTGTATTAATTCATTTAAAACAACATTAATAAATTTTTTGCAAGTTAATACAGAGAATATAATTTTCAAAACAAAGAAAATCACAAGAAGAGTGGCACTTTTTTACATTTTTTTTGCAAATTTTTTAGATGTCTATCAATAGAGGAAAACTTGATTGTCTTAACTACTTCACCATTAAATCTGTTGCAATATGTTGTTTTGAAATAAATGAAAAAAATCCAGCCTCACACAGATATGTATTTGGACAAGGGAAGAGTCCTTTAATAGGAGGATCATGTCCTACAGTATTCTGAAGATAGTTCCGACCTCATCCTTATGAGTCTTAAGGACCCCTAGAGATCCACAGAATTCATTTTGTGAACTGCTGGGCTTAAACTTAGGTCTGATCATGTCACTTCGCTGCTCAAGAGGAGTGAATGGTTTCCTTTTACCTCTCAGATTACAGATAACTCTTCTGTCTGGCATTTAAAAATCTTTTACACACAACCTGGTACCCATCTGTCTTTCCAGACTGAATTCACATTATTATTTCTCAAACACTCTTGATTGAGGGAAACTTGCCCTCTTGAATTCCTTATAACTAACATCATATCTCTATTATTGCAAAGGTAAAGCCATTTATGCATGACTGAAATGGTCTCCTCCTCGGAATCACTTATTTCCTTCAATGCTCAGATTAGGCCTATCTTGAATCCCTTAGTTCAGGGGTGGGTAAACCTGAAGCCTTTATAAATAAAACCCTCAATTAAAGGATTTGTTCCGTGAAGTTTAGATTCAATCAAAGGCCGCACTTGAGGACCTAGAGGGCCACATGTGCTTTTGAGGCTGCAGGTTCTCCACCCCTACCTTAGTAACTAGCACTTTCCTCTTTCTTCAATTACTTTGAATTTAGTGTTAATTTATTTCATGATTAGTTCTCTACATACATGCTATTTTCACAGTAGAACAGAAGGTTCCTTATTTTTGTATTGCTGTAACAAGGACCCCATCATATACAGGAGTGCCTGCTGGGCAGGTTCTTAGATCTGCTTTTTTTAAAAGGAAAGCAACTTTTGAGGAGTCAATAATCTACTTTAATTAAGCACATGTATCACTCACTTTATTCAGGGGAAAAAGTCAGCACCCTGAACTTCAGAGAAAATACAATCAGAGAAATAAAGACCAATAGAAAGTGCTTCCAATTGCCTTACTGTAAGCAATACATACATCACAGATCAACAGACAGGTCCAACTGTCTGACCATTATATACATACCTAGTTACCAGAGAGAGAAGCACCAACATCTGGGTTTTCAAAACCGGGAGGCTGCTTAGCAGCTGCCCCGAATCTCATCTGGCCAAACAAACACTTCCAGTGAATAAGCTCCAAAGTAAAACCTCATCGCAGAGGTTTTCAGAGCCAGAAGCCATGACCCTCTGACCCAGCGCCTCAACAGAAATTAGCAAAAAGTACTGAGGTCTATTAGTGGACAAGGAAGATCTTTAACTCTTCCCTCCACCCACCAATAACCTTACTTTAACAATACAATCCCCATTTTCATCTTCATATCCCCAATATGCAATGCAGTACACATCATATAATATATTCTTAATATACGCTTGTTGAATTTTATCAGATGAATTTTATCCATTTACCTTGAAGACATTGTCAGTGTCTCTTGATTTCATGTTTGGGGTTATGTCCGTTAAGATTTTCTTTTAGTCTCCATAGGTTTAGATATTATAAGCTGTACAGCATAATGAATGGTCTAATAAAAAGAAATTTAGGATGGCTAATCAGCAATATTGCCAAAGGAAATATGCTAAGTAAGAGGTTTTTTTTTGGGGGGGGGGTTTGTTGTTATGTTTTTTCCCCAGCATCACCCAGGAATGTGAATGGATCCTCTAATTCTAGTCTGATACTAGTGCTTGGAGAAAGAAATATCCCAAGAATGAAGATGGATAATTCATTAAGCTCTTTTTTTAGGTTGCTCAAAATCACTTTCGATACCTAACTCTCTCTCCTTGAATTACATACTTAACAAGTAGCCTTTTGAATTTAACTGTAAATTTAACTAGAAGGAGGAACAGTTCTCAGCAAATATTTAGTACACATCCTCTAGTACTTATCTCCCATTGAAAAACAATAAACTAATTTTCTAAATTAGCCTTTTGTGAGTTTGACAATTAGGAATAATTTTATCCCAATCTGCTTGTTTCTAGAGGGGCAAATAAATTAAGTTTCTGAACCCATAAAGATAAGGACAGGAACCTGGTGTTGTCATTTTATGAGACACAATTCTGGGAAAATTTTGTGCTCTCTAACATCACTTTTTAGCATCAATAAATAAATAGATAGATAGATGGATAAAACATTCTCAGCATCAACAATTTCATTTATAAATGGCTACAATTCTATTTTAGAAACCAGAGTGGTCTTTTATTCTTATAGTCATTTCCCTTTCCTGATTTTCTATTTCCAAACTTATCTACACATGAAATCAATTTTATATTCTTGAAAATTTTGCAACTCAGAACAATTCTCTGGCAGATCTTACCAAAACTAGAAAGATTTGTAATACAGACTCCATGAAAGACATATAAGAAGAAAGTTAGATAAATTTATTCGTGTTTCTAAAGTTTATTTTTTGCAATTAAAATCAGTTTCCCAACTCCCTCCTTCTTAATGAAAAAGAAATAAAAACAAAATTCTAAGAATTATGTGCTATCAAGCAAAATTAAGTGTACCGGCCATGTCCAAAAATGATGTATCTTAATATCTACCCTGAATCATCTCTCCGTAAGGGTATGTGGAATGTTTAATTTTGAGAACTTTGGAATTATTCTTGGTCATTTTATTGATCCTAATTAAGTCCTTCAAAGTTATGACTTTATAATTGTGTTATTGTATAAAGAATTCTGGTGCTATTTGCTTCACTCTGTTTCATTTCAAATAGTCTTCTCAGGTTTTTACTGAAACCAACCCCTTTATTATTTCTGACAATGAAATAGTATTCTATTATAGTCATACAATATCATTTGTCCACCCATGCTCAATTAATGAACACCCCCTTAGTTTCCAGTTCTTCTCTAACACAAGAAGTCCTACAAATATTTGTGTCTTTGATTTTGGAACTTTTTTTTCTCTTTTATTGATGTCTTTCAGAAAGGCTTCATGATAGAATAACTATGTTAAAGAATGATTAGTTTAACAGTTTGGGGAATGTAGCTGTTATTTGCTTTCTAGAATGACTAAATTAATATACAGCTCCACCACCAGTAAATTAATATATTAGTTTTTCACAGATATTCCTAAATTTGTCACTTTCCATTTTTGTCATTTTTGTCAGTCTGATAAATGTGAGGTTCTCAGGAGAGTTTTAATTTCCATTTCTCTAATCATTAGAGATTTGAAGGATTTTTATATGATTATTGGTAGTTTAGATTTCTTCCTCTGAAAACCACTTGTTTGTATTCTTTGGCATCAATTGAGAATTATTCTAGCGCCTCTAAATCTGAGTAAGTTCAATTTATATCTTGGAAACAAGACTTTTGTAATTTATTTCCCCAATCACCTCCCTCTCCTTTAGCTGAATTAGTTTTGTATGGGCAAAAACTTTAATATTTTATACACTTAAATCATTCATTTTATCTTCTTCCTACCTTTATTGGTACATTAACATTGCCTCATCCATACATAGATCTAAAAGGTGACTTCTTTGCACCTATTTTTTTTTTAATGATATTAGCATTTATGTGTAAGTTCTATGTTATTTTTATTTATGGCATAAAATGTTAGCCAATACAGAGTTTCTGCTGAAGTACTTTACAGTTTTTCTTGCAATTTTTTTAAATATTAAATAGTTATGAGGCCTTACCCAGTGACTTGAATCTTTGAGTTTATCAAACAGTATCCTGTTGTGGTCTTTTATTCCTGTATGCTTTGTTTGAAAGATTGGCTTCTCTATTTCTTAACCAATATCAAATTGTTTTGGTGATTACTTCTTTGCAGCATAATTTGAAATCTAGTCCTGCAGGATCTTCTTCCTTCTCAGTTTTTTCTCCTCACTGTATATCCTGAGATGCTGGACCTTTTCTTTTCCTAATTCATTCTGTTATTCTCTTTACTAGCTCTAAATTTGGTAATCTGATTGGTATACTGAATAACATAAGCAGTGCTATTATTTGGCTCAGCTTACCCATGATGAATTACTATTTCTTCAATTACTTATACCTACCTTTTTGGCCTGCATAAAGATTATATTATAATGGCATTCATAAAGCCCCTATGTTTGCCTAACTAACTAGAATCCTAAATATTTCATATATTTTGGATTTTTAAAAAATGCTATTTCTCTCTTCCTCCGGAATTTTGTTGCTAATATTCAAAGAAGCTGATAATTTGTGTGATTTCATTTTATATCTTGCAACTTTGCTGAAGTTATATATGGTTTCAATTCATTTCACTTGTCTCTCAACAATTCTCTAAATAAACCATAATGCCATCTGCAAAATTGATCATGTTGTTTCCTCTTGGACTCTGATTTTTCCCTCAATTTTTTTCATATTTTATTACTATAGCTATTTGGGGCTATATTAAATAAGATTCACTATATTAAATAGTAATGCTGACAATATATATCCTTGCTTTACTCCAGTCTTATTGGAAAAGTCTCTAGTTTATATCCACCACAATGTAACGCGGTCTTTCTTGCTTTTGGATTTTTTTTAAATCATATCTTCTTCCCTCAGGTGAGAAACTAAACTCTTGGAAGTTGAAGACTCACTCCTAGTTCCTTCAGTGCATAAGGTCATGTAGGTGGGGTTTGCACAAAATTTTTTGAGGTCTTTTTCTACTTGGGGCACACAAAAATATCTTTTGTATAGATGATGCCCTGAAAGGTTCAGGTTAATTTCCTCTCCTAAAAATTTCCCCCAATAGATTCCTACCAAAATAGGGCAATCCTATTAGAATTCCAGAAAGACCAAACAATAGGTTTAAAAGGCTCAGCTTCAGAAGAAAAACATTAGGTATCTCAATCTCAGATTCAACCTTGCTTTTAAGGTCATGTGCTCATTGGCATACATACCTGAGAGAATAAACATCCACAACTCCTACCAGCACTACAAATCTAGGTTTATAATCCTTACACCTTAATGTCATCAGAATGAAGAGAAATCAAGTTTCTCCATTTGACTTTTATGTTTATTTATTTATTTTTATTTTCTAGCTTAGTAGCCAATTTCTTTCCCATGTATGTAGGAGATGGAAAATAATTACAGAATATCTTTACTTACCTTGAGTCAAGGGGCATAAACGAGACACACAAGGAAGAGTTTTTACAATGAAGGCAAAAATGGGAAGGGGGTTTGGAGATGGGTGGGCAATGCTTAATCCTTGCTCTCATCAAGAGTGGTTCAGAGAGGGAATGTGTGTATGTGTTATGTATGAATATGTGTGTGCACGTGTGTATGTGTGTGTGTATACCCTCATACATATACACAGTTATGTATAGAAATATACATACAGTTGTATATAGAAATGTAACTTAATAGAAAAATAGGAGGGAAAAGGGAGACAAAAAAAGAGAGAGCAGATCAAGGCAGGTAGCAGTAACAAACAAAATAGATTTTTGAGGAGGGGAGAGGTGGAGAGAAAATAGAGGAAAAGGGAGAGGGAAGGAGAGAGGGAGAGAGAAAGAGAGAGATAGAAGAGAGAGAGAGAGAGAGAGAGAGAGAGAGAGAGAGAGAGAGAGAGAGAGAGAGAGAGAGAAAATGAATGGAGAACACAAATTTAGTAATTAAAATTATGAATGTGAATGGGATAAGTTCACCAATTAAACAGAAGCAAATTGCAAAACGGATAAGAAAACAGAATCCAGCAATAAGATTTTTACAAAAGACACACCTGAAACAGAAAGACACATACAGAATTAAAATAAAAGGGCAGAGCAGAAATCTAATATGCTTCAGCTGAAATAAAAAAGGCAAAGGTAGCAATTGTGAGCTCATACAAAGCAAAAAAAGCAAAAATACACCTAATTAAAAGACAATCAGGGAAACTATATTATGCCAAAAGATAGCAGAGAGTCCTGGGTTTCTTAAACTTTTTCCACTCAGGACCAGTGTTGCTTAAACTGGGGTTCACAACTCCAAATAGGGTCTATGCCCATTGCATCAAAAACAAAACAAAACACTTTTACAGCAGCTTTCTCTGATAAAGGCGTCATTTCACAACTATATACGGAGCTGACATACTTGTGTGTGTATGTGTGTGTATGTGAATGTGTGTGTGTGTACTGGATGGCATGTATGTGTATATATGTGTTTATGTATGTGTATGTATATTATACATGTGTATATGTGTGTATGTATGTGTATGTATACATATGGTATGGCAATCACTACTAAAAATAAAATAGAAACAAAGTGAATGAGCAACATAAAGCAACAAACTACATTAGCGCGTCAGTACCTATATCTTAGCTAGATACATTAACACAACAATGATCTGGTGTCAGAACTGAATACAAAGAGAACACCTATTGCATTGAGGGAACTATAAAGTACTCTAGACGATACCAAGTTACTTGCTGACACAAAACCCACCTTTTTAAGAGAGATGTTTTCTCAGTAATGCTATGTGACTATGAACTTTGAAATATCAAATTCTCAGAAAAATCAAAAATCATATGAATCAAAGTACATTACAGAAAAATAGGATGCATGTAAAGAGGGTGCACTATATTGCAAACAATTATTTTAAAACAAGTAGTAGTGTTAAAATATCATTAATAAAATACATTATAATAAAAACAGTTGGTCATTGCAGAATGAGGAAAAATTGATAAATTATGAAATACCTTAAAAGTCCTTTCAAATAGAAGGTCTACGGATGATTTGTGAAATAACATTGATAAGAAATCTACAGGATGAGAGGACAAGGATGAGAGCTACTATTCATCAAGGGAGTGTTGATAAGTTCATAGATTCATTGAAGTATCAAAATAATATACGATAACAACATGAGAGGCCCAGTGAAGATGCTATTTCAGGGGAGTAAAAGGTCATTAATCCCTCAGTTGGGGTACGGAGGGATGGGAGGGTTAAGAGGTAACATTTGATTTGAGGCAGACTTGGGAATATGGGGAATAGGGTGAATAAAAGCACATAAGTGAGAAACATAAGGTGTATATAGAGTATAGGGTACATGAAAGGGAAGACTATGAGATATATGTCAATAGCATCTCTTTTTGGAAGGCCTTGAATGGTAGGTTAAGGAGTTTGAACTTCATAGGCAATCCAGAGTCATTTAAGTGGTTTGAGCAGAGTAGTATGATCCTAGCACTATCGGTAATGGAATTAGAGAGAGAACTGAGGTAAAAAGATCTTCAAGGTGTTCCATAACTTTAGAGCTAGCTGAGATCTTATAGAAGATTTAGTCTGGTACCATTTTAGAGAAAAGCAAAATAAAGTAAAAAGATAGAAAAATTCAAGGTTACACAGAAATGTAATAACTCAATAATGCAATTGAAGTCTTTCTTTCCCATTCTTTGTCTATTTCTACTATATCTCACTATGGCATGTGTTTCTTCTAACCTTTTTTCCCTATTATTACTTTAAAAAAGTATTTGTCCAAGAAAAAGCTTCACAAGGTTGTATTACAAAACTTAGTTTTGCTCCCCAAATAATAACTAAGTAATGTTGATGCATTCCATTGGGGCCTATGTATATATGTGAATCCAAAGGAATGTCAAAAAGCATTTATGATGAGATTATTTTGAGAAGGCAACACTTTTAATGACAATTTCACTAGAAATGTAAATTAGTAAAAAGTAAAATTAATCATACTTATCCTTTTCTTTAGCTGTTAATTGATAATGTATAACTTAAAACAAGTTAGTTTCTACATCTCTCTCGGCTCTCAAAATATTGGAAATTCTTGTTGAAAATAATGAGAATGAAATAATAAATGCCAGACATGTGCTATGGTAATATCACTTTAACACTTACTTAGAAGTTCTTACCTGATGCAGTAATGTATTCTTTGTCAGAAAGTACAGATCAATTATTTTCCTAGGGGAAAAGTAGGAAATGATGAGTATCATGCAAACTATATTTGGGTAGTTGTAGGTGTCTTCATTTTTTCTAGGAAGTAAAATGAAACATTCAATAACACATAAGAAATCCCAATAGGGGCAGCTAGATGGTGCTGTCACTAGAGCAGCAGCCCTGGAGTCAGGAGAATCTGAATTCAAATGTGACCTCAGGCACTTGACACTTACCAGCTGTGTGACCTTAGCCAAGTCTCTTAACCCCAATTGCTTCATCTCTCTCTCCCAGAAAAAATATCCAAATGAGAATATATTCATCAGCAATGTTACTGAATCTATTATTAATAACAGAAGCTAACTAGGGTCTTTTACTGGACTTGTTATGAAACCCAGATTCTAATCCCAATCCTTGCCTCTGATTATCTGTGCAACTAATCATCTTAAGTACATCACGAACTTTGTGGGCCTCGGTTTTTCTTAACTATAAAAATGAGAAGTTTCAGTTAGAGCACCTGTAAGACCTTTCACTACTTAACTTCACTTCTTTGATAAAAATAGTAATGGTTCAATTACCGATATTTATTTCTCCAAAAATATCATATATGAAATTAACATTTCAGTATTTTATAAAATGCCCTTTAAATCTATTTGAAGGTATTGATTGATTTGGAAATACATAATTATAATCAAGCATAGAAAAGTTTGTTTTTCATTATTGTTTGATTACCAGAAAATCAGTTCTCAATATCTAGGAGAAAATAGAGAGAAAGAATTCTAATTTAAGTAGCCTTTAAAATGAATATAAGATATTTGATTTGCTTAGGGAAAAATATTCTTGCCCCTTTTACCATTTTATAACCAATCACCATGATTTTTGGCAACTTGGTTTTCTAGTACCAGATTTTATTTTAAATTTTGCTTACAAGCTTAGCATCAAGCAAAAGCAATAAATTTAAAAATTCAGTATGCTGCTGTGAATCACAAACTATAACAGAAGGAAAGCAAATGAATTACAGCCAGCATTACTCTCATTGGAAGTGAAATTACAAAGCTCTATGAGGAATATTTCTAGAATATGGTCCAAGAATCCTGCTGTCCATCTCCTTGTCCAAAATTATAAATAGTCCCTCTGGGCTGACTTTCTCAAAATTAGATTCCCAAAACACACCCATAAAACAAACAAGTGAAGAATAATTATTTTAGAAAAATTAAACATACTGTCTCTGTGTATATAATTTTATATGTATAGAAGCTGTATTTGCTGGAAGGTATGTATACACATATATAAATTGGGGGACATTAAAGAGTAGCATGCATTACAAATGATTTAACAAACCAACTTTAAAAAAGTTACATGATTATCTGAATTAGAAGGTGAAATTTCCATCTAAAAAGAATGACTGTTTACCCCAAAAGATATTAAGTTTAGCTTTTTTTTTTAAAAAAAAATATCAACTAGAAAGTGAAATAGAACTAAACTGTTAAAAGTGATCTTTATTTTTTTTTTCGCTAAAGAGAATCTTTCTAATAACCAGTTGAAAATTTGGGTCAATTTTTGATAGGGTCTTCTTTTATCAAAAATGTTCAAACAAAAGTTAGATGACCTTATTCAGGGTTATTGTAGAAAAGAAGTCTACATTGAGTGTTTAATAAAAGTAGATGATTTTAAAAGTTTCTCTAAATTCTGCCAATTAAAAATATTTTATAAATTTATGTATTCTTTTAAAACAGTAAGTTCAGTTCACAGTTGTGTCCTAGTACTTTTAGTTATATAAAATGCATGTCTTTCATCACGAACATGATCCATTTCACACCTATCTTAAAAAGAAATACATGCAGTTCTGTGAAATGTTTTATTTCATTTAAACATTCCTTCCAAAGTATATGTCGATCTCTTTGGAATTACAATCTGTGGATACCAACATTTTTTCTTGTGGAGAAAGAGAGGGTAAGATATTTTTTCCTAGTTCCTCTATCCCTCACTGCTAGTGTTTTCCCCTTGAGCTTATCTTCCATCTACTCACTCATATATCTTCTTTATATCTGATTATTTACATTTTCTCCCTCATCAGAATGTGAATGCCTTGAGGTTATCATACTATTTTTTTTATCTTACTTTATATGACCAGTGCTTAGATAGTGTCTAGTATATAGAAAGTGATTAATAAATGATTTTGAATGAATAGAATACAAAAAAGTTTATACTTTTTACATAATTTATTAAAGTTAATAATCTATTAGAGACAGCATGTTTTTAATGGATAAACTGTTAAATTTTTGAGTCAAAATGACATGGATTTCAAATTCAGGGACCTAGAAAGAAACTTTATCTCATCTCTTTTGGTTAAGGGGATTCCTATGTGAGGAAATCACAGATCTTTCATGTATTTGTGTATAATGATATATTAAATAGGCTGCCACAAACAAGACTTATGAATTTTAAGGGTAGCTTTCAATAATCTCAAAGGTAAAATGTTTTTAATTTAGATTATTTCATGAGGAAATGTATCTTCCTAAACATCTTTCAAGAAATCAGCCATAATGATAACCATCAACTATTTTAACTGTGTTTTTCACAGACTTAAGAACTGGTTACAGCTTTTTTCATCTCATTTTATTAATAGGTCTAGAGTAGGGGAAAATGAAGTTGTCGCAGATTAATCATAAAATAAGATTTCTCACAATTGCCAATGGAACTTCATTCCTATGGAATTTATAGTGGCATACTGCTCATGAGTTATGGAAGAGTACAGTCTTTGAAGAGTCAAAGTTCAAGATCATCAATGTGGTCATTGTGGAGTTGCATGATGGGAAGAAACAAGATGTTATACTTTACAAGCAAACATTTGTGAAGAAGTAATACAAAGAATGTTATACAAGAAATATATGGTCAAAAAAGTAGAAAGTCTTTTCATGTGGTGAGAACAGGGGATAAGAAGTATATTAAGAGCCAATCTGCTCTACTCGTATCATCTCAATGCCAAGATAATGAGAGGAAGAGACTCAGCAGGTTGAGTGGAGTCTCTGTGGTAAACTAAGGGGAAGATGTCAAAAAGAGTAATACAAGATCAGAAGTTATTACAGTTTGCAATCTCTATTGTTGAGGAAAATATTATCATCAATGAGATCACAAACTATTGGCATATTAAATTGAATCCAAGTATCCCATAAATAGTAGTCTATCTTAAGGTATGTTCCCTTTCAAAATAACATTTTAAATGTTTCCTTTTTTCAGAAATTTAAATAGGAATTTTGATATCTGGGGTATATTTAGTTTAACTGAGGAGGTATATGTGTGTGTGTGTGTGTGTGTGAGTGTGTGTGTGTGTGTGTGTATGTGTGTGTATGAGAGACAGAGACAGAGACAGAGAGAGAGACAGAGAGACAGAGAGACAGAGAGAGAGAGAGAGACAGAGAGAGAGAGAGAAAGAGAGAGAGAGAGACAGAGAGAGAGAGAGAGACAGAGAGAGGGGGGGGGAGAGGGAGGGAGGGAGAGGGAGAGAGGGAGGGAGAGGGAGAGGGAGAAATTGGGGGGAGATGATTTCAGAACAGAATGTACTATGTCTAAGGTACGCAGGTTCCCTCCTATTTATGGTTGAGATGGATTGATTACAGCAGCCAAGATTGTAGCAGCAGAAACTAAGTAGAATTTAGTCACTGAATATCAGGGAGAAAGATGATGATGAAGACGTTAAAATATGGCAACAGGAAAATGCCCAATTTATTGAAATTAAATGAAGATAAGTAATTCCTAAGTGATAGAGGAAGTCAAAGGATCTAAAGGTGGCGCTGGTTAATCAGGAGTATGCCAACTTATTTTCCAGTACATTGAACATATAGGAATAGCCAGCTTTGGATAGGATAACAAATAATATGTTATCATTAGGAGGAAGATTGGTTTTGGAAAATGGAAGGAATCTAAAGGGAAGAGATTTATCTATCTATGGGAAGTCAGTCAATAAGTACTTCTTAAGTGCTTAATATGTGCTGGGCATTGTGCTTAAGTGCTGGGGGCATAAAGAAGGGTAAAATCATCTCTTGTTTTCAAAGAGGTCATATTCCAATGGAAAAGACAACATGCAAATAAGTATAAAAATAAGAAGAAGCCACATGAGAAGAAATATGAATTGAGATCATATAATTCAACATTCATAGTTGCACAGATGAAGGTAACATGACAGACTCTAGGAAGTGGGATTTAAACTCAGGTTCTAAGAACTGATTCTAAATCCAAAAGTCTTCCCACTGTATCACATGCACGAAAGGAAGTTTCTCAGAGGGCACAGTGAATGGATGGTAGAGAAATAGTCACTCTGTTTTTCTATGTTTATCATTATGAGGGAAGGCAGTAGGTCAGTGGCAGCTAGCCTGGCCAATATCAAACCATCTTCATAACTAATTCCTCTCAGATAATTTCAAAATTGATCTAGGCATTTTGGGGGGCCCCAGGCTAAACATCTTATCTAGGGATAAGAAATAGATAGGATTCAAGGGCACAGTTTGGATGGAAAACTACCAATTGTGAAAAAAAAAATGATAGCCACTGAAGCCTGTGGAAATGTTAGACCAAACTTCCAGGAGAAAAAGGAGAAGTTACTCCATGAAGTTGGAAAGGAGAAGTAGGAGGAATTACAAATATCTTTGCATGCTAGTATTTGGGGCACAGTCTGAGTAGTACATTGCTATTTATGTTAATGCACTATACTAAGTTATTGGTTTAGTAACAGAATAACTAAAACAATGGTTCTGAAGAAAATCATTTCTCTTTTTCAGTTTGAGTAAATATACCTCTTTGCTTTCATTTGATTACTATGGTGCTTATAACATTTCAGAATAGAAAATCAAAATATATTAGCAATAAATTCAATTCATGAACAAAGGTGGAGACTTTGGTGGGAAATAAAGCTTGTAGAAGAATCTAATCTCATTCTAGAATATAACTGAATATTAGAAGAAGATTAAACTATTTTGACACTAATACTGATAAACCTAATTCTCTCATAATCTTCTTTATTCCTTGGGAGCAAACTATGGTTTTTGGAAATTTGCTCTACCTTTTTTTTGTACTTGCCCCTTCTTCACCTTCTTTCCAGAAAGCGTTAAATCACTTCAAATAATCATATCATGACATATAGAAGAAAACTATTATCCTAAAGGTAATACCTCTTCTTTTACCCCTGAGTTACTCCATTTACTTTCAATTTATCCTTGCCAGTGGTGATATTTTGTGATTTAGAGAATAGGTTTGTCCATACTCTTCATGGTTTTATATACTTTCAGCTTATCTGCTCAGCTTCTACCCCACCCACCCACTCCCCATTTGAGCCCTACTTTTTCCCCCCTTCTATCTTCTATCCCCTTAATCTTCTTAGTTTCTTTTCTCTATAACTTCTCTGGTTTTGGGGGACACAACTACTTGTACTATTGCAGGTGAGGACAGGAAATAGCTTTGAATACATGTACAGCACTGCTTCCTTTGTTGGTTCCAATATGCTTGATTATGTCAGGCTGGCCCTTTTGGCTATAAAATAGCATTACTTATATCTAAACTGACTCCTGAATTGCTTTTCTGTGTTGTTTTTTCCCCTTATTACTTCTCTGGCACCTTGTATATTCAGTACAAGATATCTTCATGCCTAGAAAATGCCAGTCTGAAGTATAAACTTAAATTTTCTTTGTGTCTTAACCTGCCAGGTAGTTCATAAAATTAAGTAAGACCAGTCATAATATTATTAGGGAATATTCAATTATTTTTTGTGGAATTTCCTCCAGATTTTCCCCTTCATCTTCTTTTTCCTCTGGACAATTCCATTTATTCCTACGGCTTTGATGAACATCTCTTCAGGGAGAATTGTCAAATCTTTTCTCCCAACCCTGATGTTTTTTCTTGAACTCTTGATCTGAATCTCCAATGATCTACAGAACAACTTCACCTTCTTACACCACTAACACTTCAAGATCAACTCTTTCAAAATATAGCTTATTATCTTTCCCCACTAAATCTATTCCTCTTTCTAAATTCACTATTTCTGTCAGGGGTGACTGTCTCTCATGACTGAAATTGTGGTGCTGTCTTGGACCCTTCAATCTTTCTCATTTCTAACAATCTGTCTGTTATCAAAACCTGTAAATGCCATTTCTGTAATCAGATCTCTCTATGATTATAGAAACATTGAACTAATTGAGGAGATTTGAGCAATTATCTTGTCCAGTGGGTTCTTAACATTTTTTTCTTGTTTAGGAAACCATTTGGTAGTTCTGTGAAAACTGTGGATCTTTTCTCAGAACAATAAATGTCTTTAAATGGATAGTAATCATAACAACAGCAACCACATCAACAGCCACAATAATAATGCAAAGGGTTACAAAGGAAATCTATTTCTTTGAAATATAATTTGAAACACTACTCATGCCTCCATGAAAACTACATGCAAACTCCAGGTTAAGACTCCTTTGATTTAATTAAATGAAAATAATTGATATCCAGAGAGGTTTAGCAGCTTGTTTGAGTTGACACAAGGAATAAGAAATAAAGCAATGACTCAAACCAAGGTCTTTCCAATCAGGAAGAATTATAAATTTTCTTTATGATTACTTTATGTTTTCTGACTTAATCTATAACAAGAAGGTCAACAAATATGTATATGTCCTTCAGTAGTGTATTGACTCATTTACAGTTAGCAAATATCTCATATATCTAGTAATTCTCTCCTATTATTAGTACTCATCATTAAAGCAAAGTTTTCAGGTAGTCTAAAAGTGATCCTTCTTAATATCTGTTTCTTCTTAAAAAACACTATTTTATTATCTCCCTATTCTATGGCATAGGGAAAGGGGATATACTACTCAAGATGGGACTGAGATTCTATTGGTTTAAGGAAAAACCTATAAGGAAATTCTGCTAAAAGAGACTAGCAGCTTCTTACCAGCTTAGAAACTTGGAGAAGTACTTGGTGTACTAAAAAGTTAAATAAATTACCTGGAATAGTATAAGCAATATAACGTGTGTGTGTGTGTGTGTGTGTGTGTGTGTGTGTGTGTGTGTGTGTGTGTGTGTGTGTGCATGTGCGCAGTGTGGGGAGGTCATGTGGTATGTGTGGGGTGGGTATGTGGTGTATGTGGTGTGTGTGTGTGTATGTGTGTTGGGAGGGAAAGGATGGCAAATAACTAGAACTTAGGATTTCCTGAACATGATGCAGCAGTGACAGTGCTGGACAGAGTATCAAAGCATGAAACAATAATATATACATACAGATAAATGTATGATAGATAGAAACATACATAGAAATGTAGCACCATCTAAATAGTTATATGCACATATAAATATATGTGCTTGTATAACTATCTATATAGATCTACATAGCGAGATGTATGTGATCTGTGCACAAGAAATTAGAAAGACATAACCTAATGGCCAATTGGCTGGCAATGAGCCTGTCCATACTTAGCTAGCTTGACCCTTTGCTAGCAGTTACACTCTGCTGCCAGGGGTATAATTAAAACCTTTCCAGTTTAGTAGAAAGAGCCAGAGCTTATTATACTTGCAAAAATGACACAATGGAAAGGGCAAAAGATTTGAAATCACAGCACCTAAGTTTGAATTCTAGTTCTGTCACTTAATAAATAATTTGATTTTTACCAAAGAATTTAAGTTCCCTGGATAAATTTTTTTTCTCATCTATAAAATGAAGAGGTTTGAACTAGGTGATCATTAAAATCATTTTAAGAATCCATAGTCCCCTCCACACCTACATGAAACTTTTGAGGTTTTCCTGATTTACAGACAAATCCATTATTTATCAGTAAAAAATAAGCTTCAAAAACAAATAAGGATCTATATAAATAATTGTAGCACTAAAATAATGAACATATTATTAGAATCACAGATGGAGGAAGAATAATTCTAAGTGGGTGGTAGAACATATTACTGAGAAGATCAAATGGACTAATGTACATAGAATATTTTACATACTCAAAAATTCATGTTTTATGATTAAATCAGTTTAATCTGGAAATACTTAATGGAAAATATGGGGGTTTTTTTTGTGTGAAACCTGGGAAAAAGTTTGTATAACAAGTTTCTCTGATAAAGTCCTCATTTCTCAAATATGTATGAAACTGAGCTAAATTTATAAAAAAAATAAGTCATTTTCCAATTGATAGCAAAAGGATTTGAACAAGCAGTTTAAAATGAGAAATAATTAGAAATAGAAGGGATGCCCACCAACTGGAGAATGGCTGAACAAGTTGTTGTATATGATTATTATGATATACTATTATTGTGCTATAAGAAATAATGAGAAGGAAGGTTTCATAAAAAATCTGTGAAGATTCATATGAACTGATGCAAAGTGAAGCAAGCAGGACCAGGAGAACACTGTACATACAGCAATATTGTAAGATGATCAACTGTGAAACACTTAGCTACTCTGATCCAAATGATGAGCCAAGAAAATTCCAAAGGACTCATAATGACAATTGCTATCCACCTCCAATGAGATAACTAAACTCTGAGTGCAAAGTGAAGCACACTTTTTTTACTTTATTTATTTTTCTCATTTTTGCATGTGTTTTCTTTTACAATATGACTAATAGGAAAATATATTTTGAATGATTTCACGTGTATGATTGATATCATATTGTTTGTTTTATCAAGTGGTGTGAGAGGGACAGGAATGAAAAAGAGAATTTGGAATCCAATTTTTTAAATGAGTGTTAAAACGTTTGTTACATATAATTGGGAAATATTTGACAAAATAAATAAAATATATAAAAAAAGAAAATGTGAATTCTTGACATAGTATTAAAATCAGAGGAAGTAGTCGTAAGAAGGATAAGGGAATACATGTCAAATAAAAGAACATTGGTCCCTATATAAAAGAGCCTATAGCAGATAATGAATTCAGAAATGTGATAGAAATTATGGAAGCAACTGTTCAATCTAAAATACTAGTGCTTGAATATGATTCAGATCCATTTATGGTTATTCCAGGATTCTAAGAAGAAAAGTAATATGAGAAAAATGAGGTTTGAGAAATATTTATACTGTTGTGCCATATCCAGAACAATGGGCAGAAAACTGATGGAAAAGGCTAGTACAAAAGGAACTTTTTCAATAGTTAAGTCTCAAGAACTCTACTTGCTAATACCTAAAAAGTTCCTATCAATAGTGGTTTTAAAATATGTTCTAAATAACTAATAATTCAAGAAATGCAAAATAAAACTTGCCAAAGTACAATCTCACACCAATGAGACTGGCTAAGATGACTGAAAAAGAAAAAGAACAAATGCTTTTGGGGTATGGGAAAATACATACACTGATGCACTATTTGCAGAGCTGTGAACTAGTCCAGTTGCTCAGGAAAGCAATTTGGAATTTTGCCCAAAAGGCTATCAAAATGGGTATGCCCTGTGACCCAGCAATACTACTGTTAGAGCTATACTTCAAAAAGATCAAAGAAAAAAAGGTTCATATGGACAAAAATATTTATAACAGCTCTCTCTCTCTCTGAGGTGGCAAAGAATAGGAAACTGAGGGAATCATTTGAGAAGTGACAGAATGAGCTATGATATATGAATGTGATTCTATATTACTATGCTTTAAGAAAAGATGAAGGGCATAATTTGAGAAAAACCTAGGGAGACCTGTTTAAACTGATGACAAGTGATCATAAACAGATGAACCATGTATACAGTAATAGAAATATTGTAAAGATAATCAATGTTAAAAGACTTCAGCATTCTGATTCAGCACAATAACCTACCACATTTCCAAAAGATTCATGATGAAAAATGTCAACCATTTCCCAATATAGAATTGATGGAGAGAGCACAGATTGAAGCATTTTCTTTCTTTCTTTTTTAATCTTCCTTTCTTTTAGAACATGACTAATGGAGAAATTTGCTTTGTGTGACTATATATTTTTGGGCAGCTAGGTGGAGCAGTGGATGCAGAACAGGGTCTGCAGCCAGAAAGACTCATCTTCTCAAGTTCAAATCTGGTCTCAACAATGTACTAGCTGTGTGACACTCAGAAAGTTCCTCATCTGTAAAATGAACCAGAGAAAGAAAGGGCAAACCACTCCGGTATCTTTGCCAAAAATCAAAACAAAACAAACAAATGGTGTCACCAAGGGTTAAATATAACTGAAAAAAATGACTGAACCACAAAATACTTGTAACAATACTTTTAAAAATGCTTCTTTTCTTTAAAATTTATTTTTATACTACTTCAAATGCTACATCGATCCATCATGAAGCTTTCCCTTATCTCTCATTTGGCAGTATTCTTTACACTTACTGTGTAGGTTAGGTTATACTTCATCCATGCATTTCTTGTATTTTCTATTAGATAATTCACTTTTCAAAGGCAAGAATGTGAATTATTTATTTTCATTTTCCAGATCCCACCCAGATCACCTCATTCAAAGTACCAAGTAGATGTTTAATTAATATTTTATGAAAGATTATGTGAAAAATCTTATGTCTGTACTATGCTAGAGATATCCTGGACACATCTTAAATTCATATGTCCAAAAAAGGACTCATTGTCTTTCCCTCTAAACACTCCCCCACTTCTCTATTACTATAGAGGGCAGCACCATCATTCCAGTCCTTCAGGCTCACTAAGTAGGAGTCCTTCAGGCTCACTAAGTAGGAGTCATCTTGAATTTCTAATTATTTCTTTCTCTCTCTCTCTCTCTCTCTCTCTCTCTCTCTCTCTCTCTCTCTCTCTCTCTCTCTCTCTCTCTCTCTCTCTCTCTCTCACACACACACACACACACACACACACACACAACACACTCCCCATATTCAAGCTGTTACTAAGGTCTGTCTATTTCAATTTTGACATCTCTCAAACATATTGTCTTTTGACATTGTCACCACTCTAGTACAGGACTTCATCACCTCATGCCTTAATTATTCCAATAGACTGTTAGTAGGTCTGCTTCCCTCAAGTCTCTCCCCACTCTACTCTATCTTCCATACAGCCACTAAAGTGATTTTCTTAAAGCACAGGTTCAATTAAGCCATCCCTATACCTCCACTCAATATACTTAGGTCATGATTTCCAATAGCCTCCAGGAACAAATACCTAATGCTCTATAGGCATTCAGGGCCCTTTATAACCTACCCCCTCCTACATTTCCAGTCTTCTTATACCTTACTTGCAAACACAAATTCTTTGCTCCTACACTGACCTGCTGGCTGTTCCATTTCTCTACTCAAGGCATTCTTTCTGGCTGTCTCTTGTACCTGAAATGCTTTCCTGCTTCTGCTCTTACAATTGGCCTTCCTGGCTTCCTTTAAGTAAGTCCCAGCTATAATCCTACTATCAACAGTACACCTTCCCTAAGCCTTTTTTTAATTCCAGTACCTTCCCTCTGTTGATTATTTCCTATTTTTTGGTAATTTTAAAATTTATTTTAAACTTAAATGCAAAATGACACAAGAAAACAAATCACCATGTACACCGCAGAAGATGAGATGATTCAGTATAAAACAACAAATTTCTATTTCAAGATAGCCTATATAATAATTCTACACATTGTTTTCCAATCTACCCAGCTTTCCTTTACTTCCTTGTAGGTTTTCTTTTGTTCTCTGATGTGCACCTTCAACTTTATTTTTTCCCTTTCCACTCTATCACCCCACACCACTACGTATGTGTGTGTGGTATGTATGTACATGTATGTATGTATGTATATATACATATCTATAAACATGCACATATATATACTACACATATATATTTAAGAGCACACTATGCATATTTCCACTTGTGATCTTTTTTCCAAAGGTGGATAGACTCTTCCTTTATAGGTCCAAGTCTTTCTGTGTTTTTCAAAATTAACCAGCTCATCATTTCCTACACCACAGTAATATTTCAACACAATCATCCCCATCTGAGAAATTGTCCATTAAAGATACCCCCGCCCCAGCTTTCTGTGTTCCTTCAATTCTTGGCTATACTGGTTTTATTTTTACAAGAAAACTTTCATGTAAAATAGTTGAAATTATCCATTTTACATTTCAACAATGTTCTCACTGTATTATATAGTTTAAGCTACTACTGAATCTCTTTCTTTACATATTTTTTCCCCTGGTTTCTTTGAAATTTCTGACATTTTGTTCTTCCTAATGATTTTGATATTACTTTTTCTAACTCAGTAAAATTTTCCCTCCAGTAATTTAATTGGGAGGGCATTGTATAAATCAATTAGGTAAAATTGTCATTTAAAAATTGTGTTTGCTTTATCTACCTATGAACAATAAATATTACTTAGATTATAATAAAAATTATTTAGATCTCACCTTATTTGTATAAAAAGTATCTTATGTTTCAGTTCATATAGTTTCTCTGTCTGTTTTGGCAGGTATACTCTCAGGTATTTTACATGGTCTAGTTATTTCAAATGGTCTAAAACAATATTGAATAATACTGCTGACAGGTAGTATAGTTTTCCAGTTTCTCTCTTTTGATTAAGTCTGTTTTAGTTTTGCTTTCTGAAATGATCATTATTACTACCCTTGCTTTTTTTTAACATGATAAATTCTATCCTGCCCTTTATTTTATCTTTGTGTGAATCTCTTGTTTTTTGATTGTTTCCTGAAAGCAAGATACTGTTGAATTCAAATATTTAATGTGTTATCCATTTTCATTTTATGGGTAAATGCATCCCGTTGACATTCTCAGCTATAGTAATTTGTTACATCATATCTTCCTTCCTATTTTTCCTCACTCTCCTTCTCACCCTATTTATCCTATCCCTCCTCACTCTTCTAATTTACTTCAGCCTACTACTTTACCCTTCTATTCCTTAACTTACCCTTCTTAGAGTCCTTCCCTTATCTTCTCCCCTTGCCCTCTTATTTCTTTCTTTTATACATGCATACATACCATATATATAGATATAGATATAGACACACATATACATACACACATGTTGTTTTTTCTTTAACACATTCCCAATGAGAATATGGTTCCATCACTACCCCTCCTAGCTTCTTCCTTTTATGTCACATTTGTATGAGATAAGTAGTCCTCTCCCTATCTTTTTTTAGAATTAACCACCTCATATACAGCTCAGCCCAAGTCTTTCTTTCAAACTGCCCAAATAATGCTAATAGTCATGAGTACTAACATGTTGATGTACAAAAAGTAAAAAATTAGACCTCATTGAGTCTCTTATAATTGGTCTTTAATGTTTACCTTAGGTCAAAGGATATGAACAGGCAATTTTCAGAGGAAGAAATTAAAGCTATCTATAATCATATGAAAAAATGCTCTAAATCACTATTGGTTAGAGAGATGCAAATCAAAACAACTCTGAGGTACCACATCACACCTATAAGATTGGCAAACATGACAGAACAAGAAAATGATAAATGCTGGAGAGGATGTGGGAGAGTTGGAACACTAATTCATTGTTGGTGGAGCTGTGAGCGCATCCAACCATTCTGGAGAGCAATTTGGAACTATGCCCAAAGGGCTACAAAAATGTGCATACCCTTTGACCCAGCAATATCGCTACTAGGACTATATCCCCAAGAGATCATAAAAATGGGAAAGGGTCCCACATGTACAAAAATATTTATAGCAGCACTCTATGTAGTTGCCAAAAACTGGAAGTCAAGGGGATGTCCATCAATTGGGGAATGGCTGAATAAATTATGGTATATGAATGTAATGGAGTACTATTGTGCCATAAGAAATGAAGAACAAGAAGACTTCAGAGAGGCCTGGAAGGACTTATATGACCTGATGCTGAGTGAAAGGAGCAGAACCAGGAGAACTTTATGCACAGCAACAACCACAGTGTGTGAGAGTTTTTTCTGGTAGACTTAGATTTTTGTAATAACACAAGAACTTCTGAAAAAAAAAAAAATCCCAATGGTGGACCTCAAGGCAAAATGCCTTCCACACTCAGAGAGAGAAATATGGAAGTCACTCACATAATGTAGCAGATCATGTTTGTGTATGTGTATCTGTTTGTGTATCATGTTCTGATTTGTTATACGGATTCTTTCATTTATCTTAGTCTGACTACATAGCATGACTATAGTGAAAATATACTCAATAGGAAAGTATATGTAGAATCTATACAGAATTGTATGCAGTCGTGGGGAGGGAGGGAGGTAGTGGGGGGTGGGTGGGGAGGGATAAAATTGCAATTGTATGGCAGTGATTGTTAAACATTAAAAAAATAAAAAAAATTAAAAAAAAAATTTAAAAAAAAAATGTTTACCTTATATTTCTCCTGGATCCTATATTTCAAATTTTTCATTAACTTCTGCTATTTTTCTCACAAATACCTAAAAGTATTTCAGTTGATTAAATTTCCTTTTTTTTTTCCATTCAAGATTATAATTAGCTTTGCTGGGTAAATTACTATTGTTTGTAACTCCAGCTCTTTTGTTCTATGAAATATAGTATTCCAAGACCTAGAGTCCCTCAATATAAATAACTGCTAGGGGCAGAGCCAAGATGGTAGAGTAGAAGGATGGACATGTAGAAACTCTCTCCCCTCACAGCCCATAAAATACTTGTAAAAATGACTCTAAATAAATTCTAGAGCACCAGAAGCTACAAAATGATAGATGGAAAGAGATTTCCAACTCAAGACAGCCTGGAAGGCTGAGAGGAAGGGTCTATCATGTCCTGGTTAGAGCAGAGAGCAGCCCATACTGGGTCCCCCAGGCACAGACAGGACTAGAGTAGTCTTCAGAGTGTGAAATTAGGGGTAGCACCTGTGGTTTCTAGATTTCTCAACCCTCAAACATGAAAGACAGCTTCAAAGGTCAGTGAGAAAGGTCTTTCACCTGTGTGAGAAGTGAACCAGGTCTGACTCCAGTGCAGCGCCGCCCCCCCCCCCCTTGCCCATCATCCCCCAGCCCTGGCCCTGGCCCCAGGGCAGCGGCAGACACTGTGGTAGCAGCATTCATTTTCAGAGCCCTCAGACTAGAGACCCTGGGGGAAGTGAGAATGTAATCTGGGTCTTAGTCCTGAGTGGCAACCTTGAGGTGAGGAGGAGTACTGATGTGGTAGAACTGATGGAGGCTCTGGAGAAGTAAACGTACTGACAAATCCTGGGCAGAAAAGAGTGCTTGTGGTTACTCCCAGACCAGAGCACAGACTAGGAGAGGAGTAAACTCCTCTACCTTGATTGTTCCACCTTGGAGGAACTGAGAACTGAGGTCCCTAGAGTATATCCTCCACTTGACAAAGGACTCAAAAGTCAAGTAACTGGCTGGGAAAATGCCTCCAAAGGGGAAAAAATAAGAACTATAGTTCTTGGTGAACAGGTATTTTTTTCTGTCCTTTTGGATGAGAAAGAACAAAGCATACTATCAGAAGAAGACATCAAAGTCAAGGCATCCCAAATATCCAAAAATATTTATGCAATTGTCTCAGGCCATGGAAGAGCTCAAAGAGGATTTTGAAAATCAAGTAAGAGAGGTAGAGGAAAAATCAGGAAGAGAAATGATAGCAATGCAAGAAAATCCTGAAAAGTGAGTCAACAGCTTACTAAAGTAGACCCTCCCCAAAATGCTGAAGAAAATAACACCTTTAGAAAAAAAGTCCAAAAAGCCAATGAGGAGAATGCTTTAAAAAGCAGAATTATCCAAATGGAAAAGGAGGTTCAAAAGCTCATTGTACTGGAAATTAAGCTATACAGGTAATGGAGTATAGAAATCTATTTTGCCCTAGAGGAAAATAGAGGGGAAGGGGGATAGAAGAAGGGTGTGTAATAGAAGGGAGAACAGACTGGAGGAAGGGGTGGATGGGGTACATGCTGTCCTGGGGTGGAGGATGGAGAGAGATGGGGAGAAAAATTTGAATCCAAATTCTTGTGGAAGTGAATGTTGAGAACTGAAAAATAAATCTTATTTATTTATTTGTATATTTGTTTATTTATATTTTATCCTTGTTGCTTGCAATAATTTGTCCATAACCTATGAGCTTTGAAACTAGGCTATGGTATTCCTGTAATTTTTCCCACAGGATCTCTTTTAGGTGGTGATTGGTAAGTTTTTTTCTATATCTTCATCTGCTTTTCCTAGAACTTCTGGGCATTTTCTTTGATTCTTTTCTGTAATATTTTGTCAAGGTTCTTTTGTATCTTTCAGGTAGTCCATCTATTCTTATATTATTTCTTCTCAATCTATTCTCTAGGTCAGTTCTTTTTCTGTTGATATGTTTCACATTCTTTTCTATTATTCAATTTTTTAAAAATTTTTTTGGTGTCTTAGAATGCCATTAACTTCCACTTGCCCAATTCAAGTTTTTAACGAGTTATTTTTTTCCTTGTGGTTGATTCTCTATGTCTAGTTGGCTAACTCTCTTTTCATAATTTTCTTGACTTTCTTGGGTTATTATTTTTTCCTAATTTTTCCTCAGTATCACTCACTTGATTTTTAAAGTTCTTTTTAAGTTCTTCTAGGAGCTTTTTTATGAGTGGGATCATTTGATGTTTCCCATAGAAAAAGAAGTTGCTTGTTATTTCCACTATCTTCCTCTTTATATGAACCCTGATCTTCCCTATCCCCTTAGTAGCTGTCTATGGTGAGGTTCTTTCTTCTTTGCTTGATCTTTTTATTTTTGTCTTTTTTTGATTTTAGCAGCTATTGTTATAATCAAGTTTTAGTCCCAAGGTGTCAGGAATGATGCCCAAAGCCTTAGTTCCTTCTTACTGTTATTTTCTGAGGTCTTTCACTGTGCCCAACCTTAGGCTCTCTTCTCCATTCCCCAATCATAGTTAGGGGCAGGAGATATGCTGTGACAGAAATGTTCTTGCTCCCTGCTTGTCCCTCCAGTGGTTGCAAACTACAACTGTCCCCTCTGCCATGGAAGTAAAAGCAGGGACCCTGCTCTCCTTCTAGTGCCCAAAGCAAGCAGGGTTCCTGCCCCTCTGCTACTGAACTCATCAGATATGCTCTATCTCCTTCTCTCCTGCAGTCATGACCTGGAAAGTACTAGTCTGGTTTTTAAACCAGCTGTGCTTGGCATCACTTGATAGTGTAGGGTCCTTCAATCTTCTCCTACTTAGACTTCTGAGGTGTCAGTGAGGTGAAAGTTTCAGAGACTGACTGCCTCCAAGGTTTGTTGTTTATTGATTCTGCAGTCAGCTGGAGGTGTTTGTACTTCCCTCAGGCTCAAACCTCCACACTGGAAGGTCAGGTCTCTCCTGGGAATTTCTTAGATTGTCTTAGGATGATAACTTCCACACCAACTTTTGTTCATTTCAGAGTTAAAAGTTTTGTGACTTAGCCATCTTCCTAGAATCCTCTCACATTATTTCCTATTAATTCTGAATGTAGCTTTCTTTGTATATACTTGTCTGCAATTTTCTCTCCATTATATTCTAAGCTCTTTAAGAACTATCTTCTGCTACTTTTTATATTACCAGAGGTTAGCACAGTGCCAGGCAGAGAGTAGGCATTTAATGAATGTTTATTGAATGATGGAATACATACCATGTTGTACTCAAAATCAGGAATTCTTTAGATCAAGTCCTGCTTTTGGCACATGCTGGTCGTGTGATATTCAGCAAGCCATTTAAACTTCCTAGCCTCTAAACAATACTTTATATGTTTTTAATCTCTACTCTTTGAATGCCTCTTCCACAGTCTGTTCAATTGCTCTGTCTCCTCCTTCTAATACTAGAGTCACAAACTATGATGAGTTCAACTCTGCTACTGTTCATGGAAGGGCAAATTCAATATTTCTTCCTCATTTTTTCTATAACTTTCTAAAACAAAGTGACCCTCTCTGGTTACCTTGTGTCCAGTATCCCAATTAAAATGGGAAAAAGAGAAACTGTCTTTACTTCTGAGTTTGTTTCTTCAAGACAATATATTTCATATAGGAAGGACTTAATCATTTCTTTTTTCATCAATGTCAAACAATAATGGCCAATATACATTGGTTGCCAATATCCTCCCCGTATGAAACCTCGCAGAGAGCTCTCCACACTGATGAAATCCCACACACAAAAAATACAGGAACAAAAAAAAGAAATAGCAATGTTATTAACAGTAAGTTAATGTTAATCGTGATCTTGAATATCAGTTATAATGGATATTTAAAGATGGTTAGTTAATTTATAATCAGATAAGTATTATAAAAAGCCCAAATTCATTTGGGAGAGTGATCCTAACTTCCTAAATATGAAAACATTTTATCTCACATCTCTTTTCTACAAGTGAAACATTTACAACTAATTTAAAAATAATTGTTATTTTTCTTACCAATTGAGTACCATGAACAATGTTTATGCAAAGGCAAAATGAAGACAGACTTTTAAAAAATGAAGTGAATATCATCTAACAGTAATGCTTGTTTTGCATTGAATACTTTTTTTGTAACAACACATTCTAGAAATAAAGGAGGCTTTCATTTGCATCACCAGAGGCTATTCTTCCATAAATCAAAACATTTACAAATACCTGCTAATCACTAGCATCCTCAAATTTACATCATAAATGACAGCTTGATGGTTTATTTATAAGCCCTTATAAAGGCTTATTTACCTCCTCTTTTAATAATCTATATATTTCTCTCTACTCCATTGACTTAAATCTAAGCATAAAAAAGGAGGAGTAGGGGAGAAAACTTCACTTTTCTATTTCATACCGCCCCAGGGGTTTGGAATACATTCTAAGTATAATCAGGCAGCTATGAAATTCCAAGTCATTTCAGAGTTAAGAGAATTGAATATAGACCATATTTAGTCTATTAAATAAATAAAAGACACCATCCTCACATAAAATTATTGGTGATAAAAGTTAGATTATAAGGAGGTTTTCTGTTTCTAACCCAATGTAGTATAATGGGTATTGGTCTAGATTTGGAGTAAAAAGTCTTGGGTTCTAGCCCTTTGAACCCTTGAAACAGGTGAATTTTTGTTGTATTTTGATCTTCACTGAGTGCTATACAGGCATTATCTTATTTGATCTTTATGAGAGCATTGATTCACGTATTACCCCCAGAGAGATATGAGGATTGATAAGTTAATAAATAAATACAAAGTGATATTTTGGGGGGAAGCTTATAGGGGAGAGGTAAATTTGGGGTAAATTTGCAAAGAGAGCTAAGGATTACAAGAGGCAAATCTAATGAACATGGCCAGACTTTAGGAGGAATGATTTATCAACTATGCATAAGGGTGGACCATAGAACAAACAACATTTATGTATGACTAAGATTCACACAAATAAACAAATGCCTTTGAGGAGGATTATAAATTTCTCCCCTTTGGAATTCATGAATTTTAGGGACATAGAAGAGTCCATAAAATGTGTCCCCTTTATTCCCTTTCTTATTCTGCCCTATTTTTCTCTTCCCACCTCAGCCAGCCACCTGCCAGTGGAGCACTCACTTTGGTTTCCTTGTCCCCAGAAGGTTCTCTCACCCACTTAGGTGTCTGAAGAAGAACCCCTGCTTACCCCGTTCTGTGAGATTTTCAAAAGTTTTCTTTGTCCTAGTTACCTTCACCTGTACTGCATCCTCGATTGGATTCTCCTCCCCACATTCAGCTTATTAGCACCAGCAACAAAAACTTCAATCACTACTGTGTCTTACTTTTAAAAACCCTTCTCACTCAAAATGCCATTTCCCAGAAAGGACCAGTTCTTTCCTTCCTTTCCCCTAAAAGAACCACTTTCTCCTTTTTGAAGCATTTCAGGAACTAACTGGACCTCTTATGTTTATGAGGTAAATTCAAATGCTCCTTGAATCCTTTTAAGACTAATGAAGTCAAACCACCTAGGAGACATAACACCTGCTTGCTTTTTCCTGAAGCTTAATCATCCTGAAGGGAGATTTCAAAGAAGCTTGTTTTAGATAATACTGATCTATTTGTCTTTCATAATGAATTTATTCATACTATTGTCATTATTACTTTATTCTTATCACCTTTATTTGTCAGTGGGGTTCAAACAGAAAAAGTCCTTACACTAGGTACAGTCTTGCTATTACTTTTTCCTTTATTTGCTATATTGCACAGATGTATAAAATTACTGCTTTGGAAAGTAAGCCCATCTTCAGTAAGGTTATTAAAAGAATCTTCAGGAGAAGATGAACATGATATTATGTACCTACCATTGTTTTGCTTTTTATTATATCTAGAGACCCTGTGATTGGACTTTTTCAGCAAAGAAACTATGGCAAGTATTCAAAAGAATTCAATTTAGTGCAAGGAAGAGCTTTGCTTTTTTTTATGTTCTGATGGCAACTAGTTTAAAACCCTTTTCTGACTCCCAGGGCAGAGATGAGATCGCAAAATAGAGAAAGCATTCAATTGAGTCCTCTCAACATTCCCCTCCAAACAACTTTAAAATAATGCCTCAAACCATACTCCAGAGTGGCAAAGCAACAAAAGGTCAGTGAGACATTCTTCTAGCTCAAGATAATTTGGGAGGTTAAAAAGATTCCTGCGGGGGCAGTAGGGGTGGAGACTGGTCCATAGTCTACTGGAATGAAACACCAGACTAGAGAGTATGTGCTGGGCCCAGCAGTAGTAGAGTTCCCAAGTCAGAGAGAGTAAGGGGGAGGAGGAGGGTGGAGAGAGAGAGAGAGAGAGAGAGAGAGAGAGAGAGAGAGAGAGAGAGAGACAGAGAGAGAGAGACAGAGAGAGAGACAGAGAGAGAGAGAGAGAGACAGAGAGAGAGAGAGAGAGAAAGAGAGAGAAAGAGAGAGACAGAGAGAGAGACAGAGAGAGAGAGACAGAGAGAGAGAGACAGAGAGAGAGAGAGAGAGTGTTTGGTTTTTTTTTTGTTTTGTTTTGAGAAGGCATATAATTTGATATTGATTCTACATGTACAGTCATAGAAAGCATATTTCAATACTATCCATGCTGCAAAAGAAAACACAGACCCAAAAAGTAAAAATAAAGTAAAAACAATACATTTCAAACTGCACTCAGATGCCATCAGTTCTTTCTCTGAAGGTGTATAGCATTCATTTTTCATCATAAGTCCTTTAGAATTTTCAAAGATCATTGTATTGTTGAGAATAGCTAAATCATTCACAGTTTTTCATCCAATAACATTATTGTTACTCTGTACACGGGTCATAGTTCAAAGGCAGAGAGGAGCATTTGCAGTCAAGAGGGAGTGGAAGCACTGAGAGGAAATATCACTTCAAGTCCCAAGAGATCAGAGACCCTGAAGAACAATATTGATTTTAATCCCAAAGAATCAGTTATACAATACACAGCAGTGAATAATCATATTAATCTAACTCAAAGATCTAAGCTTTGGGATAAGAACTCAACATTTGACAAAAATTGCTGGAAAAACTGGAAATTAGTTTGGCAGAAGTGAGGCATAGATCAACATCTCATACCATCTACAAAGATAAGGACAACATGGTTAAATGATTTAGATATAAAGGGTGATAGCATAAGTAAATTACAGGAGCATGAGAAAATGTACTTTTCAGATCTATGGATAAGGGAAGAAACTTTCAACAAACAAAAGATAGTGGAGATTAGAAAAACTAAAATAGATAATTTTTATATGACATTAAAACAAAAACTTCTTCATACAAAAAAAAACCTAATATAACCAAGATTAGAAGGAAAGCAGGAAAATGGGGAAAAAGTGTTTATATCAAATTTGTCTGATAAAGGCATCACTTTTTAAAATATCTAGGGAACTGAACCAAATTTACAAAAAATATATGCCATTCCCCAATTGATAAATGATCAAAGGATATGTACAAGCAGTTTTCAGAAGAAAATATGAAACTTATCAAAAGTCACATAAAAAATGTTCTAAATCAATGCTGGTTAGAGAAAAGTAATTTAAAACTACTCTGAAGTACCATTTACACTAATCAGATTGGCTAACATGACAGAAAAGAAAAATGATAATGTTGGAGGGAATGTGGAAGAAATTGGGAGACTGATGCATTGTTGGTGGAATTGTGAAATAGCTCAAACTATTCTGAATAACAATTTGAAATTATGCTCAACTGTATGCTAAAACTGTACATACCATCTGACCCACCAATACAACTACGAGGTATATATCCCAAAGATATCAAAGAACAGGTAAAAGGACCCATTTGTACAAAAAATATTTATAGTAGCATTTTTGTTTTGACAAATAATTGGAAATAGAGGGAATGACTACCAATTGGTGAATCACTGAACAAATGATAGCATATGATTGCTATGGAATATTATTTTGCTATGAGAAATAATGAGCAGAATGATTTCAGAAAAATCTGTGAAGACTTGTTTGAATTTATGCAAAGTAAAGTTAGCAAAACCAAGGGAACATTGTAAACAGTAACGATAATATTATAAGGATGATCATCTGTGAAAGAATTGGCTATTCTGATTAAGACAATGATCCAAGACAATTCCAAAGGACCTATGGTCAAAAAGTGCTATTCACATCTAGAGAGAGAAAACTGATGAATTCTGAATGCAGAATGAAGCATCCATTAAAAATTCTGGGTTTTATTGTTATATTATATTTCTTTCACATCAAAGTTAATATGTAAATTTTAGTATGACTTGAGGGAAGAGTAGGAGGGAGAGAGAGATTGGATATCAATTTTTTAAATGAGTGCTAAAATAGTTTTTTACTTGTAATTGGGAATTATTTAATGAAATAAAAATAATTTAAACAAAAAAAATCTTTCCTGTATGTTTAATAAAGGATATAATCCGTTTTCTCTGTAAAGAAAGAGGATTTGGGTTTGCATTTTTTTTTTCTACTACACTTTTGGCTGATTAGGAGGAGTAGTAGTGTGAATCTCCTTAGAGCTGTCAGAGTTTCACCCAAGCTGAATGATGCTTCCCCAGAGTACTGTTTTGTAAGCAGAAGCCACTAATAAAAGTGACCTTAATGGCTGATTTGGGTGCTCCTTAAAATGCACCTGCATACTCTATGGACTAGGAGTGAAAAGAAGCACAGCTGATGCTGGCAGAGAGATGAGAATTCAGGTGCCATTAACGGATCATTGACTCAACAGATCATGACAGCTCCTTTGGAAAATTCAAACTATAAGTTAGCGTACTCTGTCTGGGGAGTTACAGAAAGGTTTTAACAACCTGCAGGGTGATTTAAGGAAAATCAGGAGGAAAAAAAGAGGTGGGTTCTGGCAGCACTAAAAGTGTACTTCAACTAGAACTCGGCATGACTTATTAAATAAACCAAAGCAAGAATATGACTGTAGCAGGGGAGTAAAGAAGGAAAGAAACAGGAATCAGATGAGAAAAAATGCTCTTTGCATTTATTTTGGCTTCACTTCAACATACAAGCTTATTAAGTGTTCGCTGTTTAAATTATTATATGCTTAACGGTGGGGATAAAAACAGGTTCCTAAAACAATTTATATTCTACTGCAAAGAATGGAAGGGAAGAAGATGACCACAACAGGCATGCAGGTGTGCTACCCTGGAGATAGATTAAATCTGTAGAGGTTAAATATATAGTCCTCTGTTTATTCCTTCAGTGACTGAAGACTTTCCAAACAGCAAAACATGACTTGGGGAAGGTAAACTAGAGGCCTTCAACATTGCTGTGTTCTCTGGTCTCAGAATTTTCAAGGGCTCCTCACCCAAGTCTTGTGCTGCTGTGTTAAACTGTTTACTCTTCTTACAAACACATGAAACTGCATTTCTTGGAGGGATTTTATCTCTGGAGATTTGATCTGCCTCCAGTGTGCTATGAACGTGTAGAAGAGGAGGAAGAAAATTCTCAATAAGTTGTTCAAGATTTTTTTTCTTTTCCTTTAAATTTATTTAGTATTTTATTTTCTTCAGTTACACGTAAAAACAATTTTAACATTCATTTTTAAAACTTTGAGTTTCAAAATCTCTCCCTTTTCCCCTCCCCAATCCCTCACCGTTGAGAAGACAAGTCATTTACTATAGGTTATACATGTGTAGTCATGCCAAACATTTCCATATTAGTTATGTTGTGAGAGAAAACATAGACCAAAAAAAAAAAAAAAAAAAAAGAAGAAAGAAACACTCAAGAAGAATGAGGAAAGTAGAAAAAGTATGTTTCAGTCTGCATTCTGTTCTTTCACTGGTGATGGATAGCATTTTTCATCATAAGTCTGTGAGTTGTACTGGATCTTTGTATTGCTGAGAATAGCTCAGTCATTCACAGCTGATCATTTTACAATATTGCTGTTACTTTGTACCTAATATATTTCATTTTGCATCAGTTTATGTAATTCTTTCCAGATTTCTCTGAGGGCATCCTGCTCATCATTTCTTAGAGCACAATAATATTCTACTATAATCATATACCACAATATGTTTGGCCATTCCCCAATGAAGGGGCATCCCCTCAATTTCCAGTACTTTGCCATAGGAAGAGAACTGCTATAAATATTTTTGTTTATATTATTCCTTTTTCTTTTTTAAATCTCTTTTGGGCAGGTCATGGTTTTATAGATTTTTTGAGCATAGTTCCTAATGGCTCTACAAATCAGCTGAATCAATTCACAACTCCACCAACGTTCATTAATGTCCCACTTTTCCCACATCTCCTCTAATATTTGTCATTTTCTTTTTCTGACCTATTAGTCAATCTATTAGGTATCAGGGAGTACTTCAGTATTGTTTTAATTTGCATTTCTCCAATGAAAAATGAGTTAGACCAATTTTTATATCTATAGATAGCTTTGATTACTTTACCTGAAAACTTCATATCTTTTGATCATTTATCGATTAGGGAATGGTTCTTATTTTTTAAAAAATGACTCAGTTCTTTATATGTTTGAGAAATGAGGCCTTTACCAGAGAAACTTGCTTCAAAATTTTTTTCACCATTATTATTGCTAACTATATCCTCCCACTTATTATCTCCTTTCACCCGTCCCTCCACAAAAGTGTTTTGTTTTTGACTACCCCTTTCCCAAATATTCCCTCCCTTCTATCACCCACACTTACCACCTTCCCCTCCTACTTACCACCTTCCCCTCCTACTTTCTTGTAGGTTGAGATAGATTTATATACCTAATTGAGTGTGTATGTTATTCCCTCTTTGAGTCAATTTTGATGAAAGTAAGGTTCACTCACTCCTCCTCACCTTCTCCCTCTTCCTCCCCCATAAAAGCTTTTTCTTGCCTCTTTTATGTGAGATAATTTACCCCATTCTACCCCCCTTTCCCTTTCTCCCAACACATTCCTCTCTCACCCCTTAACCAGCTCATTTCAGAGAATATCCATTTTTTCCCCCAGAAGTAGATTATACTCAGTTTTGTTAGATAGGTGATTCTTGGTTATAAGCTTAGCTACTTTGCCATCCTGAATATCATATTCTAATCCCTCTGGTCTTTTAATGTAGAAAATGCTTAATTTTGTGTTATCCTGACTGTGGCTTCATGATACTTGAATTGTTTCTTTCTGACTGCTTGCATATTTTGCCTTGACCTAGGAACTCTGGAATTTGGCTATATTATGCCTGGGAGTTTTCAGTTTGGGTTCTCTTTCGGGATGTGATCAGTAGATTCTTTTAATTTTGAGTTTGCTCTCTAGTCCTAGAAAATCACAGAAGTTTTCCTTGATAATTTCTTGACAGATGATGTCTAAGTTCTTTTTTTGATAATGGCTTTCAGGTAGTGGCTTTATTATTTCTTGACTTCTCATTAAGTCATTACCTTCCATTTACTCAATTCTAATTTTTAAGCAATTATTTTCTTCAGTAAGCTTTTGTATTTTTTTCTGTTTGACCAATTCTACTTTTAAAGGAGTTTTGTTTTGATTTTTTTTAATCCAGTGAATTTTTGTGCCTCTTTCTTCATTTAGCAAATTCTGCTTTTTAAGGCATTCTTCTTCTCAATGGAATTTTGTACCTTTTTTTATCATTTGGCCTAGTCTGTTTTTTATTGTTGTTTTCTTCAGTATTTGTGTATGTGTATGTATTTCCTTTACCAAGCTGTTGACTCATTTTTCATGATTTTCTTGCATCACCCTCATTTCTTTTCCCAATTTCTCCTCTACCTCTCTTACCAGATTTTCAGATTCATTTTTGAGTTCTTCCATGGCCTGAGACTAATTCACATTTTTCTTGGCCACTCTGGATGTAGAGCTTTGACTTTACCTTCATCCGAGTATATATTTTGATCTTCTTTGTCACCATAGTAACTTTCTATGGTCAGAATTTTTTCCTGTTGTTTGTTTATTTTCTTATATCTTGACCTTTATCTCTTTGTTAAAATAGGGTTCTTCTTCCAGGATGGAGGGTGCATTATCCCAATTTTCAAATGTTTTGTGCAGCTGATTTCAGAAATACTTTTAGAGACCTGTAAGTTTTCACTTCTTTCAAGGTTGTATGAACTAAAGAGAAGTGTGTTTACTACTCTTCTGGCCTATACTCTGGTCTGTGAGCAACCACCATCATTCTTTTCTGTGCTAGATCTGTAATGAGGGTCCCTACTACACTGTGGCCACAAGCTTTGGTGTGATTATGCTCCTCCTTACCCTGGGACTGTGATTCACATATGAGTATGGGCAAAGCAACAGAGTCCTGCCTCAGTGCTAGCAAAGACAGCCTTATAATCTCCTTCTGACCAGTTGTCCAACCCCCTTACCATCCGTAGGCTGACAGTTCCAGAAACAGCTGCTGCCACTGCTGAGTCAGTGGCTCCCAAAGCCTTCTTCTAGTCTGCTGGGGCTGTGCTGTGCTGGCACAGCCTGTGCTGGACTTTATTCTTCGTCAAGGTGGAACAGACCTTTGCTGTTGATCTTCCAAATTGTCTGTGACTGGAAACTTTTTTCACCTCATGCTTTTGTCAGTTATGCTGTTCCAGGAATTTTTTATGGCATTATTTAAAAGTCTTCAGAGGGGTTTGGGGGGAACTCAGGTGAGTTGCCTTTTTTGGGCCATCTTGGTTCTGTCCTTCTAGAACAATTTTTTTTTATTTTTTTATTTTTTTTATTTTTTAATGTTTAACAATCACTGCCATACAATTAAGATTTCATCCCCCCCACCTACCCCCCACTACGTCCCTCCCTCCCCACGACTGCATACAATTCTGTATAGATTCTACATATACTTTCCTATTGAGTATATTTTCACTATAGTCATGCTATGTAGTCAGACTAAAATAAATGAAAGAAATCGTGTAACAAATCAGAACATGATACACAAACACATACACATACACAAACATGATCTGCTACATTTTGTGAGTGACTTCCATATTTCTTTCTTTGAGTGTGGAAGGCATTTTGCCTTGAGAACCACCTTTGGGATTTTTTTTTTTATAAGAAGTTTTTGCATTATTACAAAATTCCAAGTCTACCAGAAAAAACTCTCACACACTGTGGTCGTTGCTGTGCACAAAGTTCTCCTGGTTCTGCTCCTTTCACTCAGCATCAAGTCATATAAGTCCTTCCAGGCCTCTCTGAAGTCTTCTTGTTCATCATTTCTTATGGCACAATAGTACTCCATTATATTCATATACCATAATTTATTCAGCCATTCCCCAATTGATGGACATCCCCTTGACTTCCAGTTTTTGGCAACTACATAGAGTGCTGCTATAAATATTTTTGTACATGTGGGACCCTTTCCCATTTTTATGATCTCTTGGGGATACAGTCCTAGTAGCGATATTGCTGGGTCAAAGGCTATGCACTTTTTTGTAGCCCTTTGGGCATAGTTCCAAATTGCTCTCCAGAATGGTTGGATGCGCTCACAGCTCCACCAACAATAAATTAGTGTTCCAACTCTCCCACATCCTCTCCAGCATTTATCATTTTCTTGTTCTGTCATGTTTGCCAATCTTATAGGTGTGATGTGGTACCTCAGAGTTGTTTTGATTTGCATCTCTCTAATCAATAGTGATTTAGAGCATTTTTTCATATGATTATAGATAGCTTTAATTTCTTCCTTTGAAAATTGTCTGTTCATATACTTTGACCATTTATCAATTGGGGAATGACTTGTATGATTATACATTTGGGTCAGTTCTCTATATATTCTAGAAATGAGGCCTTTATCCCCGAGCTTAGCTGTAAAAATTCTTTCCCAATTTACTACATCCCTCTGGATTTTGGCTGCATTGGGTTTGGTTGTGCAAAAACTTCTCAGTTTAATGTAATCAAAGTTATCCATTCTGCATTTCATAATGCTTTCTATCTCTCCTTTAGTAAAGAATTCTTCCCTTCTCCATAGATCTGATAAATACACTATTCCTTCCTTCTCCAGTTTATTCACGGTATCAATCTTTATACCTAAATTATGTACCCATTTGGACTTTATTCTTGTGTACGGTGTCAGGTATGGGTCTATGCCTAATTTCTGCCAGACTGTTATCCAGTTTTCCCAGCAATTTTTGTCAAACAATGAGTTCTTATACCAGAAGCTGGGGTCCTTGGGTTTATCAAACAGAAGGTTGCTATATTCCTTGCCTACTGCATCTTGAGTGCCAAGTCTATTCCACTTGTCTACCTCTCTGTTTCTTAGCCAATACCAAGTGGTTTTGATAATTGCTCCTTTATAGTACAGTTTGAGGTCTGGTAGCGCTAGGCCACCTTCCCAAGCATTTCTTTTCATTACTCCCTTTGATATTCTGGACCTTTTGTTTTTCCAAATGAATTTTGATATTATTTTATCCAGCTCTAGAAAGTAATTGTCTGATAGTTTAATTGGTATGGCACTAAATAAGTATATTAATTTAGGTAGAATTGTCATTTTTATTATATTAGCATGGCCTACCCATGAGCAACTGATGTTTTTCCACTTACTTAAATCTGACTTTATTTGTGCAAAAAGTGTCTTGTAATTGTGTTCATATAATCCCTGGGTTTGTTTTGGCAGGTAGACTCCTAAGTATTTTATACTGTCTACCCTAGCTGTAAATGGGATTTCTCTTTCTATCTCTTGCTGTTGGACTTTGTTGCTAAAATATAGGAATGCAGAGGATTTGTGTGGGTTTATTTTGTACCCTGCAACTTTGCCAAAGTTGTTTATTAATTCAAGTAATTTTTTACTTGAATCTCTGGGATTCTCTAGGTAAATCATCATATCATCTGCAAAGAGTGATAACTTAGTTTCTTCTTTGGCTATTCTTATTCCTTGAATATCTTTATCTTGTCTAATTGCTACAGCTAACATTTCTAGTACCATATTGAATAATAGTGGTGATAATGGACAACCTTGTTTCACCCCTGATCTTATTGGGAATGCATCTAGCTTATCCCCATTGCATATAATGCTTGCTGAAGGTTTTAGATAGATACTGCTTATTATTTTATGGAAAGTTCCCTTTATTCCTACGTTCTCCAGTGTTTTTAGTAGGATTGGGTGTTGTATTTTGTCAAAAGCTTTTTCTGCATCTATTGAGATAATCATGTGGTTTTTGTTAGCTTTGTTGTTAATGTGATCGATAATGCTAATAGATTTCCTAATATTGAACCAGCCCTGTAGTCCTGGTATGAATCCTACCTGATCATAATGTATTAATCTCATGATAAGATGCTGTATTCGTTTTGCTAAAATCTTATTTAAAATTTTTGCATCTATATTCATTAGGGAAATTGGTCTATAATTTTCTTTCTCTGTTTTGTCTCTTCCTGGTTTGGGTATCAAAACCATATTTGTATCATAGAAAGAATTTGGGAGGATTCCTTCTTCCCCAATTTTCAAAAATAGTGTATGTAGTATTGGAATTAACTGTTCTTTAAATGTTTGATAGAATTCACTTGTGAATCCATCTGGCCCTGGCGATTTTTTCCTAGGGAGTTCATTGATGGCTTGTTCAATTTCTTTTTCTGAGATGGGGTTGTTTAAGTATTCAACTTCCTCTTCTGTTAATCTGGGCAATTTGTATTTTTTAAAATATTCATCCATCTCGTTTAGATTATCGAATTTGTGGGCATAAAGTTGGGCAAAGTAGTTTCTAATTATTGTTTTAATTTCCTCCTCATAAGAGGTGAGTTCACCCCTTTCATTTTTAATATTAGTAATTTGATTTTCTTCTTTCTTTTTTTAAATCAGATTGACCAAAGGTTTATCAATTTTATTAGTTTTTTCATAAAACCAACTATTGGTTTTATTTATTAATTCAATAGTTTTCTTAATTTCAATTTTATTAATCTCTCCTTTGGTTTTCAGTATTTCTAATTTGGTATTTACTTGGGGATTTTCAATTTGTTCTTTTTCTAGCTTTTTCAACTGCAAGCCTAAGTCATTGATCTCCTCTTTCTCTATTTTATTTATGTAAGCATTCAAAGATATAAAACTTCCCCTAATAACTGCTTTTGCAGTATCCCATAAGTTTTGGTATGTTGTCTCACTATTTTCATTCTCTTGAATGAAATTGTTGATTGTTTCTATGATTTCTTCTTTAACCCGACCCTTCTTTAGAATTAGATTATTTAGTTTCCAATTGATTTTTGGTTTCTCTTTCCATGGCCTTTTATTACATGTAATTTTTAATGCATTATGATCTGAAAAGGATGTATTGATTATCTCTACCTTTCTGCACTGGATTGTGAGATTTTTATGTCCTAGTACATGGTCAATTTTTGTAAATGTTCCATGTACCGCTGAGAAAAAGGCATATTCCTTTCTATTCCCATTTAATGTTCTCCAAAGATCTATCATATCTACCTTATCCAGAGTTTTATTTACCTCCTTAACCTCTTTCTTGTTTATTTTGAGGTTGGATTTGTCGAGTTCAGAGAGGGGGAGGTTGAGGTCCCCCACTAGTATAGTTTTGCTATCAATTTCTTCCTTCAACTCCCCCAACCTCTCCTCTAAGAATCTAGATGCTATACCACTTGGAGCATACATGTTTAGTAATGATATTGCTTCATTGTCTATGGTGCCTTTTAGCAAGATATAGTTTCCATCCTTATCCCTTTTGATTAGATCTATTTCTGCTTTCGCTTTGTCTGAGATTAGGATTGCTACTCCTGCCTTTCTTACATGTGCTGAAGCACAATATATTCTGCTCCATCCTTTGACCTTTATCCTATGTGTATCCCCCCGTTTCAAATGTGTTTCTTGTAAGTAGCATATTGTTGGATTATGGCTTTTAATCCATTCTGCTATCCGTCTCCGTTTTATGGGAGAGTTCATCCCATTCACATTCACAGTTATGATTACAATCTGTGTATTTCCCTCCAACCTCTTTCCCACCATTTGTGCTTTTAGCTCTCCCGTCTCCCTTCCCGTCCTCAACAGTATTCACTTTTCTCCCCCTCCTCCTGCAGCCTTCCCCTCCTTCTTTTAGCCCCCCTCCCTTTTACTCCCCTTTACTCTTATTGCTTCTTTCCTCCCTTTTAGCCACCCTCCCCTTTCTTCCCCCTTCCCCTCCTACTACCTATAGAGCTAGTTAGTATTATCTACTTAAGGTTATTGTTCCCTCCTTTGAACAAATCAGATGAGAGTACCTCTCAAACAATGCTCATCTCCCTCCCCTCCTTCCCTCTACTATAGTTTTGTACTTCTTCCTGTGATATAATTTGCCATTTTCTGCTTCCCCCTTTTCATACCTCCTATTACAATCCCTTCTCATACTTAAATCATATTTTGACATGACATCATTTACTTTATGCCCGTTCCCTCTACATATATCCCTTTTATCATAATAGCTGCACAGTTCTCAAGATTAACAGGTATCATCTTCCCTTATAGGGAGGTAAACAGTTTGCCCTAATTGAGTAGCAAGATTTTGTTTTTGTTTTTTCCCCTCTGTTTACCTTTTTATGATTCTCTGGAGACCTGCATTTGAAGATCAAATTGTCTATTGAGTTCTGGTGTTTTGGTCAGGAAGCTCTGGAAATCTCTTATTTCGTTGAATGACTTTCTCCTTGCCTGAAATGTTATGCTGAACTTTGCTGGGTAGTTGATCCTTGGTTGAAGTCCCAACTCCTTTGCCTTACGGAATATTGGGTTCCAATTCTTTCGATCTTTTAATGTAGAAGCTGCAAGGTCCTGTGTGATCCTGACTGTGTGTCCTTGATATTTGAATTGTTTCTTTCTGGCTGCTTGTAGTATTTTCTCCTTCACTTGATAGCTCTGGAATTTGGCAACTATATTTCTTGGGGTTTTGAGTTTGGGATCCCTTTCTTTAGGGGAACGGTGGATTCTTACGATGACTATTTTGCCCTCTGAGTCTAGTACTTCTGGGCAGTTTTCCTTGAGGATTTCCTGGAAGATATTGTCCAGACTCTTTTCTTCATCATGGGTTTCTGGCAGGCCAATAATTCTTAAATTTTCTCTCCTGGATCTATTTTCCAGGTCAGTTGTTTTTCCAATTAAATATTTTACATTTTCTTCTATCTTTTCATTCTTTAGATTTTGTTTGACTGATTCTTGTTGCCTCATTGAGTCATTAGTTTCTACTTGCCCAATTCTAATCTTCATCGTATTGTTTTCTTCAGTTAGCTTTTGCATCTCCTTTTCCATCTGACCAATTTTTCCCTTTAAGGAGCTATTTTCTCCATTTAATTTTTGTACTTCTTTTTCCATTCGACCAATTTTCCCAGTTAGGTTTTGGGTTTCCTTTTCCATCTGATCAATTTTCCCAATTAGGTTTTGGGTTTCCTTTTCCGTTTGATTAACTCTTCCTTTTAGGGAATTATTCTCTCCAGTTAATTTTTGAACTTCCTTTTCCATTTGTTCAATTTTCCTTTTCAGAGTGATGTTCTCATCAGTGAATTCTTTTTTTATAATTTTAAAATCATTGGCCAGTTTTTCTTTTATATCCTTCCTCAGATGTTCCAGGTAATCTAGTTGTGCTTGCAAGAAATTCATAGTCCCATCTGAGGTTTCAGATGGAAATACAGTCTCAGCTCTGACCTCTTTGGTGTTTGTGTTTTGGTCCTTATCCCCATAGAAAGATTCTATGGTTTTTTCACTTTTCGTCTGCTTTTTCCGATTCATGATTTTGGCTGAGTGTTGTAGCTTCTGGTTCTTTCAGTCAGAAGGTACAGATCTTTAAGTTGAGTTGATGTGTGTCTAGGCTAAAAGCAGGCTTTTTTTTTTTGTTTGTTTGTTTCCCAGATCAACCCTGGGGTTAGCTTGTTAGGTGTGTGGGAGGGGTGGTCTGGTCTCAGGAGATCTCCTCAGCTGACCTGAGGCATAGGCAAGGTCAGGGGATGGTGATCCCAGCTTCCCTATTGTCTTCCCTTTTCCCCTGGAGGGCTGGGGCACGCCTAGAAGCTAATGCGTGTTCCCACCCCTCCTGGGGCTTGTCTCCCGGCTCTGAGGCTTGCCTGGGTCTCAGTGTGAATTTTCTCTACCCTGGGTCATCTGTCCTTCCAGATCGCCTCCGCCACAGTAGGAAGAATCCCCCTTTGCTATTTTTCTAGCCTCTGGTGTTATGAGACTATTTGCCCCCTTCTGCTGTTCCCGCTGATCCAGGATTTATCTGGGGAAGAATTTTATGGTTCTTTCACGGTCATCAGGGGGGAGGAGAGAGCATTTACTGATCACTCTGCCATCCTAGCTCCTGGAAGTTCAAGTAGGTGACTTACCAAAGTTTAGTCTTCAGGCTGAAGGGTTCAAGGGCTGCTGAGCTGATATCTGGTGCTCAGCAGCTCTCACCAGCTCAGTTTGGCCTGTCTCCTGCTCCGCTGGTTTCGCCCGCCACTCTCGGGCTTCTCAGGTCCCTTCTGCCCTGCTGCGCTGACTGCGCTGCGCTGTGCGCTGGGGGCTTACCCCTGCGGAACAGATCCTTCCCGTGGACCTTCCAGTCCAACCTGGGCTCTGAATCTGTTAAGGACTGTCACCCACTGGATTCTACACCTCCAAAGTCTGGTCAGATTCTCCTTTCAGAGATATCCAGAGGAGTTTGTCCAGGAGCTTAGGTGAGTCGTTGCTTTCACTCTGCCATCTTAGCTCTGCCCCTCCTTCTAGAACAATTTTGAAGAAGAAAACACCTTCAGCAGGGAAATCCAAGAAGGTTTCACTAAGGACCTGAGCTGAGCTTTGAAGAAAGAGAGGGATTCTGAGAGATAGAGGTGTGATTTCCAAGCATGGGGAATGTTTTGTGCATAATGTTAAAGTAGGAGATAGCATTATCAAGTCTGAGAATGACCAGTAGTATAACTTATCTGAGATACAAAGTGCACTGAGGGGAAAAGAGTGAAGTAACACTTGAAATGAAGTCTATAACCTGTTTGTGAAAGATTTCAAGTGCCAGGCAAGTTTGTATTTTGTCTTAGAGACAATAGAGAGTCACAGAAGATTTTCTGAATAGAGCAGTGGGATGGTCAGATCTATACATTACTAAGACAATTTTGTCAGTTATGTGAATCTGAGATTAAAGAAAAGATTACTGGAAATGGGTAAAACATTTAGGAAGCTATAATAATAGTATAGGTAAGTATTAATAATTTATCTCAGGAGATAGTAACAGTGTACATGGAGAGAATGGGAGAGGGGAGAAACAATGAGTGGGAGGAAGAGAATTAGCACTGGGTTTTGATGGAAGGAATGTGGTATTTCAACTCAGAGGGGAGGGGTTTCAAGTGCACAGTTGGATAAGTCATTTCATAACTTTGGACTCATTTCCTCATCTATAAAATAAGAGACTTGAACTACATGAGCTTTAAGCTCCCTTCCAGCTTGAAATCCATAATCCTATAATTTGAAGATGAGAAGAGATTCCATCTTTTATACTCTCATGTGATTAAGAAGATGGGTATTAATTTAACAGAATTAGGAAGACTTTTAGAAGACGAACAAAGATTTTTTGTAGTTGTTGGGGTTTAGGTACACAGGTAAATACTGAGTGTAGCATGTTAGGAATGGATGATTAAGTTATAGCAAGATAGAAAAGTATAAATGTGAGTAGATGCAGACAACAGAAGAAACAAAAGTATCAAATTAAAAAAAATACCTGCAGTGTTGCAATAGAAACTATAAGGAGAAGAAAAGTAAACCTTACAAGAAAATATCTCAGAAATACTTAGACAAAAGAATTGAATAAATAAGAAAGTCAATACAATGAACAGTGGATAAAATAAAGGAAAAATATTTTTCCCAAAGAAAATAAGACTATAGCATTTGCTTATAAAAGATATTTGACTTTCCAAAAAGAACTTCTGTAGTTGTTTATTATCAACACAAAAGATATAAAGGAAAACTTGTGATCTACTGCATATGACAAGAAATAATATCATCAAAAGAAAATGTCAAGACTGACAGTAGTGACAATGAGGCAGAGGACTCTCAGGACAGAGTAGATGAAGGAAAGAAAAATCATGCAGCAGCGATAGAATAAGCAGAGACAAATAATTAACAACCTTAAGAAACATGTGATATTCAATAGAGTTTTCTAAAGAAGAAACACAAGTTAACAAGCTAACCTACATTAGGTTTTCCTGATGCAGCCAGTTCTCACTGCTTTCCCATGTTGTAAACTTACTTTGCATATTCAGCACCACTCTCTCTCTAATACAATAACCCAATACATAACTAACTGCCTTTTTCTCACAAATCCTTTCTTCTTGATAAATTCCCAAAGTCTATTTCTGTTGAGATTCTCTCCATCTTTCTAGTCCCCAGGTTCAAACCCCCCTTGCAATTCTTATCTCTTCATTCTCCCTTACCCTATACATCCAATCAGTTGCCAAGTCTTGCTGATTCTATTTTCACAATGTCTTTTGCATTAATTTTCTCTAAACCCAAAGTTGTTCAGGCCATTGTCACCATTCATGTGGACCATTACAATAGCCTGCTAATTAGTTTTTCTGTCTTATCCCTCTGATCCATCCTCCACATATTTCCCAAAACATTTTCCCTAAAATAAAGATCTAAGTTTGATGACCTTGCACACCTCTGACTCACTTAAATCCAATTCACATACAATTGAAGATGTCACCTATCATGTCATTGGTCCTTCTCAAAAATGAAGGATGAACAACAATTACATGTAGGTAGCTAGATATAGTAATGGATAGCGCAACGGGCCTGGAGATAGGAAGACTGAGGTTCACATGTAGCCTCAGACACAGCTAAGTGACTCCAAGCAAGTCACTAATTTCTCTGTCAATTGTCTCATCTGTAAAATGGAGGTATTAATAGCCCCCACCTCTAAGGATTTTTGTGAGGATGAGATGAGAGGCTGTTTGTAAGACACTCAGGACATAGGAGGTACTATATAAATGTTAGCTATTTCTTCCTTTTTGTGTATTGTCTTGTTCCATTAGTTTTTAAGCTTTTTGACAGCAGGGACTATCTTACTTTTTATTTGTATCACCAACAATTTGGACAGAGTCTGACATATAGTAGGCTCTTAATAAATGTTTACTGATCCAGGATAAAATACAAATTTCTGTTCAACAGTTAAAGCTCTTTACAACCATTTTCTAGGCTCACTATACTTCTTCATCCATTCTGTAATCTAGCCACACTCACCTTCTTCATATATTAATAAGCACTGTTTCATTTTAAATTTGCAAAGGTTATTTGTCATGCCTATCTTGCAAACTTTTCTTACCTATGCCTTTTAGAATGTTGAGTTTCTTTCAAACCTCTGCAGACAAAACCAAAATCTACCTGAGGATTTTCTTGATCCCCTAACTTACCAATAGCCCCAGTCCACAAAGTATCACTTTGCATTTGGGTTATATATATATATACGTATGATTTTATCGTCACCCTGAATTTAATGTAAGCTCCTTGAACACCCTATCTTGTTTATTTTTCTCTTTATATCTGTAGTACCTAGCTTAGTAGTTAAATTTAATTTGAATCTTTAAAAAATACTCAAAATCACTAACAATCAGAAATTCCCAGTCACATAAAATGAAGTTCAAACCTCATATGCAACAAATCAGCAAATGTGGGAAAATAAGAGAGGAGGAGCAAAAAAAAAAAAATATTGATAAGGATATAGGGAAACAGGAATAGTAACAATGAAAGTAACTGAGATTATGCAAGAAAAATAACAAAATTGTTCACTTAATTGGGTCCAATATCCTATTATTATATTTATTTCTTAAAGTAAATGAAAATCAGAAAAAAATTAATTGTATAAAATATTATTTTAGCAATATTTGTAAAAAACATAAAGTTGGAAATAACTCATGAATCCCACAATTCAGATTGAATAAATTCCATTATTTAAATGTAAATGAATATTTGTACAGATTCCAAAGAAATTTAAGAAGTCCTACATAAAATGATACAGACTGTACAGAACAGAATCAAAAGAACAAAAGAATACTGTGAAGTATCAATTAAGACAATTGTAAATATCAGCAAAAATCAGTTTAGGTGAGACTTCTGGCAACCAAGATGACAGAGTAAGCAGTAAAACATTGTTATTTTCCCATTTCACCTATAAAAAAACATAAAATAGAGTCCAGAATAAATCCTGGTATAGCAGAAACAGCTGAAAGATGAGGTGGAGTAGTTTTTTACCCCAGAAAACTTGAAGGATCAGCAAGAAAGGTCCATGTCACTCCAGTAAAAGGGGAGTGCATCCCAGGATAGGAAGCATGCCATCATGCCAGCAGCAAGCCCTACCTCAGCATACCAGTGGGAGATCCCGAGCCCCAGTGTGGTGGAACAGACAAATCACCAACACCAAGATTCCCCGACCCCCACCCCCATAGGCCTTAGCATAGCCAGGGAAACCAATAGACTCCAATTGTGGAAAGCAACACATGCTTCAGCACAACCCAAGAAAAACAGGCATCCTCTAGGGGCCAGACCTCCACATACTTCAGTGTAGATAGAGAAACACTGAAAACATCCAGCAGGATTCAGCCCACACTATACCCCACCGCTGGGACCCTGGTTTTGCACCCCAACAATCTCCAGCAGTGCCAGCAACCCCTCCACTAAATCCTCTCAACGCATCACCAAACATTAGGGTCATGGCATAGGCCTCAGGGCAACATCAGCACAGGACCAGGTAAAAAGACAAGGGCTGCAGCTACTAACACAAGAAGCACAAGACAGCAGAGATCAAATTTTTATAAAAAGGGAAAAAAGATGAGAAAAAATAAATAAAAGTAAAGAATCTGACCATAGAAAGTTTTTATGGTAATACAGAAGTCTAAGACACAAACTCAGAAGATGTCAACAATGTTAAAACATGGAGAGAACTGAGTTAAATTTATAAAAATAAGAGCCATTCCCAAACTCATAAATGATCACAAGATACGATCAGTTTACAGGTGAAGTAATCAAAACTATCTACATCCATTTGAAAACAATACTCTAACTCACTACTGATTGGAGCAATGAAGATTCAAATAAATCTGAACTACTACTTTATACCTGTTAAATTGGCTAACAGGACAGAAAAGGTAAATGACAAATATTGAAGAGCATATGGGAAAATGAGACAAAAATGCACTGTTGGGAGAGATGTGAACTGATTCAACTATGAGGTAGAGTAATTTAGAACTATGCTAAAAGGGTATAAAACCATGCATACCCTTTGACCTGCATTACCACTAATAGGTCTATATCACAAAAGAAATTTTTAAAAAAAGGAAAAGGACCTATATGTACAAAAATATTTGTAGCAGTTCATTTTGGGGGGTAAATAATTAGAAATTGAGGGGGATTATGATCAATTTGGGAAAGGCTGAACAAGCCATAGTATGTGATTTTGATAGAACACTATTGTACTATAAGAAATGATGAGCAGGTGTAACAGCAAGGACCCTGACATACACAGGAAGGCCTACTATCAGCTTTTTAGATATGCATTTCTTAAAGGAAAGGAACTTTTGAGGGGTTCACAATCAATTTAATCAAGCACATATATCATTCACTAATAGAAAAAATACAAGAGAAATAAAGACCCATACACACATATACATATATATACATATATACATATCACACACACACACACACACACACACACACACACACACACACACATATATATGCACACACACACACATTTAGAACAAGAGGGCATCACAACCCTTGAGGACCAGTGTCTCATTAGAAACTTAAAAAAAGCATGGGCTCTCCTACAGGTCTTCCCAGGCCCATTAATGGTTGGGGAATATGTTCTTCAATCACATTAAAATAATTAACAATACAAATACAAATACTGTTTCTAGTTAAAGAAACTCTTGTTTCTGCTCTTTACTCCTGGTAAAATCTCTTAGCTGATAAAGGCAAGATTCAGTCAGAGGCACTTGATTATACTAAAACAAAAAACAGCAAAAGATCCTACTTTGCTTGCCATTACTACAGGTTGCTCTCAGAACAACCTGGAAAGACTTACATGAACTGATGCAAAGTGAAATGTACTACATACAAACTAGTAGAATTCTTGTAAGAAGTGAATGTTATGAATGGCTTAGCGATTCTCAGAAACACAATGATCCAAGACAACTCTGAAGGACTTATGAAAAATGCTATCCATAGCCAGAAATATTACTGATGGTGCCTGAATATAGATTGAAGTATATTTTTTTCTTATTTTTCTTCAGGCTCTTTTTTTTCTGTGTTTTTTTTACCATGACTATTGTGGATGTTTTGCGTGACTACACATGTGTAACCTATATCAAACTGCTTGCCTTCTCAATGGAGGTAGAAATGGGGAAGGAGGAAGGGAGAGAATTAGGAACTCAAAGTTTTAAAAATGAATGTAAAAAATTGTTTTTACATCTAACTGGGGGAAATTTTTAATAAGTAAATTAGCAAAAAGACAACATAAGGGATTCAATAGAGCTAAGCTATTTATATGCCTACAAATGAAAATGATAGATGTAAATACTAAGAATTATATCACTAGTAGTACAGATAAAAGAATATAAGTAGGGGGGGCGGAGCCAAGATGGCAAAGTAGAAAGATGCACATACACACAGCTCCGAGCCCACAAACCACAGAGTGGCTAGAGGGGACCAAGCCAGGGCGAATTCTGCACCCAGAGACCACGGAGTATTGGAGCGAGGGAGATTTCTGCTCTGGAGAGACCTGCAAACCTCTCGCGGGGGGTCCTTTGCCCCGCGGACTGGGGGCCGGGACAGGGAGCAGAGTGCAGTCCCGCCGCAGCCATGACACCGAGGGGAAGAGATCTGAGAGGGCTACGGGGAAGGGATCTCCAGCGGCCACGCGGGTCCCCCCACCCACAGAGGGACCTGCAAACCTCTCGCAAAAGGTCCGTTGCGCTGCAGACGCGGTGCCCAGCCCAGACCTGCGGCGGCGGCCACGGCTCTGAGAGACACGGATCTGGGAGAGCTCCAGAGACGGGATCTTCAGCGGCAGCACAAGCCCCCCCACCAACAGGTGACTGACGGGGGTAGGTGAGAGTCTCTTTGGCGGGTTGAGAGGGGAGTGGGGTGCTCCCATGGCTCAGGCCCCCCCAGGAGATGGAAGCTGAGAGGCGGCTGCAGACAGGGGCTCCCCAAGCGGGCGGGAGCCTGGATCCATTGTGGAAGGTCTATGCATAAACCCCCTGAGGGAACTGAGCCAGAGAGGCGGCCCTGCCCATGACCTCAGCACATGAACTTAATTTAACACTGAATAGCAGCCCTGCCCCCGCCAAAAACTCTAAGGCGGGAAGCAGCATTTGAATCTCAGTCCCCAAACGCTGGCTGGGAGGACCAGGAGGTGAGGTGGGTATGAGGAGAACATTCAGAGGTCAGGCCACTGGTTGGAAAAAATGCCAAGAAAAGGGAAAAGAAATAAAACTATTGAAGGGTATTTTAGCGGAGAAAAGACACTTCCTCCCTTCCTTTCTGATGGGGAGGAACAATGCTTGCCATCAGGCAAAGACACAGAAATCGAGAATTCTGTGTCCCAGCCCACCCAATGGGCTCGGGCCATGGAAGAGCTCAAGAGGAATTTTGAAAATCAAGTTAGAGAGATGGAGGAAAGACTGGGAAGGGAAATGAGAAGGATGAGGGAGAAGCATGAAAAGCAGATCAGCTCTCTGCTAAAGGAGAATCAAAAAAATCTTGAAGAAATTGGCACCTTGAGAACTAGCCTAACTCAGCTGGCAAGGGAGGTGCAAGGGGCCAATGAGGAGAAGAATGCTTTCAAAAGCAGAATTAACCAAATGGAAAAGGAGATACAAAAGCTCACTGAAGAAAATAGATCTTTCAAATCTGGAATGGTACGGATGGACGCTAAGGACTTTTCGAGAAAGACAGATATCTCAGAACATACCGCGCAGATTTGAAAAATGGAAGATAATGTGAAATATCTTATTGGAAAAACAACTGACCTGGAAAATAGAATCAGGAGAGACAATGTAAAAATTCTGGGACTACCTGAAAACCATGATCAAAAGAAGAGCCTAGACATCATCTTCCATGAAATTATCAAGAAAAACTGCCCTGAGATTCTAGAACCAGAAGGCAAAATAAATATTCAAGGAATCTGCAGAATACCGCACGAAAGAGATCCAAAAAGAGAAACTTCTAGGAGCATTGTGGCCAAATTCCTGAATTCCCAGGTGAAAGAGAAAATATTGCAAGCAGCTAGAAAGAAACTATTCAAGTATTGTGGAAATACAATCAGGATAGCACAAGATCTGGCACCCTCTACATTGAGGGATAGAAGGGAATGGAATAGGATATTCCAGAAGTCAAAGGAACTAGGACTGAAGCCAAGAATCACCTACCCAGCAAAGCTGAGTATAATACTTCAGGAGACAAAATGGTCTTTCAATGAAATAGAGGACTTTCAAATTTTCCTGATGAAAAGACCAGAGCTGGAAAGAAAATTTGACTTTCTAACACAAGAATGAAGAAGAACCATGAAAAGGTGAACAGCAAAGAGAAGTCATAAGGGACTTACTAAAGTTGAACTGTTTACATTCCTACATGGAAAGACAATATTTGTAACTCTTGAAACATTTCAGTATCTGGGTACTGGGTGGGAGTACACACACACACACATGCACACACGCACACATACATAGAGACAGAGTATACAGAGTGAATTGAAGAGGATGGGATCATATCTTAAAAAAAAAAATGAAATCAAGCAGTGAGAGAGAAATATTGGGAGGAGAAAGGGAGAAGTTATATGGGGCAAATTATCTCTCATAAAAGAGGCAAGCAAAAGACCTATTAGTGGTGAGATAAAGAGGGGAGGCAAGAGAAAAACATGAGGTCTACTCTCATCACATTCCACTAAAGGAAAGAATATAATGCACACTCATTTTGATAGGAAAACCTATCTCATAATACAGGAGAGTGGGGGACAGGGGCACAAGCAGGGTGGGGGGGAGAATGGAGGGGAGGGCATGGGGAGGAGAATGCAATACGAGGTCAACACTCATGGGGAGGGAAAGGACCATAAGAAAATAGAAGTAAAGGGGGACAGGATAGGATGGAGGGAAATATAGTTAGTCCTATACAACTCAACTAATATGGAAATCATTTGCAAAACTAAACAGATATGGCCTATATTGAATTGCCTGTCTTCCAAGGGGAAGGGGTGGAGAGGGAGGGAGCCAAAGAAGTTGGAACTCAAAGTGTTAGGACCAAATGTAATGTTCTTACCACTGGGTAACAAGAAATACAGGTTAAGGGGTCAAGAAAGCTATCCGGCCCTACAGGACAAAAGAGAAGATGGAGACAAGGGCAGGGAGGGAGGATAGAGGAGAGAGCAGATAGGTCACAGGGGCAATCAGAAAGCTCGGGTTTGGGGGGGGGAGGGGATAAAAGGGGAGAACATTTGTAACCCAAAATTGTGTGAAAATAAATGTTAAAAGTTAAATAAAAAAAAGAAAAAAAAGAATATAAGTAAAGGGAGGGTAGTAGTAAAAGGAGAATTTGAGGGAATAACATAAAATATTAAGGGATGCAAAAGAAGAATGCAATGGATGTAGAAGGGAGAGATAAAATGAAGTAAATTATTTCACATGAAGAGGCCTGAAAGACCTATTACAGTGGAGAGGAAAATGGGAGAGTAGGTGACAAGCATTGCTTCAGTCTTATTCTCATCAGTCAGTATTGGCCCAAAGAGGGAATCACATACGTAATCAGTTGAATATAGAAATCTGTCTTACCAGACAGTGAAGCAGGAGGGGAGGAGATTAAGTAAAAGGGGGCTGACAAAAAGGAGGACAAATCAGGAGAGGTGGTAGAGAGAAGGAAAGCACTGGGGAAGAGGGAAAGGGTGAGGGAGAGGACAGACAGGAAGAAACATGACATGGAGGAAAATACATAGTAATCATAACTGTGAATGTGAATGGGATAAACTCTCCATAAAACATAAATACATGGCAAAGTGGACCAAAAACCATTATCCTACAATTTATTGTTTACAAGAAACATATCTGAAGCAGACAGATACACACAGAGTAAAGTTAAGGGGCTGGAGTTGAATCTAATATGCTTCAGTTGAAGTTAAAAAAAAAAAAATTAGGGGTAGCCATCCTGAGGTCAGACAAAGTTAAAGCTATAATAGATCTAATTAAAACAGATAAGGAAGGAAACTATATCTTTCTAAGAGGTACTGTGGAAAATTAAGTAATATCAATACTAAAAAAGTATATACCAAGTGGTATAGCATTCAAATTCTTACAGAAGAAGTGCGTTACAAGAAGAAATAGACAGTAAAACAATACTAGTGGAGAACTTCAACTGCCCCCTCTCAGAACTTTGATAAATCCAACTAAAAAATAAGCAAGAAATCAACTAAGGAGGTAAATTGAAGATTAGAAAAGTTGGATATGATAGGCCTTTGTAGAAAACTGAATGAGAACAGAAAGGAAAATACTTTTTTTCCCTTCAGAAGTACATGGCATATAGACAAAAACTGACTGTAACAGGGCATGTAAACCTCAAAATCAAATGTAAAAAGACAAATATTAAATACATTCTTTTTGGATCATAATGCAATAAAATCACATTCAAAAAAGAGCAGTAGAAAGATAGAAAAATTCATTGGAAACTAAATAGTCTAATCCTGAAGAATAAGTGTGGTAAAAAACAGATCATAGAAACAATCAATAATTTCATTAAAGAAAATGACAAGACAACATACTGAAATTTACGTGACACAGCCAAGGCAGTGCTTAGGATAAAAGGTATTTCTCTATTTCTTACACCAACAAAATAGAAAATACAACAGATCAATGAACTGAGTAAAAAAACTAGAAAAAAAAAACTAGAAAAAAAACACATTAGAAATCCCCAATTAAGTAACAGATTGGAGATCCTGAAAATCAAAGGTGATATTAAGTTTAAAAGTAAGAAAATAACAACAACAATAACAACTTTTGCTAACAAATAAATCTAGGTGCTGGTTGTATGCAAAAAAATAGAAAGATAAGCCATTGGTTCAATTAATTAAAATAAAGAAAGAAGAAACCCAAATATATAGTATCAAAAATGAAAATAAGGAAATCGCCATCAAGGAAGAAGAAATTAAAGCAATTATAAGGAAATATTTTGCCAAATTATAAGCCATTAAATCTCATAGTCTGAATGAAATAGACAAATATTTATGAAATAATGTAAATTACCCAGATTAACAGATCAGGAGAAAGAATGCCAGAATAACCATATCTTAGACAAAAAATTCAATAAGCCATTAATGAATTCCCTAGGAAAATTTCCCCAGGGCCAGATAGATTCATGGGTGAATTTTACCAAGTAGTTAAAACACAATTAATTCTAGCACTTTATAAACTATTTGGAAAAATAGGCAAAAAAGGAGTCCTACCAAACTCCTTTTATGACGCAGATATGGTGGCGATAATTAAACCATGAAGAGCTAAAACAGAAAGAAATGTTTAGGCCAATTTCAATAATGAATATCAAAGCAAACATTCTGAACAATATACTAGCAAGGTAATTACAGCAATTTATCATGAGGATGATACACTATGACCAGGTGGGATTTATGCCAGGAATGCAGGGTTAGTTGAATACAAGAGAACTATCAACATTGGTGATATCAATAACAAAACCAACAGAAATCATACTTCTGGCAAAATACAGCATCCATTCCTGTTAAAAACATTAGAGAACATAAGAATAAACAGAGTTTTTCTTAAAATGATAAGCAGTTTCTATTAAAAACCATCAGAAACACTATATTTTATGGGGATAAACTAGAAGCTAGAATAAGATCATGGTGGAACAAGCATGCACATTATCACCACTATTATTCAACATTGTACTAGAAATGTTACCTTTAGCAATAAGAGAAGAAAAAGAAATTGAAGGAATCAGACTAGACAAAGAGGAAACAAAATTATCACTCTTTGCAAATGAGTATAGAAGTACCAAATGAGTTGGTATACTTAGAGAATCCTAGAGAACCAACTAAAAGAAATTACTTGGAATAATTAAAACTTTAGCAAAATTATAGGATATAAGATAAGCCCACACAAATCATCAGCATTTCTTTATATGACCAATAAAGTCCAGAAGCATGAGAGAGAAACAGCAATTTCATTTAAAATAATTGTAAACAACATAAAATACTTAGTAGTCTATCTGTGAAGACAAAACAATTTATATGAACACAATTACAAAGCACTTTTTTTTTTGCAAGAGTAGGGGCACCCCATACATTTATTTTTTTTTACACTTAACAGTATTTTATGTTTTCCAGTTACATGTAAAGATAATTTTTAACATTCATTTTTGTAAAATTTTGGTTTCCAAATTTTTCTCTTTCCTTCCCTTGTTTCCTTCCCCCTCAAGATGGCATGCAATCTCATATAGGCTATACATGTACAATCACATTAAACATATCTCCACTTTAGTCATGCTTGAAAGAATCAGAACAAAAGGGAAAAACCACAAGAAAGAAAAAAACAAAAAGTGAAAATAGTATGCTTTGATCTCCATTCAGATTACACAGTTCTTCTGTGGATGTGGATAGCATTTTCCATCATGAGTCTTTTGGAATTGTCATAGATTCTTGCATTGCTGAGAAGAGCTAAGTTGATCATAGTTGATCACTGATGTTACTGTGTACAACATTCTGGTTCTGCTCATTTTACTCAGCATCACTAACTATAGACTTTAAAAGAAACACTTTTCACAGAAATAAAATGAGATCAAACAATTAGAAAAATATACATTGCTCATGGGTAGGCTAAGCCAAAATGCTAAAAATGACCATTTCGCCTTAACTAATTTACTTATTCAGTGCCATATCAATCAAACTATCAAAAATTATTTTATAGGGCTAGGAGAAAACAACAAAATTCAACTGGAAGAACAAATGGTCAAGAACATCAAGTTAATTAATCAAAAAAATACAAAGGCAAGTGGCCTAGTGATACAAGATCTCAAAGTATATTATAAATCAATAATCATCAAACTATCTGGTATTGGCTAAGAAATAGAGAGGTGGATCAGTAAAATAGATTAGGTACACAAGACACACCTAGTGTTTGATAAACTGAAAGACTCCAGATTTGGGGATAAAAACTCACTATTTGACTCCTGGGAAAACTGAAAAATGATAGGACACAAAGTAGATATAGACCAACATGTCATACTGTATACCAGTATAAGGTCAAAAACAGTACATGATTTAGACATAAATGATGACATCATAAGCAAATTAGAAGACAAGGAATAGTTTATTTTATTGGAAAAGGAAGAATTCATGAAAAAATAGTAGTAAAAAGTATTACAAAATATAAGATAAATAATTTTAATTATATTAAATTAAAAAGTTTTGCACAAACAAAACCAATGCAATCAAGATTAGAAAGAAAGCAAATGTCTCTGATAGAGGCTTCATTTTTTAAATATATAGAGAACTGAGCCAAATTTATAAGACTATAATTCATTCCCCAATTGATAAATGGTCAAAGGATATGAACAATGAGTTTTCAGATGAAGAAATCAAAGCTATCTGTAGGCATATGAAGAAGTGCTCTAAATCACTTTTAATCAGAGAACTGCTTATTTAAAACAATCCTGTGATACCACCTCACACTTATCAGACTGTCTAGTATGACAAAAAAGGAAAAGGATACATATTGGAGAACATGTGGGAAAACTGGAACACTAATATGTTTTTGGTGGAGTTCTGAACTGATCCAACCCTTCTTGAGAGTAATTTGGAACTATTCCTGAAGGGTAACCAAACTGTGAATACTTTGATCCAGCAATATCACTACCAGGTCTATATCCCTAAGAGATCATAAAAAATGGAAAAGGACATTTTTGTGCAAAAAAATGTTTATAGCATCCCTTTTCATGATGGCAAAATATTGGAAACTGAGGAGATACCCATCAAATGGGGAATGGCTGAACATGAGTGCAATGGAATACTATTGTGCAATAACAAGTGATGAATAGGCAGCTTTCAAAAAATCCTGGAAATACTTGTATGAACTAATGCAAAGGAAAATGAGGAGAACCAAGAAAACATCGTACACAGTATCAGCAATATTGTTGATGATCAACTCTGAATGACTCAGCTCTTCTTACTAACACAATGATCCAAGACAAGTACAAAGTACTAATGGTGAAGTGTAATCCACATCCAGAAAAAGAACTATGAAGTCTGAATGCAAATCAAAGCAGATTATTTTCACTTACTTTATTCCTTCTTGCATTTTTTTTCATCTTGAGCTATTTTCTGTTTCACAACCATGAGTAACATGGAAATATTTTTACACGATGGAAGAGGTATAAACTGCATCAAACTGTCTACCATTTTCAGAAGAGGGAGGGAGAGAAAGAAAAAAATTTGGAACTCAAAATACTGTAAAAAAAATTCTAATAATTTTATTGACATGTAACTGGGGGGAAATAAAATAGTGTTAACCTTAAAAATAGAAGGAAAATAAATAAAATAAAAGCCTCTGTTTGTGTGTTGTTGGTGGTGTTAAATCAGTTTAAAATAATAGGCAGTACTGGAGCTAGCTAAATCATATTATTTTTCTTTTAACAAGTGGAAAGCCACTAAGGAATAAATTATATATATACCAGTCCTTACACTCACTCTCTTATATTCTGTTTTCAAGTTACCCATTATTTAGGATTGCCTTGTGAATGACCTGAGGTTTTAAATATATGAAACCTAAATTCATCAAGGAGAAAAGAAAAGGAATGTAACATAATGCCATTTCTTTGCCTAATTTCTTGGAAGAAAACTTAGATATTTGTATGAAAGAATTAATACATCTTTTATTTTTAAAGATTTTCTGGTTAACATACTTTAAAAAGTTGTTTTGCTTAGTAATACTCAATGTAAAAGGATACGTCAGTTCAAGTACCATCTCTTTGAAGATGTCTATCCATTTTTACCCTGCTCCTAATGCCACTCCCCATTCCACCAAGTTTACTTCCATCTTCTGTGTGTGTGTGTCAATGTATGTATATGTACATATATGCTAACTACAACAATTCAACTATAATTTTAAAAGTTATAAAAATGTGAAAGCAACACAAATTATAATCCTTAAATCAATATTTTTCTATACCTATCTATTTAAATTTCTCTCATTAAAATGCAAACTCCTTAAGGGTAGGGATTTTTTTTGTGGATTTGTGTGTGTTTGTGTGTGTGTGTATGTGTGTGTTTGCTTTTTATCTCTATCCCTAAGCCACCACATCATCTGGCACATAGTATCATTAGTTTCTTAGATATATCAATTGATAAACATTTTTTAGGCACCTACTATATTCTAGACACTGTGCTAAGTACAGGCCTAACAAAGGTTATTTTTAGAAGTTAATCTCAAGAACATTTATTTTTATGATATCAAGAATTCATTGCTATTAATAATTTTATTTCCAAATTTTTGTAAATGAAACCCATTTTTTATGAGCATTCACATACACATTGAGCTCTGCTCATTATACTAAATACATTTTTTTCCCATATCTTAGTTATTTTTCCTTTTTGTTTCTGGAAAAAGAAAAACAGATTTTTTTAAAATTTTTCCTTCTGTTTTATACATTTAATATTTTTCCAATTACATGTAAAGATAGTTTTTAACATTCATTTTTGTAATATTTTGAATTCCAGCATGTTTTTTCCTTCCCTCTGCTCCCTCTTCCTCCCAAAGACAGCAAGCGATCTCATACAGGTTATACATATACAATCATGTTAAACATATTTCCTCATTGGTTGTTGTCCTTTTTTTTGAAGAGGACCAAAATGACATCACCATGACAAAGTGAAGTTTCAGTGTATCCGATTATGACTGGTCAGACCAATATGAGCTCAGAATACTCTACCACAGGTTAGGTACAGATATTCCATGTGAATATTTGGGGTGGATACTCTAAATTTGTGCATCCTACATTTACTTTGTGCTGTCTCAATTATGCTTTGCTTATACAGCACAGCACTCTTTTTGATGTGGGCATGCCATGCTCAGTGGTCCTGTGTCAGTATCTCCCATGTTGCACAGTAATGTTGTGAAAGAAAAACCAGAACCAAAAGGGAAAACCCCTAGACAAAAGAAGTGAAAATAGTATGGTTCAATTGTTATTCAAACTCAATAGTTCTTTTTCTGGATGTAGATAGTGTTTTCCATCACCAGTCTTTTGGAATTGTCTTGGATCACTGTATTGCTGAGAAGAGCTAATTCTATCGTAGTTGAGCATCACACAATGTTTCTGTTGCTATGCACAATGTTCTGCTGGTTCTGCTCACTTCACTCAGCATCAGTTCATGTAAGTCTTTTCAGGTTTTTTGAAATCTGCCTACTCATCATTTCTTGTGGAACAGCAATATTCTATTACATTCATATACCACAACTTGTTCAACCATTCCCCAGGTTATGGAGATCCCCTCAATTTCCAATTCTTTGCCACCACAGAAAGAGTTGCTATAAATATTTTTGTACTTGTGGGTCCTATTCCCTTTTATATGATCTCTTTGCAATACAGACCTAATAGTGGTATGGCTGGATCACAGAAATGCTGATGATTTGTGTGAGTTTATTTTATAACCTGCAATTTTTCCAAAGTTGTTAATAATTTCAAGTTTTTTTTAGTTTAGAATTTTGTTTGGAATTCCTTAAGTATACCAACATATCATCCACAACAAGTGATAGTTTTGTTTCCTCATTGTCCTAGTTGGATTTCTTCAATTTCTTTTTTTCTCTTATTGCTAAAAGTAGCATTTTTAGTACTATATTGAATAATAATGGTGATAATGGGCATCTTTGTTTCACCCCTGACCTTATTGGAAAAGTTTCTAGCTTATCCCCTTTATGTATAATGCTTGCTGCTGGTTTTAAATAAAAGCTGCTTATCATTTTAAGAAAACACCTTTTACTCCTATGTTCTCTAGTGTTTTTAATAGGAATGGGTACTATATTTTGTCAAAAGCTTTTTCTGTATGTATTCAGATAATTGTACGATTCCTATTATTTTGTTGTTCATATGGTCAATTATTCTGATAGTTTTCCTAACATTGAACCAGCTCTGCATTCCTCATATAAATCCCACCTCATCTTAGTGTATTACCCTGGTTATAAATTACTGTAATGTCTTGACTAATATTTTATTAATTTTTTGCATCAATATTCATTGGAGATATTGAATTATAATTTTCTTTCTCTGTTTTGGCTCCTCCTGGTTTGGGTATCAGGACCATATTTGTGTCATAAAAGAAATTTGGTAGGATTCCTTCTTGGTCTATTTTTCAAATCATTTATATAATACTAGAAGTAATTGTTCTTTAAATGTGGTAGAATTCACTTGTAAAACCTTTCCCCACTGGAGATTTTTTCATAGGGAGTTCATGATAGTTCTTTCAATTTCCTTTTCTGAGGTGTGGTTAGTTAAGAATTTTATTTGCTCTTCAGTTATTCTGGGTAATTTATATTTTATAAATATTCATTCATTTCATTAAGATTGTCAGTTTTATTGACCTATAACTGGGCAAAATAACTTCTAATAATTGTTTTAATTTCCTCTTCATTTGTTGTGAATTCATCCTTCTCATTTTTGATAATGGTAAATTTGGTTTTCTCCTTTCTTTTTTTTAGTCAAATTAATCAAAGATTTATTTTATTGTTTTTCATTAAAATAACTCTTATTTTTATTTATTTCAATAGTTTTCTTAATTGTATTAATCTCTCCTTTGATATGAAGAATTTCTAATTTGTATTTAATTGGGAATTTTTACTTTGCTCCTTTTCTATCTTTTTGAGCTTTATACCCGTCATTGATCACCTCTTTCTTTATTTTATTCACGTTAGCAGTTAGAGACATAAAATTTCCCCTAAGAATAGGTTTGGCTACATCCCATAAATATTCTATGTTGTCTCATTCCTGTTATGCACTTTGATGAAATTATTGATTGTTTCTATGATTTGTTGTTTGATGCATTCATTCTTCTGGATTAGGTTATTTTATATATCCAATTAATTTTTAGTGTATCTTTTCATCTTTAGTGTATTTTTTCAGGGCCTCTTTTAGTGGTCTTTTATTAAAGTAGTTTTTATTGCATCATAATCTCAATTTCTTAAACTGAAATTGTTACTTATTTCTTATACACTCTAGAATATGAATCCGGCCTATGTTTGACAGAAAATAACTAGAGAATAACTATTTTCCTCTCTCTTTTCTTGTTTTGGGCATTTGATTTAAAGTCTCTGATTTAATTGGTGTGGGGAAGTCCTTATATAGAAGCTTCCCCTTCACTGATTTAAACTTTTAATTTTAGAAGTTACTTACCTGAGCACTTATGGAGGATGGAAGGGTCTATCTCAGAAAGCAAAGTTAAAGTCATTTGCAAATTCCAAGGACATTCTTTCTGCTGTGCCATTTTGCCTTTTTCTTCTTTAGTTAGAATAAACTCAACTTGACATAACTAAACCTTGGGGAATTCACTGGAGGAGTAGACTTTTTATATTCTCATCTAAAATTTAATACCTATATTTTAAAGAATGAAGAATAATTTTCATTCTTTATGGGAATTTATCATATTTACTTTCTGATCTAGGCCAGAGAGTTCTCTCTATGGTTTCAATTACAGAAGGATGTATAAGGTAGGTTTCCAGCTACCACTCTTAAGAGAATTCTCTTTATTTGTGGTATGCTAACAGTATATCACATGTAAATAGTTTGTCCAGCCCAATAAGAGTCCTGGGAATTGAAAAGACTGTCAATGAGCCTAAATGCAATGTATTATTTTCATTTCATTCTTGATTTTAGTACTCATTTTATATGCATACCATTGCATAGAAGTGATCTACTAATCACTGATGAGCTGTGGTTGTTCCCCTTCCTGACTTCTACATCTTAGAAATTTTATCTCCTTTCAAGGTTCAGTTCAAGTGAAACCTCTTACATGGGGACTTTCTTGATTTCTTCTCCCCACCCTTCACCCTAAGATTATTTAGAATTTTGTACATATGTGTGTATGTGTGTGTACATGTATGTATGTATATATGCATATGTATATATGTGAAACATGTGTCTGTAAATATACATATATGTGATGCATATGCGTTATATACATAAAATATCCCCTATCCAGCAGAATATAATCTTTTCTGGCATAGTTCCTTTCTTTCTGCTTTAGTTTGAATCTCCAGAATGAAGGTAAAAAGAACCTTCCATAAAATAGGTATTGAATCAATTTTTCTTAAATTGAAGAATTTGAATATATGTATATGTATATATATGTGTGTATACACATACACACATATATACATACACACATATATATGTGTGTGTTTGTGTGTATGTATGTGTGTGTGCATGTATGTGTGTGTAATGGATAACATAGAACTCATTCATTCTCCTGCTTTTTTTCTCTTCTAATCTGGAAAAGATCATTAGTGATGCCAGGAAGGGGACATGAAACTCATGATGTTCTTGCTTGGCTGTGTAAATCTACATTCTCAGAGAATACCTATTAGAATGTTCTATTTCTATGGTCACAATTGTTAGGGGCCCCTAGCTTCTCCTATTTATGATTTAACTGAGAAGGGAAAATGCTATAAAAATCTGCTATCAGGGATGCAATTTTTATTCTCGTCATTGTTGAAACCGTAGTGGGAATTCATCATGAAACATTTTCTTGATAATACCCGATTCTCAGGTTAATTTTGACAATACAATGACCACACTTAAGACTTGCTTTAGGAACATGCCTGAGTACAATTCCTGAAGTGGAGAGATCACAGTTAAACACAATAAGTGATACTTTGTTCTTATTGTCATTTTCATTTATATCCGATTCTTCATTACCTGATTTGGTATTTTCTTGACAAAGAAACTAGAGGTTTGCCCTCTCTTTTTTTCAGCTCATTTTACAAATGATGAAACTGAGGTAAACAAGGTTACATGACTTGCCCAGGGTAACACAGCTAATAAGTGTCAGGCAAGATATGAACTCAGGAAGACTAGTCTTCCTAACTCTAGGTTAGGCACTCTATCTATGAGTCACCTAGATGCCACAACAAGTCATACACATGACACATAATATCACTGAGAATCTTGATTACAATAGGTAAGCTATTTCTTGACCATGGACCCTCACCTAATTTCTTTCCCTTTCTATACCTATGGTTCTGTTACTTTTCGGTCTTGGAACTCTTTTACACTCTTAAAAATTATTGAGGACCCCAATGAAATTTTAGTTTATATGGACTATGCCTGTTGGTATTTACTATATTAGACATTTAAACATATTTGTTGTCTTTTGACAATTTTTTTGACCTGAGAGACCCAAAGAAAGGGTCATGGAGAACTCCAGGAGACCCTAGATCTTGGCGTGAGAACTATTGTTCCACATGAAATCTCTAGGTTAACATACGCTGGGAATAGCTATCGTGACTTGCTGTTTAAAGATATTAATATCAGGTTGCCTTGTATCATCGTGTCATTAGTCAGTAGAGATACTTTCAACTCTGCTTTTAATTGCTTTCTATTGTCTTATTCTTATAGCTGGAATTTTTAGAAATATATCAAATGACAATGAGGAAAGAAGGTATTTTTATATTATTATTTCATAAGACATTTTCATAAAAAAGTCTATTATGTAAAATGAGGTCCCATGATATATAATTGTTTAATTTTATATATAACCAGATTAAACCTGAGCAGACAATTCATTAAACTGCAAGAGTACTAGATAGGTATTTTTCACAGTGTTGGCTCTGGGCAAGATCTTGACCAGTTGGCTTGTTTTTTTAACAATGAAAACTATTATTAGATAGAACATATGATTTTAATTAAATGACACTGAAAACTTTTTCATAAAAGGAGGCAAAATAAAAAGACTGCACTAGAAAAAAGTCAGAAATAATTTAGAATGTACAGTAAATTCAACTGCTTTGTACTGTGGCTATACTGATCTCTTTTAATTTTTTTTTTTTATAATTCCAAGTGAGAATTAAGCATATTTTAAATGTGTTGTTCCTGTAAGGTAGTTTCTCTCCAAATATACATTGTCCTGATGCTTTTTCATGATAAAATGATCATCCTTTGTAAGGATCAGATCAGAGTAGCTCAGAGAGCAACAAGTTGACCCAAATCTTTATGGAAAAGGAAACCGTATTTTTTTCCCCTTTTAACAAGGTACTAGGAAATAGCAATCATTGTGAGTTGAAAATTTTATGCAATGTTATGCTTAATACAGATCATGGTGATCTATCTGGCCAATATCACAGAGAATTTGTAAAGAATTACCATAGAATAGTGGAAAAAGCCATGGATATGGAGATAAAAACATCTGTTTTTGAATTTTTTAGCCACTGGCAGTGTGAACTTATTTCCACTAGCAATTTGAGAATTTGCAAAATGATAATGATGATAATAATAAATAAATAACAAGTTTTTGTTGTCATTGTGTAGTCATGTCCAACTCTTTGTGACACCGTAAATTATAACACTCCAATAATATTTATAGGGTTTTCTTGACCAAGATACTAGAGTGGTTTGCTATTTCATTCTTCACTGGATTAATGCAAAGTGACTTGCCCAGGGTCACATACCTAGTAAGTATGTGAGGCTTCATTTGAACTCAGTATTCCTGACTCCAAGTCCTGTGGTCTATGTACTGAGCCTCTGTAGTTGTTACCTAACTCAGTGGGCTATGGTGAGAAGCATATAGAATTATGAAGTGAAAAGGGGCTTCGATACCTATTTAGCTCCTTCCTCTGTAATAACTACAACAATCCCAATAAATATTCATCTAAAAACTTCACTTGAAGATATCTAGTAGAAAAGAATCCATTGCCATCTCAGACAAGCCATTTTACTTTCAGATCATATAGAAAATTTTTCTTACTTTAAGAAGAGTCCCTTCTTTCTCTTAGATTCTGTGGTTACTGCCCCACTATAATGAGGCACCATAGGGAAGAAGAATGGGACAGGGATTTTTGGAGTGAGCTTGGAGTGAGGATAGGCTTCGGGGACAGTTGAATCCTGTGGTGTTGTGAAGCCTAAATGATTGATGTTGTTTTTCCTTCATGCTTAAAGAGGACCAAAATGATATCACAATATTGACGATATTGGGGTCAACATACAGTGTGCCTGGCTGTGGCTGATCACACAGATACAAACTCAGAAGGTTCTAGCATAGATCAAGTACAAACAATACATATAAAATCCTTTGCAAACCTCAAAGCACTAAATAAATGGCAACTCCAAGATATATTTAAAAATATATCAATATATAAAATATATGAAATTTTCCTATTAGACAATAACTATTGGTAAAAGCAGAAAACTGTCTTACAGTTATTATTATTCATATTAGTAGTATTATTGTTTTAACAATTTGTAAAATTATTAGTATCCTACTATCAGGGGAATGATGATTTCATTTCTTGAGTCTTTTACTGCACTTTTCCTGAGGAAGGGTCTGCTGGGTAAATGTTAAATAACAGAGTTAGAGAGGGGATGGAATGTATCACACACACCTTTTTTAAATCCGTATTATTATAGTTTTGTAAATCTAGACATCCAACAAAAGAATACATTTAGCCTTTATACTCTTTGCAGATTTTTGAAGTATAAATATCCCTACTGAAAATTTAATAAGGATTTCTTAGCTAGAAGAGCTGACTCCAGCTAACCCGTGGTTGAACTAAGCCCACTCTTGGTCCATGGGGAGAGGGCAGTCTGACAACTTGGGTAAAAGTTGGTGTCAGACAGAAGTTCCATGGAGATGGAAAGCTTGGTGAGGGGAGGAGTTAGAGAGGGAGCAGCAGCTTCGCCACAAGCCTTCAAAGAAACAGACAGAAGACTTCAAGGGAGAAAATTCCTCCTTCACCTCCATATCAGTGCCCTAAGGCAAAAGTTCTTTTCAACTTGTACTAGTTACCTCACTATTCATGGACCACTGTGGTCATAGAATTTCCATGGATTATTAACAAGCTCCTTTGCCGATCAGTGTAGTAATGCCCCTGCTCTATGAGGTGGAATTGTAAAGCAATGAGATGCATTTTTCCAGCGTGGCCTGTGCAATGAGTATCATTACTTTATTCACACCTCATATGTTACCTCTACAGAGAAAGTAAAGAATCACATCATTATTTCCACTGACTTTCTTGGTGACTTTGACCTGAATTATTCACCTAGGTCAGAGACAATTGCAATCTGGGCTGTTTTCAAGTGTTTCTAAAGAAGTCTAATCAAGATTGAAGATCAAATAGTATTGGACCATTTAGCTTGACTAGTGTTTCAGAATAAGGGGTCAGAAGTCTAAAGTATTATTCAGGAAAACTATGATAATTGTGAGTCTTTTTCTTTTTTTAACTTCCTTTTGAGGAAATAAAGATTTTATTTATAAACAAAGGACAAGATACTATTTTCTAGAGCTATTACCAGAAGACACATTCTGCATTAAATCCAGTGTTGGGAGTAAGCTCCTTTTCTGTTACCCTGAGGCAACATAGTGGTTTAGAAAACTTGGCATGATTCTATTGTTTTTGAACTGCTTGGTTGACTTGAAATAGGTAATTGCTTTATAAATCTGCATCCTCCAACCTAGGTGTATGGTATTTGAGAGCAAGAGTTTTAAGTTTAATTGTCAAGGAAGAGGAAAAGAGAACTTAGTTTCACATTCGTTCGCCTGATCACTAATTACAATTGTCATAAACAGTCCTGTGCATTCTCAAAATGACAGTTTTAATAACACTACCAGTTACATTTAACCCCATTTCAGTTGATTTAATATTTTTATGACTTATGAATGCTAACTTCATACCAAAAAAAAGTAAAGTATCAATTTTTTCTAGGAACTGTACCTTTTGATATCTGCGATAAAGGCTTCTAAAACAGTTCAAACTTGTCTGTTTGTGATGGACATCTTTACTATTTTGAATAATTGATCGAATCAAGTAGTAAAACAAAAGCTAAATAACTGACTTGACTGAGCTTTTTTTTTCCTCCTTGGCCTTTCACACTCCCAAATGAGACAGTTTAGTTTATAAAATTGTACCATTCAAAGTTGCTGGATTGGTCGTGCTATGAAAACCAAGCTTTAAGTTGATTTTGACTCTGTCTGTAGACTAACAGTTCTCATTAGTAATATAGTAAGTCCATTTCTATTTCCTCACTTTTGTTAATAACTTACTTTTAGACATCCAGGCATAAACATCTGGATTTTAGAGGGTGTGGAGTAAAGGAAAAAGATGAATCAAACATCATTCTTGTCACTCACACACTCCACTGTATCTCACAATTATTCCTTCTATCAGGAATTAAATCAAGGTTTTTATTACTTAATATCAGGAAATAGCTTTTACAAATCTGGTTTTTCACTAAGCACATATTAAATTTAAAGTTCCTTTGTGTAGGTACTAAGTTAATCATAGGGAATGCAAAGTGAAAACTAAAACTATAGCTCCCGTTCTTGTAAGTTGGATTTATTGTAGGGTACAGTATTTGCCTATGTACTCTATCCCCATTAGGCTCTTCCTCTCCCAATTTGATATTTGTATATTTGGTCTCAGGAGTGTGACTATCACCATGTGCAAAGTACTCAGTGGATCTGACATCCTAAAATTCCATCAGAATTTCTTCTTTTAATGGTCAACAAAGAGACACAGTTCAAAAAAAAAATTTCTCCATAAACTATGAACATACTCTCCCACAAATATATACAATGTTGATAGAAGTGTGGACATACATAGATACAAGGGGCAGAAATGTAAAGGACACACATAGATCAGGGAATTTGCAACACTGGGACTATGGAGTTCCAGAGTCGTTAATGATTAATTTGTTTATTTTCTCATTTACCTATTTATTTGTTTGATTATTTTTCCATTCATTTATTTGTTTGCTAATCCATTTATTCTCTCTCTCTCTCTCTCTCTCTCTCTCTCTCTCTCTCTCTCTCTCTGTCTGTCTAATTTTCCTTATACTGTTCCCTTTGAAGATAAGATTTTTGCAAATAGACTGCATAGCTTGGCTTCCAATGCATATTACTCTCTAAAGTTCAATTCCCAATAGCTAGAGCTAGCTTTTTTCTTAATTACCAAATATCAAACTCCTCAGAGTTGTTCTCCTGCCTAGAATGCTTTGTTTGCTCCCTGCTAGTTATTTTGTACCATTCTGGGTGCGTAGTTCCACTAATACAACTCCCCTTATAGCAAGGTAAGAACATTTACCTCTAAAGGTCTATTTTTTGTTTATTATTATTTTGTTATATTTTGTTTTTCCCTTCCATAGCTGGTTCTGTCTACTGCCAAAATTCACATTCCTCAGAGTAATATTCCAGTTTAGCTGACTCCTTCAGATTGCATCTGAATTTTTAGAGTCACCAGGAGTAAGGCTAATCCTTGGCCAGTTAATTGCTATCTGCCCTCTAATTCCATCAATTTTGAGAGAACTTCTTCATACCTTATGGAGAGGTGACAGTCTAGATAGGTCTCTGCACTTTCAGACATTAACTTCTTTTAGTTTCTGTTACCTGATTATACACTCTGATTTCACCTGCTGGGCTAGGGCAAACCAAGTGATCAAGTATATCCTGAACAATTCTCTTGCACATACTCATACACACAGATAATTGAAGAGAGAAAAACCTCACATGTCATGATATAAGGAGAGGCTTTCCTTAAGATTTAGTAACTGAGATAAGACTTGAGGTAAGATATGGATTCTAAATAAAGAATAGGAAGTACATTCCAACCATGTGGGGCAACTTGTGCAAAAGAATAGAGAAAGAAGATGGAATTCTGAGTTCAGGAAAAATAATGCATGCACAAGTTTGTCTAAGACATGAAATATGTAAAGGCTAGTAATGTGTAATATATCTGGAAAAATAGGCTGGACCAACACTATTGAAAGTGCTAAGTTGAGATATTTGTAATTTTATCCTAGAGGCTATAGGAAACACTGAATTTTTCTTGAATTGAGTAGAATTATCAGCTATCAACTTCCTCATCCTCCAGTTTATATTACACAGTGCCAACAGTATACAAAAATCTTAGTATCAATATTTTTAAATTTAGTTCTATTTCAAGTGATATTTCCAGAAACAAATCTTTAGGTGAATCAAATTATATATAGCTATATTGTCATAATAATAATAATATAATGGAAAGTTTATGATGATTATTGTAGTATCAGAAAATATGTAGCTATGCCAGTAATGAATTCTACCGTTTATCTAAAATAAAGTATAAATTGTTCAACAAATATTTGTTAAATGACTGTTGTCATGTCTGAGTTCTCGAATGTATTCCTAAAATAGTAGGATGATATCTTATGCTCATCACTATAAGATTAATCCATTTGGCAATTTCTCTTAAACAGCTACTGATTATGGACTCAGTCTTTACCAGGACTCTGACCTCTTTATATGTAGTCTCTATGCTAAAGCTGTCACAAGACATACAATGTCTGGGGCAAGGGCACAGGATTTAGAACTGGAAGAATCATCAGAGTTCACACAGACCAAACTTCTCATTTTATAGATAAAGTAATTGAAATCCAGGGAGGAAAAGAGGTTTCCCCATGGTCATAGAGGTTTTAAGTAATAGAGGTATGGTTTGACCTTAACTCCTCTAACTCCAAATCTAGTGCTATTCTATCACAATACTATATCCCCCTAGACATAAACACCTTTCCTGTTTTCCTGCTTTTCAGTGAATAGCAAAGGGACATGGAAAAAATGACTGTGATGGAAAAGCTTCTCCTTAGGAAACCCAGACAATCATAGGTACCCTTTTCATGTCCTGGAGAATCACCTGAGACTTTTTCACTATGTGAGAAATACAAATTGCCCTAAACATATAAAGGATGTGCACTCTAAGTAAATCTACTTAGCAATGAGCAACATCTCTTCCTCCTCATTGAATATGTTTGTGTAAAAATACACCAGAAAGTACGATTCTGGTAGCACAATAAAACCCAGCACCTGTGGTTCATGCGCCATGGATTACTATCTCGTAAATCACTGCTGACACAACTAGCTTCTATTAACTTGATTCTGACTACTGAACAGGAAGCTGAATATTTAGTTAATAATAACATTTACAACTACTATATTCACAGCTCTCTTGGATGCTGAGTAAGATAGATAAGATATACAGTGTTCAAGGGTCTAGCATCCCCATTTTAGAACTCTTTTTTCTTTCCCTTTTCTAAAAGAACTGGTGAAAGCCAATGATTGACAGCCTCTCTAATCATCTACACCCTTCTCCATCGGTATCTGGGTTTCTGCTAAAAGGGTTTCTGTATTATACTTCATTTCAATTTGCTTCTCTATCTCTGACAGAGTATTGACTTTAAAAATTCTGCCTTCTTTAGACATAGCCATATCTTTTCAAAGTAGGTCCCCTAGCTGCCAAGTTCATGGTACTGAGTCTGTTGGTCTGCTCTTCTCTTCAAGTAATCCTATTTCAAGTTAAGATAGGGTACTGGGAGATTTAGAGCCTCTGTTTTCTGGACCAGGTAAAGGGAAGGTGTATTGACCCAATCCCAATGAAGGCAGAATGCAGAGGTTGCATGCCCTATATCATTACATTGTGGAAGTCAAGAATATTGACACCAAAATTATATGGGCTGAGGTAACTACTTTCCTACCTCTTCAGTAGACTAGGTTCCACTGTACTCTCCAATAGAATACAAGGACCTTGTGAACAGTGGCCTTTTGAGTTTCTGTCAGTACATCTGGCTTAAATTAAGGTATCTCTCTTTTGCAAAAATACCTCACTTCAGGATATGTGCCACTGAAATAAAATTCATTTCATTGTAAAAATGCTGGTGATTCTGGGACTTCAACAAATTATAAATCAAGATTTGTGATTTTCCTTCGTGATTTTGGATCCAATCGCAAGAAAAATATTCCTTCACATATACTGAAGGGGAAAAGCTATTTTTTTTCACATCTATAGCATCTTTCCCTTCAAACTAAAGGTCATAATTATTATAATTGTTATTATTTTCCATCAATGAGCCAATAAGAAAAGGAAATATACTCAGGATCATAAGATCAGAACTGAAGGTACTTTGGAGTATACACACACACACACATACATACACACACACATACAAATACACACACAAGCACACTATTATATCTCATTTGATTGTAAAAACAACTTTTAGGAAGTATATAGAATTATTATCGCCATGATATAGGTAAGGAAAATAAGGCAAACAGTAGTTAAGTGACTTGCAAGGTACTCTATCCATTGCACCATTTGTATTCTATATATTGGTGATATAGTTACATGATATGATATGATAGAGAGAGAGAGAGAGAGAGAGAGAGAGAGAGAGAGAGAGAGAGACAGAAATATTTCTTTAATGTCTTTCCTGATGCAAGCTTTAGATTTTCCCACCGTCTCAAAATTATATCACTCCTGGTATCACTTTTGCAAGATGTTTTAGGGATTGTTTTAAGGAAAGAGAGATTTCCCAGCTTGTTCATTGCTACTACCATTTAGATGTGAATACTTTTTAAATAGGTACTTTTATGATGAGTCAGCAGCCATCTGAAGAAAAAAATGCAAGAACCCAAACTTTTGTACCTAAAATGAAACTCATTCAGGATATAACTTTGAGTGTAGCCAACTGGCCTTGGTTTCATGATAAAAGTATAGAATGTGGTTATTGTAGTAAGTCCTCAGATTTTAGCTTTTTTGGTAGATTAGTATCTCAGATTTTGACATTTTGTGGGATAAGCATCATTCCGTCAGCCAAAAACAGTACAGTTCTTAACACATTTTCTATTGGAAACACGCAAGATTTCATTTCAGTAACTATATTCTAGTACCTTACCATGAGAAGGACATCCACTACACTCCAAAACTATCTTTCCAATAAATTTGGTTCATATCAATAAGTTCTGTATATGAGTTGTCTTTCATTCTCAACTGCCTGCTGTCAATGGCCTATCAAATAAGTCATTTAGAAAATACTTGCTGGAGGGTAGAGCCAAGATGGCAGAGTAGAAAAATGCGTGTACTTTAGCTCTTCCCCCACAGACCATAAAATACCTGTAAAAAATGACTCTAAACAAATCCTAGAGTAGCAAAAGCCACAAAATGACAGAATGAAAGACATTTCCAACCTATGGAAATTGCTGGCAGCAAAGGTCTATCACATGAGGCACAGAATGGAGAGCAGCCCATGGAGTCCACCCCAAACTTGGCCTCACAGAGCAGGAGGGACAGGACTGGAAAAGGCCTCCAGGGCAGAATCCCTATCAGCAGTGGTGGTTCTCAGATCCTTGAACCCATAAACACCAAAGAAAGTTTCGAAGGTCAATGAGAAAGCCTTTTCATTTGAATGAGAAGGTAACATGGTCTGGTCTCACCAGAAGCAGCCACTGCAGCAGCAACATCCATTTTTGGAGTCCTCTGCCTTAAGCTCCTGGGGGAATTGAGAAGTTGATCTGAATCTCAGCCCTGAGCCTGCCCAGGGGTGAGGAGAAAGAGCACTGGCAGAGCTGGAGGCAACTCTGGAGAGGGAATTCTACTACTCACAGATTATGGGCAGAAAAGTTTTTGGTTGCTCCCATACTAGTGCACAGGCCAGAAGAGGAATAAATTCCTCTCCCTTGATTATGCCACCTTGGAGGAACTGAGAACTTATAGGTCCCCAGAATATACCCTCCTCTTGACAAAGGATTCAAAAGTCAAGTAGCTGGCTGGGAAAATGTCCCAAAAAGGGAAAAAGAATAAGACAATAGAAGGATACTTTCCTGGTGAGCAGGTGTTTTCTTCCATTCTTTCAGATGAGGAGGAGCAGTGCATGTCATCAGAGGAAGACTTAGGGGCAAGGGTTTCTGCCCTCCAAAACCTCCAAAGTGGATGTGCAGAGATCTCAGGCCATGGAAGAGCTCAAAAAGGATTTTGAAAATCAAATAAGAGGTGGAGGAAAAATTGGGAAGAGAAATGAGAACAATGCAAGAAAATCATGAAAAGGGAGTCAACAACTTGCTAAAGGAGACCTAAAAAAATGCTGAAGAAAATAATACCCTTAAAAACAGACTAATTCAATTGGTCAAAGAGATCCAAAAAACCAAAGAGGAGAAGAATGTTTTAAAATGCAGATTTAGCCAAATGGAAAAAGAGCTTCAAAAGCTCACTGAAGAAAATAATTCTTCAAAAATTAGAATGGAGCAGATGGAAGCTAATGACTTCATGAGAAACCATGAAATTACAAAACAAAACCAAAAGAATGAAAAGTAGAAGAAAATGTGAAATATCTTATTGGAAAACAACTGATCTGGAAAATAAATCCATGAGAGAAATTTTAAAAAGTATGGAACTACCTGAAAGCCAGGATCAAAAAATGAGCCTAGACATCATCTTTCATGAAATTATGAAGGAAAGCTCCCCTGATATTTTAGAACCAAAAGCTAAAATAAATATTGAAAGAATCCACTGATCATCTCCTGAAAGAAATCTGAAAAAATAAACTCCTAGAAATATTGCACCCAAATTCCAGAGTTTCCAGGTCAAGGGGATAATATTGCAAGCAGCTAGAAAAAAACAATTTGAGTATTGTGGAAATACAATCAGGATAACACAAGATCTATCATCTTCTTCATTAAGGGATAGAAGGACTTGGAATACAATATTCCAGAAGTCAAAGGAACTAGGATTTAAACCAAGAATCATCTCCCAGTAAAACTGAGTATAATACTTCAGAGGAAAAAATGGTTATTCAATGAAATAGAGGACTTTCAAGCATTTTTGATGAAGAAACCAGAATTAAATAAAAAAAATTGACTTTCAAATACAGGAGTCAAGAGAAGCATGAAAATGTAAACAGGAAAGAGAAATCATAAGACGCTTTCTAAAGTTGAACTATATACATTCCTACGTGGAAAGATAATATTTGTAACTCTTGAGACTTTTCTCAATATTTGGGCAGTTGGAGGAATTGTAAGCACACGCACACATGCTCACACACACACACACACACACACACATATAGACAGAGAGCACACGGTGAGTTGAATGAGACCAGATGATATCTAAAAAAATAAAGTTAAGGGTTGAGAGAGGAGTGTATTGGGAGAAGAGAGGGAGAAATGGAATGGGGCAAATTGTCTCTCATAAAACAGGCAAGAGAGGGCTTTTTCAATGGAGAAGAAAGAGGAGGAGGTGAGAGGGAAAGAGTGAAGCTTTCTCTTCACATTTGGCTTGAGGAAGGAAAGACATGTTTACTCAGTTTGGTATGAAGATGTATCTTACACTACAGGAAAGTAGGGGAGAGGGAGACAAGTGGGGTGGGAAGGATGATTGGGGGGAAATGGGAGGAGTGAGTGGTTGAAAGTGGACAATTTTGGGGAGGAACAAGGTCAAGGTAGAGAGTAGAATGGATGGGGGGCAGGATGGGATGGAGGGAAATGTGGTTAGTGTTACATAACATGACTATTACGAAAGTCTTTTGCAAAACTACACATATATTACCTATATTGAGTTGCTTGCCTTCTCCGTGGGGATGGGTGGGGAGGGAGGAAGGGAGAGAAGTTGGAACTCAAAGTTTAAGGAATGAATGTTTAGAACTGTTTTTGCATACCATGGGGAAATAAGAAATACAGGTAATGGGGTATAGAAATCTATCTTGCCCTACAAGAAAAGAGAGAAGATGGGGATAAGGGAAAGGAGCAGTGTGATAGAAGGGAGGGAATATTGAGGGAAGGGGTAATCAGAATACAAGGCATTATGAGGGGGAGGAGAGAGATGGGGAGAAAATTTTGTGGAAATGAATGTTGAAAATTCAAAATAAGTAAACATTTTTTGAAAAAAAAAACTTGATTGGAGGACATGAGAATATATTATTGTTATTATTCAAGTAAAAGAAAAGAAAATATTTGCTGCAAAATGAACAAAAATGGACAGGGAAATCTAACCACTCTTCTTACCTCTACCCAGTCACTGAGCCACTTAAAATTAGATTTCCTTACTTTTTTAATAGTTCCCTAAGACAATAGTCACCAATCCTGAACTAATGGCATCACTCAACTCAATGATTAGGGATAAGTGTAGGCTGTGGTGAACTCAGTATTACTAAAGCTTGGACACCTACAGTTTCTAGTGGGATTGACTTGGGACTGTCCAAGTGACTCAATAAATTTCTTTGGGCCCTGAGCCCTAACCCATCAGTATTTCCTCTTTCATTTATTTGTGCTATTATAATAAGAAAGGCCATCAAATCTCAAAGGATGTGATACTCTGCCAAATAGTTCTTTTGAGTCCTCAGGTAGGCCTGCAAAGAATTTCATCTATATTTCTTCATCCCAACCTAGGATGGCTCTCATCTAGCAATCATTAATGTGACAGTGATACATTAAGCTAATAATATATCAATGACTGTACGTTACTTTTCATCAGAGTAATGCTCAACATTTGTATGATACTTGCTTTAAACTCTTAGTACCTTCCCACCAGTAAACTCTTAGTACCTTCCCACTGAGTAAAAAGGACTGGCAATTCCCCTTATAGTCCCTCTTAATTTGCTATCAAAATGGACACCATTTCTAATCTGCTGTCCTGATGTTACTAAGTCCTATTGAAAACATCAGGCACTTAAGAAAGACAGAGGAGAAGGGGGAGGGAGAGGCAGAGGGTGAGACAGAGGGAGTGGGGGAAGAGTGTGGCAAGGAGAGAGAGAGAGAGAGAGAGAGAGAGAGAGAGAGAGAGAGAGAGAGAGAGAGAGAGAGAGAGAGAGAGAGAGAGAGAGGTTTGTTTCCCTGAAAATTTATGAGTCAAGAAAGTGAGTAGAAATTTGTCTGCAACAGGGACTTTTCTTCCCTAAAATGCCAAAAGCAAGCTGGTCAGTGTAGTTAAATCTTCATGCAAAGACTGTCCGCATTATTTTAGTCTCAGCAGGGTTGTGGAAGCATTCTTCTTAGAAGAGAATATATTATTTTTGTGAAGGCATCACCTCTCAGATGTATGTATACGTATTTGTACATATACTTACATTATACAGATAATACACATTATCTTAGGAAAAACTAAGAACCCAGGCTTATACATCTTATAACTATGGCCTTCATCAATGGAACTGTTTATTCATAGTACCTTAAGTTAAAAGAATAAAGGAAATAGTTTATCCCCTAGAACTTACATTCCTTAAAGGCAGGGATTATTTCATTGCTGTCTTCATATCCCAAGTGCCTCACATAGAACAAAGATGTAATATGTATTTACTCATTGAGGGGGAAATAAGCATTTCTATACAACCTAATATTTGCGAAGCTCTTTATTAGGGAATATTATACAAAATAACTATTGTACAAAATAAAACATAAATTCTTGAGTAGTATGCAAGTCTATTAAAGGTCTAAGTTGTGAAATACTTTTGATTAAGAAATAGTTTATTCTAAAGCACTTTATTACTTAGTTTTAAATTAATTAAAACTCAGATGATGCTTTTGAATTGGAAACATAAATTTCCTTTTCTTGTAATTTCCTTCAAAATTTTTGCCTTTAACTAGAAATGAAACTATAGTTCAAATAAACAATTTAAGACTTTGCATATGCATGTATAGAAGGTTTGGGGTGTTTTTGGTGTAGGTGCTAAAGTGATAGCTAGAATTATCAAAGCTTTTCAACATTGGATTCTGGAGCCATTTTTTAATTTGGATTTTATATACAAAAGCCCATGATGAGTGCTCCTGCAAAACTGAGCCCCTCTTCCTCTTTGATACCATCTGTGATCATATCAACAGGTGTTAATTGTTCTTTTGATAATACCAAAATTAATCCTATTAAGGCTAACAGTAGGAATATGGCCTACTGCAATTTATTTCCCCAGTCCAACTATAAAATGAATTCTTGTTTCCATTTACTTTTCCAACTTATATACTTTAATATCCATACAGTTGTCAGTTCCCCAAAGCTATTCTTACCAAGTACCTATATATAGCATTAAATGAGTCAAATATACTTTGTATGATTAAAATAGATTATTTAGAAGGAGAATGAATTACTCAATAGGTAATATAATTTAACTATATGTATATATAAGTATGTGTATATAGATGGAAAGACGTAAATATATTTTACCTTATTTTGCGCTGATGTGAAATAAAAGAAAATGTTTTTCCCATACAAAAATTAGAAATTTATATTATTTAAATGACTTGAACCAAATTAGAAAAAAAAAAGTAGTGGTAATTAGTGATGAAGTGTAACAAAGTAGAACAACAAATAAGGGAAAATAAGTTTCAACATTGCTTTTGCTTTTTACAAATTGATAATATTTTAATGCTGGAAAATTCTGCTCTCAATGACACAGTAATATGTGTGTATGTATGTATATATGTAAATATATGTTTGCATGTGTGTGTGTGTAAATATATTCAAACTTAAACATTTAATTTTAGGCATTCCATATTTAGACAGCTAGTTTTTAGATTCTTAAGGAGTGATGTACTATCAATCCCAAGTAAAGACAGCCAATATCTATTGCATAAAGTGAACTTTCAATTGAAAACAGAAGTAAAAACAGGACATAATCTCAGAGTATGCCAGCCTTTGATAGCAAGCAATTGATCGATAAACGTAAACCACAACACATACTTACTATATCATGACTGCTTTTCACCACTTGAACTATAAATAAAACTTGCATAAATCCTCTATAGGAACTTCCTTTGTAAAGAAGACTGGTGAGGTCAGATTTGGCAATTAAGCATCGAAAATACGCCATGTTCACTTTAAAAAAAAAAAAAGAATCCCCAGGGGCATCTAGGTGGCACAGTGAATAGAACACTGACCCTGGAGTGAGGAGGATCTGAGTTCAAATTCAGCCTCAGACACTTGACACTTACTAGATGTGCGACCTTGGGCAAGTCACTTAAACCCAATTAGCTTGCCTTCCCCCTCCAAAAAAAAAAAAGGAATCTCCACCTACCAAGTTCAACATCAATTCTCATACTTTTTACACCTCCACTAACAACAAAATAAAAAAGAAATCAACAAACTACTACACTTAATATGGAAAACTACTTTTTTGTACTACTGATTGAAATAAAAAGAAAGAAATGGTGGATATCTGGCAGATTTACTTCTGTTGGTCAGAAAGAACTTGGACAGATAGCTGGGGATAACATATCTGTTCATTTTAAACAAAGTTTAGAACTTTGTGCCCCAAAACTCCCCTGAGTTTTTTGGTTCACTAGTGGATTTTATAATTTATTAAGAACTCATAAACCACCAAATTGGGACCAAAATGTATTATTAGTTAGGGGATACAGTGGGTAGATTACCAGGCCTGGAATAAGAGGTTCTTGTTACTGATTCATTTTTCAGTCATGTCTGATTCTCCATGACCCCATTTTGGGGTTTTCTCGGCAGAGACACTGCAATGGCTTCCCATTTCCTTCTCCTGTTCATTTTACAGAGGAGGGGCCAGAAGCAAACAGGGTGAAGACTTGTCTAGGATCACACAGCTAGAACTCGAGAAGATGAATACTCCTGCCTCCAGGCCCAGCACTCTATCCAGTATGCTACCTAGTTGCCCAGGATAGACCTGAGTTCAAATCTAACCTTAGGCACTTACTAGCTAAGTGACCCTGGGCAAGTCACTTAACCTCTGTTTGCATTAGTTCAGCTGTATATTAGGGACAATAAAAATGCCTATCTCACAGGTTCTTGTGAGGTTCAAACAAGATTTTTATAAAATGCTTAGCATAATACCTGGCAGACAGTACATACTATTTAAATGCTTATTCCTTTCCCTCCTAGACATAACCTACTAATCTATTGCTACAGTTTACATGCACATACATATAAACATATGCATGCACATTCACATATGTGTATTATCCATATAATGTAAGTATATATACAGATATATATATATGTATATATATATATATACATGCATACATATGAGAGATGATGCCTTCATAAAAATAATTCAAAAGAACTTTCATTTAAAATAAACTGTCAATGAATTATATCAACATTCTCTTCCTCAAAATGAAATGTAAATGGGGCAGAAACACACACACACAAAAGGGGGTTTAAGAAAAGGGTACAACATAAGCTACATAATTCACCAAAACTGATAGGGCAAATTTATTTTTCAATACTCTATTTGTACTAAATAGCTTGCAACAGATTGCATAAAGATCTGTTTTTCTTGGGTGTTATCTAGTAAGTGCGTCTACATATTTTCAGTGAATTAGCAAAAAAAAAAAAAAAAATCCCACCAAATAGAAATGAAAGGAGAGCGGGGGAGAGTTGGTTTAACATATGGTAGTGCAAAGTGCAAGCAACCACAGTTTTCTCCTACTACCATATTTATTTACAAATCAAATCAAGTTAAATACATACTATTTTAGTTTGTTTAATTTGATTTTCTCCCTCTGAATTTTAAAGTGCAGAATTTTGGGCTCATCATTTTCTAACAAAAAAGAGCTTTTGCAAAATAAAGATATAGTTTGGATTAGAGACGTTTTGTTTTTCCTCATTTGGAAAGTTAGAAAATTTTGAAAATATTTGGTGTTTTGACTGGTAAACAAAGAAATCCCTTAATAAAAGTAATATTAATTATTTTCTACATACCTACATAGCTTTTTTTTTTAAAAACATATTCTCATAACTAGCTGCTTCAAATTTCCAGTAGCAGAAATTGTGTAGGGGAAACCAAGTGGCTTAGTGATAGAACACCAGCCCTGGAGTCAGGAGGACCAGAGTTCAAATATAGCCTTAGAGCATACTTCTGACACTTTCTAGCTGTGTGACACTGGGCAAGTAAGTCACTTAACTTCAACTGCCTCACCCCGCCCCCCCAAAAAAAGAAAAAGGAAGAAATTGTGTTATTGATCCACGGTAGATTAAAATGTGATGTAATGTGAAGGTCTCTGGTTCTGGGGTCAGAGGCCAAACATTCTAATCTTGATTGAGATTTACTGTAGTTACGATGTTGGTCTACTCACTTAATTTAGGTAAGCCTGAGGTTTCATCGTAGAAAACGAAGGATTTGAAACATATGGCCTCTGAGGTTCCTTTGGGCTCTAACTCTTATGAATCATGATTCACGATCCAAGAAAATAACAAATTCTTAGCACCTTATGACTTCTGCAGCGTGAGAACTCCCTCCACCAATAGCAGTATCAACTCCTTTATGACATAATAGTTTTATCCAGTTACCAAGGTGTCAAAAATGTTAAATGTCTTACCCATGATTACATAACTAACAAGTGTCAATGGGAAAATCTGAACCTGGATTTTTCTGACTCCAAGTTCAGTGCTCTATCCATTCTGCCAGTCTTCTTCAGATAGCATTATAGGAGGTTCCTATTATATGAATATAATTGATAACAGGTAGTAGGTACATAAAGTAATCCATCTAAAACCAGAATTTCAGACTAAGGATTTAGTCAATAAGGACATATTAGTGAGTAAACAAGTATTTATCAAGTGTTTATTACTTGGAGGAGGAGAAAGGTCTTTTTCAAAATTTATCTTGAAAAATTAAATTTAAAATTATGAAAGTTTGTTTCATATTACATTTAAACAAACTTTATGATGATTGCTCCTATGTATTAATTCTTTGAATGAATAATGAATTAAATATTGATTGAGGGAGCATATAGTTTTTCTAAGAAAGAAATATATGCCATAGTATAATATCCTTCACTTCACATTTTATTTTTGACAGAATCATAGAGAAAGTCATTGTAGCAAAAATGTATAAGCAGTCTAGAGCATAGTCAAGATGGTAGAACTGAGGCAGCAACCAAGCCAAATTTTCACAAGATTCTCCTCCAAGCAACTTTAAAATAATTGCTCACATCTAATTTTGGAGAGGCAGAGCTGACCAAAGGTCAGAGTAAGGCACTTTTTCCCCTCAGCCTAAGACAACTTAGGAAGGATCTGGGCCATTAGGGTAGGGGGCAGCCCAGAGTACACCAAGTGGCAGCACTAGGGGCAGGCCATGGCATCGTGGATGTTGGAGGTGGCTGTGACATCAGTAGCATTAGCTTAGGGAGCTCTTGGCCCAGGGACAGTAAGAATGCCAGAGAACTGGTCGGAAAGATATTACAGGGACCTTACTGTCAGTGGATGCAGGTGGTATTGATTGGCAACCCTATTAACCATTTGCAATTCCAGGGCAGAAAGGAGCATTTGTGTTTGGTTATAAGGAAGCAGAGACCCTGGTTGCAGTTCCAGGGCAGAGAGGAACACTAAGATTTGTGGCTGCCAAGGAACAGGGGCCCAAATCAGGAGAGCAATGACCACTTCTCTTCTCAGATCACAGAAACTTAGAAGCACTAAAAACCTTCAGACCCCCCAAAACCAACTCTGAAAACAGCAGCACAAAACAGCCTGAAGCTTTGTACACTGCTGAAGTGGACTACATAAATACACACACACACACACACACACACATCACCCCCTCTCAATATCATTAGCTGTCAGTCATTTTCAATATCAAAGGATAAGGAAAGGCCCCTTTTGAAAATTAATGAATATTTTTAACTTCTGATGATATCGTTAGTGAGGCAGTATGGATATAGATCTGTCCTCAGAGTTTGTAAGATCTAAGGTGATGTTTTGCTTCTGACATATTCTGGCTATGTGACCCAGTGCAAGTCTATTAACTTCTTCTCCGTGCATCCAGGCAAATCTCTAAAACTATAAATTGCAGAGCAGGTGCCAGTATTGGAAGAGAAAATTTACTCACTACAAGGTAAGGTCATCACATCTCCAACGAAATTGCAGATCAGATCTGGACCAGAGTAGAACAGCAAATTTAAATGTTAGGACTAAATAAATATTTTTTATCTCCGCCTCATTCACTTAAATTATTTAAGTCAGTTAAATGTCAGTTTCTTAAATGGTTCTGCACAATATATCTTCTTTAATAATTTTCTGATTAAAAAGATTTTAATCAGATATGAGTTGAATCTGAACATTTGTTACTGGAATTTAAACTTTAGTGTAATCATTTATAGATACAGACCATAACTGAATAGTGTGGCCTTAAATATATCTCTCTTCTAGGCCTCTTTTTGCACAGAATATAACTCTTGACTCTTCAGAATATAATGGTGTGTTGCTCCCTTCTTGATCCCATTTCTTTTTCAAAGGGAAGTTATTTAGAAGCCCTTGATCTCTCCAAAGGTATCAATCATCTCTTAATTGCCAAGTTTCTCAATTTTCCCTTTTCTTGACTTCTCTGCTTTTGATATTACTGATTACCTTCACTTCTTGGACAGTCTTTCCTCTCAAGTGTTTCATGACATTTTTCTCTATTGTTTTCCTCCTAAGCATTTGACCACTCCTCAAGACATTTTGTTGAGTTATTATCCATATTATGGGCACAAACTGTAAGTGATCCCCCAGACTTTGTCCTTGGCCTTCTCTTTCTACATTTTCTCTCAGTGAATTCTTCAATTCCTACGAGTTTATTCAGCATCTTTTGTAAATGATTTTCAATTCTATACACTCAGCCCTAGTTTCAGTCAAGAGCTCTAGTCCTGGCATTAACCAATGCCTATTGAACATTCAAACTGGACATCCTATAGGAATCAAAAAGTCAAAATGTCAAAAACAAAACTCATTATGTTTCCTCTAATTCTCATAAGTTTTCCAAACTTCCCTATTTCTGTCCAGGGTGCACCATTCATCGAGGCACCAAGGTTCACAAACTCCAGGTCAATCTCTGCTCCTTACTCTCCCTCAGGCCACATGTCTAGTCAGCTGCCAAGTTTTGTTGTTGCTACATCTACAATATCTCATGTACCCAACCTACTTTTTTTTCCCACTCTCACAAATTCAGGTCAGATTCAACTTGTATATGAGGACTTTCCTGGTTCAAATTAACCTCTATTTTATATAGATTTTTTACATATCTATATTGCCTTCCCCAATAAAATGTCAAGGATGGAGACTGTTTCATTTTTATCTTTGTATTCCAGCACCTAACCTAGTTCTGGCACTTAATAAGGATTTTTTAACTATTAATTTTACAAAATGAATCATTTCTCCTGATTTTTGTTAATTCATAGAAAAACAGTAACCAATTGTTTTATAACAATATTTTTAATTCCTTTCTAGCTGAATATGGCCAAGTCCTTCTTATAGTGATTAAAACGTATTTTCAAAGTCATTTGCCACCATTTCTAGATTCCTAACTTTCCATTTAAGGAAATCTATATTTTACTGATTTTTCACATTAACTTCTAAATACTCATCTCAGTTCTAACATTTTAAAGCTTTTAGCTCTTTTTTCCCCAAAATTTATCCTGTGTAAAAACTTATCTGCTATACATGGCTTCCACTATTGTTCTAATTATCTATTTACAGTGACATCATCTTGGTTTAAGCTGTTAAATAATCTAATGCCTATCTTGCTGAAAAATACCCTTCTTCAAAGGAAAGATAATTTATTACCCATTTTAAATTAAACAAGGGTGAAATCCATTAATCAATATATTTAAAACTATATACTTTCTTTGGGCAGTCACATGGTACATAGAGTCAAGAAGACCTGAGTTTAAATCTATCATCAAACAATTAGCAACCGTGTGACCCTTGTGTGTCACTTAACTTCTGTCCACCTCAGTTTTCTCCTCTGTAAAATGGGAACAAAAAGAATATTACCCATCTATCTCTTAATATTTGTAAAGTGATTACAAACCATAAATATTAGTGTGGGTATTCTCTTCATCAATATAGGTGATAGCTTATCTATATTTTTACAAGATAGTTTATTCAATTCCCTTTATGTGAGTTATCTTCCACATAAGTGGAAAAGTGTTATCTATTTTAAAAAAAAGGTCCAGCCATGTTATGCAAACCACTTCATTATTATGTTTGTCATCAATGCTTTCTCTATAAGCCTCTCCTTATAGATATGGAATTTGTCAACAAAAGCCATAGGATGTGGTCTTGGGCCTGTCCTCAGAGCTTTTCAAGCTTGGCAGTATTGTTCATAGGTCTAGCCACTGGTAAAACCTTTAATATCTCAAAGTCAGAAGTCACCCAGCACAATGGCACAGTAGTTGTTTCAGAATAACTGTTTAAATTAACAATTTCAAATAAGAGAAATATACGTCAAAATGACCATTAAAGTTGATGTAAAAAGACAAATATCAAACAAGGTCAAAGTCTCATGTATGAATATCATAGAATTGAAATCAATAAAGGTTCTTCAATATAGACCCCATACCCAGCCTACTTTCCATGTGGGTGTAGATAGCACAGGAAACCTCACCCATTTAGGTTTTAGGGTTTAGTTTTGGTACCCTACTTGGGCTCCCAGGGTAGTGACCCAGTTTATGCCATAAATGGTAGAAAATACTGATTTTACCCAGTAACCCAAAGGAAAAGTGGCATAAGGTGAAGGAATGCAGAGCCAGACAGAAAAACCTGTAAAGAGAAGATATTAGGATTAAAATAGAAGCTGAGAATCAGAATTCTCAAAGAAGAAAAAAACTGTTAAACAAAGTAGACAAAAGTCATAGACTCTGTTAAAGAAAATATTAGCTTTAGAAATAAAAAAAAATGAAAGAGAATTTGGCAGAGATGTAAAGTACATCAACTTTGAAAAAAATAATACACAAAGCAAAGTTATTGATCCTAAAGATTCAAAGATGTGGCTTAAGGAACATAGCTCTTCTCAGGCCCCCCATGCCAAATATATGTGTGTATTTATGTATGTATATATGTATATCATATATGTACACATATATACAGACATATTTTTAAAATCTAACATGTTTCACATAAATGTTAATAAATTTAAATATTTAATGTATTTACAAATTAGAAAATAACATGCTAGAGAAAATGCTATAAGAAAACTGTCTACTGCTTTTGAATAACATGACAGATGATTAATCCAATCCTATACATATAACCATCTGGGGGAAAGACCCACTCTTGAAACTCTTGAAACTCCTGAAACTCCATGGCATTTAATGGCTAAAGTTTACCATTTCTCAACATTACATTTATTGCAGATAGCTGAAAAACCTGTAGGTATGAAGGAAAATTTTTTCAAATAACACGTGTTTATACAGTGGTGGTGAGAAATCAGAGAAGATTTCAATGTTAATCTATAACCATTTATTAAATGCCTACTATATATCAGACTCTATGTTTTTGCTAAGGCAAAAGAACTCAAGATATATGCCAAAATAACCTATCCTGCAAAAATGAACTTAATCACCAATTTAGAAAGGATATAACTTCAAGTAAATGGGTCATTTGAGGCATTTCTGAATATATAATACTCCTACACATGTAATATATGAGCAGATGATTATTTCCAAACATTCCAAAGAAGAGCAAAATAATGAGAGAGAGAGAGAGACAGAGAGACACACAGAGAGAGAGAGACAGAGAGAGAGAGAGAGAGAGAGAGAGGAGAGAGAGAGAGAGAGAGAGAGAGAGAGAGAGAAAGAGACAGAGAGAGAGAGAGAGAGACAGAGAGAGAGACAGAGAGAGAGAGAGAAAGAGAGAGAGAGAGAAACAGAGACAGAGAGAAAGAGAGAGAGAGACAGAGAGAAAGAGAGAGACAGAGAGACAGAGACAGAGAGAGAGAGACAGAGGGAGAGAGAGACAGAGAGAGAGAGACAGAGAGAGAGACAGAGAGGAGTACAAATATCAGAAAAGGATTAATGAAAAATAAATTATGTCATTTTCTAGTTTTTAAAAAATGTGGTTGGGTCAATAGACAAAGGAAAGGACACAATCATTTTAAAAAACCTCTTCTACCTGTCCTAGCCAGTATTCACCCACTTCATTATTCTGTGTTCTAGAATTTAAATAATAGGCTGGTATCTTATATGGATATTTAAAATGTTGCAATGTCTATATGCTTAATATGAGCATAAATTAATAATCTACTTTTGATATTTGACAATATTTACTTGCTAAATGCAGAGTCATTCATCCTGTCTCTGTTTAGAGTCTTGGTAATGGCAAGTGGGAATATATTGAGGAGATTCACAGGGTTTCTTGCTGTTTTTTTCTTCCCCAAGAAAGAGAGATCCAGAGAAACAGAACAGAAATACAATGTATACTCTATTTTCACAGAGCACGATCAGAACAATTTAATATTGTAGTTATGTCTGATATGCCACACTGTCTAAAAAGAAAGATATTGACTTTAGTAAGAAGAATTCCTCAGAGTGAGACGTGTCTAGTTTGTACACAGAATCTATAGTAATATGCTTTTGCTTAGCATATTCACCTGGTGGAATAGGAGAAATCTGTTACTTGGTTAAATTTTCATTTAAGTCATTTGGCTGAATCGCAGGCTTCACATTTCAGTAAACATGTACACAACTCCATTTCCATGTGTAAAGCTCTGAAGACTTCCACACATGCTGTGAAGTCTGCAGGTCATTACCATATAAAACTGCCTCTGCTGTTACATATTTCAAATTAGTATCCCTCCTTATCTCTCCTACATCCCTTTCCAGATTACTGGTGTCCTTCCTACTGTGTATAAAATTAAGCTTTAGTTGGCTTCTTAGCAGTCATGAGGTGAATGTTTGTTTATTTCTGGAAATAGGTGGAGGGGTGGAGTTCTACAATTATCTTTATTCTTTAATTAATTTACAGAAAATTAAATCTAAATTAGCACTTGGTTTAAAGTATGGATGCCATCACCTGAATAAGAAAAGTAAGAAGTCTCATTTTCTAACTTATCTATGAGTATGATCTTTTCCAATCTCATTTTGTTAAATCATTTTTTATTTAAGATCAGTGTTAAAAAGACACTTCTGAAATCTTTCTGTCTGATTCCAAATCTCCACAAAGCAATAAATGTATACTCTAGCTTTTGGTAAATCTTTCAAGACCAGCATAGGAGGCAGTGGTCGCAAATAAGCCAAGATTTAAATTTCCAATAGGTCATGAAGTCCTGGCTTGATCACTATTACCCCAGTGGCCAGTTTATTCAGGTTGGAATATAGAACACATTTCAAATTCACAATGAGCTCAGGTGTTTGGATGTGTTTGGAATGTTAGTGATATTTTTAAAGTCACCTTTTCAAAGCATTTCTTGTATGAAAAAGCAAAAAGCTTCATTGATTATGTAGCCATTTCATAACCCTTTATTTCAAAATAGATTGGCTTGATTGATATACATTTCTGAATTTATTACACTTTTACAATACAGACTTAAAAATTGAAGATTCTCTATATCTTTTTTTCATTTGGTACAGAGCTTACTAGAATCTAAGTGACTGCTTTTCCTATTGTGTATATGAAGTAGGTCCAAACAAGTTGTTACTAAAATGTTGATCGGAGGTATAGAAATCTTCAGATACATCAATGCTAGGAATATTATTTTTAAAGCTAACGATATATTGGAACCACTTACTTGAAAGAATTCTTTTGGCATTTTTTCAGAGAAATAAGATAATCATGTTATATAGAAATACCCTTGAAATCCTAAGTGCTAGATGATCAATCAAGCATTTATTAAGTACATATTATGTGACAGCCACTATGCTAAGTACTAAGAACACAGATATAAAAGTAAAAATAGTCCTTGACCTCAAAGAACTTATATTCTACTGAGAATAGGATATGCTGTAATTGCCTGAATCATTTTTAAGGAATGCTTTTATAATATCTTATATTCTGAAAAATATACTTTGACATTGATAGGTCTTTGTTAATAAAAAATTGCACAAAATCAGAGTTTTTTTAATATCAGAGATGTCAAACACATTGACTGCAGGACACAGTACAGCCCCTAATACTCTTATGTATGAGGGAACAAATTAAAATATAATGGAGAAATAATGAAATAAAAAACAAAATAAATTCAAATGGAGGCCACTAAACTGTCGTTGAGAGTCTCTGTTGGCATATTGACCTAGAAAACCACATGCTAATGTTATCTATGTTCTATTGTACTTTTACATAGATAGCCATCCTGCTCTACTGATACCCTCTCAATGTTCAGAAAAATTGAGAAATATCACCCTCTTAAACCCTCTGTAGCATATTGAGTTGATCCCTAATAGCCAACTTAAGGGAGGATATGGGCCAGATTCTCACAGGCGAAGGAAGCATGGATTGGTTGTTATGGGTAATTTATTACCAAACTCATGTAGATCCATATGAATAAACAAGTCGATCAAGGAAATACTTTGGATAATATTTGCCTAGATTTTAACAAAGAATCTGACTATGCCACTCATACTAACTTTTTTTAAGAAATCTAACTTTTGGGGTACGTGATAGTACACTCAGATGAATTTGGATTTAGTTGAATTGCCATATTCTCAGCGGTCAGTGACTTGCTGCATACCTTAAAAGAGGTCTGCTATGGAACATCCAAGGAATATGTGCTTTATCCTATTTTGTTAAACAATTTTATCAATGATTTAAATAAAGGAGTAGATGGCATGCTTATCAAAATTTGAAGAGGATACAAAACCAGGAGGGATGACTAGATGAAAGGATTATTCAAAAGATCTCAACAGAGAAGAACATTGTGCCAAAAAAAATTATTTGAAATTTACTAGGAATAAATATAAATCCTTATAAAGTTTCAAAAAATCAACTTATTCTACATGATGAGGAAGGTCCAGATAGCAGTTTCTAGATAAAAATTTACCTAACAACAACAGCAAAGATCAGGGAATTTAGGAAAATGTTAATTCAATATGGTTCAATAGTGTGACACAGAAGAAAATAAAAATGGGATTCAGGGCACACTGGAAAATGCATATGTCTTTGCAATTAGGAAGTGATAGTTCTTTTATATTCTACCCTGATTAGATCTGCTATATTCTATTATATTCTTCTCTGATTAGAGTAGTCTATTCAGTTCTGGATGTCACATTTTAAGAAAGACATGGATAAGTAGGAGAGTACTTAGAAGAGAATGGTATAGGATACTGGGTAAAGTTTATGATTTGGAGTTAAAAAGACATGGGTTTAAATACCACCTATGACACTAGTTCTGTGACCCTAGGCAGAGTATTTAAACTATCTGAGCTTCATGTTCCTCATCTTTTAAATGAAGCATTGGATTAGATGGACTCTCAGGTCCTTCTAGCTTTCAATCTGTGATACTATGAACTTGGATGGTGAAAGACCTCAAGTTCATTTCACGTAAGGATTTAATAAAGGAACTGAGGATGTTTAATTTATGAGAGAGAAAACTTAGGTTTCAACAGAAATGTATTTAAAGGGTTACAATAAATATTGAGGTATTTGAGTTAATCTACTTTGAAAAACAGTATGAAAGGAAGAATTGTAATTCTGAAGTCCTAAAGAAATGTAATAATGCTGACATTTACTCATGCAATATAGTCCTTGGAGGTAATTGCACATGTTAATTGAAGCATTGTAGGTTATTGCATATTTAATATGCTCATTTTAAAACTTTTGTCTCTTGTGTTCATTTTACTTTGGATCTTCATGTATTGTATAAATGCTAATAATGCTTAGTTTTTTTTAATATTTTAACCAGTATTCACATATATCCATTTGCAGAGCCAAGTGATTGTTATCATTTTTTGTTTTGTTGGTATTCTGTTTGTGTTGTATGAATAGTCACCTAATATATTCTGAATGATATTTACATCTGTACTTTCCATATACCAGATCTTCTCCATGTGTGGTTGAAGTATATTTGCTGTAAATTGTACAAGAATGAAAACTCAGCATTTATATAGCACTTACTATGTCCCAGGCAGGGCAGCTAAGTGGTACAGTGGATAGAATGCTGGGTCTGAAATCAAGACTCCTCTTGAGTTCAGAACTGACTTCCAACACTTAAAACTCTTGGCAAGTAACTTATCCCTGTTTGCCTCAGTTTGTTATCTGTAAAATGAACTGCAGAAGGAAATGGCAAACCACTCCAGTATCTTTGCCAAGAAAGCCCTAACTGGAGTCACAAAGAATTAGACAGAATTGAAATGATTAAATAAGAATGTATCAGGCACTGTACTACATGCTTCACAAATTTCGTCACAAATTTGGGAGGTGGTGCTATTATTATCTTTACTTTACAGATGATTAAACTGAAGCAAATAGAAGTTAAGTGACTTGTCCATGGTCATACAACTAGTAAACATCAGAGGCTGGATTTGAATTCAAGTCTTCTTGACTCTAGACCCAGTGCTCTATCCATTTTTATATCTAACTATATTAAGCTGCATAATAACATTTAGTTTATTAACTTATATTTTGGGTTAATTATTTTTATTGTATTAAATATTATATTTGATTCATTATCTTGATTGGTCTTTGTTTTATTTAATTATCTTTATAATATTAAATATTGATGTGGTTTGATACTATATTGTCTAATTCAAGCATAAGGCATCTGGGGATTTCTTGACAAACATAGTGGAGTGGTTTGCCATTTTCTTTTCCAGCTCATTTTACAGATGAGGAACTGAAGCAAATAAGGTTAATGACTTGCCCAGGGTCACAGAGCTAGTAAGTGGCTAAGGCCAGATTTTAACTTAGGAATATGAGTCTCCCTGATTTCAGGTCCAGTGCTCTATCCATGATGCCAACTCACTGCTCATGAATAATATGATAGGGATTTAGGAATTGATTAAAATCACAGAAATTCAGTTAATTATTTTCTCAGCCCTGACAGTAATTTGGGACTATCACAATCTTTGAGACAAGGTAAAATGGATCACATCCAATTCTTAAAGGGACACACAATCTTCAAATACAAAGACTGAGTAGCAGAGGAGGGAGAGAAGTTACCCTAGGGCTTAGTCAACTAAGCTGCACAGGATTGGTGTCCCAAGTCAAAATTGGGGAAAGAAGAAACTGAAAAGAAGAATAAAAAGGAAGTTCTTCACTGTGGCAGAGAAAGGAAAGATCAAGGAGATGTCCCTCAATTTCCTATAGACATCTTGGGGAAGAATTGTACTGAAATTACTTCTGGTACTTAGCTCTTTAATGACTGAAGAAAGAGTAAAAGCAAAAACAAAAGAAAACAAAGCTTTAACATTTTTTCCCCCAAGTTCCTCTACTCATTGTTAACTTTAACATACCTAACTTTTTTTTTCTTTTCTTGTTTTCCCCTTTTAACATAAAGAGGTATTGAGTTACTTAGACATAACATAAATATAAATTAGGTAAGGTAACACAACCTCTGTCTGAATATTAGGAGATTTCCCCAACTAACGTCATTGATTTCTTGAAATTATAGTACTAACTTTTTTTGTACGATACAAACTCTGCAAAACAGTAGAGTCTGGCCCTGAGGACAGTTATATTTTTTTCTTTTTTTAAAAAAAATTTTCTTTGTTTATTTTTAGTTTTCAACATTCATTTCCACAAAATTTTAGTTCCAAATTTTCTCCTAATCTCTCCCCTCCCCCTACTCCATAATTCCTTGCATTCTGATTACCCCTTTCCTCAATATGCCTGAGGACAGTTATGTTGCCGTAGGCTAAAAATCTAATTAATATAAAAATATAGATAATGAAATCTCCTTAAGGAAAAGAACATAGGGAGTACAGGTTGGTGACATTGCCTAAGACACTTTACTGGAAGGAGCTAGGAAAGGCATGGGGAGGATTTAAATTTTGTCCTATCCAAACAGGAGGAGGGAGCAGAAATTAGATACTTCCACAGTGAAACCCACAGTAACTGATGTTTCAAGTAATACAGTGAATAGGGCAATGA